>NC_140123.1:69743351-70428851 GCF_964035555.1 Netta rufina | reverse complement strand
CAAATATTTGGCGTACAGTTCCTAAATGACTGTTTTCCCACTTCCTTGTGCCTCTGCAGCTTTGCAACATTTACCAAGAGATCCTTTTCGCCAGGTTTAAAAAAAGAAAAAATAAATAAGCCACCCACAGGCACCTCTCCCCACACACACAGTTATTTTGCTTGGTTGAGCAAAGTGAAAGCAGAATGGGAATTGTAGAAGTTGATTAACTTCTTCCTCCACCAAAACTGTACTGTTGTAAAATGTGAATCGCGTGGTTCTCTGGCACTGTCAGAGCTCTGTTGTTCAGGAGAGGACCCAGATATGCAGCTTCTCAGATACAAGGGGACAGTTTGATCGTGTCTTTTGCAGAACTCCTCCTCTTTGTAGTTCTCTTCCCCTTACGATATATAGAGGTAATGCTGTTCATTAAAGGTGCTGTGTATTGCTACACACGGGTTAGAACATCAGCAAAGTAGGATGAAATGTTTGAAACGCTTGTTTTGCTACAAGGATTGTACCCTTCGTGCCTTTTTTTTTTTTTTTTTTTAAGGTATTAACCTGAAGTATTTCTCCTCTTGTGAGTTTCTAGGGGAGGAGGAGACGAGCACAAACCAGCCATTTAGTAGGAATGCTATCTGAAGCTGTCGTTATTCCTAAGTGCTTCATTTCAGAAGCACGAGGAACTCGCTTACTCTCTGAGAGGCTGTTACTGCTTTGTTGGGTGCTTCTCTTTTTGCTGGGTTAGAGCACTGTTGGGAAATGGACCCTGTGCAGCACTGGGAAGAAGGGGGTCCCAGTGAGCGATGGAGAATCACATGCTGAGTTGTGCCCAGGCGTTTGGGCAACGCAGGCTGTGCACTTCCCTGTTCCCAAGGTTGGTCTGAAAGGCAACTGGTCTCTGGTTTTCATTTTGGATGTAGACAGAAACAGCAATATACAGGCTAACAAGGTACGTTAGGCACACGCCTAATAACCAAAGTGTGAATAATTCTTTCTTTCTTTTGTTTTCATAGATTTGTTCGGACTGTGCTGCCGTTCTCCCAGGAGTTTCAGAGGGATAAGCAGCCCAACGCACAGCCCCAGTATCTGTACGGATCAAAGGTTGGATTTCATTCCCTTTGGTTTGCCAATATTTAAAGGCATCACTTTAATTATAGAAATTATGGAATGTGAAAGCTTTTAAAAAGGGACTTGCATGCAGTTTGTGACTATTTTCAGTTCAACATGCACTTTTTCCAGATTTTACTGTGAAGATCACCATATGTTTTAGCCAGAGTGTAAGCGATCGGTCTGATGGTTAGTCTTATTTGACACAGCTAAAAATAATTCCTTCCCCAACCACCTTGCATTGCAGTTGCTCGTAGTGTCAGAGCAGACTTGGAAAAAAAGAGCAGTCTGCTGGGGGAGTGAGAATGAGAGCCCATCTTGGGTGCAGCTGCTCCCTTGCTACAGTGCTGGAGATTGTGAGAGCAGGAGAAAAGAGAGCAGATAGGAAAAGCTGCTTTAGTTATTACCTGACTTAAATTGTACAATTGCGACTGACTGTCCTAAAGTATCTGATGTTAAGTGCTTAAATTATTTTAAAGAAAATGTAGCATTTCTTTGGAGTCTTCAACCTGAGGATGTCAGTCTTTTTTGATGAACTTGGCCTTCTGGCCATCTCATCTCCTGATCCTGTATCAGCTTCGTCTTTGCTTTGCCAATTAGGGGTGCCTAGAAGGTTTATGCAAGTTTCCAGTAGAAGCGCATGTGATTTGCAGTCATGTGCTTTGTGAAGCTACAAATTTTAGTCCTAATGAATCTGCTGCTCTTGTAAAACTTAATGCTTTAAAGTGCAGAAGAGTTGGAAAAGGATTCACATTTCTGTAGTATGGAACGATAACACCCGATCGTCTGGTCCTGTGAATGGTTTTTTATATAACTGTTCTCCAGCTGGGAACAGTAAAATATAGGCAAACAGGATTCTCTTACATTAGAGTTACTGTGTTCTTTACTATTTTGGGAATTCACCAGATGCTGTGTAAAGAGCAAAAAGCCCACTGAATTTAGTACAGATTGCTGACTTAATTTATCTAAGTGATGATACAGTGGGCTGAGGGAGAGAGGATTTACTGGAGAACCTTTTTTTTTTTTTTTTTTTCTCATCAGTCAGGTTACATTATTAAAATGAGTTTAGCAACCTTTACTCTGAGAGCTAAACATTTTTAGAAATCTGATTATTTTTCCATATTGCTATGAGCAGGAGCAATCAAAGGGGTTCTAAGATGCATTTCTGGAGCAAATTCAGTAACTAAATATGTCTTTGGTAGCAAATATTTCTGACCCTGTGGCTCTAAGTGTTTCTTGAATCTGGTGTGTTTTAGAGTTGAGGCTATCTGAATGGAATTTGAAGAGGACGTTTCTGCTTTATGTAGCAAGCAACCTTGGCAGGTTGGTTTTGTGCAATCTGTGGTGTTTATTTAGGTCAAGACAATGGCTTGGTGGTTTCCCGTGCAGGCACACGCTCATACATGCATCTACTAGATTGTGAAGCTTAAACACTTGCTGTGCAGAATTTTTGCACAAGCAAAATGCTTGCTTAGGAATAATTAAAGATCTTTTTTTAGTGTTGGTCTCAAGAGGTTCACATGTCAGATATTTCTACATGGTTCAAAGCATGTGATCTGTGTTAATCTGTGTTCCTGTTTATCGTAGACAGTTGAGTCCGCATTCTCTATTGCCTCTAATTTTCTGAGGGTGATTTCCATCTGATTAGCAAAACAAAAGCCCACAGACACGATTTACCTCTCCTGGCTAGCATGGGAGCAGAGCTGTCAGGTAGGAAGGAGCTTGCCTGCAGAAGCTCGTCAGCCATCTAAGGGAGCTGGCGTACCTTGAAAGCTCACTGAGTGTGGTCGCTGAAATCCCTTTACTCTGTTGAAATGTGTGTAGGATTAGCGGAATGAAATGAATGTCAGCAGACTGAAATTTGGAAATGCGGGCTGGAGGCATAAAATAATAGTGGATATGTAACAAAGAGCCTCTTCTAGGGATTTGAAAAAACACCTTCCAAACATTTTCACGTTTGTATGTCTTCTGCGTTATGTTTATCTGCTGCTGGTGCACAAATAAGCCACATTTGGCACCATGTTGCATCTTGGTATCAGCTTAGCAGTCACTTCAAATGTTTGCCCTTTATTATTTGAGTGTTAAAACTGGACAGTGAACTACCAACACACAGGATTGCCAGAAGGAGCCTGAACAGATCTGTAATAAAATGTTTGAGCAAGAGTTGAAGAATCCCGTAGCTCTGTGTGTGTGTAATGATCTTGAAAACCAGTGCAGAAGTCCTTAAATGACACTCTGTGTGCATTCCTCTTTTCTGGTGGGAGCAAGACAACCCCTTGCTTGCGAAATGATGTATTTATCTAAGCAGTGCATAGTAAACTCCCGGAGTGGAATGGGTTTATATTTAGATGACGGAAATCCCATTCCTGGGAACACTTCCATGTTTAGCTCCTTACCTTCTCAAGATGATGTGCACGCAAACACACACACATGAACACGTTTTGTGCTTAAACAGTACATTCAGGAGTTAAATCTCCTCAAAGCTGCTTTAAGACTGAGCTGCCCCTTGTGTTCTCAGTATGGGATACACACGTGTATAAATAATACACAAATACTGTGTAAATATATGGATAGGATTGCCTCAAAATCCACAGCAAGAAACAGAGATGCAGAAAAATAAAGTCTTTTCCAATGGCCCAAGATGTTGGTAGAGATGAGAATTTATGTCTCCTGGCTCTGTACCTTTAACATTAAAACAATATTTTCGCTCTCTTACAAACTCCTGGTCAGAGGAGTGTTATTAATTTAATTACAAGACCATTTGAAAGCATTTTTTCTGCCCCCTCCTCCCCAGCTACCCCTTTTGGGAAGGCAACCTGTCATATTGCCTTCATGTTCTGAAGAGAGTTTTTCAGGGCGTTTCATCAATCACCTGTTTTATGAATCACAGCAGCGCAGCGCTGTCATCTTCGCAGTTTATTTGAGATTAGTTTGTAAGACAAAGAGAAATGCTTGGCAGCTGGAGGAAATGCTGTGCAGGGGGTGGAGAAGGTGTTACTGCTGCCTTAACAAAGATCCCTTTGGAAGGTTTTTTCCTAAAATTAACGCTTACCCTTCATTTGGCACACATTTTCTGCATGTTTTACCTATCATGGGAGGAAAAAAGACGCATCAGACTGAGGTCAGCTCCTGCATTTCTAGCAGGATGAGGGCTGAGGTCTCTCTCCAGTTGTGGTAAGTGTTGCCCAAACACGGTAGCTGCAAAGCCCCATTGCCTGCTGTGAAATGTTCAGCCTGTGCTGAAGGAGCTGGGTCAGCGAGAGCTGGCTTTATGTGTAGGTTCCTGCTGATAGCACTCCACAAGGCCCGCAGTCACCGTGCCTCTTGGTTTTTAGAAATACCACATCGTGCAGCGTTAGTGAGATTTATTACGTTTTTACGGAACATAAATTCACTTCAGGGATTTCAGACAGAGTGACTTACACACACAAGCCAGACAAGATGCATCATTTTGCCAGGGCGAACAGATTTCTGTCTGAAGGGCTTTTTCTTGCCGTGACGTCCACAGGCGCAGTTAGATGACTAGCAGATCGGATTGGTACCAAAATAAAATGCCTGTTGGCGTGTTTTTACTTCCTCGCCCCCTTGGTCCTACAAAACTTACGGTATGGTTGGACAGAAACTTGCAGCTGATGGATGAGTTTTGTTACCTAAACTGAAGGGGGGGGAGGAGGAAGGACCGGGAGCTGCTTCTCTGAGCCCTGCTGCCTCTACAGGGAGTCACTGCGGTGCAGAAAGGAGCTTCTGGTGGGTGCTGAAGAGCTCCAAGTAAGACATCCCAGAGTTTTTCGCCGCATTTTGAAGCAGCAAAGTGCAGCAGAGAGTTATGGGCAGCCCAAACCTTTGCCTCTGAGTACTGGGGCAGCACGAGGGCGTCGGACGGGGCTGTGAGGGCAGCAGGCACAGATGAGCAGCCCTGTCACGAGTGGTGACAAAGCACACGATGGGGTTGAAGGACGGGGATGTCCCAAGCGGCAGGAGCTCTCCTCCCTGCCGAAAGGCTTCTAATTGATGGCAGAGTACGGCCCGGCCCTTGGCGCTCGCTCCCGGCTCTCGGCCGCAGGCCGGCAGGGCTGCTGGCAGGCTGACGGGTTGGCTATGATGGTGGCCAGCTGGATGCCACCCTCCTGCTGCTCCTCCTGGCTGTCCTGCCTCCCTCTGCCCTGCACGCTGAGCTCCTCGGAGGCTCCCGCTGCGCTTTTGGTCCACGTCTTCCCCGGGTCCCATTTGGCGGAGCCGGCTCGGCCCCGCGGGCCCTCGCGCCTCCTGCGGCACAGCAGGTGCAGGCAGCCGTAGAGGAGGACGGCGGCGATGACGAGGAGCAGGAGGCTGCTGGCCAGCCAGATGCCCAGCGCCAGCTCCTTCTTGGCGGTGCCGGCGGACGCCGGGTCGCGTTGCAGCGTGTTGAAGACCCGGCACTGGTCGCTGGAGGGGTTGGCGGACTGGCAGGTGACGCAGAGGATGTAGGTGGTCAGCGGGGTCAGGTTCTCCACCACGAAGGAGGAGCGGCTGGCGGGCACCCTCTCCTCCTTCTGGAAGCTTTTCCTCGAGTAGCTGGCCGGCGTGCTCCTCCAGTTGGGGTGGTACATGACGCTGTAAAAGCTGTCGGCGCAGCTGGCCAGCTGGGGCCAGATCACCACCGCCGTGTTCCCGGTGATGTTCTGGACGGTAATGCCCATTGCTGAGCTGCTCGGGGGGTCCTTCCCCAGCAGGGATCTTCAGAAGGGGGAGCTTAGTGTTTCCCAGGGAGATAACTGAGAGGTTGTGCTGCTGGGGATACCGCGTGGATCGTGATGCTCTGTAATTAAAAAAAAAGTAATTGAGTTCATAAGGAAACAGCTCTCTTAGCTTGAAACCGTCTATTTCTTTGCCAAGGCTAAAAACACACGTAGAGAAATTCAGCCAGAGCTGCTGCCTGTCCAGGTGATCAGTTGTATCTCATCTCAGTTGTATCCTGCCTCCTCGAGAGGTGGTGTATTTTGCAGGATTGGGATTTGGGGAGCTGCTTCCTTACCAAGGCATTTTCAGATTGCTCTGCCCATACAGTGGGGAACCAGAGGATGTTGGCCCTCAGCACCTCGTTCAAAGTTTGCCTCTGTCATTTTCAGCATACGTGCTGCATGCACAAGTGCTGCAGCCCCCAGAATAAAGTACCGGGTATTTTTCTCAAGAGGAATTTGCAGTTAGGTGGAACTGCGAAACAAAACAGTGCGTAGAAACATCGCAGTTTCTGTGCAGTTTCCTAAGTGCTCCTTTTAAGGAATAGCTTCCTTTTGGGACAAAAAAGTTGGCTTCTGCCTTGGTAGACTTTTAATTAAAATTGTTCCTTTATAACAAAACAAATACTAATAACAGCCAGTGGGTGTTTTCGTTTGGTTGGGAGGTTTGGTTTTTGCTTTGCTAGGGAGGTAACTTCTTGAGAAGAGCCTCCCTGAGCAATTCAGTCTGATCGTCTTTTGGTTTAATACTCGGTTTCCAGTGGCAGTCATCTGAAAGTTTTTTTCCACTGTGAAAGTTCCTTGCTTTTCTGGGTACGTAAATGCCAGCAGTAGCACTGTGTTTCATTGTTTATGACTTCAGTATAAAAATGAATTGTGTTTTGTGATGATCAGTATTAAGATGTTAAGTCTCCTGGCTAAATAACAATTTCCTGACGGAGAAAGCTCATAAAATTTGCTTGTAATATATTCTGAGATTATTCTGTAATTCTTTAATTGCATTTTACACTATATGGGAGGCTGGCAAAATATATGTTATTTTATTGGGACCTTGATAGTTGCGTTGCATTAATAATTCCCATTAAGTAGGAAAATTGGTGCTCAAGGCTTTTGGATTGTGCTTAGCTCTTCTCCCTGCTTCCCAGTCTGTTTATTTTCATTACAATACAAAACCTTAGGACTGATCTGGGTAGATGCTGCCTTTCTAATCATGCTCTATTTAGGAGTGTGCTCTTTTTGATAAAGCAACAGGATAAAGAAACTGAGTTTGCTATCACATAAACTTACTAGACAGACATTTTGACGTCTAACCAACTCCTGCAAATATTAAAATCAGGCACATTAGTAACATCAGCATTCCTACTTTCTCTTCTGTTTCCTTTTTTTAGTTGGTAGCTTCCAATTACTTAAAATTATATATATATATTTAATAGAACTCTTCCTTAACACTGTCTAGAAACAACAGCTTCTTCATCACAGCATTTTGTAAGTAGAGTGTGTGGGGTTTTATTAGTAATAGTAGTTTAATTAGTAACAGTAGGAATAGGTTCTGATTTTTTTATAGAACATCAGCTGTTAGATACATAATTACTGGCAAGTTAATGTTTGGAAACCACATTTGGTGTTTTAAAAAGTCAGTACTTACCATCACTTCCCGACAGAGCTTTCAGAACAGGATTTTCAGGTGCTGATGCAAAAATAACATAACCACTAGATGTTCTGTATCATTTCCCACAGGAGTTATTTGCTTCATGATCTCTGCTTTTTCTTCCCCCTGGATTGAATCCTCACTGCTTGCTCCTTTCATGTTTTTTCCCCGGTGCTGGTTGTGGCATGGCTTCTTCGTCTCTTCTACTGAAATTCATGCACGAGCACATCTTGTCTAAAGATGCCGTTTGCCTTGGTTTTCAAAGAGCAGAGAGGAGGACAATAATGTCTTTTTCCTCCTGTATTGCTTCCTTCTTGGACAGGGTAGTGCCAGCACATCCCTGTTATATGCTCCTGTGCCTGTACCAGTGATGCTGTGAGTGATTAATGCTAGCACTTGGATGACATCAGCAACTAGCATCTCTTTTTTTTTTGTTACATTTAAGTAGGGGAGGGAGCAAGCATAGCTGAAAAAACATTGAGCTCCCTCCCTCTTCCCTCCTCTCCTTCCACCCGCAGCCTTGTTACTGGCATTTTCCCTAAATGCTTTGGTTTTGAGCATCCCGGAGGTGTGTGCTGGTGTTCTCCAAATCCCTCGTCACAGTTCACAAAGCTCTGCTAACCCGGTGTTCACAGGTGGACCACGTTAGGCGCTGCTCCACGAAGGTTACATTAAAGAGAGATGTATTTTTAGGTGTGCTGACTTCTTATTGTTATGTATCGGCGAGTTATTCATGCTGGAACCACTCTTGGTGCTGTAGCTGAAAGAGTTTGGATACGTTTAACGTGCAGACCTACCTGACCGAAAACATCAAAGAGAAGGATGAAATCCTGCCTTTTGGCAGATAACTGTGTGTAAAATGCTTCAATCTGTTGGGATGTTTATCTGCAAGTGTTTTTGTAGCGTTTTACTGGTGTTCATTCCATTCAGTGCCCCAGATTTCCTTTCTGTAAGTGGAGAGCTATGCAAATAGGTACGTGGTATGTGAGGGACTGTGGCTTCAGGCTTCTGGCCAGCAGTGGCTGTTTGGAATTGAGCCTTTTTGTCAGCTCGGATCCAGCAGGAGTGTGAGCGTTGCATATGGAGGCTAATAATTAGCCCAGCATCTATTTTGGGTTACATGCACGGAAAAGATGGCTGGGAATTCAAAACCAGCTCTCCACCACAAAACCAACACGAGGACGCTGTCCTCAGAACAGACTCCACAGGCTGACAGAAGGCACCTCGGGCATCATCTGGAGCAGGGGCACCTCCAGGAGTTTGCTCAGGGCCATCCCCAATCAGATTTTGGACATCTCCAAGGACACAGAGACTCCACAGCCTCACCCTTTGACCACTGTAACAGTAGTAAAGTTTTTTTCTGATGTTAAAATGGATTGTTCTGACTGAAGGACAGAACAATCTGTCCTTGTAGGATGGATGCTCCAGCAAACAGTTTCTAAATCCCTGCATGGCACCGGTCTGTATACTTCTGCTCACTTTGAAGAAATACACGTTAATATGGCCAAGCACCTGACCCTTTTTATACAATTCCAGGAGAATTTCCATGAGGTTACGCCCCAGGCTTGGATTTGCTTTCATGCTGTGTACAGCTAAGACGTTTGAAAAAGAGAGATCCTTACTAATTAGCTGCAGAGTCCACTCACTGCAAAAGGCTGTTTTGTTTTTTTTTAATTGAGTCCTCAGAGGTTTAAAACACTCACTATGAACTGAAAATTGAAGTCACTTCTTTCAAGATGTTTTGTGCATAAAATGGGCTGTGTAGGAATAGAAGCTGTGCTCTGAGTTCATGTACTACTCAGCCTTTTCTACCTGTGGAAGCAGAAAAATATGAAAGTGGAAAATTTCGTGGCTCTATAAATGGCAAGTGAGGATACCTGGCTAACAAATATTGTTTAGAGGAACTCCCTTGCTGAGCAAGAAAAACTTGTCTTACAGAAGAGAAGATTTATGTTTTAACTTCCTGGATAGAGAGTGAGACACAAAGTTGTTGTTTAGTATTATTTTTTAATATGCTTAAAAATGCTGTCTAAGTGAGTTTATTACTAAGATGCAGTCAGATGAAATTTTCATTAATCAAATCTACTTTTCTCGTTTTAGGCACTGAATCTGGCATATTCCAGTATCTACAGCAACTACAGGAATTTTGTGGGCCCCCCTCACTTTAAAGTCATCTGCAGGCTTCTTGGGTACCAGGGGATTGCTGTGGTGATGGAGGAGTTGCTGAAAGTCGTCAAGAGCTTGGTATGTCAATTTTCTGTCAGTGTTGCTATTCCTAATGGCTTCTGATAGGAAATACCTTAAGAAAAGCAAAATGAAAGTAAGATTCCTAAGGAAAGTAAGATCTCGAGTAAAACTAAAGTGTTACAACTACTGAGGTTCAATATAAACTCTGTTTGAGAGTACCCAGTGCCTTGTGAAAGTAATAGATGTGCCTTGGCAATCTGAGCAGTGTTTTGAAAACCTTGGATTCGGGTTTGGGGAGACTCACACTGGTAGGACCTGGGTGAACTCAGGAAAAGTACAGATGTTTCAAATGAACTGATTTACTTTCTCAGAATATCTGGAGCTGGAATGTGCTTTCTGCCTTCCCTAACCTCAGGGCTTTCATTAATAACAGCATTGACAGATGATGCTTAACAACAAGGGAGGTTTAATCTCCACGCTTGATCTAGCAGAGGATAGCATCAAGCCTATTTAGAAGAGTGCTCAGACCAGATGTTGAAGAAGTTCTCCACACAGCCGTTGTGCCTAGTATTGGAAATGGCCTTATCTGTAACTAGAAGGAGACTGAGGGGCTGTTTGTTCACAGCATTGTTAATATCTGCATACAGCCATAATGCATTTAAGTTTAAGGTACAGAAATGGTCCTGTGTTCCCTGCCCTAGCTGCCTATAAGGAGCACACTGCCAAAATAATCCAGCTGTAAGAGGTGGAAAGCTGTAATATTCATAATCTCCCCTCACATACTTGACATACTTGGTAGCTTGTCTATTGTGATCCCCACCATGTTCTACCTACGCTTTTGAAATTCTAGAAAGGATGGACCCTGCTTGAAGGGATGCTGTGGTACCGTCTTCAGGGAAAGATGGGCTTTGAGAAACCTGGGGTTGGAATTAGATGGTCTTTAAGGTCCCTTCCAACCCAAACCACTCTATGATTCTGTAAAAACAGTCATAATTTTCTTGCTCTGGGTATTGGTTTGTTTTTGGGGGGGATTATAATTATTATTTGCAAATCATTTCAGTTCACTGAAGGTAGCATGGAGTGATTAGGCATTTGTAAAGGAGGCTGAAAGGACTGGGGGGAGGTATCCTGCTGATGCTTGATGCAAATGCTGAGATATAGGGAGATGTACGTATGTGTATGTGTCTGGAATGCCAAGTTAAGCTGTTACAGGCATACCTGGTACTAAGAATTGAAAACATTCAGATGAACTTTATTTTTTTTCACCAAAAATCAAAAGGTTGGTTAGACAGTAGAGACGGTCTGTAAGAAAGGATGATGATTTCCTGTACTTCTTTTTTTTTTCCTTCCTGGCTTCAGCTGCTCTGCCACTTCTCCCATGGCAAACCAGTGGCTAATGCCTTATGAAGGAACTGCGTTACAGTGCAACTGTATTCATCTGGGGAAGTTGCTTTTTCGAAGATGACTGACAGAGTTAAATGCATCATTTTTGGGCCTTGTTCAATCTACATGCTTTTTGAACACGACTGTTGTGAAGTTTCTCAGTTCATAACGCTGACATGTTAACAAGCACTTCTTTTCTCTTAGTTACAAGGGACGATTCTTCAGTATGTCAAGACCCTAATGGAAGTCATGCCTAAGATCTGCAGGTTGCCAAGACACGAGTATGGTTCTCCAGGTTAGTTCATGTTTGATGTTACCATAGCAGCCTTAATGAGATTATACTAATTACTGTCTTCTGGATCATGCCTACCTCTCTGTTCCTCCCTCTTCTTTGTCCCATTAATTAGCACTTAGTCTTTTTTTCCTAGCAAGAGCCATTAAAAGCTGGGCAATCAGAAAGTGCTTAATAAAGGACTGTATGGTGTTTTAAAACCTAGGTCCTTAGGGCAATAAAAGGGTGGCAATCTGTTGATAGAGAGGCAGCCTTGTGACATAATTGAACTTGAGCTGGGATGTTCAGAATAGTTCCTAATTCTAGGCTTTCTCATAAGCACGTTGAGCTTTTCCTTTGCAAGTTAGCCTCTTTAGCTAACACTGACTCTCTGGAAAAGCTTTCATTCCCTCTTGCCTTTACCTTTATGAAAGATAAAGGAATGATGCTCCTGAGAGGCAAACTGGTCCTGCCAGAATAGTTATGTCAGGATGTGCGGGGAGCAGCTTAGCCACCTAACAGGAGGCATGACAGTTGCAGAAGAAATGCCGTGGAAAGTTGCTTGCCACTATGGGGAAATAATTGGCTAATTAGTATTTTATCACATTGTTCGCTGAAATTCTGAAACTGCTTCCCCCCTTCAAAATATTCCTCCTCCACAATGCCTAATTAACACAAATTAATCTTTCCATGTGCCACCCACCTCCTGAGTATGTCTATTTTTCCAGAGTTGCTTAAGTTTATTAAATGCCACTCCAAGTGGAGTGGGGTTGTTTCTTCTGCTTCCCACAGCTTGCTCGACACTCATTACCAATGTTAAACGAAATCGAGGACTTACTGAGTGTTTCCTTCCTGTTTTTCTCCCTGGAGTGTAGAAATGGATGAATCATGGTAGTTAGAAGTATAAAAATAACCTATCTGAGGTTTTTAGCCACTCATTAAGGCCTGACCACAAAAGCAGCATGTATTCTCAAATACAGGTTATGCATCACCAGGGTCTGAAGTGCTACAGGTGAGTTTAGGAAGATTATATTCTCTTGCTGGAGATCCTCACCTGTGCGAGTATTTGGTGGGAGATGCCCTGGGACCTAAGCAGAAACTTTCTTCTAAGAATAAAAGGCAACCTGTCTCATAAGAAAGGAAAAACTTGACTTGTGTAATGGTAGCCTTCACACAGTCGATCTACACTTGCTACAGGACCTAAACACTTTAAAATCCTTCATAATTTTCTTGTTTTGTACAGATCGTGAGTGATTTTGACCTTGTATTTGGAAAAATACCCCATGTGTTTAGACGCCTGCCGTAGGGAGAGGTCAGAGTAATTCTTCATGTTACAATATAGGATAGTTAGCAACTAGAATTGGAATGGGTCTGGAAAAAACACTTGATTGTGTGCTCCTTCAGCACCCCTGTGGCTGGCACGCAGGCAGGTTTTGTCTTGGCACGTGTATTTTTCCTGTTCTGAAATATTTCAGGCAAAGAACACTTAATGACTTCCCAGAGAGTCTCTTCCAAGAAGTGGCAGACCAGCCTTTGTGGCGCTGTCACGGCTTCTCTCTGTACTCTTCAGAAGACACTAAACAGAAAACGTGTGGGGAAGCTCAGGGCGTTTTCATCTGACTGCAGCATCACCGAAGGATTGTGTTGCTGTCTCCGGAGCCTTTCCATCAGGGAGCTGTCTGCCCTCGGAGCAGATCTGTCTGATCAGAGAAACCATTGTCTGTGATGGGAACGTGCTGTAGATTTTAGCCTTGGTCTGGCACGCTGAGAGGAACTGCCAGAGTGCACAAGGGGGAGGCTCAACCCATGCTTGATTTGAATCCCATTCATCTCCTTCCTCTGTTAAATTCTCTGCAGCTGTCTGTGCCACGCCTTGTTTACTGGGTTCGCACTGAAAATCCAAGCGAGTACATGCCAGCTGTTGTCTCTTCCTTCCTCTGCCTCCCAGAGCCTCCCGCAGAAGTAGTGCTTAGTGGTTGGAGCAGTAAGCCTGCGTGTTCTGGAGCGTCCTTGGATGCTGCTGCTTTTCTTTGCTGCCAAAACATCCGATCGCTTCTTTGTAATTGCCACTACCTACACATAAAGGCCAAATCTGTGATTCTCATCTAGATTAAATATGTAGATTCTCCTCTGTCTCAACGTAACATGCACTTATCAATTCAGAATTAATTCCCTGAGTCCGCTCTCCCCATGCAAAGCAATGTAAGTGTGCTCAGCAGTGCTCTGGCTGTCTCATGCACTTCCAACCTTGATTGCGAGAGCTTTGTTTGGACTCCACTGGCTGCATCCTGTGAGCTCTGCGTACTCAGCCCTCCAGACCTGTGGGTTTCTGACCAGGGATTTATTCTCGCTACAGACAGTGGCTTTAGTTGTTCAGGACTGCTGCTCGCCAATGGGTTTGTTTCCATAGAAACAATCTTAAAGCAGAGGGGAGCTTGCTTCTCCTGTAGTCATAAAAATATTTGTCTAAAAATACATTAACCATAAGGAATTTTTAAAGGGACCTTTTAGAGTCTCTCAGCGTAGAGGAATATTGACTTTAAAAAGTTTAAACTTGAGCTTTGATCTTGGAAATAACATTTTCTGGTATTTTTCTCATATTTGAATATAGCCTTCCTGCTTTTCATAAACAAGCATTTCATCTCCTGCCACTCTGAAATGTCTTTAGACATGGTGAGGAAAGGAGTTTGTCAGCTCTGCAGTGAGATGAGGCTGAGATTTGTGCCACTGCCACATCACCCCTGCAGGGAAAAGTTTTGAAAGAAAATCCATGAGCTCAGCAAGGTATGAACTAGCCAAGAAGGTAGCCTAAGTGCAGGCTTTTTTCCTAAGTACAGCATTTACACGTTTCTTATTTTAAAAAAATAATACATAAAATAAAAGCTAATTTCTTGGTGGAACACCGTGGCTTGAATCCTTTTGGGGAAGAACAGGAAGGAAATTTATTCATAGGTTTTTCTGGAATCCGTCCATTGGAGATAGATTTTCAAAAGAATTTGGGTACAAGGGGAGATAAAAAGCAGGAAAAGCCAGGAGGAGTGTTGAGGGACTTGCAGAAAAACAAAGGGCAGGCTACTTTCCGAGCTCTGGTATCAGCTTACTCAGCAAAGACAAGCTTTCTCAAACTTCCCATGCAATGTTCGCTTCCGTCTGCTTTTGGATTTGCAACTTGCCATTCGGTTGCAAACAGAAAGCTGAGGAATGCCATTGAAATCATTTAAAAGGCAGTGGTGAAGGAGGTGCCCTTCAAATGTCTACGCTTGATGGAAACGGAGGTAATCCCAGTTCACTGTCAAAAAAAAATGCAGAAGTTTAAATGGTGTTTTCATACCATGAAGACCTAGATGGTCTTGAAGGAGCAGTGAGCAACGCAGTGGACATGACGACAACGGGATAGTTATTTCTAGCAAAATAAACGGTGCACGGGCTGTTTGATCATAACTCCCAGCTATCCGTGTATCTGCTCAGATACGATGAACACTTCTGTTGAAAGTTAATGCAAAGTTAATGATGTCTCTTGCGTGCCAAAGGAATAATCATAGACAGCATTTGAAGACATGGAGGAAAGCGAACATAAAGTAAAGGTCAGTGTAGCACCCAGTTTCTTGGGAACAGTTCTGCTGCTGCAGATGAGCAGATCTCACTTCAAGTCAGCGCTCTGCAGAAAACGAACCATAACGCGGCTAGACCAGCAATTATTTTCAAGATCAAGTTTTGCTGTTAGCTCACACTTGAGGCCTGCAATTAGCAGCCAATTCTCACCCAGTCTCGCAGGTACCAGCATTGGTGCAAGCTCTGGAACGTGTTTGGTTTGAGTCTCTAGGTGTGAACTGAGCTTGTTTCACAGAAAAGATGGCCGAAGTGAAGAAATGCAGCCAGCTTTGCAGTGCGTGTGTTGATTTGGTCTGACTTCCTAAATTAATTAGTGTACGGGCTGCACAGCTGAAACTTCACATCTGCTGTTTGAGTGCTGTCGAGATGAGGTTTTGGACTCAGCGATGGAGGACTAATCTTCTGTACTTTACCAGATCCCTTTTACATCAGCAGCCTTGCTTCTGTTGGGATCTGTGTAAATGAGGAATTGGGATTGTATGACCAATTACCATTACGCCTAGCGTCATTCCATCTGCAGGAATAGACGGGTTTAATTAAAATTGACTTCTTGTAAAGAAGGAGCAAACATTGAAGAATGTGGTGTGTAGGTAACTAGTTCAGTAACTCACAAATTGCACCAACAAAATAGACTGAGGAGGAGGAGGAAAGGTTGCGTGCAGTTGAATGAAACTTTCCAAAGACACTTGTTCTGTTTCCAGGAAATCCACGGGCTGGGCAGGGGATTGAAGGCATCTGAAGATCCTACTCTTTTCCATCCCCTTCGTGACCACTGGTTGTTTCCATTGCAGCAGCAGAATCATCCTTCCTTCTCCTCAGCTTCCATTTCTCACCAAACTGCTCCCCACTCATCAGACAGGCTAAAGGGGAAAAACACCCCCATGCCTGTTCGTGTAGCCAATATCCTACTTGGGGACTACGTGGAGAAGTCTGCAGGTAGTTACTGGCTGTGTTTTGGGGAGTCTCCCAGCCCTTTTGGCAGTTCACCATCCATTTCTGAATACATGCCGTGGGTATTACAAGCAGACGATGACCCAGACTTAAATTCATGATGGACTTTCCCTCCCAGAACAGCATCCAGTCTTGGTATGAGGAAAGTATTTGACTTCTAGCTGTTGATCCTTAGAAGCCCTTTCCCTGCCAGAGAAAGCCACAGAAACACTAAGTCATGTAACTGAGGCGCGCTAGAGACTTGCAGGGCTGCCTTTAGTTCCTTCACTGTGCCTTGTTTTTTTTTCTCTAGTGTCAAAAAGGTTTCGTGAGCATTTTTCTGCTGTATCAATCTTTTGTTTTTAGCCTGAGGGGGAGTTGGTGTGTGCTGGTCTGACTTGATTGCCTTTAGGTATATCTCAGTGTGTTTTCCTTTGAATAAGTCGAGCTCAGCATTCATTACAACTGACCAACCTCCATCAGCTTTTCAGTTGTTTTTCTGTTTAGTTGCTCACCTGCTGGAGCTGGGTCTGAAATCTCCCTCCACTAAATGCACGTGGGAGCACTGTTTACTGCAGACTTTCTGTTGACAAACAGCTCTTGGAGCTGTAACGAAGCCAGCTCTGGATCCCCTTACCATGCACTCTGCTGATGTTTCGTTACTAAATTTAATGACGTGAGGCTTTCTAGAGAAGTGTGTGGGTTACTCGTACTGTTCCTTCCTCTGCTGTAAATTCTCAAGTTCCTCTGCTTGAATCCGAGGGATTTCCTTGGCAGAGCTGCTCTCCAGCATGTATTTCATGTTTGTGTGCTCCCCCCGAGCTGCTGCCTTGTTGGGTAAATACAGAAGGGCGTCTCCTGTGCAGGAGGGGTTCGTCAGCCACATCCAAGGAGTGCATGGGGAGGTGCTGGGGGCTGTCGGGTCTCTTTCCTTGCCTCCCCTCCATTCCTTTGTGTGATTGCGTATAGATTTACCTACAGGAATTGTTAATCGAGCGTAGTGGAAGCCGCTCTATGTAGCATACAACTTGAAAGCTTTGCATATTTTCTTCTGCTACTGGTGTTGAGGCTTTTGGTTTCATTTTTAAAAGGCCAGGCTTATGCGAACAGATGGAAAAATGCTGATGAAAATAAGTTACAAAGAGCCTGAAGGTGCTCTTTCTCACCTGCCCTGCACATCGCTTTAACCTCAATAACTACCTGAACCCGGGGCTCCCTGGGTTTGTCTGTAAACCAAACCAAGGGACCATGCAACCTTTCTTTGGGGTGGGGGAAGCAGGTGGAAGTCCACCAGTGCATGAAGCCTCACCTTTGTTTGGGAGAGCTTTGGCAGAAAAGATGTTCAGGTACATTACATGGCTTTGAAAATTGTAATTGTTTTTGTTAACAGCTTTTGGCAACGCTGACAGAAACAAGGTTCTGACGGTGCTTGTCAGCAGGAGCTGACACAACCTTGCCAGCAGAGCTTGACTCTGTGATTTTTGTGTTTAATTGTTTGGTGAGGTTGCAGCTCGCTGCTGGACATCCGCGGTGCTGTCGGAGCCCTCGCCTGCCACCAGCCGCCTTCCCCTTCTCTTCAGTATCTCTCTCTGCTCCCTGCTGCTTCTGTAATCCTGGAAAACGACAGCTGGGGACGGAGCGCGTCGGGTGGTGCAGCAGGTTGGGGGACAGAAATAGAACCGAGAACAAGAGGCTGGAACAGGCCTAATAGCAGACGAGAGCCCTGTTCTGTCTTCCTGCTTCTGGAAACGGTGTTCTTACCTCCTACGCTAGCTGCTTTTCCAGCAGAGAAGCGAGGTGCTCCCTCGTGCATGATTTAGCCAGCTGAGCGGGTCGGCACACCGCTGCCTTACAACTTAACAACCTCTGATGGGTGATGATTTAAATGCTGCTCCTTTCAGCTCCCTCTAGGCAGCACATCTGTAAATAAAAACATCTCGAGATGACAGATGGAGGAAAAAACTCCAAACCTGCACCCCTGCTTTGTTGTGCTGTGATACAGCACACTCGGGCACATTCAGGGAGCCTCGAATAGGCAAATAGGTGAGAAAATCAGCGAGCTTTTGTGGTGGGGAGAAAAAATAGTCCTGATAGGTATGACTCTTACCCACACGACCAGAGCCTTTTGTCTGCTTTCACAATAGGAGCACCTGGGTGATGATGACACAATTTCTTTCTATCTTCTGAGATGTTTTTTTTTTTTCTCTCTCTTTTTTTTTTTTTTTGCTTCTCTTTTGATTTCAGGTATCTTGGAGTTTTTCCACCATCAGCTGAAGGACATCGTTGAGTACGCCGAGCTGAAGACGGTCTGCTTTCAGAATCTGCGGGAAGTGGGGAACGCTGTCCTGTTCTGCCTGCTCATTGAGCAGAGCCTGGTAGGTGCCTGCTGTGCTGCTTTACAGCCCCGCCGTGTCTCAGAGCGGGCCCTGACGTTTGTGGTAATGTCACAAAAAACAAGGGTGAAATTGGCAAGTTTTTCCAATGTACAGAAGCCAAGGACCAGGAGATAATCTGTTTGCCTTCCCTGCCTTCCTTTCCTTTCCTAATCTCTAAGGATTAAGGGTATAAAATAGCTCCTGAGAGGTGCTGTCGTGTCTCAGCCTGCCTGGCTGGGAGATGCGCCTGACACGATAATGGGTTGTGGGAATAGTGCTGGCAAAAATAACCGGGCCGTGAGTCATCCTTCACCGTCCTGTTTGGCTGCACAGGAGCCGTCTGCCACTTTCACACTGAAACTGCTCATCCCGAATTAGGCTTTTTAATAAATATCCTGGCCTTTAACAACTGCCAGCTCGGGGTGGGAGGAGAGCTGCTGGAGTTTATTTGTGAATCCGAGGTAACCTGGTGAAATCCAACTGTCGGTGGGCTTACTGCTGTGGGGAGGGCGCCCAGCAGGCAGCTACGGCAGAGGCTGGCTGCCCTCTGCTGTTTGTTTCTGCTCCAGCATCAGCGCGCTTCTGGAAGCCCGGATTTGTGATCTGGCCTGGTTTGAGGATTCCTTGTTACTAAGTGCCTCGTTTCCTTCTTGTCCTAGTCCCTGGAGGAGGTGTGTGACCTGTTGCACGCAGCACCGTTCCAAAACATCCTGCCCAGAGTTCACGTCAAAGGTACGGGCTAAATGGAAATAACTTCCTCGGGCAACGCTTTCCACTTCGCTTGCTTGCTGCTTTGGTTTTGGTAACCATTTCCAGTCACCCTTGACACTGCTGTTAATTTTGTGACCTGAGCTAAGTGATTCAAGCCTGAAAAATCTGTGCTCCTCAGCCAGGCTCAGTGCTAATTACCAGAGGAAGCTGAGGAGTACTCTGCCAGAAACAGGTGGGGTATTCAGGGCAGTATTAACACCTTAATTTGGATATGGTGAGAGGCTTTTCAGAAATTCATGTTTAGCTGATATGATCGTCAGTTAAATAGGGTAGGCTTGATTACACAAGGTATACAAAGCCCACGAGCAGATGAATTAAATGCAAGTGGTCCCTGTAGACTTTTTGTGTGCTGTTTTTCTTTATTTTTCTTTATTTATTATTTTTTTTACTAAATTGGCATGCTGTGAATGCAGGATTACTTCCTTCAGTATTTGCTTTCTTATCCTTCATTAGGAAGTGAGTTTTTTTCCCCTCCCTCTTCTGCTTCTTCCTCTGCTGCTCCTCTGTCTCCTCTCTTCCCCACTTCTCACTGCCAGAGCAGCTGATTCGCTCTGCTTGGAGAAATCCCATCAGCTAAAAATCTTTGAGATTATTTTCAGCCTCTCTGTAGCTATTTGCATTTCCGTACATAAAACTAACCATTTGTTAGACCACTGTAAATAGCCTTTTCCCACTTGCCAGAGAACACTTCCTACTTGCCAGTGATGAGTGGGTGCCAGCTGCTTTTTTAAGCCTTGCTATACATAAATGCCACCCTCGTTATAACCCACCTTCCAGAGGCAGGCATTTAAACTATGATAAGGGCAATTTAGTTGGCTTAGTACAAGTGGGAGTCAAATATGTTAGTAGCAGCAGCACAATACAGCTTTATATTCCGTCTTGAATCTAGTAATTAAGTGTATTCCACTATAAATCCTTGGTTTCTTTTTGTTTGAACATACCAAGCAGCATTTAAAGCAACATTTAAAAATGCATTTTTCTAAAAGCACATTGAACCACCTATCTAGAACCGAAATTACATACTAAAATAAAAACTTTTCCAGCTTTTTACTGCACTGAATAAAGATTGCGTAAAAATAAAGATTGTGTAACAATAAAGATGGTCGGACATCCATTAAATGATTCAGATGAATCAGTGCTCTTTTCTTTTTTCTTTCAGAGGGTGAAAGGCTTGATGCTAAAATGAAGAGACTAGAATCGAAATACGCTCCACTGCATTTAGTCCCTCTCATTGAAAGACTGGGAACACCACAGGTAATCTCTCATTTGTGTCGGAGGCAATTCAAGAAGCTTCTGGGCGCTAAAAAGCCCGGTCTTTCACACAGTGCTGATAGCTGTGTCAGAAATTCAGCCTGCACATCCAGCTCGTTCACATAACAAGAATTGTATTAGGCCATGGATTTGGTAAAGCTGTTAAAGCTCACAAGTTTAAAATATTTGAAACTGTGGTGGGGGTGACAGGTTTGGAGGAAAATTGCAACTTTTATGTATGTTGCTGTGTGATAGCCTCTTGGTGTACGGGCCAGATTGTGCATTCCAAGTGCAAATTCCACCAAATGCAATCAGTGTTACTGTGCATGTAATTTTCCTAAAACAAATTATTCCCCTCATAGCCAGTAAACTAGAGTCACTGAAAATGAGTTCTCATTTGTGTTTTCCTGGAAACTTAATGACCAAGGAGAACCTTAGTGCTGAAGCTGCAAATGCAATGGAGAAATATTTCCCTGTCAGTGTGAGGGCTACGTTAATTCCCTGCAAACTGTAGCAGTTTAGGAGACCTGAGCAGTAGAAATGAAGAGCAGAGTGCTCTGAAGCAAAGCCTTGGGACTGCTGTTATCGTAATGCATAGCAGGAGGCACTGCGGCGCTGCAGAGGAGAGCTGTCAGTGCCATGGTGCCAGCTGGGACAGCACGAACCCGTACTGCCAATTACTGGCTTTCTGCGAGGCTCATTCTGCTGTCTTTGAAGATTTCCCATCTCTAATGGCAGCAGGGTCAAGAGATGAATTAGAGTGCAGGCAAAGATACTGCCCATACTGGCAGCAGACCCCTGAACACCTTCTTTTTGCTTTCAGGCTCCATGCAGGCAAAAACCTCTTAAACTGTTGGTGCAGAATTAGCGTCTCTGCAGTTAGCGTTACTTAGCATGGCTGTGGCCTACTTGAAAAAGCGTTTACAATTTTCTGATTTTTTTTTTTCCACTGAACTGAAGTCTGACTTCACTTAAAGTTGGGAGAAATGTCTAGAACAAACCAAGTAAAACTGAAATAGGCTCGATTTTTTTTTTGAGCACCTATTGCGTATTTTCCGATCAGTGTGCTTCAAAGTAGAGCGCAGCATGGGAACTGGAGCATTTAGGCAAACCGTGCCGTGCTGTTAGCTCACAGGGTACTTTTTTAATTGACCTTGAAGAGGTCTGTGAACCTCTTTGTATAACCAGGATTTTGTGCTTCGCTTCTCTCCATCTTAGCAAATAGCAATCGCGAGGGAAGGGGACTTGCTGACCAAAGAACGCCTCTGCTGCGGCCTGTCCATGTTCGAGGTCATCCTGACGCGGATCCGCTCCTTCCTGGACGACCCCATCTGGCGCGGGCCCCTGCCCAGCAATGGGGTGATGCACGTGGACGAGTGCGTGGAGTTCCACCGCCTGTGGAGCGCCATGCAGTTCGTCTACTGCATCCCCGTGGGAACACACGAGTTCACTGTGGAGTACGTGTCGGGGGCTGCCAGCGCCCCACAGCCCCTGCTTTGTTCTCCCTGCAGCGCGAGGGGACGCGGGCGTTGCAACAGGGGGGCTTGTTCGGGGGTCTGCGGTAGCGCAGTGCAGAAGCAGGGCTCTTGGTGCACGCGCACAGATCCTCCTGTATCTTTACAGAAAATAACCCTCTGTCTTGGCAGCCTCTGATGAATGAGCCCACGCCAAACAGGCCCCAGCGCGTGGCTTCCAGCAGCAGTCATACCATTGCTGAAGCTGAACATGAATACAATAGCTGGATGCATGCACACAGTCCTAGCAAGTGTTTGCTCATCTCAATCAAGAGCAAGGCTGAGCATGTGAAAGTTAACAGGACTGAATTCTTGTTTTTGCTGGTTTTGGTGTATCCTTATCTTGAAAAACTGCTGTCAAGTGCTTTTGACTGACCAGTTATGGAGGCAACGATGTAAAACGTTTCCTTCCTTTCGTGTCTGCAGTCCAAAGGAGCATAGTGGTGTTGAATTCCCCCTTTGTTTTCTTTGAAAATGAAATGCAATGCTGCTGGAGCCTAAGGGGGAGTTCATGTACATTGTAGAAAATGTACATTGTAGAAAATTTAAGCATCCATTTACATCCCCTGTGGTATCTTTGAAAAGAGAACTTGACTTACTGGAGGTTTTACAGTATTTTTTTAGCTTACTGTCCAAAATATTCTGGAGTGATATGCATTTTGATATGTCTGATTCCTAAACTTTTCCTGTAGATGTGTTTCTGAACACTTTAGGTGAAGCGTGGTTTTAACATCGTGTTTTCTGTTTCAGGCAGTGCTTTGGAGACGGCTTGCACTGGGCTGGCTGTATGATCATTGTGCTCTTGGGGCAGCAGCGGCGCTTCGATGTGTTGGATTTCTGCTACCACCTGCTGAAAGTCCAAAAGCACGATGGCAAAGACGAAGTTATAAAGAACGTGGTACGTTGAAAACAGCTGGTCTTTATTCGCTGTAACAGCAACAAAAACAATCAGAGCTGGTTGTATTCACGTGTAGATGCAACACTCACTTTTGAGAATGAAATGTTGAAAACGAGGGTTTTAGGAACAAAAGCTGTGACTAATACTGGAGTTCGAAGACTGATCAGTCAAAACTCTAATTTCCTGGCTATATGGGGTTTTCTTTACACTGCTCATCTCATACACATGCATGAAAATTATGACCAGGCTGTTGTAAATTACTTTTCTTGTACAAAAAGCAGCACTGCCCGGAAAACTAGGATTTTTTACAGGGTTAGCAATGGAACGGAAACTCATTCATAACATTCATAACAGTGCTGTGAGTGGTGAAGTCAGCATTTTGTGCTTTTTTGGTCTGTCTTTTTTTTAATCTCCAGAGCTAATTCCTGTTTGTATGCTGTGGATTTTTATTTTACTTTTTTTGATGTTTTCAGCCTTTGAAGAAAATGGTTGAAAGAATTCGCAAGTTCCAGATTCTGAATGATGAAATAATTGCTATTTTGGACAAGTATTTGAAGTCTGGAGATGGAGAGAGCACACCCGTGGAACACGTGCGCTGCTTCCAGCCTCCCATTCATCAGTCCCTTGCCAGCAACTAGACTTCTCACCTAACAGTACTTTTTGCACCGATTTACGCTAAAAGTATGAGAAAGGAGAAAAAAAAACACACCAACAATTTTAAAGGGTCTCTTACTTGTGTTTTTCAATATGCCTGTACCATTTGAGTGGTGCACTGTCCTCTTCAGTCTCCAAGCACAGTAACTGTATACAATCCATACTTATTTTTCTAGACTAAAATTTTGTATACTTTGATTAAAAGCCTGCAAGTGTAAAGGTTCATTTTTGAAATCTCTTTGCATTCCTGTACTGAGGTGGCTATGTTAGACTGGATTTGGCATAACTTCCCCCTATGCTGTCAATATAATGGCTGTGGAGGGGAAGAAACTGGGTTCTGTAGCATTTTTTTTATAAATCAATTCTTAATTGTATTAGAGCATAATTGCTTAATTAGCCTTTATTAAAAAAAAACAAACAAACAACAAAAAAGAACACAGAACAACAAACTCTGGTGCTTTGTGAGTAATTTTTCTAGTCAGTCGAGTGTTTTTCCTCTTCATAAAACTGTTTTCTGTGATCAGCAATAATGGAAATGAAGGCTAATTAAGGTGGTGGTTATTTAACATGGAGGTGACAGATAGCGTTCTGTTATTTTTAATTGCAGTACTTTAATTGATTACAATGGGATCCGTTTACTTTTTTCCTAATGAGAGCTTCTAACACAGCTTGTATTTTGGCTGGAGATGGATACCTGTCTAGCAAAATACTTGTTTACAAGTGGTAAGGGGTTCTTACAAGAATCGTGAATAGATTGATCAGATGTAATCTATCTCAGTACATAAGCTCTAATGATTATTAATCATGATTTACTTGCAGAAAATGTTTTATTACACTTAACTGTATTATGCAAACACTGCATCAGTAAAATTGTTTGTAAAACTTTGCAACTCTTAAGACTTGACTTTTAAAGCATCCAATTCACCTGGAAGTAGGAACTCCTGCTTCCTTACTGGGGGATCTTACCAGAACTGCTCGGTGGTGTCTCACAGCCAGTTAGCTGTCAGAATCAAGCTAAGTGGGAGTTAGTTAAGATGGTTGGAACAGACAGCAAGGAGTAAGTACAGGTTTTACCCAGAGATGTTCTTTCATCAGTGTTTCTAACCCCTACTGTGAAACCAAGAAGGCATCCCTTTAAGAACCTCTTTTTCTCCCATCCCTCTTATTCAGTCAAGGTAAGCAACAACAGCTCCTTTTCTCCTGCTATTTCAAGTGTTTTGCAGTAACAACACTGTCCAGTAATGGGTAGAAATAAGCGCCTGACAGGATGCAGGCAGAAAATAAGGGATGTGTATGTACAGGAGTGGGTAACTATTTTTGAAGAAGAAATGGGATGAAATTCCTCAGCAAACTAGGGGCTAGGTCATAATTGGTGTAGGAATAACAAAGTCACACGTATCTGAGGCATCAGCTTGGCTGCGTGGTACATAAATGTTCAAGTAATAAAGTCTAGTTTTTGGCTTAAGAACTACTTAAAAATAACTTAACTGTGGTATAATTAAAGCACATTATAATTCTTCCTGGTTAATTGGCAGCAGTAAGAGACTTGATCTCTAACATCTTAAATGTACGGGCATTAATACAGATACTAACATAACCTTTTTCCCTTTAGTTAAGGGACCTTCAGACATTAGTCCTATGAGATGTTCCATGCTTTCAGAGGTGGCTTACTATTTTTGTCAACCAGATTAAGATGGTAAGAGAGTGGGGAAAAAAAACTGCACTAAAAACAAAGTGTATAAAAATCGTGTAACTTTCTCATTTTAAATAATCAGTCATCAGACATAAGGGGTGTGGAGTCCTAAGTGTCTTGAGGCATAAAGCAACAGGTGCTGCAGTGTGAGATTTTTCACCTGCTCTTTGGGGTGGTGCTTTGCTACTAGAAGGGACAACCAGGTGCTCTGTGACTCCACCGTCTGATCCCTTTCCTGCCACTCCCAGCTGTTACAGGCTTTGTTGCACAACCTTCAGAGGGCTGTGGCCTGTAACTGAACAGCGCTGATGTCGTGTTCCTTTTAACTCGTTAAAAGCTCAAATCCTGCTGTGCACCCAGAATTTCAGTAACCTTGTTTTCTTACTTGACACTTTGGGCCTCAGCGCCTCCTCCAGTAAACCAAAGGACAGTAGCAAAGTTGTTTTCACAGGTGGGAGCTGGATTGTTTTTGCTCCTGGTAATAAACCATACTCCTTATCAGTAAGTACTAAAACCAAACAGCCTCGATGGCACCTTTCACAGAAAAGGCAAGAGCTGTTCTGGGTGCTACTAACTACTCAATTTATTCCTCCTGCAGGAGGTGGCATGACAGCTGGTGCTAGTGCCTTACCTAGCCAAGCAAAGCAGAAGCTCCTGCCTTCCTGCTGCTGCCACCCAGTTACGCTGATGGGCTAAGGCTGCTGTGGTTGATGTAAAGCCTGCAAGTTTAACATAAAGCTTCAGTTCAGCAGTATTTTCAAAGGATTTACTCTTGCTTGGTTGTAGTTTTCCATTTCCTGCTTTAAAGCTGGAACAGCTCCAGTTTTAGTGCGCTTACAGCCACTCAGCATTCACTCAGGGCGTGAGTACAAAGGATTCAGTTTCGCTGCAATCTGTTTACCACCAATGCAGAAATAAAGCCATTTATTTTTGATAAAATTGTCATTAGTGCAATACATCTGAAAACAGAAGAGTGAAATGAAAGTATTTACACATAACTTAAGCAACAAACCCAACTGTGGTCTGAGGTCATTTTAGTATTTTTTAAAGTAAAAATAAGGCAAATTAAAACCCCTTCAGTGATTCTGATCCAAACTAATCAAACTTAAAAAAAAATACAGATTGTCTACACGTACCGTTAAGAAGAACATGAGGTTCCAGACAAGCTCAGACATTTCACAGCAGAAAAAATATAATCCAGAGTTACAGAATTGTTCTTTTCTTATTTACCACGTAGATATTTTCAGAAGGCTGACAGACTTCCATTTCTCCTGGCTGAGAGACTCTCAGTGGATTGCATTTCACCTACACAGGTAGAACTTTCTTCGTCATGATTCAAGCAGTCGTACGTGCTCAGCAAAGAACCATTTGCTGCTCTCTCATCCTTCCGCAAGGAGACGGGCAAATTCGCCAGGGTGAAATTAACATCTTTGAAGGCATGCAATAAAAAGATCCCCACAATGATAGTAAGGAAGCCACTGAAGGTGCCAATAATATCATCAGCCGCCATGTGCTGCCATTCCTTGAAAAGGATGGCGGAGCAAGTTAAAACGGATGTCGTAAAGATTACATAATAGATCGGAGTCACTATCGACGTGTTGAATATATCCAGAGCCCTGTTCAGATAGTTGATCTGCGTGCTCACACAGACAATAAGGCTTAGCAGCAGAATCCAAGACAAGGGATGTTTCAGCACTGGTTTCCCCGCAAAAAGTTCCTTGATAACGATGCCCAAACCTTTTACACAGGAAACTGATAATGCTCCAATCACAGAGCAAATTGTTATGTACACGAGAATGTTGGTCTGTCCATGGCGAGGTCCCACCACAAATATTAGAATTAAAGACACAATGACAACAAGTGTTGCAAAGACCACAAAACCTGTGTTTGGGGGGGAAAGAAACAACTGTTGTTATTGATGTGTATGACCAAAAGCATCTTAGAGGTACCAATAATACACGTTACCAAGGTGATGGGCTCAGCTTACACAGAAAAGATCGGGCTGCTTCTCACTCACTGCTCCTTCAACAGCGAAGTTAAACACTTTTAGAGTGACCTTGCTGAAATAATGAAATTTGGGCATATTACATTACCTTTACTGTTCTATCAGCATGATGACTACAGGATTAGATTGCTGTACTGCCTTACACACAGCCTCACAGAGGCACAAAGCTACTGGATCCAGGCTTGTGGCTGACTGCTTTTAAGGAAGTATGTGTTGGCAGGCTGCTGCACTCATCAGCAGATTTCCAACAATCAGGGCATTCCTTAAGATCGTCTTTTTAGTCTCTGTGCTGGACACTTCCTCATGTTTAAAATGGGAATTGGCTCTGTAAGTACAGTATTTTGCAGAAGTGTATTTGTGAGTGCCCTGTCTTCCACGTAAGCATACAAGGCAGCCTGAAGGATTACACTTCTCAGCAGACATCTACCACCAAACCTTCTTTGTTTAAGGAGGGATCAAAATTGGGCTTACAGAGACTGACACACTTGCGTTAAAATTTATAAAAGTTGTATTTATCCAGCTGTGCTGCTGCATTTCTTTAAACTGTTATCTCAGTGGTTCATATCAAAACGCTTTGTTCAAGGCCAAAGAAGTTCACTGGCATCATGCAAAGCACCCTATGGAATTCCATCACAGAACTCAAATCTCTGTTTTGACAAAATGAAGCAGACAGGCTGTCTTCCTGGAACTTGAAAAAAAAGCAGTAATAAAACTGTAACAAAGGAATGATGGGCTGCTTAGAGAAGAGCAAGCACACACATCTTTCTGCATTAGCTACTTGGAGATCAAGCCAGCGTTTGTCTTACCTGGATCACCTAATTTGTTGGACATTTCATGTAAAGTTTCTACTTCCTCCTCTTGTGGAGCATGAATGACCATCACAGTTGATCCAAGTATACTTAGCAAACACCCTATTTTTCCATGGAGATTAAGTTTTTCATTTAAAAAGAAGGATGACAGAATGGCACTAAGAAGAAAAAATACACACCAGCAAACATGGAATTAGTGATATTACATGAATATGTTCATCAACATACAGGTTGCCTTGACTGTACAGGTCCCTCACATACACAGCACGCAGCTTTTGGTGAGCAGGAACACTACTAACGTCCATAAACCACTTTTAAGTAAAGGCATAATTAGGAAAATTACCATAATAGCTATGTGGTTCATTTTCTACCAAGATACTTGCTACCGGCAGAAGTACCTGTCAGTATTTTGCAGCTCCTTCAGAACCCATTTTTTATGCTGCCTCCCAAAAACTCTGTATCTAGACACATGTAACAATGATTTTAAAAAGATAAATATCTTCAATTGTGAATAAAAATACTACTCTGTTGCATATAGCATATTTTTCAAATGGAGGTGATAGCTTTTTGCAGACTGAGGTGCAGATCTCTAGAATCATTTTAGAACAGTCCTTTTACATTTGGAGAAACTTAGGAGTTACTCCCAATATTTATAACCACCTTTCGTTCACAGTTAAGAACAAACCACAATTATTACTGCTTATCTCAGTGACTTATTTCTAAATAAATATTTAACTTCTACCTCTGAAATCACACTGCTTTCTGTTAGTGTTTCTTACCTTACAAGAACACTGAGAGCTCCTAGAGGAGTCACTAATGTAGCTGGTGCAAAAGCGTAGGCGGCAAAGTTAGCTACTTCGCCAGCTCCCACTGCAGAGAAGTAATAATAAGAAGGAAAACAAAAAAAAAACAAAAAAAAAAAACCACAAGTTAGGGTGTCTTATGCAATAAACCTGTGAATCAGTGCAAGTGTTCTTTCAGACACAAACATTCAGTACAGGAATAAAGGAAAAGTCTAATTCTGGTTCTCAGCTAACAGAAAAAAAAACTTGCGTTACTATTTTATAGAGCAGAACAGACTGGAGGACTACAACAGGTACTAAAATTGATTCAGCCAACTTAGAAGATGTGTTTTGTTTTGGAGTGGCTGTGTTGTGGCTTCCCAACCTGCTAACTTGAGTCATGAACTTTTGCATGGAGACCTCTGCAATACCAGGCTACAAAGCAAACATGTTACAGGGTACAATATAAATTAAGCCAGTTTCATGATTACAGCCAGGAAGTCCAAAGTTTAAGCAATGAAAAGCTCCGAAGACACACACCATCTCAAAATGTACTTACTTGAAAGAAGTCCAGCCCACCACAGCCACTCCTTAAGGTATGCATGACCACCTTGTCCTGAAATTGAAAGAATGCATGCTATTCCATTAAAATCATACTTCAGCAAACAGTAGCATTGCCAAAATAGTTTCCATAACTCATGCTACTTAGTCTTTATAGCTAAAAGTTATCTTCAAGCTCTGATGCACAGATTCCTCCTGCAGCCCACTTTGAAAACTACTTATTTGATTTCCTTCCTATTAAAAATGGCATGGATGACCGTTTTGGCTTTACACTAAAAAACAGTTCTTTCAACTCATTGCAATGACATGAAAGACCAAATTACATATCTCTTAAGAGACATGCCTGGCTTAGGTAGTTGATTACACGTACAAGTATGTGAAGTGCAGTCACACTTCCCCTTTCCAACCCAGAAAGCATGAATCATGTATCTCACTCGAGATCAACCATCTTTTACAAGCAGAGATGACAAGTGCTGAATTAAAACTGCTCATATCCAATCTTCTGGTTGCAGCACCCTTGGATCATTCATTTACATGCTCATTGCACACCCAAGCCAGTATTCTTTTACAGCTCTGACCTAGCAAAACAATCACTCATTGCCTTTGGAGGATAAATACAGAGCTAGAGCAAGAGGCTTTTAAGAGCTTGAAAACATTAAGTTGAGCTCCTCCCTGTTGTAGACAGAATTGCTACTTGATATTTCAAATATGAACCTCATTTACCAGAGTCAGCTATAAAAAAAAAATAAAAATCTAGTTAGTGCAAATCAGCATTTTACTGTTCCAATCAAGTACACTGGCGAAAGGATGAAAAAAATCAGTTCCCAAAATAGTAACAGCTATACTGAAAGCTATTTAATGTTATTAAATGCAGTTCAACCAAATAAAGCTGGAAATACATACAACAGTCCACTAAATTGGCATTTTGTGCACTGGTACTATATATTAATCCATAATTAAAACTGAACACTGTTCAGAATCTTCTTGGCTGAAAAGCCAAACACTTTCAGCAGCTCTAAACAACAGACTACAGCACAGGGCATCACCATATGTGACTCTGAGATGCAAAGGGTAGCTCAGTAAGCGTCCCCACAGGGCAATCGCTATATGCAAACTGCGTAGTATGCATCACACACTGAGTTAGGTGTATCTGACACCGGAGGGAGAAAAACAAAACACCAGATACATGCTTTAGGTTTCCTGTATCTGAGTCAGAACAAAACCTTAAGTTTAGTAATCTTCTTTGGAGCGGTAAAACTTAAAAGTCAAGTTTCTGAAACGTATTTACCTGCTCTCATGGAGCCTTTCCTAGCTAATCGGAGCAGCCCTTTCTTTTTCAGGATGAAGCTTCCTCCAATGAAGATGCTGGAGCTCATAGCCAACGCCAGACCAATACAGAAGTCATATTTCCCACGGGTTTGGCTCATCTCGTAAACTACGAGTGACTGTCACATTGATCAAGGAACAGCACAACTCCTGTTACTCAACACGAGATGATGCAACACTGAAACCTGAGCAGAACAAACACATTGATTAAATTGGGAGAAATATAAATGCGCAGAAAAATCCTCAACAGCTGGCTCGTCCTGTGAATGGTCTATGGGAAAAAAAATTAAAGAAGGAAAATAAAAGGAAGAAGAAGGCAACCCCTGAAGCATGCGTAAGCTTACATCGCAGATGAGTGACTAAAAAGTCTGAATGCATACGAGGGCATCGGACCCAGAACACTAAAACTGAAATCCCAAACAAGAAAATTCTCTGAAAAAAATAATTAAGGTAAACTGTAAGATGTGCAATTTATTTTTCTTTTCCTTAAGTACACAGATCATGTCCAGCACACCACCTAACTGATGATACTGCTCAAATAATTACTTACATCAAAATCAGTTTGTAAGAGAGTTCGAGAACAGCCACAGCATCTCTTCCACAGAAACTCCCTAGAAAAGTGAAAGAACAGAACTGCTTAATCAGACCGTAACTTGTCTAACACGAACAAACTTGAATGAACGCACACGCACTGATCCTCTAACAAACAGGCAATCTGGAACAAGAGAAGGCAGCCATTTGTTGATGCACTGTACAAAGAGTTTCCCACACGCGTATAAAATATTTTTCCAGCTCACCTATGGTACCAAGTATGAGTTTACTGTTGAAAAGCATTCAGCCAGCTCCCCATGCTCAAAATTTAGTCATGCAAGACCTCCAAGTACAGCTTAGCAGGAGACACTAACTTTCAGACTAGAGATCAAGATTTTACTCAACCTCTACCTAAAAATAAAGCTTTATTTCAGTGCAGTACATAACAAGAGGTAAGATATAGTGGGGATATCCTGGCCTCCATGTAATATATTAGATTTCAAATATCTCTATAAATCATTTTAAAACTGAAAACAAAACAAACAAAGTACTTTCAAGGTGATTAACCTCTCTATACTACTGAGGCAAATGGAAATTATCTTTAGGCTTTGATTTTAAGATAACAGCTAATTATGACTGTACAGAGAACTAGTCTGAAGGAAGAAAACACCTAGAGATAAGAGTTTTATTTCCTGGGAGCACCTACCACAGATGTGCTCGGAAGAGCATTTATTTCCCTAAGCAACCGTTTTCCGGCTATTCAGAAGCACGGTGCGTGATGCAAGCCGTATCACCAAGCTTTTGATTTCGAAGGCAAAGGGGGCAAAGAACAGGAGGCAGGAAAGCAACTCCAGGGGAGGAGCACACCGCCACTGTTAACATGCTGCAGCACCAGGACATACCAGGGCAAGCCTAGCACTCGATAAAGGCATATTCCAGCCTGCCACTCAAGTTCACAGCTCCCATTCCTGTGCTTGTTTCTTCACAAACCTTTCTTCCAATGCTGCCTTTCCCTCTACGTTCCTGCTGCCAACTTGGATTAATGCACTGCACCCCTAGGGAAGCCCAGCAGAGAGCCACGGGTAGGTTCACATTAACCCTGAACACAGATCCTCTGATTTGCATCCCGTTAGGCTGCAAAGAAGCGCAGGAAAGCAGTCCCATTTCATAAGAGCTCAACGTGGCACTAATTCAAAACACTGTAAGATCTGCTGTTCAAAACTCTCAAGCCCTCTTTGATTATCCTTACGTAAGTATCTTAGTTTGTAATGTAGTATCTTATTAAAAAAAAAAAAAAAAAAAAAGCAGTGAAGGTCTGTTAGGTCTGTTTTCAGCTTCTAATGACTTAAAAATGACTTTAAAAAAAAAAACTGAAGTGGATTCTTGCATGATACAAAGCCAGCCACCAAACAAAACCACAGGGGACAAGTGACTAGCGTGAGACAGAGCTGAAGAAGTCACCTCCTAACTGCATCAAGTACTTCTCTGGTTTTTAGTTCAAAGCCAGACTTCCAGTCCCCTGAAGAACAAAGGCACCTTTAATGCAAGGAAGAGGCACCTGGAGATGTTTGTGACCATCCTACCGGCCCTTCTGGCGGTCCCAAGTCACGCAGCCGGTCACCAAGCTCTTCAGCAGCAGCTGATGCGCTGCATGGTGCTGGTGCAGCACCAGCTTGCGGGCGGGCACCTCTCCTGCAGAGCTTTCCTCTCTGCCAAAGTGCTTCCAGCAGTCGCTGCTCCAGCTGTGTCACTAACGAGAGCACTTCTACTAGGGGAGCTTGTTATTAAAACTGGACTCAAACTGGCGAAAACACCTTTTTCTTTTTTTTTTTCTTCTTCTTCCAGCTTGCAGTGTAACCTACACAAAAACTTTTCTGACAGAGGTGAAGAGCATTAGTCAGTCCCATCCTGCCACCCACCGTGTCTCAGAGCCCAGGAAGAGGCACATGCTGTTTTTCTTTGGAGTAGAAAAATATGATTGCCGACAATTGAGAAAAACTCGTGGTAGTTTTCTGAATTTAGACTTAAAAATGCCCTAAGGATGCTATGTGCCAAAACCATGAATCCTCAAGTTCTAAATACATTAAAAGCATCTTTGATTCCCCATCAACTGCTCTGTTAGCCTCCTAAATGATTCTAATCTTGACTACTTCTTTACATAGGTTAGTGCTAGCTTTCCTTTCTAAGCTGAGCTGTCCTCACAGACGTGGCCAGCCCGATCCCTGGTCGGACAGGACGGCCATGCTTCCCTTTGCAGCTTATAGGGATGTCCCACAGCCGTGGTGAGCCCGGCTTGCCTCTGAAGAGATGGGTTCGTGTGTAGCAGGGCACAGTCAAAGCGACAGCAGGCGCAGGAGAGCTCTCGTTTCAGGCAGCCTGTAGTTGAATCCTAACCCCGAGTCTCAGGAGAAGAAGAGGACCTAAGGGGACCTAAGAGGACCTGATGTTCATGAACATCATCTAGCAAAGCTCTCTATTATCTTTGGAAATATGAACAGAATGAAATAAAGTGAAAGAAAGGAGCATCTGCCTGTGGATCATCTAACATCACGAGCCCTACCTCTCAGAGCACAACAGTACAATGACAAACAGCACGAGGAGCCTACCGAGTTTGAGGGTTAGTGAGCAAGGAGAAAAGGCTTTCTGAAAAACTGGTGGGACGTAAGTAGCTCCAGATTAACCACAAAGTCCATTTGCTTAATTTCTGATGTAACTGGGGAGTATTGTAAATGGCAAATAAAGCTGCTGACAAGACACAGAGTCCCTGGTCTAAAACACACAAATATTTTAATTCCTCTTCGCTCAAAAGTCCTTTGCTCCCCAAAGTAGCACACACCCGCACACAGTGCTCAGAAGATGTTAAATATTTACTGTAACAAATCAATTCTCTAAATGTTCAGAAACACTAACAGTAACACTGTGAGACGAAATAGTATTTTCCATTTAAAAGCAGATACGCTCAAGCTATGGGGGAATTATCAGCCAAAGACAATTAATTATCACCTCTAATAGCTGTACATTGTATGAAAGCAGTAATTACTGTCAGCAAAAGTGAACAGGGTGGATTTCAGAAACTTTGCCTACTTGGCCACCAGCCCTCAGGAGTTGAGGAGACGATCTAAACGTAAGACAAAATACCTAATTGCAAGAACTCCGGGTTTACTCTCTAAAAGCTGGTATTTTTAACAGTGCATGAGCCGGTGTCACCGCCAGCCCTTCCCTGCCCCGTGCCATTAATTACTCTGTCGTTTGGGCAGATCACTACCACCAACCAGCACAAGATTCAGGTATGACTCACACGGAAGCATTTTAAAACAAAGGTCTGTTTTGACAAGACATCGGCAATGGTTACGCCAGCTCCAGCCACCCTGAGCCTTCTGAACTGTTCTGCGGTATTTTATTTTCAATTTCACTGATCTGTAAGAGCTGCATGAGAAGTTTTGTGTTTCTAGTATTGAAATAATGCACCTACATCTGTGAGTCTTTCCACGGAAGAGAAGTTGGTTCAATCACAAAAAGCTCTTAACAAATACACATTGACTATTACGTGTTTCCTCCTTCCTTTCCAGAGGCATAAATCCACAGGAAACAGAAACACTCCCTAACGACATCAATGTTCAACAATGAGCCTTCCAAAGGCTCGTTACACGTACCAATTTTGTCCCAAAATCCAGACGCATTTGCTTTTTAAATATTTCAAAATTTAGGTTCCTAAAATGTAAGTTCAAAAGAGTATTAACTGGCATTTTAAGAATTCAGCTAAAAAAATTACGTCCACAGTTTCACGCTCATCTCATTTTCACGCATGACACACAAGAGCGGACGTTGTCTCACCTATGCTTTAAAAAGGCAGAATCGCTGTTTAAAAAACTTGAATAACAGAGTAGCATGATTTTTAAATGTTATCTTCCCTACATATGTCTGATCTGAAGCCTCAGTTATTCCATCCCTTTGCTTTTCATTTCGCTAATCAAAGAAATTAACTTGCAATCTAAGATATTCATTTGAAAGCAACATGCTGAATTTGAGCTGAAATACTATCCTAGTCCTTTCAGTTCAGTAAGTTAGGTGCTAAAGCACCTTTATTACAAAAAAGTGATATGAAATTTTAATTATTGGCTTTGGTATATTAAGTTTTTGATAGGATGTTCATATACAGAACTCCTACGGTGGAAAGAAGTACGAAAACAGGTATTCTTAGCAACATTACTTAAGTCCACAAATACAGCTAACTCTTTAATTCAAGTCTTTTCGCAGTGATGTTCTGTTCACTCATGAACATCTCCCTGACACACAGGGCGAGAGAACACAGGAAGGACAAGCATAACATCCCACTAAGACAAAACAGCTGCTGGTTGAAATGTTAGCCACGTACATCTTTAAAAGGCCAAGACGTACCTACACATCCAGAACCCAGAGATGCTCCAGCAGTTATTTAGGACTTGCATGGCAAGTCTAACCCTAGTAAAGTTTTCCAGCTTTGTCAACAAAGATAAATGAACGTTCAATCTGATGCACGTTGCTTATGTATCACATAGACCAGGCAGTACGTTGTATCATAATATTTGGTGTTTACAAAATGTGATACACATGTATATATACAGCATAATGTTAGAGGCACCAGAGCAAGTACTCCAAGCAAAAGACATTAACAGGTTCAAAGTCACACATTTTTAAAGATTTTAAACAGCAGGGAGACTTACTCCTTCACACCAGATTTCTATTAATAAAGGAAAACCAGTGAGTATTCGATTTTAAGGTACTGGGAAAAAACAACAAAAAATTCCACACCTAAACTTCCTGCACATCTTACTCTTTCTATTTGTACTTACTCCCTTCTATAAAAAGAATGATCATAAATTAGAAGATTTTAACATAAAATTTGAAAAGTATGTTCACTAAAACAGTTCATTCATTCACTGAATGTAACTACAGAGGGTGCTTTGTTGCCAATACTCTCTGTACTGACTGCGTTTCCCAGAAGCCCATCAAAACAGACTTAAAATTAGGAGCCACTGATATGACTTGCCTCACCCTGGCTGTACCCATTGCACTGCTCCCATTCTCTGTAGGACAAGTAACCAGCAGAAGCTCACTGAGGTCCCGCCTCTAGCGTTTGAGACGGGCAGTTTCAAATAGAGAAAGAAACAGCAAGTCCACGCCAGATCTGTTCTTCAGGCACCCCTTTTCCCTTGGCGTGCCCAAGGAGCACGCAACCTGCTTTCCACCTGCCAGGATTTTACCTTGCGAAGACCGACGAGCTTTGACGAGAGCAGAACCCGGGGTGACGGGAACTTGCGCGACAGCTTCCTACCAGCGAACCTGCTACCTTTCCAGGAAGAAAACGTGTAACTAACTAACTAACTAACTAACTAACATACATACATACATACATACATACATACATAAATAAATAAATAAATGTATGTCCAGGCCCCAGAGCACAGCGCCGCGGGCAGCCCCAGCCCCAGCCCCAGCCCCGCTCCCCGCGCCCCACCTGGGCGCTGCCCCCTGCCCGTGGGGGCGGGGCCTGATGGGGAGTGGGCGTGGCCTATCACAAGCCCCGCCCCCCACCAGCACCCCCGCGAGGCCCCGCCCCCTCGCCTCACCGCTCCCCCCCGTTACCCCTCCCCCCCCCCCGTTACCTGCCGCCGCCGCCGCCCCTCACACCCCCGCCGGGAGGGGCCCCGCGGCCGCCGCCGCTCGCGGACGCCGAGAAGGAGGAGGAGGAGGAGGCGGAGGGGGAGGCCGGAGCGGGCGGAGGGAGGGGCCAGCGGCCGCGCGCTGCTCCGCCATGAGGGGAGGGGAGCGGGGAACCGGCGGCGGGGCGGGACGGGACGGGACGGGACGGGTCGGGCCGTGAGGTGATGGCGGGCGCCGGCCCCGGCCCCGGCCGCCCCCTCCCCGCTGGTCCCGGCAGCGCCCGCCGGAAGGGGCGCGGCCGCCTCGCTCTGGGCCCCGCCGCTCGTCACGTGACCCCCCCGCCCCTCAGGGCGGGCGGGGAGCGGCCCTCCCTCTGACGTCACCGCCGGCGGCCGTTAACGGCCCCGCCCTCCCTGCGCGTCCCCTCAGGGGGAGGGCGGCTGCCGCCTGGCGCGGGGATGGGTAGGAGTTCCTAGTGAAATGGGTGCTTTAACCCGGTTTTGCCTTATACTAGGGTCAGCTTCATCTGAAAATTGTATTTTCTCTGATGCATTTAGGCATTGGAATGGGCTGCCCAGGGAAGTGGGGGAGTCACCATCCCTGGAAGTCTTCAAAAGACGTTTAGATGTAGAGCTTAGGGATATGGTTTTGTGGGGACTGCTAGCGTTAGGTCGGAGGTTGGACTCGATGATCTTGAGGTCTCTTCCAACCTAGAAATTCTGTGAAATTCTGTGAAATTGCAGCACGGCCATGCGTCGTTCATCAGTTTCTTACCCCAAGCACTCCTAAACATACATGTTACCCACGCCTTAAATAAAATAAACAAATAAAGTCTTACAACCCATTCACAGTAATAAAAAAATGACATTTTACAGACTTTGTTAAATTGTACTGTTTATTAATCCTTTTAATTCAGGTCACACACTCCTAATGCAATGTTTACAACCAAATACACTAACATCATCTAACGTGAGCATTTCTCAGCCTGTAGTGAAGACTGGAACAGTGGTAACAAAGGGCAAGTTCAGACTCACAGGTCCCTTCAACTCCTTCAACAATATCCAAATACACTTTCCAAAACTGAACATTACTCTAGACAACCCCAAACTGTGGTAGCTCCACGTGGGAGATGCAACTTCACCTTTTCAAATAGGGCTAACCTGTTTTATCGCATCCCCTACCAACTACAGTTTCTACTTTTATCTCTTCTTTCTCAGGATTTGTGTTTACCTTATCAGAAACCACACAAGCTGCTTCTTACATTTTGTGAAAAGGAAGTAACAAAGGCAGAGAAGCAATCTTGGCTTTCCCTCACAGGAAACCCATAACAAAACTATTCCTCTTCACATTGCTGGTTGTATTCTTACTCCTCAGCTGAATCAAAATGGCCCCTCACTCTGTCACAGTAAATCCTTGCAGTTTTCAAGCCACTGATGTGAATTAATCAATTTCAGGCCTACTTCATTCCCTAAGGCAACATTCTCCAGTTTGAAGCTAGCTTAGTAATCACTACAATACCTTTGCACACGTCAAGCAGTTTTTATGAATGTGTACATATATATAATACACATACGCTAAGCAATACACAGATGTCAGCTAAGTAACACACAGTAGGAGGCTGGCTTTTCTGTGTTTTACAAGAGACAAACTGTGAAGTCTTTGAGAAAGGTCAACAGCTGATTAATCTCTTCCCCATGTTTTCAGATCAACATACTGTTACCTGTTCACACAAAATACAACATGTTTAAGTGCTCTCAGTTCATCACAAACCATTACATCCTTATTTTGCAGCCAGGGGTTGTGCTCGCTAACAGAAAATAATCACAGCATCTCTGAATAAGTTACAAGAGCATGATGTACCAGGCATGTTTTCAGAGGATCTGGTAAGAACTCTGAAAAGAAGAACAATGGTAAATTAAGCACAATCCAGCTTGGTGCTCAGTGAATTTCAGAGGAGAGGTCTGTTAGTCTAGGTAATTCTGCAAGACTATGGACAAAACTTTTCAGGGCTCAGCATCTACTGCCTATAAAAACATTCCTCAAGGTTTAAGAGGGACAAAGAGCAAACCTGCCACCCTTGGGAAACATTAACAGGTTAGCAGTTATCCTGCTTTGTGTTGCATACTTGACTCTTGTGCAATGATATCCAACTCCATACATACTGTGAAAGGATCATGATAAAAGCTATCTACCCAAAGCTGCTATCTGGTACACAGTCCCTTGGCAGAATACCACCAGCTGGCAGAGGTTTTAAAGCATCCCACCAGGGTGCTAAATTCAGTGATGTCTGTACATGGCAGAGAATTGATTAGGAAATCAGGCAGCTGGAGCGTGGTCTCTCGTGGCCATGTCCCTGCTGCATTTAACAAAGACAGCTGAGCAGAACAAAGGATCCGTGCCTGCGAGTGTATTCATACAACAGTTGCACTGCCAGATGCAACTTCAGGGACTTTGCTTAAGAAATAAGATCTCAAAAGAAAGCTCAGAAAAACAAATCAACAGCACTTTTTCTCCCCACTTTTTGGTTAAAAAAGAAGAAAAAAAAGGCACTTCCCACATGAGCTGTGGGGGTGAGATATGTATGCTCAGGACTGGTTATGTCACAGACTTCAGTAGTTAACAGTGGTATAGGTGGCTTTTACCAGAATGATGCCTTGAAAGCTCTAACTGCAGAGATATACAATAAGAGAACAACAGAGCTGAATTTTATTGGGGAAAAAAAAATCCCAGAAATACATACTCCTTGTCTACTTAAAAAACTGAAAAGAAAAAATAAAACCAGAGACACTGCATGTAGAAAAGAAAGATTCTCTAGTTTTCTGGTCTTCCTATCTTGGGATACAGCACATTAACATCATCAACGCCTTCAAAAATAAAATTTCCAACACATATTTTGTACAGAATGCACGACAATGTTTTCTAGTGCGCACTATGTTTTATATTGGAAAGGAGCTACTTTGCTTGTTTTAAAGTAACATTGAAATTTGACCAGCAATAATACTGCTGCACCCCCTAAAACACAGCACAAAGACTGAAAGAGCTCATAATCAAAATCCTGCCATTTGAAGAAAAGCTGCATGCCTGAAAATTGTGCTTACGTGCCAGTACCCGAGGAGCTATGAATCTCGGATGAAGGGTTAGATGGTTGGGCTCCACAATTTTCCTTTCCTTCCGTAGAAAGCTCTTGTTAACAGTAAATGAGACTGGTGACCCAGGCTTCCTTAAGACACAGAATGACAGAACACTTTGGGTTGGAAAGGACCATAAAGATCGTGTAGTTCCAACACAGTTTGAAACGACTCAGGTCCCAACAAGCATTTCTGCCAGAGAAGCCTTTATTTCACCCGTGAGCAAAATTCAGTGTAATTAAGGCCTTAAGACTGCAGGTTTTTTTTGGCAGATGTCACCATATGGTGACTGAGCCCTTCATGTGGTAATTGATCTGTACACAGGAAAGATGCTTCTACCACCAGTAAAAGCAAGACCAGTATTGTAGAAAAAGGTAAAGGAAAATAGTTTGGGTGTATGAATTGGGATTAGGCTGCACAGCAGCTAGATGTGTAGGAAAATATTTTTTTCCCCCTGTGTAATAAAGAGCAGGAGTCACAAAACAAGTGTTGAGCTAGAAATAAATCATTTATTTTAAAACATTACAGGTTAATAAATAGATTAGTTTTCAGAAAACTTAATAAATAGCCTTTAATAATTTACACAAGGCAAATACAACATGCCTATAACTATTTTTTAAAAAGCAAAGAAGTAAGCTTGACTTGTAAGCCATTAACAAAGATATATATACATTGTTCAGAAGCTAGTAAAATAAACCATTTTTATGTAATCTGTAGTGACTATATTGCAATAGCATCGAAGCAACCCAACCTGACACTGTGTATTTGCTGCCATCCACCTTTGCCCCCACATCCTATCAGAACTATTTTTTACATTCCAAGAAAAGAGAAAGTGGTAAAAAAAAAAAAAAAAAAAATCCACAGTTAAAAAAGAATTAACTTAAAAAAATACCCCCTTTGTGTAACATTTTCTACTCTCTAGAGCAACCATCTGGGAAAATAAAAGCAACAAAAATAAACACAGAAAACTTATTTGCAGCTTTTAAAAAAGATTTCTTAATCTGTAACTTTGTAATCATTTCAACATTGCTGTCTGAAACACTTGGGCACTAGTAATAACTTTTGACTTCATTGCTGCCTAACATAGTACACTAAAACCCCGCATCACTTAAGCCCATATTCAGCAGCACCAAAGAATTATTACAAAGATTAATCTCTGTAAAGAAAAGATATCAGGTAATAGATAAATTATTGATAATATTTGATTTAACAGTAAAACTTCACAGCTGTTACATCATCACAAGACAACTGAGGAAGATCTGTAGAGTCCTTAATGTTTTGTATTTAAGGTAAGATGAGTATAATGTGCAAAGCCCCATTTTAAGCACCCCATACTTAATAACCCGAGATCCTTCTTCAAATACAAACCCTTTATCTTTTTTTTAAATAAAAAGCAAAGCTAAACCTCAGACATTCTAGTATTTCAACAAACAAAATCCAGTGTTTTCATTTTCCAGTGCCAGTTACTTCAGAAAAATACCTATGTTAAATATAAACCAAGGTTATTAGTAGGAAGCCTCACTTGTCAAACTGTGTGATATGACAGGTTCTCGCTCATGTTAGTTTCAGCTCACTAATAAATAGGCTCTATTTACACATACAGTGTCCCGGAAAGTCAATACAGCAGATAACTTTGTTTAAAGATTTTTCTTTTTTTTTTTTTTTTTTTTTTTTTACATAAGTACTTAAGGTAGCAAATTATTTTTTTGGTTGTATCAAAAAGGTTTCTATTCTCCTGCTGAACATTTGAGGGATTTTTGTGTTTGACACCTAATAAAGATCAGGAGCGACACGTGTAAATCCTCCATACACTGAAGGTATAATGGTCAAAGAGCTGTCTTCATGTAACTGTTTGGTAAGCACGATAGAAGCCAGACATACGGAGTGAAACGTCTTTCATATGGATTTGAACTGAATTCAAAATGCACCCCACCCCTGTCATCAGTCTGCTTTATGGTATGTGCAGCCTCCGTCACTTCTACATCGGCATCAGCACACAAATCATCTGGCTTGTAGCTATCAGCACACGTAATGCAAGGAGACGGGAAGGGCAGACCCATGAGGGATACCAAAGCTCAGGAGACAACTATGCACATTTGCTCCCTGAGATGACAGAACTCAGATATCTTATTCAAAGTCACTCGTAAAGGGGTGGAAAAGAGGGAACAGCTAAAATTCAGCTTCAGCAGTGCCTCCTCTTGAGTCAGAAAAGCAACGGGAAAAGACTAAAAGAGGTAGGACGCTTAAAATGAGGAGGGCGTGGGATAGAAGGAAGAAGAACCATACCAACAGTGACAAAATAAAATGCTAATGCACTTCTCAGTGAGAATTGAACCAGATCCAGGTACAGCAGAACTCAGAAGAACGCTGTTAGATACTGAACAAAGTAGCAAAAAATACAGGCTTCCATTATTTAGCATTCATGATGTGAAAGGCTGCAGATATAAAGATGTGCAAGGCCACAAGAATCTCTTTCACCTTATGTGCTGGCTTTTGACATCTGTTTTAAAGAAGGTTAACTAGACATTTCTAGAAAGCTCATCACAGATGAGGAGCAGCTGGGGAGAAGACACCTATGCAGACCTTTATCAGCTGTAAGAATGGCCAGAGGACCACGGAACACGGCTGCTACTTAATTCTTACTCTGCATAGAGGGTGTTCATCAAGTAAACTTGTTTGTGTGGTGCAGAAAATGGCAAGGTTTAGACAGGGCAGTCAAGTTTTTTTGATATAATATTTCCTAATGATTTGCATATGCACCTAACATTCTAGGATAGGCACTTTCTAAATAAATAGGAGTAAACTTTAAAACAAAACACACAAATATGGCCAGAGGTCTGAGAACACAAATGTTTTCACTTTAACCTAAAGAGAGATTTTCACAGAACTGTTCAGAGACCAAATGCTAGGTATAAAACCAACATGCAACTCATGAACTCTGAATGTGGATTTCGAAAAGACAATTTGACTGCTTCAGAAAACAGCTAACATGGTTTTAAAAATGTAGGTCACTACAGGTCTCATAACTTATGTACAATTCAGGCTTCAATAAAAAAAAAAAAAAGGAACTAGTATGACAAAACATACTTGTCTGCTGATAACCAATATACCATCTTCCAACCAATAAAGGGCAGGGTTTAGTATTAACCATCTTTCATAGCCCAATTCCCCTCATTTACAATCCTGAAACTGTCTAGAAATCATACATAGTATCTGCAAATCCACAGGGATAGCCCCTTCTCTACTAGCGCTATTTTACTCCACCAAGACACCTGGCTTCTGTGCCAGTCTATAGTAACATATGTTTCTGCTAGTTCAGACTCAGAGTCAATTCAGAATCACTCCCACACAGTTTGGGGTTGTAAAACTAGCTTCCAAATAACGTCCTGGGGCTCTTATTCCCTCACAATATTCCCTTCAGAATAGTAAGTCTTTGAGAGTAAGTCCTCATGTTTATTGCTGCCATCAGAAGGGCTTTTAACATTTCTCTGAAATTAAAACAGAGGCTGAGTTTTAAAGTAGCATTAATTCAGGTCAAAAAAACACGTCATGAAAGTAGATGCTATCACTCCCCATTAATCAACATCTGCATTACCCTCAGCCAGCCACAAAGCTAGGTTCGTGATTTCTTGATAAGGTGTCATGAACTTTCTCAAACAGTCTCATAATCACTTTGTGTGTTTGTTTGCTTGTTCAAGAGACATCCTGACATAGAGGTGTTGACTTCAACTGTACGCTTTCCATTTTTGTTCTTAAAATGGTAACACTCGTTACTTTTCAGGCTCACCTTACAATTTTTTGACTTTGTTTTAACTAACAACTATAAAAACAACATGAAAGTTAGCTATTTTTTGAAATACCAATATTCTTTAAAAGGTTTAAACTAAACAGTTCAGAATCTTTCCAATCACAGCTTAACCTATTTTATACTACCTGTCAAAATATTATTGCTGAACTATTCACACAGGTCTGTAAGTCAGCAGCTCTGATTCTATGTTCCTGTTGTTTTTCTGAAACCCAGCTCTCTGAATGCCTATGCTTTTTCAGCCTTTGACCTCCTTTTCCCACGTTATAAGAGGATGAGGCCATCTTTTCTTCTTCTGAGCTCTGAGAAATCTCATTCTCTTTTGTCTTCTACACGTTTATTTTTTTATTTTTTTTTATTTTTTTTGCTGCTTATTAACTACTTCATAAAATGGTTTCCTATCTAGTCACTGAACTAGAATCAAGGTATGTTGGTCATCTTTGAATGGCCCTCTTGTAGGTTACCTCTTCCCATTATGACTACGTTGTTTTTTTTGTTTTTGTTTTTTTTTTAAGAAGCTGTCAAGGCATCTTAGAGTTTCAATTCAATTCTGCCAAAAATACATGGCTCCTTCTGAATGCTTCACATGCTTAGAATTTGAATACAGTATTATAGACAGTGAAACTGAATTATTAAACCAATGTAGGCCATCTGAAACAAATACATTCACATTTATGCAGTATTTTTGGATTACAAAGGCACTGAGATAGTTCTGAGCTGCTTACAAATAAGCCACCATATAGGCAATGAGTCTGTGATTGTTTCCGCAGTCTGTCTGTCTGCTCCCAATTAAAAACTCTCAGGTGAATGCGGTATGTCTTAATGCACATGTTACAAAGAAAAACGCATACCTGGACACTACCATCAGCTGATAAGGAAATAGTGGAGGATTTTAAGGGTCCACTGCTCTGTGTAAAGAATTCAATTTAAGACTCCCCAGTGTCTTCACCACATGGCAGACCAAGTTGCTAAGACAGTCACTAAAAAGGTCAAGTCTGCAGTCCACAGTTCAGCCAACGTTTGTCTCAGAATTCACAGCCTTGACGGTGAACACATTGCAGTATTAACAAATTGCTCTACTCACCTCCCCCTCCCCCCTTATTTTTAAGGTATACATCACCCATGAAAGGTATCAGATTGAGTGCATTAGGAACTGATGTTCTCTACCCACATCAGCCACCATAACACAAGCATTCACACACGGGTCTGTCAGGATAGCCATGAATCTTTTCTGATGGATCACCCTTTACAGTGAGGAAATACATCGGTCCCTATGCTGACTCAATCAACGGTCCTAATTAAGGTCATTTATTGTGTTGACTGGGGTACATGGACAACTGCTCCTTTGAAACTGGATGGAGGCCTCCAATTCATTTCACGTAGGCCACCAAATTGTCAGAGGGCAACTACCAACCTGAATCACATTTGAATCAGTGACCTAGAAATGAAAGGCTCTGCGTCATTCCCTGAGCCATCCAGTTTCCCCTCAAAAAAATATTTTAATCTGTCTTCATGTTAGGTTTATTTAAATCTCCGATATTGAAGTTGAACTCCTTGAAGACTTGTATAAGAACAATTCCAATAGATACTGTGGTGAATCCACATGCCATTCCCAAGAAATCTACCACTCCTACATTACTCCATTCCCTGAAAAGGATAGCTGAAGCCAGCAGGACTAGAGTGGTAAACACAACGTAGTAGATGGCTCCAAACACAGAGGAGTCAAAACATTCCAGTGCCTTATTGATGTATCTGAACTGAATGATAATGCTACATCCTAATACTGCCAGAAGTACCAGACAGAGGTACAGAGCCCTTTGACTCGATGGGTTATTGTGAAAGATATCTTGAGCAGCCAGCCCAATGCCTTTTGTGCTGGGAACAGTGAAACTGCCCAAGAGAGAGCAAATGCTGATGTAAACCATGATATTAGTAGGTCCATGAGCTGGAGCTATCCAGAAGATAAGCAGGAGAAGCATTAGCAGTACTATGCAGAGATAACCCACGAAAACTGGAAAACAAAAAGAAAACAAGATAACAGCACAGTAAGAACTCTTGGCATTCTCGACATTTTAGCAGGCAAATCACGTTACCAATGAACCTAAGGCGTACACCACAATTCAGATTTACTGTTGAATACACACCCATATTGCTGTGCTCTTAGTGATGGCATGGGCACCCGTAACTGGTGACTTCTCACATGCTTTGTGTAAAGCAAATCAAGTAGTAAAATACACAGCTGCACATTTGAACTGAAGGTGGCTTTTTTTTTTTTTTTTAATGCTCTCTTCCATCAGGGTTATACTCCTTAAAGTCCTGTATGACAGAGAGCTATGACAACACCTTATTCATAACCTGGTGGACCCAGCAAGGAGCTTAGGCATACAGTTAGATCCCATTTAGCTGAGTGGGTTGAAGGGGCACTTGGAAGAACCAGGAGGCCATATCATTTATATTATAGTGTTTGTAAACAAGTTGGACTAGTGAAAAATATTGCGTGCTTTAAAGTCTTAAAGAAATATATTTCCAATTCGTTTCAGTCAGACAAGCTGTAAATCTAGACCAGGGTATTTGTTTTGTTCTCTTTGTTTGCAATTTTTTTTTTTGCTTTACTTTTTTTCCCCTCTCATCCTTAACTGTAGGTAGCTGATATTGTTAGGTTTCAGTTTCTCTCACCTAAAGCAAATGAGTATTTTTCGCTTTGTACAAAGCAACTTAAATTGAAATCCTAGAATTATACCTTTGATCTCCAAGAAGCAAGATACACTTTTTCAAGATTTTAGAATATTACAAGTTCAAAAGGCTCTAATCTTATTGTGAAAGAGAACATTTTCAAAAACATTTATGTTTTCCTTTTGGCACATACCTATCAATAAATCTGAGAAATTCTAAGTTCAGCAAGTCATCGTTTTCCTGCACAAAATACCGTACTGGTTTGCCTCTATTATGTTACATTTTCTTCAGAATTCAATTTCCCTGTCTCATGGATATGGCACGTCCCCTCCTCACGTGTGCTCTCAGTCTCACAAAATCATTCTGACTTAAGAAAAGAACAAAGTACCTGGATTTGTTAGCTTCTCTTCAAGCTCAGCCTGAGTTGTTACACTCTCAGACTTTGGGGAATGGATGATGAGAACAACAGATCCAGCGCAGCTCAGCAAACATCCCAGCTTGCCAAGAATGTTCAGTTTTTCTTTCAGCAAGTAAGAAGCTAAAATGGACCTTTCACAAAAAGGAAGAGTATTAGAAGTGTGAATAAATCCCGTTAATAATGCTCTAACACATACTTTAAACATCAATTTCCTTCTTAAAGAAATTTTTGCCAGATGTTAGCGAATCTTCAAATAGCCCTCAAAATGCGCTTCTGATTTATCTTATGAAAGATTCACCCAGTCTCTGCCTTACTCATTCGTTGATGTTTCATCTCAGGAAAAACAAACAAACAAAGAAACGCAAAGAAACAAAATGCCCCCAGAAAGAGAAAACCCCCCAAACCATAGCCAAACTCCTCCAAAAACAACAACAACAAAAAAAACACCCCCCCCAAAAAAACCCACAAAAACAAACAAACAAACAAAAAAAACAGTGAAGAAATAAAAAACAAAGAAAGGAAGGAACAAACAGGCATCTGGCAGCTCTAAGGCAGATACCTACCTGCTGATGGTTTGTTGAGATACCAGTAACCCACATTTTTTATATGTTATGCAATCATGAGATAAAAGTCAGCTCTGGTTACAAAGATCCCAAGGCTCAGCTCAAATGTGTAGCTGAACAAAATATACAAAATTATGTGGCCTAGGCTAAACAGGTGGTGAGCAGAGCACCATTGTACCTCACAGAGTATAAAACTAAAGAAAGCCATGAAGCCTACACAAAGCAATTTCTACTCTAAGGTAGATGACCAAAACAGTCAGATAGATAATTCAGCAAACAACAGCGGGGAACAGGAAAAAAAAAAAAAAAAAAACCTCAGGCAATGCACAGCATTGTTTTTAAATAATTGTACTTTTTCCATTGTGGTAGTTTCACTGCTAGTGCTTAGCTATTCAAAAAATATTTTACTGTTTATTAAAATCCATTCAAGAGCACTTGATGCCTTTTTCCGCCCTCTTCCCTCAAATGAGCATCACACCGAAGAAGCTGTGGGCATCCATATGAAGGGAACTACAGGAAACTAGGCCAAACCCACTTAAATTAACATCAGCATCAATAAACACATGGGTTGTGGACAGTAGGGCAGGAATGGGAAACAATGAGAAAGATCTACATAGTGAGGGAACTGTGAATAAGAGAATAAACAGAAGAGTCCAGAATAATCAAAGTGAAGGAAAAAATGTCATTTATCTGTCCCAGATCATAGTAATAAACAGAAGATACTCAGTAACCCTCTCTTCACTGTTCTCCCACCACCACCACCCCTTTTACTGGGCAAAGCTGCGATCGGTGGCATTATAACACATCGTTAAAGCTCATAAGCCTGATATCTTCATAGCGGATCCAGTGATCATGGAGTCTGTTTGATGCTTTGCTCAGTAGTAACAGCATTCAAAGAAAAACAAAAAAAGCAAACTCTTACCCAAATGGAACGCCAAGTGCTCCCAAGGGAGTCACTAACACAGTTGGGACTGCAGTGTAGGCCAAGAAATTCCCTATTTGACCCAGAGCCACTGTCAAGAGAAACAGAAATAAGCCTTTAAATCCCTTTGTAAAAAGGAGGAATGAGAATTTACCCAATACTGCTTGAGAAAGACTGATCTAACTGGAAAACAGATGTTACAGATCTGCTCAGCTCTGTTAATTTTGCACAAAATGGCTGGAATTTTTATACATTAATATGGGATTTATATTTGCCATAGATGGTGATCCAAGAAGATACAGTAAATCTTACTCTTATTCCACCAAGAGGAGTTGCAAATAAGACTATCAATCAGAAACACACAGATTACACTCAAATATTTTTTATATGGGGAGTGCTAAAAGCATATCTAAGCCCCAATTTCAACTTCAGAACATGTGTACACATAACACAAATGCACTTGCTTATAGTCCCTAACAGCAGTGTTACCCTCCACCAAGAAGGGAAGGACAGGAAGCTAATCTAATAATGAGAAGCACATGCATAAAAGCTCCTTGACAGACACACAGTAGACTGCATCAACTTTTCAAAGCCCTATATAACACAAGAAGAAATTCCCGACCACTGTAAGAAGAACAGATCTGTGCCAAATCACAGTAAAAGCCTCACGGTCTTATTCTCTCCCCTCTGCCCCATGAAAGCCAACTCCTAAATTTACCACGCTACCGCACACCACAGCTGTGATAAACACTTCATGTGTTCAAGCTTTCAGCAAAGAAAAAGAAAAACAGCTTGATGGTTTTGCAAGGGCTGGCAAGTTTATAACAGGCCAACATGATGCTGGCCTAGTGACAGCCTGGTAACGGGTGAGAGCCCTGAGACTGAACACAAGTTACGCACAGCTCGCAGTTCAAGCTGAAGTTAAGAGCCATTATTAGCACTTAAAAACGTATCAAGAAGCCAAACTGTCTTTCTGCTCAGGCTGGCATTGCCCTTGACTATCAAATTTTGTTATCACCCTGCTCTTCACACCTGCACAGCGCTGTGCAAACATTAATTAATTTACTGCATTAGCTCAGCGAAGCTGAAGACCTGTGTAACCTACATGGAACACGAAGGAGACAAACAAACTCACGGAACTGCAGAGCATGGCAAAATTAAACTAATTCAAGGCACCGAGGCTTTCTCTGTATGCCAGAACAAGCCAAAGAAGTTAATGAGTTAGAGCACAGGAGTCAGTGGTGGTATTCTGAATGTTTTCTGCCCCTGGGAGTGGAGGAACTCAGCTATCAGCTTCAGTCCTGTTCCTCAGCAGGCACATGCGGATACCTTCAAGGCATCCAACAGCCCTGAGGAACACCTTGCACAGAGGGCAGGGCACACCTGGCTCAGTGTTTCTGCTGATTCTGCATTTTCAAGTTATTCTGGCAATAACCCGTTTGTTTCTTTTTTTTGCAGGCCAGGTGCCTTATCTTTCAGAGGACAGAACCCTAATAGATGGCACCAACACCAGTACATGAATTAGGACTCTGAAGCTTTGGTCACACTGCACGTATTGTGAGCCAACTGAACTCACCAAGAGTTTTCAGTAGTGCTGTGGAATAATAGTAACAGTCTCTCACCACTGCGAGTGACAGGCCAGGATTAACAAAGGCCAATTATAAAAAGAATCTGAGTAATGGCTACCATCTGCCTGTTGTGGGGGACCTTTGCTGCCAACCTACTCAGTCCTCAGTGGATAGAAATCCGTCTCCAGATACACCAGTGTTGTAAATCAAGACGTGACTTCAGCTCTGGATGGCACACCAGGGTTGCTGGTTATCCCAGAAGTTATTGCAACACACAGCCTGGTGCACAGACATGTCTACTGCAGCAAGGAGACCAGTAAGAGCAGATCTGAGCAGCAACAGATATCTGCTCCATGCATCTCAGGGGTTTTATTACTGACTTACTTTAGCCTGCTCCCACAGACCAAGTCTGTTTGCAGCTGATGTGCATCAGCCATGTCCCTAGAAAGCACCTTCCAGCCTCGTTTCTTCGTAAAGGAGCTCAGCTCAAAAGCTCCAACACTGCTCCACAACATGAACTAAAGCACAGTAAGAGGAGACAAACGGGAGATTTCTTTCCCAAGTGCATTCCTATTCTGCAATAACATGCTAAGACACATGCATCCACTGTAAAAAGTCACAAATGTCAGATTTATGCAGCTATCAAAACCTGCACTGAAACTAATTATTTAGCTAATGAGTTTAATGCTAATTGGAATATCTGTAATCACTCTGAGTACAGTGAAAAAAAAAAAAAAAAAAAAGTCCCCAAAGTCCCTTAGCAGAATCTGTAGGTTTTCATTTGAAGTCTTGCAGTAGATCCTATTGCCACAAAATAGCTAGGCAGTGTTATTTCAAGTCAGCATGCCAACTCAGAAATGCTTGTTCATTGTCTGAACAAATATTGTGAGAACAAGTTGGTAGAGTTTATGCTGGTTTTGTTCGTCATCCTAACCCCAAATTCCATACTTGAGAAAACAGTATCAGCTACTATAATTGCACCCAGATTTACTGTGGATATTGCTAACCCCCAAAACACCACCTGTCCCCGGATCCCATAGCTGCCTACCTGGCCCTTGCTGTTGCAGTTTGTGGCAGTGCTGCTATACTGAACCTGTAATGTCCTTAAGGAATCCTTACTTTGGTTCCTCTGTGAAATAATTGTGGCTGTGTTCTGAAATACCTGCACCTAGCTGATAGACATAAGCCAAAGGAAACCTTTCCCTGCAGCTATTTTGCCTTCAGACAGCTTTTGAGCAGGAAATCTTTTCTTCTGATTCACCCAAATAAGCTCCAATAATAAAAATGCTCGTTTTAACTCTGTTCTGAGACTCGAGTCAGAAGCCGCACCAAGAATAAACAATAGTGACCAAAGCATAAATTCTTTTGCTGCTTAGGCAGCAGTGATCACAGCAAAGTCAGAAGCCCACAAAGAACCGCTTAAGCTCATCTTAAATTAGCTGAGGACTTGCCTCTGAAGCTCTGTTGGCTTCTACATTGGCTGTAAGCTTTGTTCTTTGAGGGATCTATCAATGTCCATTCCTTTTGTACAGCATGAAAACAACAAAAAATACCTTGCTGCATCAAAACAAGGGAAAAACTAGATTCACATACGTTTCAGAAACAGCATCAAAATGTTTCCATATAATCCACAAAGGGCTGGACTAGTGTCTGTAAGTGGGGTTTGATTTTAAACTCCTGTGGTAAAACTAGGGCTGAGCTACAAAAGGAAAGAGCTAGTTACTCCACGTGCTGGATTCAAATTGGAGACTGAACACAGTGTGAGGATAGCTTACAAAGATACTCAGATGAAAACTGTACGGATCTCATGATCAGCACTGTATATGGCTTCATAATAATCTTGCAGATTTAACACAACACCCAACCTGGAACTGTCAACTGGAAATCAAAAAGTTTTTTTTTTTTAAATAAATTATTTTTTTTTTTAATTGAGGCTGGCTAACTGCTTTCTGATCTAAAAAATAACATGCTCAATGAGCTCTTTTGTGCAGAACTACAATTTCTTATTCAGCTTTGACTTTTATTTAAAAACTGGGCATAGCAGTACAACCCAGGGACACAAAACATGCAAGAATCCAGTCAGAGCAGTGTGTGGGTGCCAAGGGCTACAAGCATCAAATGTTACAGAATATCTGGAAAGAAGTCTAACTGGGTTTTATCCCAGCTCTTTGCCTTTTCTAACACCATCAGACATAACAACCAGAGAGACAGTTTAGTAAGGGCGAGATATTCCCAAGGGAAAGGAATTTCATTACCAGCGAGTGCCAGATCCAAGATTAGAACCAGATTTTCTGATGTCTCATTTTGCCACCTAACCACAACAAAAAAAAAAAAAAAAAAAAAAAAAAAGAGCCATTTAAGATACTTACTTGCAATAGTGCCAGACCACCATACTATATCTGTCAAGTATGAAGTACCTGGGAGAGGAAGTATAGAAAGATATATTAGAAAAATATGAAACTGCAATATTGGAGCAACAAAGCAGAATAATTTCCATACTCTCAGCTATTTAGGACCTTCACCTTAACCCCTTTTCTCAAGGCAGCTGAGTGGGCAGAAAACAAGGGAGGACAGAGGTGCCCAGATTTGGCCTAGGCGTTCAAATTAGACCTTGAGGCAATGTGTTAGAAGCACCTATGTGATAGTAATGCTGCTTTACTTTGAAGAGCGTCCAAAATGTCAGCACATGAGAAAAGCTCTGAAGGTGCCGCTTAACATACGCACTGGAACCACTATAAGGAGAATGGGAAACCTATGGAAACAAGACGTGATTTGGATAAATTGCTTCGCTCAAGCAGCCTGAATGAAGTTGTATCACAGAAGCTGTTCTGGCACGCAGTTTTGGCAGTACGGGAGCATGGATGGATCCTCCTGCATGTGAACGTTTGGAAGACACTATGACTGAAGCCTCTGAATTACTGACATAATGCCACATTTCCAGGAGCAGAATAAAAACTCTGGATTGTCCCCTAGTGCCTCCCCAGCTCAAGGATGGCTGTTTTCATTGCCAGACGATAGACTCTTGACCTGGAGCACACCGGGGAGCCTGTACACCACATTTTATCAGCTCTACTTCTGCAGAGCATCAAGGCTACTAGCCCCACTAAACATGACCTTGGCATCACGTCGTTCTCTCACATTCTGCTTCTCTTTCTAGCAATCCAGCTCTGAATTTACTTGGGAAGATGCTCTCTTAAGGCCTGCTGGAGCAATAGGCAACATTGTACCTACAGCGTGCACTCTGAAATCCCAAATGAAAAAAAGATACAGTAATCTGCAACTCTGGAGACTTATGAAATATTAAATGCTTGGAAATCACACTATATAATTGAAGTGAGATGGAAAATGACTAATGAAAATGGCCAGCTTTAGAGTGGGTGTAATCATTTTTTAGACTTTTGTTATTGCATATAAAATAAAAACACTGTTGGGAGCACAAATTACAGAAAATATTGACTCAAGGAAGATAACTTTGCAAAACATTTGCCACCCGCTGCTGTTTCTAACTAGAGTGAGGATTACTAATTGCATTGACACCATGTTATTGACTGGGGAGAGAACCGAGGAAAGCCCTGAAGTGCCTCCTTGTTAATTATACAACACCCACTGAAGGCAATGGAAAAAAAAAGCCATCATCTGACACCGACCATCTTGGGCTCCTGGTTCTGGCCGCTGGGCTCAAGGCAGAGCCGCACGGCTTGGGAACACCAAAAGGAGAGGGACGCAGGGTACCTGCCACGCCGAGCACAGCAATGGCAAGGTAGACAGATAAAAGTGAGTGAAATCTTCAAAGCAGGTGTTTTAGACACCAGCACCACGCACAGCGATGCATGACCGAAGCGATGAGCCCCAACTATGGAGCAAAATGGAAAGTTCCTTTAGGCTGGAGAGTCACTCCTGTCTCCCTCATTTTCCCATCGTCTCCCTTACAGCAAGATTGGCATTTACCATGCACACACAACCCCTCTGCGGACCACAAAACCGCCTTACAGCCGCCTCGAAGGGGCAGCACGCTTGCCAAGCAGCTGTGCGGGACCCCGAGCTGTACGCTCGCAGGGTGCAAAACGCCACGGGAAGCTGCCAGCTCATGCTGCCAGCCGCCAGCTGCAAGTTTGCGCCGCTCCACTGCAGCCTGCGCTGGGGGCAGCGGCAAGGCAGCGGCACAAGCCACCCCCGAGAGGGAAATCTACCCCTACGGAGGAAATTTTGGGGCCGCCCGGCGGTGGGGTGGGGAGAAGGGGGGGGTGGCGGTGTTGCCGTCGGCAGCGCGGCCCTACCTCTCCCGCGGGCCCGCACGATGCCCTTCTTCTGCAGGACGAAGGTGGAGCCGTTCACCAGGCTGGACACCACGGCCACGCTCAGGCCCAGCGACACGGCGGCGGGGCCGGGCCCCGGACCGGGCCCGGGGCTCTGCGCTGCCCCCTCGGCCGCCATCCGCATCGCCCCCGCCGCCGGCTGCTGCTGCTGCTGCTGGCGCCGCCGCTCCGCCCGCCCGGCCCTCCCGGCACCGGCACCGGCACCGCCCGGCGGGGGGCGGGCTGCGGGGGGGACCCGCCCCGAAATTTGGGGAGGGGAATGGGGAAAAGCGGGGCTGTGACGGCAGCACGATGACGTCATGGCAGCTCCCCCCCGGTGTGACGTCACGGCCGGGGCCCTGAGGGGTCCCTGAGGGGTGCTGTGGCAGTGTCTGCCTGAGGAGATGGCGCCTCAGCTGGCAGTATCTGCCATATCTGCCCCACAGAGATCCTAGCTGCAAATAAAAGCTCGTTTTCCCGTCACACTATCAATCAGTGCTTTCAGTACTGATGCATTTTAGTGCGCCCCCAAAACACAAGTTCAGAGAAACTCCCGAACATGTCCCTCTCCGTTCGCCTGCTCTGCTTGGAGCAGCTGCCTCAGGAAGGCTGGAGTATGGTTTCGTGTATGTTTAGCGGTAAAAAGATGTAGCACTTACTGCTGTGCCGCCTATAGTTTCACCTGCGTTGCTTCAGCAGGTCACCGTATAAATATTTAATACCATGGAAGGGAGGATTTGCCCTTGTGAGACTCTCAGGATCCGCAAAACGAGAACATACGGGGTGGAAGCGCAGTTATGCACAGCAGCCCTTTGAATCCTGCAAAGCACAGAACAAGGACAGAGGTGAGGACAAACAGAGGCTGGTTATAAATACCAGTTCCTGATCCGCCTGCAGCCTGCTAGCATGTACAATGAAATTTACTACAGGAAATGCTTGATGTTTGCACAGTGGAAAGATGAGATATATTTAACAGTCCTCACAACCAATTACCAAGCGCGTTTTTGAACAAAGCTCAAACCTGAGCAGTTGTTATACTCAAAATCTCTCTGCGTTGTGGTCAAACAGAGACAAACAATACAAAACAGATATTAGAGATCTTAAGAAAGCAGTTTATTACTCTCTAGCCATGTTATTTTAATCTCCAAATTGTAAAACATAGAAATGTCTCTCTAAAGTACACGTTTGGATGGGTAATTCCAAATACAGTTAGTGTGCCTTGTTCCTTCGGTTACTATTACCCTTGCCAGCTAGTAGTTGTAGTGTTCTTAAGGACTAGTCAGCGACTAAAATAAGAAACACAGTGTTGATAAACATTAACTTTGCACATATATTGAAAACCAGAGCCTGACTTCAATAATGGCTTCTAAGATCAATTGATGCAAAAAATCTGCATTATGTAGTTTACAAATATATTGACCCCAAACAGGAAGGTACCTCAAAAATAGCAGCTCTTATAATTAATGGAAACTAGATGACCTTCCTTAAACTATCACATATGCCCAACATATGAAATCCTAAGGTACATCCATTCTTCTGAGACTGAGTTTTGTTGTGATAGCATCATTCATTCTGACAAAGCTGTCTGATCCTGTTTGTAGTATTGCAGAACAATGTGCTTTGGGTTAGTTTGGCCTGTCCATGGCGGTGCTGCAGCACTGCTGATGTCACTGCGCTATGAAGTCTCACGAACACACAAATTGCACAGTGGGAACATCAGAACTTATGTGGCATTTCCTCTAACAAACTCGGCTCCCCTCCATCACTTCTATCCAACCCCAGTCTCATATTACTTCTAGTTCCACACTTTTTGGCCACTTTTTGCTTAATTCAAACAATATGTGAGAACCGGTGTAATAACTGTACAGGTTGTTTTATAGAAATAGCTAACTCTACTCTGCAACACAACACCAGTGTGGGTGTTACGGATCAGTCAAGAGGTATGAGCTGGATTTAGTTGTCTTACGCAGGGCTCCTACCCAGATGAAAGGATGAATGATTGAGGTAGGGCTCTTGGGAAGGGGTGAGAAAAATTGGAGGAGCCTCCACCACTTCTTGTTTTGCTTCTTTTGTGTTTTTTGTTTGGTCAATTGTTTTTCTGGGTAGAGGGAAGATGTCAAGATGGAACTTTTCTGGTTAGGATGGGTTTTTCCCTGATCTGAAGGGGAAAGAAAAGTGCTTCAGATCTGCCTGATCTGAAGGAACGTGTTGTTTCCTATGTAATGGTTTGGATTCCTCTGTTACGATTGTTTTATGTACATAAAATAAATTTCATTTTGAAATTAAAGCAGTTATTGGAGTGTTTTATCCAGGCTAGAGGAAAATCAGATCATCCTGTATCTGATGCAGAATGAGAACACAGTAGCTATGCCCAGAAGGTGATCTGAGTCCTCTGATAAAGTAGCTGGGAGAGCAGGGTGGATGTCTACCAACAGCTGTATCAGACCCTGAGGCAACAGCAGTAATTCTGCTTGGCAGAAGCACTGTAAAGATCAACTTTGCCAGCAACTGGAGCAGTAAGAATTGAGACTGCAGAGAAAACAGCAAGAAGACAGTGGAAGAAGACTATGTTTTCTGGCTCTTGAGAACGAAAGACCACAGTGAGCAAAGTTATTTGAGGACTGTTATGCAATGGTCCACTGAACCTCGGCCTGAAGATAACCTAAAAGCCCTTTCTAAGGAGTCGTGAGGATTAGCTGGAGTCTGGAAGTGGATTTGGTACAGGGGGGCCATTGCTGGTATGAGTTGGCCTGCTTTGGAAAGGAGGTGACTTGAATCTTGGTGGTCATCCAGCTCTTGGCTTGCGGTGGGCATGGATCCTGTCAGCTCTTTTGCTCTCCTCTCTGCCCCGTGAATAAGGACTTCACTGAACTGTTCCAGAGAAGACAGCATGCAGTCTTTGGGCCCAGGTTTGGACTTTTAAATCCATAGTGGTCTTTGTGAAATGAAACTGTAGCTCTGAGCTCTACTGCGCTGTAGGCCGTGGTCAGGAGGCTCCTGAAGTCACGAGGCTGTGGTCACAAGACTCCTGGAGCTGGAAATGAAGAAAATCAGGCTGAGCCCTGATGGCTGACACTGACTGAAACTGCAACGGTACGCTGCCTTATAACCTGTCTGCAATATGGGAGGTCTCACAAGCATCCACGGTCCCTCTGTCCCGTGGGTTACCATGAGGAAGGCAGCCCTTGCTGTCAGCACTGGCTGTCTTCCAGGGCAGAACAACAGGCTGCAAATAAGCACAACCTGCTGTGGTCTGAAATTAGGTGGAAAAGCGAGGACGGGATATTTCCTTTGATCCTTTGTCCAAAGTTCATGCTGCGGCGCTGCTATCAGTGTGCAACAAAGTCTGGACTGAATGAGTAACAGAATTTTTTGCTTTCTCTTTCGCCTATGGAAAATAAATTCTCAGCTAAATGGCAGCTGCCTTCCCAGAGAGATGGTGCAAGACTGATGGCAGGTTATTGACAGAGGAAGCACGGCAGGCGTACTGCAGATAGATCGGGCACTTTCAGCTCTCCTGCAGGGAAACAGGTCTCTTCAGAGGAAATCTGTCTGTTGTGCAGCCAGCAGAAGCTAGGCAGCTAGTTCTGATGTATGTTCATTAACAGGCTGCAGAGAACCCAATTTAATTAACACCATGTCTGCTCCCACATGCTGTACAGAAATCAATTCTAGATCCCCTGTGACTGGGGAACACAGGAAAAAAGCACAGATTTTCCAGTTAATCTTGCAGCAGATGGTATAGTCCACCTACATTAGTTGCAAAGTCTGACTGGGGCATGGTCTCTGATGCTGACTTTCCACTAACGTAATGCATATAGTATATGTATATATGGCTCTTCGTGTATTAGAATGATGGTGAAAGTCTGGTATGTGTTAGCATTTTGGCATGAACATTTAGAACAAGTCTTCCAATGAAGGTATGATAATCACAATTATTAGAAAAGCAGGCTCTATCAAAGTCTTGGGTGCAAAGAAGCTGCCTGACTTTCCCATACCTTGGCTGTTAATTGGAGTTAACAGTTGGGAGTTCTGGACCGTGTTTCAGACTTATATATGTTGTTGTCAGCTTTGATGTGGTGACCTATACCACCACTTCATCAGCTGCATACCAAACTAGCATGTTATAATCGCTGAATTCCCTATAGTGATGATCTCTTCCTTTTAAACAGGTCAGCTGCAGAATTGAGCAAGTGGAGACCAAGTTTCAGGGTATACCTTGGAGAGTTGGGCAATTCAAATTCTCTCACAAGTGAAGAACCTCAGAGGCATTCCTCTCACTAACCAAGTAAACTCTGTCATAAGATTTGGTGAGTAGTTCCAACAGTATGCATCTGAATTTTCTACTACATTGCTGCTCAGAGAATCATCTTTTCTAGCAGACACCTCAGGGAACGTAACAGTCAACCGCCTGCTTGGAGATCAGTCTTTGTAAGGTAGAGTTCATCCTCCCTTGTAATCCTGCACTCCAAAGCCTGAATTTCACTGTTAAGTTTATTTTTATGTAGACGTTTTTGAACGGGATTTCAAGGCCATGTTGTTGCATGGCCACATATGCACTGCAACGTGTCAGAACTGGAATTTTTGGTTACCCAGCTAAACAATGGGGAACCAATTTCAATGAGAGAGTAAGGCTTGTATCCTAAACTACTTTCCACTTGAAGCTTGACTTTCAACCAACCATGCCTTTGCAAACTGTAAGCCACTGAGCTTGCAGTACCTATCTGGGACCCTGGGATTTAATTCCAGGTGTTTACCTAGGTGTTTATGCCACCATTCTAGTAAGACATTTTATCTACTAAATACCTGCCTTCTAAGCAGCAAAGCTGCATCTCCAAGTTCACTCACCATTGTCACCAGAGAAGGTCCCCCAGACCCTTATCTCCTCTGGGAGAACAGTACCCAGAAGCTGGGGTGCCCAGCTGATGGACTTGAGCAGGGTCTTAGCAGAAGAAAAGGTAAATAGCTGATGGGAGCTGTTTCCGCGGAGAATCTACCAAAACCATCACGGTGCAAGAAGGCTTTCCATGAAATTACTCTGCCCCAAACTGGAGCAGCTGCAGTGCCAGCTACTTTGATATTTAAAACTTTGTTTAATATTTAAAACAGAGCTGGTTTGAGAGTTGTAATGGAAGGTGGTTGTGGTTTCTACTTATCTAAGTTGGAAGGAAACCAGTTGGCATGAAGTTAGTCTCACTGTATTTGTCAGATGTTCAGTGCTATCACACAATCATCACACCTGCTGATTTGCACCTTTTAATAAGACAAGGCTATATTTATACTAAGTGTAACTTTTAAGATTTTAGGCAATGTCAGAAAGTCATTGTTACCTTCTAGGGAAATTCATTCGTCTTCTATAAATCCTGTTTATGTCTACACTGAAAAGTCATTTTTCTTAGTAGTCAAAGTGCCTATTATATGATAGATTGAGATTAATCCCCTGTTGTATGTCATGGTTCCTAACATAAAGTGAGTTTTAGTAATGACTAACATGCTTGGGATGAATTTGGTCTGAATGCACACAAAGCAGCAGAAAGGAGTGCTAGCTAACTTAAGTTAAATTGGAAGTCTTGTTTCATGTTCTTAGCAGATGAGGTAGCAGGGATGCAGGACAATTATTAGACTCACTGAGTTTCTTCTTACTTCAGCTATTCCACTTCTGTATTTTACATACACCTGTCTTACAGATTTCTCTGATGTTGCCTGCCCTTCAAATACTTAATTCAAAGGGGTCAGTCCCTTTTGTGATTCTACTACTAGCTGGCCCAGTGTTATGCTTGTAGTGGATATGTGAAGATGTATAACAATTGACCTGCACACACAATGTTTTAGAGTCACTACACTGTCAGAATGAGGTCTGAGAACAGGAATCCCTGTGTTTGGCTGTCACTGACTTGAAAGTACCTAAAAAGATTTACTGGCTACACATGATATCCAACAAATATTGTAGATTACGTCAACCTGCAGGGCAAGTCTTCCTGTGTACAGACTGCAGGCAGACTGCAGTTTTTGATGTACATCATGCTATCTCTAGTTTTAATGATAAAGACCATTTTAATGATGATTTTAGTGATAACCACGACTGAAATGAGATCTTGTGGCTCAGTCATGGCTGACTGTAACAAATAATAGTGTCTCTGGTCTAATGATCTAATCTTAAACTCAATGAAACGATGAGGTTCCTTTGTCAAATAAATGTGACTTAAAAAAAGAAGCAGAACAAAACAACACTTTAAAAAAGGAACCTGCAAACAAAAGAGTATTTTTAAATCTTTTGTCTCAGGATGTCTTTCTTTCAAACGATGCTGACTGCATAATAGCACCGTGCAAGGCAGATATGATAATTGCTACTTCAGCATGTCTAGCAATAGAACAGCAAGAACGTCTTCAGCCTCTTCCTCTCCGTGAGTGAGCAAGTATCTGAAACAGAATCATTCTCTGCCTTAATGTTTCTTTTGGACTCTGTTTGGCTGACTTCAGTTTTGCCAACCCCAAAAATTAATATTTGGGAGGCTTCCCTCCTTTGGCCCTTAAATAAATCATTGGGTTGTCTGTTTGTTTATTTGTCTCCTTTTTAACTTCTTCTGCCCCACTCTGAGCTCACAGAGAACAAGAGGTGTGTAATGCCTAACACAGAGTTAGAGCAGAGAAGGATTTCAACCTCCATGGTCAGAGTTCCCTTCCTCAAAAAGAAAAAAGCAAGCTTGGATCCAAAAAAGAAAAACCCAGCTGGATTTTGAGATGGGCATTGATCACATGCACAGGTGGGATAAAATGCACCAGATGTAGTATAAAGTCAGAAATCTCAGCTCAGGAACCAGAAATACGCTTCACTAATAGTGCACTGGACCCAGAGCTTGCTTTCTGCAGGTTCCTACACCCATGGCATTTCTTCCTCCTATAGGAACAGCTGAGGAGCACTGTGTATACAAGCTGTCCTGATGCGGGTCAAACAAAAATTATCTCATTAACCCTAACCTAATTCCTTCTGTCTTTGCAGTGAGAGTGTAGCCAAGTGGTTGCTGACTGTATAGTGGGGTGTGAAAGTGCTCTTCTCTGTAGAACCTGGGCACTTGTGTTGTAAAAACATAAACTCTTATCAAATGATCTAAGTAATGAGTAGCAGAATCAAAGCCACGGCCTGCTTTCTGCTGGAAGGTAGGCAGGCCACAGCCATGCAGTAGCTCGAGGAAATGGCCACTGTGCTGTGATTCTGAGATGAAGAGGATGAATTTTATTTCTGCTGTCAAGTAAGAACACAGCCTGCCATCTGCATTAGTGCTTAAAGCAAATGCAAGCAAGTGTTTCTTGCACATCTGAACTGTGAAATACACGTTCCATTTAGTCTCTGAGGTTTCCATACTGGGCCTTTCTCAGTATTAATTCTCAGCATATCAAGATTAAGTGTGCGGATCGACTAACATCACTGTGTGGAGCAAGAAGGGGAACACCTAAATGCCACTTGAGTGTCTGGGCTGTGATCCTCCTTTTCCAGTGGTTCACTAGCAACTGGGTGCAGGGTGATGTGTTGCCACACAGGTGGCCAGGCACGTTCGGAAACACTGGGCCTTGCTGCTGCTTGGAGCAGGCTAATCCTCTGTCTTGCTGAGTTCCTGCCTTCTAATCGTCTTTTTTATTTTTATTTTTTATTTTTTTTTTTTCCCCCACAGTTTTATAACTGTCACATTAGTGGTTTTCCCCCGAGGCCTTGATTTGATAACTAATATGAGTCAACAATTTCACTTTTGTGTGTGTTTGCTTTTTTATCTTGCCTGGCTCTCTCACTGCTCAAAACCAAATTTCTTCAGTAAAGCCACATATCTTAATTAATTAACTGGGCCCTGGGCTGTGGGCTACAGCTTATGACCTTCGGAGAGGACGTGGCATTTCAGTACAGCTGCTCTCCAACAGATGATGATTGCTGCATTATGGACCTGGGCAACGCATCTGCTAGCGCGGGGAGGTGGCTGGTCCCTGGGGAGCTGCTGAGGGATGGGGAGGGGAGGGAGGGAAAAAGATGGCCTGGGAATGGAGCCAGGAGATGAAGATGGGATCCTACTAATGTTTACAAGTATCTTAAGTGTGGGAGACTGAGGGATATGGCCAACCTCTTTTCAGTGGTTTGTGGGGATAGGACAAGGGGCAATGGCCACAAAATGGATGACAGGAAGTTCCGCACCAACATGTGAAAGAACTTCTTCATGGTGAGGATGGTGGAGCACTGGGACAGGCTGCCCAGGGAGGTTGTGGAGTCTCCTTCTCTGGAGATACTCAAGGCCCGTCTGGATGCCTACCTGGGCAGCCTGCTCTAGGGAACCTGCTTTGGCAGGGGGGTTGGACCCGATGATCTTTAGAGGTCCCTTACAACCCTTACAGTTCTGTGATTCTGTGATGTGCTTGTAAGGTTCCTTCTGGGTGAGGAGACAGGCAGCACCAAGAAGTATGGCTGAGGCAACCCATGGATTTTGAGAGCTGTTGGGAAAAGCCTTCTTCTCCTGTTGCCTCTGGTGTCCTAGCTGAGGAGCACTGTTTTGGCTCTGTGGCTTGCAGCAGTCACAGACTTCTTCCATTCTCAACCTGGCTGTCAGGAGCTCCTTTGCCCTCTGCATGCCACGTCCCCTGTTGCTCTCCAGTCAGCACTCCCCCTGCACCCATTCAAACCAAAATCATAGAATCATAGAATCATTAAGGTTGGAAAAGACCTTCAAGAGCATCTGGTCCAACCACTACCCTACTGCCAATGTCACCCACTAAACCATGTCTCTCATTACTGCACCTTGCACTGTGATCATCATCATCGAAGGACAAGTGTGGTCTACCACAGAAGCATGAGCATCAGGTAGAACCGAGAAAAGATTACTATAAAAGTTACAAAAAATAAAACAAAATGTGCTGTGCCGCCTGGCTGCAGGGTAACCTCAGCCAGCTCCATGTAGCAGAGGCACCTGCAGCAGCCCCCACCTGGTACTGGCAATTGTGACACCTGGGTGGCCTTGCCTTGATCTAGAAGTGCAGCAACAGGTTCTCATGTGAGCATCCTTTCTGTTTGTTAGTAAAAATGACAAATAGGGTTGTTTTCTTATAAGAAAATTCAGTAATAGCTCATATGAACAAAATGGTGTAACCTTTTCTACGGATGGGTCCTGCATGGTATGCTGCTCATGGTCCGGAGATCTGTTTGATGCTGCACAACTCAGGGTTCATATCATCTAAAGGGATGCAAGATTATCTATACTATTCCCTCTTTTTTTCACAGTATCATAGAATCACAGAATGGTTTGGGTTGGAAGGGACCTTAAAGACTACCCAGTTCTACCCCCTGCCATGGGCAGGGACACCTCCCACCAGACCAGGTCACCCACAGCCCCATCCAGCCTGGCCTTGAGCACCTCCAGGGATGGGGCATCCACAGCTTCTCTGGGCAGCCTGTGCCAGGGACTCACTACCCATACAGTGAAGAATTTCTTCTTAATGTTCCCTCTTTTAGGACCATTCTCCCTTGTTCTATCATTATCTACCGAAGTAGAGAGTCCCAATATGCCTTACCATCACTCTCTCAGGTGGGTGCAGTACCCAAACCATGGCTCTGCTGAACCTGGGGGCTTCTGTAGTTTTGTGCCCTCTGGGATTGTCCAGAATGCCCAGCCCCCTACAGAGCCCCAGCCTATCTAGTGGCAGTCATTGATGGAGAAAGGAAGAGCACCCAAGGTGGGCAGGGTATCAAAAATGAGACATCTTTTTAGAGTAACTGTGCACCTGGACGCCTTCCCATCACTCATGTGCTCTTTCCAGTCATCCTCAGGCTGTCCTGGTTATGGGACCACAACCTTATCATAGACTGGCTTCCTTCTGGGATCCAACTGGGATCCTTCTGCTCCTCCTCAGGAAGGGGACACTTGGAGTCTGAGGGCAAGAGCCAGCACCTGGGGCTGCCACCCCACCACAGGACACAGTATGGGGTGGTTCCCAGATTTCTCTCTGCCTGCCTTTCTGGGACCCCTATGCTTTTCTTCTCAAGAAGGATGGGATCTTAGTCCCAGTGTAAATTACAGGCGTCTATATTGGCATCACTGTGCAGAACTGGTCCCCTCTGTTTCTCCCCCTGAAGCTCTGAATGTCCACAGGAGACTTGCTGGTTCACAAAACTGGAACTGAGAGAGGCATATGGTTTGCTCCAAATCTGGCAGGGGAACAAGTAGGAAAAGCACTCTCTGCACTACATCCAGCCACAGAAAGCATCTTGTGATGCCATTTGATCTCTGTAATGCTCCAGCCACCTTCCAACGTTTTGTAAAAGACATCCTGAATTATTTTATAATTGCATTGTAGGATATATAGAGAGTATTTTTTAATTCTCCTCAATTCAAGACACACATAGACGATTCCTGAGAGGTTTTGAATCACTTGCACAACAACAACTATGCCAAATTCAAGAGATGCTCCTTCCACAGGGTGGAAGCATGGCGTGGAGGTCCTGTGGTGTTTGTAGGTACCCCGACAGATATTGAAACCATTGTGAGTGTAGGGTGGAATGTCTCTCAGGGTTTGCCAACATCATTGATAATTCATAAAAGGTTTTTCCTGGATTGTGGCTCCTGTAATGGCTCCTTGCCTTGCCCACTGAACCTCCACCATTTCATGTTTCCCCTTCACTTTCGTATGTGTCTGAGGAAACAGAATTTCAGGGCAGACAGCTTGCCGTGGAAGAACAACACAGATTTGGAGGCATGTCTTGTGCATGCAGCCCTGCACTCTTTTCACCAAGACACCTCATTCTCAAGCAGAGGTTGAACTTACTGAAGAAGTTCTCCGGGCCACTGCAAATGACCATTCTTGGCACAATGTCATGCTGTGGCGAGCAGCTCCACATCCCATAGGACCCACTGTGCATGCAGGTCCTCCACCAGCATCATGATGCACCTGCAGCTGGACATGGGGCCACTGGAAGACAAAACACCTGATTGCCTGGACCTATTGGTGGTCCATGGTACAGTCAGATGTAGCTGACTATATCTACTCATGTCATACCCGTGCTTATGCCAAACAACCTCTGCAAAGACATCAGCCACTTCCTAATCCCAACCAGCCATGGCAGTTTGGGACCATGGATTTCACAGCAGCCTGTGCCCTTTGCAGGGGAACATGGTTGTCCTAGTAGTGTAAAGTCACCTGGATGGGATGCTCTGTTTCCCTCAGGAAACTGCTTACAGCCCCATGGTCTGTCTGACTCTTTCTTCAGCATTTCTTTCAATTTCAGACAGCATCATTATTGGTCAGGGATCCCAGTCCATTACCAGACTTGGGAAAGAGCTCATGGCCTTCCTCCAAGTGCAAGATCACCACCTCTCTTCCTCCTGCCACCCCCAAGTTAAAGAGCTGTCCTGGTTTCAGTTAGGACAGAGTTAATTTTCTTCCTAGTAGCTGGTAGAATGCTATGTTTTGGCTTCAGATGAGAAGAGTGCTGATAACACCCCGATGTTTTAATTGTTGCAGAGCAGTGCTTATACTAAGCCAAGGACATCTCAGCTTCTTGCTCTGTCCTGCCAGCGGGCAGGCTGGGGGTGCAGCAAGAGCTGGGAGGGGACAGACCCAGGACAGGTGACCCAAACCAGCCAAAGGGGTATTCCATACCATCTGACGTCATGCTAAACAATATATAGGGGTGGCTAGCCGGGGGGAGGGGGCCGGACTGCTCGGGGTTAGGCTGGGCATCGGTCAGCAGGTGGTGAGCAATTGCATTGTGCATCACTTGTTTGTACACACTATTATTAGTAGTACTATAATATTGTTATTATTATAATGACATCATTATTGTTGTTATTATTATTGTTATTATTATTATTGTTATTATTATTTTCCTGTCTTAATAAACTGTCTTTATCTCAGCTCACGGGCTTCACTTTCCCGTTTCTCTCCCCCATCCCAGAGAAGGAGGGGAGAGGGTGAGCGAACGGCTGCGTGGTGTTTAGCTGCCAGCCGGGTTAAACCATGACAAGAGCAAATGAAGGGGGTAAAATTGATGCTGCAACAGCAATTCCAGTGGTACAGTAATTTTCCCCAAGATCCCTGAGTGAGAGGTTGTGAGAAGTGGTACATCTCCAAAATGGTTGGGACTGGAGCATGTGACACACAAAGAAAGGCTGAGAGAACTGTGTCTGTTCAAGACTTAAGAAAAGTCTAAAGGGGAGTTGTTCATGTCTACATCTACCTGATCAGAGGATACAGGGAAGACAGAAGACCTGGTCTGATGAGACCTTCTGTGAGCAGGAGCACAGATAACCTTTAGAGTCCTTTCCTTGTATGTTTCTATGGCCGGTAGGAGTACTAGACTAGATTAAATAGCTGTGAAAGTCATCTGTCTGGTTTGTGAATAGTTTTAAAGGTATCAGCCTTAGAGAATTTAGGGAGAAAATGTAACATTTAATAAAATTTCTCTTTTGTGCAGCCTAAGATGCAAACCTGCCTCGTACAAACCTCTTCTTTTGCTGAAGCCTCATCTTGTTTGTAAGATGCTGCCTCAGCATCTGTTTTTCACCATGTAAGCACACTGTGAAATGACAAGAGATGGGCCAAAGCTGCAGCGTCAGGGTGGGAAGGAAGATGGAAAAGGCTTAACATTTGCTAGGTTTTGATGGAGAACAAGCATGGAAGATTAAAGTTCAGTGAAAAGGGTGATGGCTGCCCTGTCGACTGTAAGGGAACAAGGGGATTGTGAGTAGGAAAAAGGTCACTAGACTGGCAACTGCAAAAGAAGTGAGACTCAAAGCCAGAGAGAAAATCAGAGAGAAAATGCATAGGTCAGCACAGGGTGATAAGAAGGGGCAATTCTGAGATTAAAAAGTGCTCACCATCCAGGGGTGGCAGAATTTGGCCGCAGGAGAACAGCTATCACAGGGAATAGGCTGGCCACTGTCCCTAACAGGGTGGAAGAAATTAGTGTTGCTTTTTTTTTTTTTTTTGCCAGGTACAAAATTGGCACAAGAAAATGTCACCCAATCACTGCACACAAACAAAATGCCACGGTGCTAAGCGACTTCATTTTTAAAGGTTATGGCACCCTGGTTCTCATATCCTGTATTTCAGTTAACTAATAGAAAGTGTCTCCTTTATTACCTTTTCTTTAAAATAAGGGAGGTAAACATGTCCCTTAGAATATGCCACTTCAGATCTTAATGTCTAAAATGGACAGAGGAACTAAACAGATATGAAAATGACAGCATAAAAAATCCTAGTACAAGCACTTTCTAAATAAATCATCACTTCAGTGAGATGAAAACATTTATTAGCTTCAGATTAAGTTGGTTTTTGATGCTGATCTGTGCCTTTGTTTCAAAATATCTAATCTTGCCTTCATTTTAGCTGGGTATCTGGTTAAATACCTGGTTGAACTGAGATCTCTGAATCACTCTCCACACATTTCTGTGCTATGTCTTTCTCTAAGAGCTGACATGCTTGGGAAAAGTGGAGTAAAACAATGTTTTTGCCAAAAGTCTATGCCCTTCAAGAGGTTAGAGCTTTGTTGGACACCCCCGCCATTAGAAAATGATGGGTGAAACAGCAGAGAAAATTTGATGCAATGCTCTGTCTTTTCAGCATGCCTTGGTTTTGTTGCTCATTGTGCACGTTCCTCCCACAACGTGGAGCTCTCTCACCAGGGAAATGGGAGGATGGGCTGCCAAATCCCAGACTTGCACTGAAGAGCAGCACTATGCTAAACTTTTGGGCAGTGGGCCATGGCTTGGGAAGGGAGGGTGGTTAATGAAGAGGAAAGCATCTGTGCTATATTTGATGACTTTGTTTAACGCCTTAAATGATTTTCTCTTCACTTAGTGAAGGAAATCTAATGCTTAAGGTAAGCAATCAGCTGCAAATCATCAGGTGAATATGTCCAGCTTTCAAGTTAGTAGCAGCCCTTCATCTGCGGGGTCTCCTTCCCTTCCTTACACAGCACTGAATGGAGCTTTATCAATATTTATCAATTACTCATGGGCAAGATGTCAGAAAGTTCAGCAGCTCAAAGACACAGGCAGCTCTTGCGAGATATGCAAGAAATAGGTTCCTAGGTGCATAACTGAGAGGAACGGTTCACATTTCTTTATGAAAGATAACTGATTTGAAATCCTTAGGAGCTAAGAACGGACCCCAAATCCTGACAAATCTCATTGTAAACCGTTCAGAATGGCTTTCATATGCCAGCATCTATCTGGGTCTGTACTGTTGTGTGTCTGTTCAATGTACCTGGACAGGCTGGTTACAACAGCATGTAGATTTCTACTCCTCCTTTATGGCAAAGAAGGGGAAATGTATCTGATAGATTTTGGATGTCTTACAAGTCTTGATATATTTTAATCCTGTGCTATGTGGCTACAAAAGTAGAGAATGCTAGTAAGAGTTTGAAGTTTTATCCCCATGACAGAATTATTTTTAACTTGCCATGAGGGGATATTGCACTTTGTAGAACTACTAAAAAGGCATGTCGGTGGGCAGCAGGGAGAAGAGCTGCCTGTTTGCCTTCTCTCCAGCTGCCGAGCTTTGGTGATGCTTATCCTTACAGAAAGGAGAGGGACCACAGTGCCTGAGGAAGGCCCAGCACAAGGTACTTGCTGGCAAAGCACGGAGGAGAGCAGTCAGCAAGAGGGTACAAAGGGGGGAGAAACTCTGGTTGAAACAGGGAACCTGTCTCTGCAGAAAGAAAGCCCACAGCCACATTTCAGAGGCTACATGAAAGAGTTTTCATGATGTCTTCTCTGGGTCCCTCTGTGCTTGATTTACACAAAATGTGACTGTGAATTGCTCCTAGACTTCAGAGGAATGGGGGTCTGCAACACCACTGTGCAAAGGCCACATTTTCAAACCTTTTGAACACGGCTCTCCCAGCAGATCTGAGGCTTCCTCATTTACGGTTTCCTTGCTCTATTATAACACACAAAGTTTGCATGGAAGCCCTTTGGCATGTTTTTACTTCAGGAGAAAGGGAGGAAGGAGGAAAATCCGGTGCTGCTGCTGGCTGAGTCACAGTCCCCTGAGCCATGGAGAAAGGTGTAGCCTCCAAACGGACTGTGCAAGATGCTCATGGTCTAGTCTGTGCTAAAAAAGAAAAAAAAAATCAACTACGCAATCTTTCATACAATTGCTAACATGCATACTAGGTAAGTACTTTTCACATTCTAGTATCTTTGGAATGATGCACTTTGGCTCAAGCCTTTCAATTCTGGTCTCAATACAATGGGGACTCAGTTAGGTCTAGGGGACACATTTTTGAAAACAGATTCCTGTAATGAGAATTTAACAACATGCAACATCACTGTCATGCTTTTTCTGCCTTAGAGAAAACTTAACAGAAGACCTGTATTGTTACAGAGTTAAGGTTCAAAATATTAATACATCAGACAGAAGACAGAAGCAAATACATACACTTCCTCATAGTGTTAACCTAAGTGCAAATACACATGCAGCCTGCTATCGTCTAAGCCTGACAGAAAGTTTTAAAGCAAGGAAGCCTCAGATGGGAATCCCCCCTCTCCAGGCTCCCTATGAGCCCTTCCCTGAAGTCTGGAGCATCATCAGTAGGAAGGAGACTGGAGGCTAAAGGCAGGCAGATGTTCCTAGATGATAATTAATCATCCCTATGCTGCTCAAGGATTCTTGGCTGCCAGTAACTGTAGAAGCTGAATTATTTTCTGGAGCACTCCCTTGCCTGTTGAGGAGCAAGATTTGTGGGAGGTTTGCTTTTAGTAAAGCAGCGGATGTGGCTGAGGCCATCGGACATGTGTTTGAGCAGCAGAGCCTATCTATAGCAGGAGCTAAAAACAGCACGGGCAGGTGAGCCCCTGACAGCACAGCGTGGTGCAGCCGCCCTGCCAGAAGGACAGCCAGCTACGGCCCTCGCTGCTTCTTGTGGGCAGGGAGTAGTCAGAAACGTACATCCCTAATAGCCCTGACTTCCTCGTGATCCCTGGGAAAAGTAAAGCTCGAGGATAATCCCTGTTAGCACAGGCAGGAGTCCTTTCCCTGCCCCTCACAGATACTCTCCCCCCATCCCAGCTCCAGTTTCTGACTGGATTCCAGGTAGAAGAGATGAAGATGAGACCTAGCTGGCCCTGAAGCATAAACTAAAAAGGGAAAATGTTCATATAATTCCTTTTCCCCTCAAATTCCAAGTATAAACAGAAGTTGAATTCTTTTTGCTTCTCTTCTTTTCTGGACCGGAAAAGGAGCTGGTAGTCTCTGAGAACACAGAGGTAAAAATGAACTCATCCCCCAATTTTAGTGAGACTAATGCTGGCAGAGGCACTGCAGCACTTGTTTTCCTGCTCGCAGTGGTATCCTACCTATAAATCAATAATTATAATTCTTGGCTTGATCTCTCTGGTGTGATGAAGTTGGAACGACATCTGATGCTGCTGACAATGTGCCGCATTAAAGCAGCAGCTGTAAAGTCACAGAGCATGAAGTGTGCACGAGATGCACCTGGGGGGCAGCTGGTGGGGAACAAAGGCCAAGTGCTGGCCTCTGCTCTGACCCTTCAAAAAGAAGGAGGCTAAAGCCAATTATCAGTCACAGGCCAGAGAAACAGGCACCTTCCTCCCCTTCTGGGAATAAAGGCTGGTCAGTCAGCTCCAGAGAGTTTGGGGGCAAATGTACACCACGGGTAGAGATGTTATGGTGCTAGTCAGTCAGAGCAGCAGGCACGATCTTGATGGAGCTTTCTGGCTGTTATACCAAAAGTGAATACAGCCATTTCCCCAATCAAAGGTTCAAGATAATTTTGAGTGTTATTAAGAATACTTAATCTACTACAAAACATGGTTTTAGGCTGAGGCTAACAAAGATTAAAACAATATCCAGTGCGAATTTTGCAATCTCAAAGTGCTGTTCCTTTTTGATTAACTCCCGAAGGCTGCTGCAGGAATAGCTGCAGGTAAGAGGCTAGGAAAACACGAACAATAGCTAGATTTAAAATCAGAGAGTGCAGAGCTCCCCAAACAATCCCAAATAAATTCATTCATCTGAAAAGCATGATGGAGAAATAAAAGCAGGAGGACGAGATGGGATATAGCTTAAATTTGCTTCCTTAGAGGGACAGCTGATACTGGCACCCATCCAGACATGTAGTTTAAAGAGGCTGAAAGACAATATTGAAAAATAAATCAGACTGAAGTATAGATGCGTTGGTGTGCTGAGAGTGTGTAAGGGATTCTGATGGGCAGGGGAAATGGGCAGAGCTTCTGACATTATGAAGGAAAAATTAAACCCATTCTTCACTGGCTGTGATTAAGAGTACAAGTCTAAGCTATGCTGGAAGACAAGTGCAGCTGAATCTATTAGCCTTGTCTCTATTCAGTAGGTAAGGCACTTTCCTGCCTATTTATTATGCTAATAAATCTGGGAATACTGTGAAAATTAAAGAAAAAATGGTTGGTGATGTTGGTCTGGCCTTAGGATACCTCACCCACCCTTTTTGGATAATTAGTTTTGTTGGATTGACATTGATCCTGGGCAAAATAATAGGGGGAAAAACTGATACAGCATTACACTACAGAAGTGTTAAAAGGGAAGGGATCAATGTAAGGTTTGGAAAGCTTCCTTGTTAAGCAAAACAGATCTTTGTTTTTGCTGACATGACAAATCTGATAAAGTATATGTTTAATAAACTTAGCTTTCCTAAGATGTTTGACTTTGTTATGACCAGAAAATACTTCTGTACAGCATTAGACAGGTACATACCAGGTAAAAAAACTGTGGTGCAGCTGAGAGATATGAAGATCACTAACGTACACTAATCTAGCTGTCCTTGTGGAGTCACTGAGTAGACGTGCTCCCACCGGGGCTCTGCACTATTCCCACAGGGCAGATAATGAAAGCTCTCACCATTCGGAGAAACCTGCACCATCAGGTAATCTGGGCTCTGTCAAATTTGGCCAAAGAGAAAGGATGGTGAATTACCACTTGGGTGGGAGCTGGGGAAGAAGAGGAAGGGGAAGTAGATCTTCAAAAGCAACTTGCTGTGAGCAGGGTTAGGCACCTTAGTGGGCAAGCACCTGCACGTGCAATCCTGATATGCCAGAGTAAAGAGGAGTTATGGAAGTAGGTAATGGGAGACCAAATAGCATCTCTGTATGAGGCACTGCATATAGCATACTGAAACGGGATGTGCAGTTCTGATCATAATGTTTTAAAAGCATGATGAAAAGCTAGTGATGTAGCTTGTAAATTACCTGAGAGATAAAAGAAAATGTCTAAGAAAGAACAACTTCAATAGCTTAGTTTCCATCTCAGCAGGCAATCAAGGGGTGACTTGTTCAAAACATGCTTTCCCTTCCTTCATGGGAAGGAGGTACTGGGGTTTTTCAGTTCAGTGGGGAAAAAACAAACAAAACAACAAAAACACAGCAAGACTGAGTAGTTCCTAGTTGGAAAGAAGAGCATTTCTTTGATTTTGCTTAGCAGTGGTGATGAACTGCTGAGTGAACTCCCAAGGGCAGTAATGGAAGAGCTGTTCAGGGAGCAGCAGCCATGAACAGCTCCATAAAGGAAAGGGAGCTGGGTGTGCCAGCAGGACAGGCAGGGTGGTCACCTCACTCAAAAGGGGTGCAGTCCCACGTAGGGTGAGCATGACCAGGTTCATCCAACAGTCCAGGTCACTAGACAAGTCCACAGCGGTGAGTCAGGTCTGAGGTCGAGCCTGGAAGTCAAGACAGAAATTCAGGGGGGGTACCTGATCCCATCATGCCAGACACTGTGGAACTGCTGCGAAGCTTAGACTGAAGGTGTCACCTAGAAATCACCTCCTTTGAGGGGTTTCTTACGCTTCTGATTAAAGGCTGAACAGCTGCAATACAGATTAGCCTGAAGCCCAAGCAGACAAATCCCCAGGAACTGAGGGAGGATTTTGATGACTTCACATCTAGGGTTCATATTTTATGGCATCCACATTCAATTCCCAAAGGACAAAATTTTGTGTGCTATATTGAAGAATAGGCTGGGCGATATAATCTGAAATTAAAAAAAAAAAGCAAGGTGAATATTTCAGCTTTTTTTTTTTTTTTTTTGGTTGTTGTTTTTCATGGAGAGGCAGAGAGGCAGAAGAACCCTTATATAAGAAGGGCATTAAATCAATCACTTAAGTGGGGTCCCCATCCCCAGACCTCTTACATGCTTGAAGTTAAGGAAGGCTTTTGTGATTATAGGGGAAACATCCCAATTTCAGCATGATGGGAAACCCCTCAGTGTCCTAGAAATAACAGGCCTTTAGCAGTTTATATTTATTTAATGTATTTGTCTTTTAACTACTGCAATGTAATTCCACCTCTAAATATGTAGGTAAGGTTCTGGAAATAAGAATCTGATTACTTGCAATGTGCCCAGCTGTTGCTGCAGCTCCCAACATCTTTCTTCTGTCCAGCTGTGGCAGAGCGGGCAATAACCACTCTCTCCTGTCCTTGATCTCTGCAATGCCCGGGGTCGAGCAAGTGGACGAGTTCCAAACTACGCAAAGCTGTTAACCCCAGTTGTTGAGCAGTTTCAAATGCAATGGTTGCATAAATCTCTGGCACTTCTCCCGGGCATCGATCCTGTACTCCAATAAGCCTATTTGAGAGCCAGAGAGGGCTTTTTTTTTTCTTTTTTTCTTTTTTTTTTCTTTTTTTTTCAAGTTCATTGAGATCATCTGGGATTTTTCTCATAACATTTTTGCTCACGGAGATAACATGGTGTTCTTAAAACTTCTAGCAGTCCAGATGTGGTCTCAGATTCGGCCATCTGGCTGCTGCAGCTCAGGAATCTTTAATTGATTCTTGTCAAAGTGCTCTGAAGGTCATTCATCTGCTTACGCAGGATACTGTAAATCCTGGCGAATATTTTTAGCGATCTAAGTAATTTATGAGAGGTTCTGTTCAAAATATGCAACGGTGAAACTGTTCCAGACCTAGCCGTGACACAGCAGTACCTGCAGGACGGGAGATGCAGTGTTTGAGTGATGTGATTTGTGAAAGCAAGGTCTGTAAGTATCTCTTCCAAGTAGGTAGTGGTCAAACAGCTGGCTACCACCCAGCTTTTCCTTCAGAAGTTTTGGCCGTGCTGTTTAGTTCCAATTTTCAGTTTTCCTTTGTGCTATTTTGATGGTCACTGCACTGAAACTGCTCTTCTGTACTTTTCTTAACCTTGTAGGTGCTTTCTGGCAATACATTAGCTCCTGAATGTAGTTCAGAATAAATGTTTACATTAATGTTCGTAAAACAAAATAGGGAAAAAAATAGCCACATTCTAGTTTGGAACTGCACCATATTAAATGAAAAAAAAATCTTATAGAAATCGGCTGATAGATTTGAAGTCTACAACAAAGTGTTATACATGATGCTAATAGTAAATAGTGGTGATAATAGTAAAGCTTGTGTGGTCTGCATAGTGTTCAAAAAGACTCAGGGGAAAAACAGAAGATCAGGGCTGCTCAAGAGTTGTGATCTTTAACTAATGGGGGAATCTTGTTATATACTTAAGATGGCTGTGCAAGATGCTTTCGTTATAAATGGTGCTGATCAGTCAAAAAATGGGTTGTTTGCTGCTTTATTTACCCGTTGGCTTGTTAATGGAGATTAACTGTAGACCATTTGTCATTTGTTTTTATGCACAGAGTAGATGTGTCAAGGAAATTCATGGGGTACTGCTGAGAGCTAACTTTGAATGTAATATTTGTGTAACACAGACAAAAATGCCTTACAATGCAAAATCATATTTACTCTGTATCACCGGCACAGTTCTGAAACAAGGCTCTGAAAGCCTAAATAGCAGAGTTGTATTAATACATGCAAAATAATTTTCATTTGCAGACTTAGTTGTTTTGTACTCTTTCCATTCCTATTCTTCTTTATTTTGCTGTTGTACTATTTTGGACATATTAAAATTAGTGAAGTGTTCGTTTTTATTGCTGCTATAGGATGGACATTTAATGCTTTAAGGGTTAATTCTGACTTAATTTAGCCCAGCATCAGCCCTTTCCAGATAAATGAACCTAACAAGACTGTCATTTAGATTTAATATCAGGAGCTATTTGCCAGTGAAGTAAGGCAAAGCATCACTCAGGGTCTATCCAAATTGTCTGTCTTCATGATCACTGTAATCTAAATTACATCCAAATTACTAGAGAATAGTTTAGTAATACAAAAGGAGCTGTAGAAGAACTGGGGCTAAAATTCTCTCTTTTTTGTGTTAGAGCAGTGAAATATTAAAGCTACATCAATGCCCTTGTCACTACTAAAATTTCAGTTGAACAGTGTAATGTCAGCAATCAGCAAACCTTTGCTGGATGCAGAGGCATCAGTGAAGTGTTAGCTGCTGAAATGGTATCTCTTAGTATAAATGCAAATCTTCAGAACTTCTGCCCTTAATTAGTTTTGACCACTCAAAGTATCATCTGTGAAGCCATTTATGCCACTTAGGCTTGTTAGCTGAAGGTCATTGATCTTATAAAGAGCTAAGATGTTGGCTGCTGTTGGCTGCATTGGCCTCTGTCAGGCACAGCAGCTCGCGGCTAAGTGTGTAACTCTTCCACAGGACAGCAAAGGATGCTAAAATCAGATGTAAAATACAAGTTTATTCAAAATGTTGATGATGATTAAAACTTGCACTCATTTCTGAGCCTGCATATTTATGTGCAGCACCTCCTACCTTACTATTCTTATTTTTGGTAGGGGATTGACAGAGAGGTGAGGATATTACTTCAGCATTGTCTCCACTACTCCTGACAATCCGTAAAGGCTGAAAAATCAGGGCATGAGTTGGTCGATGTGCAGCACCATGGGTGTGGATAAGCCTCTTAACTCTTGCCTTTTGCTTCCAGTTCAGTCCATTTGCCTTCACCCCGTGACATCTAAGCTTCATATCAACTTCTCTGAGCTGTGGTGTTTTTTCCCCACTGTGCCGTATGGTGAAGGAACGCCCTGGACTTCACAGCAGGACCTAAGGGGATGTTATCTGCTTGGACTGTGGTCTGAGCAACTCCTGCGTCTGGTACCCAGGAGGACAGATAGCAGGAAATTACTATTAATTTTGCAGTTAATGAATAACACAAATGGACACCAGGCTCTTTGCAGCCTCCTTTTGTATCCAAAGACAGAATGAAGTAAATACATAGAATAACTGCAAGGAACAAGCTGCACTGTTGTGGCTATAGGATTAAAGGATGTGTTTTTTTTTTCCCCAAGAGGATCCCAGATGGAGTGGATAACTGCTTTGTTATCCAGGCTGTCGTCTTATATTTTGGAATTAATTTTTTCTAACTTGCTTTTTAGGTACATATGAAATACCTTACCCTAGCTTGTTATTTTGCTATTAAACAATGAAGACTTACTGTGAGAAGGCACAATGCAATTGTTTTGCTATTTTTGTTGTGGTGGCTTAGGTTAATATATATATTTTTTTAAACTTGGGTAGCATAACTCTCTGCTGGAAAACTATTCTGATGCTTCAGGGAAGATTTACTGACAGTTTTGAGCTAGCATTTTCAGACAAGGAAATTCTACTGTGAAACAAACAAACAAACACATAAAATGTTAACTACGTCCAGTTTGTAATTTCCTGTGAGTAAGCCAGGCCTAACATAATGTAACAGGGCTGGCATAGCTGGAGTGAGTGGAGATGACATTATCACAATTGATTATAGAAATGAGATTGGAGTCCTGTGACCTTCCTTCTTTAAACAAACAAAAAAATGTGTATTTTTTTCTTAAAGATCATTGAGAGAGGCACATCAGGATTTTACTCTCTACACCATTGGTGTAAGTTTGTTCTTTCAGCCTGACACTCTTGCTCCACAACTCACTTTGCCATCTTTCTTTACTGTGGATGAGATGCCTGCACTTCTGAGTGTGATTCCTCCATCTTGCTGAGGGTGGAATGAGTTGCCTTTGAGGTGTTTATTCCTTGCCACTGGCAGCAGATTAGTTCAAAGATCTAGCCTAAAACAGCTGATATTAGCCTCAATCAGTGCTGTATTTTAAAATAGCATAAGTGGGAGGAGTATTGAGGGTCACTAATTATAATAGAGTATGCTCTACAGGGTTGTTTCTGATAGTTTTCTATTTTAGATGTGAAATTCCAGTGACCCCCCCTTTCAATTACACCTAGTATGTACCACTGTAAATCAGTTACATCTGATTTACTTGACATCAAACTTTTTGCTGTTGTATTACCCTGATGAGAAGTAAATGCCACCACAGATTTCAGATGGGACTGAAACTGCCTGTCCTCAAACAGGAAGGAAGCTTGTACGTCTTGGGTAACTCATAAAACTCAAGGGATCTTTTCATCTGCAAAAAGTTATTTATTAATAACATATCTATAAACAACTTCATTAATGTCAGCCTCCGAACTAGCTTGTTATAAACACGCCAGGCTGTAAACTAGATTTACCTTTTGGATCTGGTTTCAAGCATAGTATATTAGCTCCAAAGACAGCTCCCATTTTCTCAGCTCCTCTTGAGGCTATGTTAATAAATACCAATATAAAAGAGAAAAGAGGCTATAGAAGTGAAAAGAATTTAGATGCCATCAGTAATGGAGAAAGGTTGATGGTATGAGTGGCAAAGGCTAAAAACTTTATAAAACATTGGTATCTCAAATGTGTTATGTTGAAAGCTAGAATCCATCTGGGACAGATATAGGAACAAGAATCACACTCTGGGAGTGGTGGTGGGAAGATCTGCATTCATTGTTTTAAAATGCATGTGGGGCCAAAACTACACGCAGATACTAGGGGCTGTTGTATGAGGGGCAGAGATCCTATAGGAGAAGGTCCCTAAACTTTACGATTAAGCTAGAGTCTTACCGTCACAGCACAGACACCGCAGCTTTACATCATAACAGTCAGTCAACTTCAGAGAAAAGGTTTCATAAATATTTATTAAAATCTTATATACCTTCTGAAAATGGACTAGAAATTCAAAATTGGTAGGGAAGAGAAGATTCTTAACAGCTCATTTCCCAGTGTTGCAGTTTTCCTGGCTATAATATTCTTCAAAGTGTTATGAACAAGATAAGATGAAAAAGACTTTCAAGGTCTAATTTTTCAAAAATACTGATCATTGAGATTTTGAAATAACATGGTGTAGAGACAAATCTGCGATCTGGTTGAGAAGTAATGAAAACCTACTGCTCTGAAGAAAGCATTAAGAGCTGGGAACAACCACTACATAAGACTTAGCAGTGTTAATGCTCCCATCCCGAAGCAGAAGAAAACCGGGTGTGAATGCTGTTGGTTGCAACACTTGGTTGTGTTTGCTCCGAACATAAAATACCACAAATGCAACAGAGGTTAGTGTAGGAACAAGCTGAAGCACACACTGTCTTGGTGGACTGTTTTCCTTCCTATTTGAACTTCATTTTAGACCACTCACGCTGTTGGCATCCCCTTAGAGTGCAAACCATGTTAGCGTGTCTGAAATATCGCGTGATTCTCCCTCAAGGATAAAATACTTTCTGAAATTGTAATAAACGGGATGGGATTGGGAAAACAGATGAGAAGGAGCAAAAAGTTCCTGCAAAAAGACTGCTGGTGTTTTGGGTTGGTATTCATTTTACATATTAAGGACAGTCCCAATAAGTTGTTTTGATTCTCTTCCCTCCTGCCCTCCAACCTGGGCTTGTGCTTTGAGCAACCTGTCCTTGACCTTTCTATTTAGCTGTTAATACCTCGCCCAACACCAGGCAGCAAGGACAAAACATGGCATAAGTTCAACTCATTCAAACACTTTTTTAAGTAAGTTTTTTTTTTTCCCTTATGAAGCATTTTTGTATGGAAGGATACCATATGGCTCTAGGTTAACAAACCCTTTATAGAAATACTGCTTCCTTTCCTGTTTAAATGAGTAAAGATTCCCATCAGCATTCATAAAGTGTTTCCCTATACATTAAGCAATGTAAAAAAGCTAAAGTGTTTTGGCCACCTTCCAAGCATTAGGAGAAACTCAATACTTGGTAGTTTCTAAATGGAAAGAATTAAAATTAGCATCATGCTGTCTTCTTATATTGTAGGAGATTTTTCTCATGCTTTGATTATTGGCTAAAGGATACTGTTCCCCTCTCTGTCTAGTAAAATTTCATCCTTCTGCATCCACCTACACTATCTAAAGGGCATAGATTAAAAAAAGTCTAGATCTTTAAGAGATCTAATGCTTTTCTCATTTTGCCAAATAATTTCCATTTTGTTCCTAAGTGCATTCTAATTTGCATTCTAATTTGGGGAGGGAGCAACATTTTTGTTTATCTGCTTAAACTCAAAATTCAAAAGGCACTTGCTGTTCAAAATGAACACTGAACATCCCTCCATCACGTTATGTGATTGTGAAGTATATTGCAATGCCCACTGATAGGTTATTTTCTAAATCTTAACTGGGCAACTAGCCTCCTGTCAAGCAGAATAGGTTCAAATACTGCTAATCTATTTGCATATATAGACTACATATACTGATAAGCTATTCGCATAATGCAGACTCATTCTACCCTCAGTATATAGGTCAGTATAATAGTGAGGATATAATTCAATTTCTAGCTTTTCTAGCATAACTAGCATTATCTTGATGTTTGGGTGGATTTTAAGGTTTTATCTTGATGATTTAAAAATCTAATTTTTGTAGGTGAACTGTTTTATGAGCACAGCTTAGTACTGTAATCTTTAGATCCCATAATAGATGTCATTATTAGCAAATCTTATTTCCTGTATGGAATATTCCTGTAATCGAGAATCCCCTTTAAATTCAAACATATCCTGCTTGGCTTTAAGTCATTAATTGTATTTAATATGAAAATGATAAAGAGCTTATGGAGGTTGCTAATTTTAGTATGTGGAATGCATATATATTTCCTATCTGAATTTCTGACCTGTCCTTTGCTGTATACCAGATACTTTTCATTTCCATAGGTCTGTAATGGATATCTGAGTATTTATGCACTATTTATTTCCAAAGTCTTCTGAAGATCTGCTTAATGAGCATATTCAAGCTGTCATTTCCAAAGCTACTTTGCGAGTCAGAGAACAACATCCTCTCAAATATTTTATGAAATAATTATTTTGAATCTGTAATTTAAAGAAATATAAGGAAAGAATTAATTTATTCTTGGTGTTGAGTTCAGAGATGCAAATCAGATCAGACTGGTTTGGGCTGTAAAGCAAGAGCCTTCCTGGACAGAAAAACTGGGGCTGGCCTGGGGAAGCAAAACAATCCTTTTTCTCTGTAATGGAAACATTACCTGGAGAATGAGCTGTTGGGATAGCATTTTTCTGGGAGATTAGAAACACTCGTGGTTGGTGTTGGATGAGCAAAATAAAGGGTAGGTGAGGCTGAATTTTGAGCTTACTGAAGTCAATGAAAACTTCACTGCTTGCTTTAACAAGGGCAGGATTTACCCTCATTTTAAAAATAATTAACTATGCAAAATGTAATTAACAACGGAGTCTAATTAGCTACCTTTGCAAAGTGTGGCTTTATTGTGACAGGTTTTAGTTGCTCTGTCCTTCATTTTTCTTAACACTGTGAGTTGCTTTTCCAACACCACCTCTGCAATTGAGCTGTGTCAGCTGTACAATGCGCTGTGACTCACAGGTTGAAGACTCTTTCCACAAAGAAAAACTGTCATGAGAGAAGGACTTGTTGAAGCTCTGTGTGTAAGCAATATTCTTCATTTAAGATCAGGGCTAAGTGAAAAGGAGGGGCAGGGTTAATTTAGTTCTGTTTAATATTAGAACAATACAGTTTCCAAACTCAAATGGGTATGTGTCACTGCCTAATCAAGGTAGGAGTGAAATCACCTTGGAAGTGTGGATGAATGTGAAGGCTTGGGGTTAGAATAAAGATATGTAGAGAAAAAGATGAGAAACAGCAGGGCTGTGACCACTGCAGGTGAGAAAGGACCAGAAAGCCATGCATGGAGGCAGGAGATGTTTCATTGTCCTAAAGAGACATAAGGAAAGAAGTTTGGGATTTTGATGGCAAGGAGTTTGGGGTTTTGAATAAAAAAGCTGCTTCCATTGTTTGGTTGTTCTGCTTATGTAAATTTATTTTATTATTATTATTATTATTATTATTTTATTTTTTCCCCTCAGTAATTAAAATGGCTAGTAGAAAGCATCATTATGACTATTTAGAAATACTGGTGTGGGGGGGGGGGGAAGGAGAAGAATCCTTTTATGTCCTTGCTCTGTCCTGTTTTCCCTCTGAAGAAAGCACTGGTGTGGAATAAATGTACTGACCAATGTGAACTGATGGCATTCATTGCAAATAATATAATAAAGAAGTAATGGGCCTCATCATGATCTTTTAATTGCATAAAACTGAAATTTTGGCCAACAGTCCAGTTCAGAGTGTCTTAAAATAACAAAAGCTACTTGTAAAAATTTCTCACTTTCTTTGGGAAAGCTTTCAACACAGAGAATTAGCCAGGAAATTCTTTGTGACCTGTTTTAAACCCAGAGAGGACTGGATTTTGTATTTTGTGGATGATAACACACAAAGACTTCGAAACTCAGTGGGAGAGCTCAACACAAATGGCTCTTGAAAAAAATTACAAACAAAAAAAGCCATTGTCTCGCAGCGAACAGTTGGGCACTGCTCTTACAGAGATGGTTTTGTGTCCCTTTCACACGAGTAACAATTATTGAGAGAAAATGAGAGAAAAGGAATGTCCCACATTCTGCTGCTGATATAACAAGAACGGACTCCCTAGAGCTCACACATTTAAAATAATTATTAATTAGTAAAGATTTGACCGTTATACCTAGAACGCCTGCGGGTAGGGCAGGGTACTTGGTTATATGTAAACATATACTTTAATATTTGAGGTCCTTTATGAATAATAATAAAAACTTCTATTGTTTTGTTCATTGGTTCTTAAGGTTTTGGATTTAGGCACTTGAGAATGCAATTGTCTCATTTTTTTTTGGTGACTGATCCTGTCATTACTTATGATCTCATTTGCACAAGTGAAATAAAAACAAATATTGTGCTACCTAGATTGTTCAGAGACGCTTCTTTTCCTTCTGTCTGTTCTGCTTTAGATTATTAGTATTAGGTTATTAGTATTTAGCATTAGTTTATTCAGTTAGTTTCTGTTCTTTCCTGTCTCCTTAGACCTGTCTGACTGTAACTGCCAGTGCATGGAGGTGAGGGGAGGGCATCATCCATGCTAACAACCCTACGTTTTCCAGCCTTGCGTGTGTACCACTAACCTACTTTTCCTCTACCTCCTGTACTCCAAAAGTGCCTCTTCTCTGGTATGTCTCCTCCTCCACACTTACAGCAAAAGGGAGGTCTCCTGCCCAAAGCCAGGCATTTTTAGAACACACTCTATTGTTTGTAAGTGCTCTAATAAGTGCGACAGAGAATGAGATCCTGTTAGAAAGCATTCTGATATGTTTACTTATTGCTTTAGTCTGTTTTAATAGCGGTTTATACAATATACCTAGAAGCAGCTACATGTAAATGACTGACTTTGTCTGTCCATGGAAATTAGATTTTTTCATGTCCAGCCATTTTGCTGGAGGAAGCAAGAAAGAAGTGCGAGGGTTTTGACAGATTTGCAGTGAAAGCAAAGAGTTTTCGTCCACCTCACTAGCAGCCTGCCCTGCCATCCCGAGGATGTCGGTGTCTCTAAGGCAGGGACATCAGATCCACTTAATGATTTTCTTGGGTGTAAAGTAGGTTACTTGAGCAAGCTGGGCCACAAAGGATGACAGCTGGTGAACCGATTTTCAAGATCATATAATCTTGCTTTAAGGTGGAAATATGCATCAGAAGAGTAGAGTGCAAGAGTGGCTGTGGAGTCGTAGCACTTCACCTGTTTGGCTTGAACTTGCCTTCAGAAATCTGCCAGACATGTACATTACCACCCTCATTACGTTGGTCTGTCAGAAGTAAAACAACACATCATTGTTATTTAAACAACATCAGAATAACATAGTTATTGATGGATTTAATAGTGCGAATACTGTCTATAAAGATGAATTACAGGTTCCAGAGTCTTTGCATTTTCTGCTTATTAATGTAACTGAATTGTTTTTAATAATATCATCAAAATAATAATTTATGTTGTTTTACCAGGTATACTTTTATCTCTGAAAAATTTGGTGGGTACATAGTATTTTTGTAAATGAGAATGCCATTTTAGATTGCATCATGCTATTACAGTGCATTTGAAATGCAAATAAACATTATTCATCAGAAGTGAAATCTAAATCTGGAAAATACAAACTAATCCATAAATTCTTCAGAAGCATCACTATCTGTTGAATTTCCATGGTTACTGCACCCAAATATGTTTTGATTTTTGTGGAAGTGAGTGAGTACAGGAAGTTCCAGCTGAATATGAGAAGGCACTTCTTTACTATGAGCATTGGCACAGGTTGCCCTGAGAGGTTGTGGAGGCTCCTTCTCTGGAGATATTCAAAACCTGCCTGGACGCCATCCTGCACAATGTGCTCTAGGTGATCCTGCTTGGCAGGGGGGGTGGACTAGATGATCTTCAGAGGTCCCTTCCAACCTTGGCCATTCTGGAATTCTGTGGGTACCTGCTAATTGGGCCAATGATTCAAATCTAACAGGTTACCCAGTTATGCACTCTTCAAATTGTTCACATCAAGAGTTAAGAACAGAAGATTACTGCTGCTTGTTATTTAGTAAAAGTAAGAGATTTATCTGAAATAAATGCAAATGACCTTTCTGGAGAGCCAAACAAAAATGGCAAAGAATGCAGCACATGCAAAGCAGCTCTCTGATATCTGACTTGCAAATCAAGATCAATGGGCACCATGGTTTCAACCAAGTTTTACTAATGCCTTCTGGTTTGGACTCCATACATTGCAAAGTGTTTTTTATCACTACTCGCAATATGACAATATGACTACTTTGTTATATTTCCAGTCTACCAGGAAATAGGAGACTAAAACATTTCCCATCCTGGAGTGCTAGTTGCTGCTCAGACATGGACTAGCCAGAGTAGACATGACATGAAATGCATGACAAAACTTTCACTTCCCTGATATATAACATAAAGCTTTTGACATACAGGCATTTGGGCAGATTTTTCAAGGGAAACCACTTTTGTTTTTAAAGGTTCATATTTTGGAGTTTTGGAGAGTAACTTCTGGAAATACATTATTTCTGTATTTATTATATTCTATATTTTATATAAATTTTCAGGCAGATCAGAAACGTACAACTTTTCACTTAAGGTGACTGTGTCTTGATCCCATATTGGTCCATGGTGAGTCACAAGCTGAGCAGCTAGGTCATGGCAGCATTTTTCTGTTACTTGGAAAATGAACACCAAAAAAAAAAAATTCGCTCCACTTTACTGGTAATAATTACGACAATGTTTCTTAGAATCACAGAATGGTTTGGGTTGGAAGGGACCCTAAAGATCATCTAATTCCAGCCCCCTGCCATGGGCAGAGACACCTCCCACCAGATCAAGTTGCTCAAAGCCCCATCCAGCCTGGCCTTGAGCACCTCCAGGGATGGGGCAGCCACAGCTTCTCTGGGCAACCTGTGCCAGTGCCTCACCACCCTCTGAGTGAAGAATTTCCTCCTTATATCTAATCTAAATCTACTCTCTTTTAGTTTAAAGCCGTTAATCCTTGTCCTATCCCTACACTCCCTGACAGAGTCCCTCCCCATCTTTCCTGTAGGTCCCCTTTAGGTACTGGAAGGCCACTGTAAAGTCTCCTTGGAGCCTTCTCTTCTCCAGGCTGAACAACCCCAACTCCCTCAGTTTGTCTTCGTAGGAGAGGTGCTCCAGCCACCTGATCATCCTTGTAGCCCTCTGGATTGCTAAAACAAGTCCATGTCTTTTTTTTTTTTTTTTTTTTTTTTAATTCTTAATCATAATAAAATGATTTGCCTAAGTATGATAACCTTTGCCCAAATGCATGCAAATGGTCTTGGTTCTGTAGGAATTTTGTTGGTGTGCAGCCTGTGGTTGCACATGGGCCAAAACCCATTGTAGTCTCATCTGCCAAGCCCTTCTCCCACCTTTGGGCTCCATGAGTGCTGGAGAACTGCAGTCTACATGCTGCAAGATACTGTAATTTTGATTAATTTGCATTTTGCACTACTGATCCATTTTGTCATCCCCGGCACAGTTTCAGCTTCTCCCTTTGGCAAGGGGCGCGCCGCGTTGGCCTGCAGCCCCCCTCGGCCCCTGCCAATTCCCCACATCACCGCACCATAACAGCGGAACCTGCAGCTAAAATGACTGAAGGAAGTAAAGAGCAGAACAGCACTTTTTTATTTATTTATGTTTCTAAATCGATTTCTGGGTATAGTATGGTTTAGTGGAGGACTTGTTAGTGTTAGGTCAGAGGTTGGACTCGGTGATCTCGGAGGTCTCTTCCAACCTAGAAGATTCTGGGATGACGGAGGGCTGTGTTTTTGCTACTGTCTATTTGATTTTACTTTTTAATTTAATTTTATTTTGTTTTATTTTAAGCCGTGAGGCGGTGTCACACTTCAGGCCTTCACCATGCTGGGGGGGGGGGAGGTTGGGGGTCTGAGGGGGACCCCCTCCCTCTCCGCACTGCCCATCTATCTCCACTGCGCCGCTCCTCTCTATGGTGCGGCCCGCTCGGGGCAGGATGTCCCGCCTCCCTCTCCCCTCCTGATTGGCTGCGAGCCTCTCTGGCGTGCATAGGGGCCGGGCTGAGAAGGGGCCGAGCTCCCCCCCAGCTTCCAGTGTGGAGGGAGGGCGGGCGCGGGGAAGGCAGGGCCCGGCGCTGCCGGCGGACGAAGTGGGGGGGGGGGGGCGGGCGGGCGGGTAGCGGGAAGGAGGGGCGAGGATAACCCGGGGCCGAGCGGGGCGAGGCGAGGCGAGGAGCCGCCGGTGAGTGCGGGCAGCGCCTCCATCGGCTGCTGGGGGGCGGGACACACACACACACACACAGGGACCCCCCCGCACCCAGCCCCGGGATATGGCGGCGGCGGGGCGGGGGCCGTGCCCGGGCCTCCCTCGCTCCCTCCTCGGGCCCCTCTGGGTCCCCTCCCGGTGCCTCCGTCCCCGAGGGGCTCGGGGCCGCCCGGGGAGGCCTTCCTCGGGTGCAGGGGGAGGGGGTGGCCAAGGGTTTCCAACCCCCTGAGGCCCCCCCGGGGGGGTCGCTCGCACCCTAAATTATTCAGGGCCCCGGGGGAGCCGCCCCGAGATACCCCCTGGTTGGCTTTGTGCCGGGCTGTTATTTATTTTTCTGCTCGCTGCGTGCCGGGTTGCTATTTATTTGTCTCCTCCCGCAGCAGGTTGGGTCGCTCGGCCAGGAGGCTGGCGGAGGGAAGATGTCTTCTGAGGCGTTTTGTCTGGCTGCGCAGGCGAGGTTCGACTCCAAATGGTTGAAGACAGACCTACAGGTGAGGCGTTGGGAGACCTTCCAGGTGCTTTGCAGGCTGGGCTGCAAAAGTGAGGTGGCTTGCTGAAAGGAATATGTACCTGGTATCACACTGCACTTCACACACACAGGCGCACAGAATTTCTAGGTTGGAAGAGACCTCAAGATCATCGAGTCCAACCTCTGACCTAACACTAGCAGTCCCCACTAAACCATATCCCTAAGCTCTACATCTAAACGTCTTTTGAAGACTTCCAGGGATGGTGACTCCACCACTTCCCTGGGCAGCCTGTTCCAATGTCTAACAAAACTTGAGGGAACACTAAATTATTTTGAGCTGCAAATCTGTATTGTCAGTCCAGTCTCTTTTGCATAGAAACAAGCTGGACTACACGTGTGTGTTATCCTTGTGCAGTGCCAAAGCACACACCTGTGTACAGAGCGTTACTGCTAGAACAGAGTTCTTTAGGCTGCTGCCAAACTTCTGATCTTCAACCAAGTTCGTGGTTTTAATACACAAGAAAACTGACGTGAAAGACACTAGAAATCAACTTAAATTTTAAAGAGTTCAGATTAGCTGTTACCCCAATTGCTTGGGTAACAGGTGTAGGCTTCCTTTAGGCATCCTTTTCCAAGGGAGTAAATTTTGTATGGAGTCTGTCAAAGAGAGGTGGCTGAAATGGAACTGGTCTTTGTACTGGTATATGGTGAATTTTGCTATAGAGGATGACATGTTTACTTATCAAGATTGTGTGGTAGGGGAATGAGGATATTATCATGTTTGCCCAATTTGAGTTTGAAAGCAAAGAGGAAAATACAGAGAAGTTAGTGTTTTGGGTCAGTTACATTTGTTTTGGATGAAATGGGTAACTAGAGTAAGTCCTTGTGTTGTCTGTCTTCCTTCCTCCAGATGTAGCATAGAGATACCTTACTTTGAATAGGCTTTGCAAGTTCTTGCTCAAATCTCTGAAGTTCTTGTTGGGACAGGCCGGCTGGTGTTATTCCTTTGATAGATTTATTTATTTATTGCATCCTGAGTGACTTTACCCAAAAGTCCATCCTGCATAGGCTGGATGGTAGAGTTCAGCTGTCATTGTGTCTAGACAAAGGCCTGTTCTATGCACTTGTGACCCAAAAGCAAACTTTTTCCAGTATTTTACATCAAACAAGCTAAATCGGATTCTGAAGTGACAAGTTTAGTATGCAACCAACAGGGCTCTACTATACAATGTAAGGGCCATAAAATTACAGGGATCACCCTTGATCTGGCTAGATTAGTTCTGTCTCTTGTTTTTTATCCTTTCCAAAGGCCAAAGTTTCGGTTCAATGTTAGATGTTTTGGCTAAGGAGATGAATACACTTAGTACAAAACAATTGGAAGATGAATATATTAAGAGTTATAAAAATACTGTTTCTAGTCCCTGGATGCTTAGTTCTAGATGGCAAATAAGTTGCTTCGGCTGTTTTAAAATTGTAGCTGAAAAAATGGCCATCTGTCTGGAATGGCTGCTGAATATGGATTGCATACTTTTCTTCCGTATTATACAAGGTGAACAATGTGACTATTCATGTGATTTGTCATATTTTTCCTCTCTGTTGTAATGTTTTTTCTTCTGCATCCCGTTTTTTATGCTTACATGCACTTTTGACAGGAAGGTTTCGATTGCCATCCGTACCTTAAGGATTATTTTCAACTGAGTGCATAAAATGCAGTGAAACACTTGTCTTTTATGGGACAGTTTTATAGCTAATGGGTTATAATAATTCCACTAAATAATAAAAATCTTAATTTGTAACAAATCTCTATGAATAAGTTCTATGAGAGTTGTTTATGAGTAATAAGTTAAACTGTAATTGCCAGGGTTCTCCCTTTGTTTTCTTCTAATCGTGCTCTAGCCAAAATAATGAGATTAATGAAATAAGAGAACAGTAATCGTTTGTGATCTGCTGGACACAAACGTCGCTTCTCTGGAATGTGAAGCGTAGGCAGACCTCCCAGGTATCATACAGTTTTCTTACTAGGTTAGCAATTTTTGGCATTAGGCAGGTCCTCGTCACAGAACTCTGTGTAGATGTATCTGTTGGTTACTTTTTATTAATTAAAAAAAAAAAGGCATGTGGTTCTTGATTTGCTCTTTTTATTGTATTAAATGGCAGATGTCTTCTGTCAAGTAAAGGGGTTTTAGGCTCTGGGGAATTTTTGTATTGCCTGATTGACCAGCATGACCTAGCTACTTGTGAAATCTCTTTGTAGACATAAATCCTGTATCACTTTGTTCTTTTTGTACCAAGCATGCAGATTTCCTGCCTTGTATGTGTTTTTTTTTTTTTACCTGCTTACTGTAGAAGGGCCTTGTCAGTGTTCAAGAGATTATCGACAGAAACAGAAATTATGAGAATAATACCTAGGAGAGATTTGAACAAAGGCACACTGATTTAAGTGAACGAATCGAGCTGACTACATGTTACTGATTAGAATTGACTCTGAAACTCTTCACTTTGCACCTAGATTCATAATTTCTTGCTTTACAGTAGTCAAAGAGCATGTTGGTGGGATTCCTTGGAGAAGGGAAGTTGTACTGGGGAGTTCTTCACCTTAGGAGACATACAGAGATTAACCAGTCTCTAAAAGTAACTTTGTTGTTGTTGTTCTTGAATAACATTCTTTGCTGTTGCCTAATTTGAGGGTTATAGCTGGAAGTGGAAGGGAAGCATTTCTTCTGGTTGATGAGCAGTCTCCAAAGTCTGACTCCTCCGTTTTTCTTGCCTCTGTTGCCAGAGGCTCTTTATTTAGACTTGATGGCTGTGGCAGTCACTGTGGATTAGAGGCACTGAAATGTCTCTGATGATCATTGGATTCTTTTTTGACTTTAGCTCAAGACAATGTTGTGGTAATAATGTAATAAATGATACTCTAATGTTATGTGCATTAATAGCAGTCTGTAACGTAGTGGTATTAATGGAATAAAATCCATGTGTCATTCTTTTCTTAGCATGGATTGTGTTTAATCACCTGTGAGAGCCACTGTTTCAGCTGGCATTCAGGCCAAATTTAAGTATACTTACTGAGTTTTGGGGTGTTGGTGTTAAGAGACAAAGCCAGCATGGTGTAGCATATTATTATTGTTCTTAAGAAAGTATCTGAGCCCTTTGTAGTAACAGCGAGCCTTTAGCCTCCAGGAGCAATTGACGTGGTGTGAAAAGTTGGTGGACACTATATGTCTTGATGACAGAATTTTTGCTTCTGTTAATATTAATTAAATAAGCTTCAGAGAAATTATTATAGGAAGCCAAAATGCTGTAGACTTAGGTGCAGCCCACAACTATGTCAGATCTTTTTTTTACAAACTTTGTAATTAATTGACCCATTATTGTATGTTTAACAGCTGCTAGAAAAGTCTAAAAAAGTTTAGAAAAGTCTAAACACTCATCTTGTAAATTGTGTTTTATTTGTGTTGTTAATGATTGTTGTTAATTTGTGAATTCCTTCTGAACTTGGAGTTGCTTGAAAGGTTGGATTACCACTCATTTGATTTTATACATTTTATATTTTTGGTTTTGTTTTAATGCATATTAAAGCATATACCCATGCATGTCTATTACTAATAGAAACCATCACTTGTGTAACAAAATCTGTAATGGGAGATTGTGTTCTAATGGCTATTCTAACGAAGGCATCCCTCTTAAAAGGAAAACATAACAAACTACAAATGCTAGGGAAGATTAAAATTGTTTACTTAAACCTAGATAAGCAGTTTGCCAAGTCAATATGAGCTTTAAGTAGTTCCATTGAAGTGAAGGTACTGCACCAGTTATTTAGAACCTGGTGCAGAAAAGTTTAATTAGTGATGGCTGAATCATGAAAAAAACAGAATCAGTCAGCTAATGAGATGCATGCGTGTGTCTGGTGCTTATTGGACTGCCCATTCTGGATCCTGCAGAGGACTGTTGTGCTTAATAGCAGGGGATAAGGGAGAAAAGCTTTCATATTCCTGTAGCATGGGGAAAAAAAACCCACAACAAAACTTTAAGCAATAGTGAAAGGTGCAAGGGCTGTCTATGAAAAAGACTAGCATGGATTTTCATCAGTTTTCATTCAATTTATGGTTGGTAGGCTATTTCTGTCTTCTTTTGCCACAGGGATTTGGGAGATCCTTTTAAATTGAAGCAGCCGCCTATTAGAGTTGCATTTGTCTGAAATCTTTTCACCTTCCCCCAAAGTTAAATTTGGCCTCTGTATTTTTGTGGAAGGCCAGCTGTTCTAGCACCTAGGTCAGTATCTTTGCTGATGTAAGTAAAGGATGTCTTGACTGTTAAGAAGTTAGTGAAAGATGTTTTCTTTGTTTTGTTGATTTCCCAGTCGTTTTCTCCTTAGTTTCAGTATGCTGATCAAAAATGAAATGTAAAACTGCAAATGAGAACTCCTACCTTTTTAAATGTGGTGAAATTTGTAATGGAGAATTCTTAGTATCTAAGAAATGAGGTAATTCTCCCTCCAGAATAAAAAGGAAGGGTCCAGAGAAGAGGTGAGGACTGGACTTTACATGGAGTGATAGGCTGGAGAAATTAAGATCAATGTTTGTGTAGGTATTTGGGCTTAGAGCTGCTGTTCCTCAAATAGAGGAAGTTAGAGAACTTCCCTTTGAAGTTTGAGGGTAAGACTTAGTTTTTCTTTGCTTTTGAACTTTAAATGTTAGTAAAATTTTGCAACAAATGGAAGCCTGGTCAACAGGGGGACGTTTCTAGTTTGACCCCAAATCTGTTGAAGTGACACAGGACTGCTGAACTTCATGGTCTTTGTCACCAGAACTTTAGAGCAATATGTTAGACCTAATGATGCTCCTCTGTGCTTTGTATGGGTGTGATTAGCAGCTGGGGTTTGTGGCATGCTTTAACAGGGAAGGAAGGAGGCTAGGACAGAATATTGAAGACAAAAAATGAAACATAAATTGAAGGGATTTAAAACAGTGAAAAGAGTGGAAAGGCTTAGGAAAGCACTTACTGTTTCTCCTGTGATATTCTTCTGTTCATGTGTTGAAAAAATATTTTTCACCTATTTCTAAATAAAAATGTATTTTAATGTATCTTTTAAAATGCAACCTATAGCTAATGCAGAAGTAACTGAGTGGAAGAACAGATTTCTGTCCACATTGCCCCCCCACCCCAAGTGCTGACAATTCTGAGGTGAAGATTATTAAGTAGCTTATATTTTAAATCCATAATGACGTTTTGTGATTATCTTCTATTTCCAACGTAGCTGTATAATCAGGAATCCTACCTGAATCAGACCGTATGGCCTGTTTTTATGTTGTTTTCTTTCACTTGCATCATTTTCCTTGAGCTCTGTTTAAGTTTTACAGAGGCTTCTGTGCTTGTTACAGGACAGTTTATGAATCCACATCAAGAATGCGATCTGCTAGAGCACATGGAATAAGCATTGTCTGATTTTAAATAGTTGTCTTTAGAACCGAATCACAGCTTCTGATGGTTTTTAAAGTAACTTACTGAAAACAAACCTTGTAGTGGTGTTTTGAGGATTCCCAGAAGCTTATCCAGTTGTGGTTGCAATGTTTCATTTTGTAGAAATGTAAGGAAATGCTAATGCCTTGTTCTGTAGAGGTGATGGCAGGAAAGGGATATGTATGGGGGCAGAATTTCACTGCCAGCCCCATTGGAGAATAGGAATAACATATGCTAGCAACCAAACTAGAGATCCCTTTGACTGAATTAAGTCTTGTACTAGACAGAGTAAATTACAGTTTAACTGTAGAGATAAGATTAGCAAAAGATTAGAGTAGGGGCTGCTCAGTTTACAGTACAGTAAAAGTTTGCTTTGAAGTCTGTTTGGGCCCTTGCTTTTTTGACTTGGGTAAGTGATCAGGACTGAGATTTAGGTCTATGTGGGAAGTATAAATTTGGTGAGGTGCGTGCCTTAGAAGTGCAGAGATCAAGAAGATGTGGTCTAGAGATGAGAACGTGTAATAAATGGTGGAAGTAGGTTGTGTTTGTGAAGGTGAGGTGTAAAGGAGATGAAGATGTGTGGTTGTATCTGAAAGGAAGTTAGGAGCTATTATGGGAAAGATGAGGGAGATCTGGGGCATGGGGAATGCCACTTGATACGATGAAATGAGTAGGGAGGTTAAGAACAAGTGCCAGGGCTGTAGGGTACTGGTTAGTGGGGCTGGAGTTATGGCACTGCTGTTGTCTCAGACTTGGGAAGCAAGTGTCTGGGTGGTGGGGCAAGCAGGGACTTGGGGTCCTTGTGGTAAGTTTACAGAGCTTACATCTCTGCAACTGTCAACAGTTGGAAACATTCAGTGAAAACTTATTCTTTGTTAATTTAGTGAGTTTGTCAAATTAATCCCTTTAAACATTCACAAATGAAGTTACTAAATTATTAGAGGGAAAGATGATCGCGTAAATAAATAGTGGGTGGGTGTTAGACTTGTACTCTTGTACTTGCCATCCCAGTATGTCAGAAACAGTGAAGAGACAGTAAGATGTAACATACTCCTGCAGAATATTTGTGAGAAGTCATTGTGAACAGCACCCTCTTTTTTAATAAGTAATTTGCATATTTAAGTAACTGCATGGCACGCAGAGGTCCCACAATACATTGAAAGTACTAAATTCTGCTGGTTAATAATTCATTCGTATTAAAACATACTGGCTTTCCTGATACTATTATTCTGTCATTTTGTGCTTACATGTGCAGTGTGCTAGTTAGGGAATGAGGTGAGAAAACCTACTGATTGACAAGCCGGGAATGCATCACATTTCCTGACAAGTCTTAAAACACTAGAAAGAAAGAAGGCAGGATTGTGTAATCAAAGCAGAAATTTGACTTTTATGCTATAAAGTTGACTTATTGTTATCTTCAGCTGCTAGTTTCGCAGAAAAACAGAGGGGCTGAGGCTGTGGGGGCCCTCTGGAGGCCACCAGGCCCCAGCCCTGCCCCAGCAGGGCCACCCAGCGCAGGCTGCCCAGGCCCATCCCCAGGCGGCTTTTGGAGATCCCCAAGGAGGAGACCCCACAGCCTCTCTGGGCAGCCTGTGCCAGGGCTCCTCACCCGCACAGCACAGAAGTGCTCCTGGGGCTCAGGGGGAGCTTCCTGGGGGCCTGTTTGTGCCCAGGGCCTCTGCTCCTGGCTCTGGGCACCACTGAAGAGAACCTGGCTGTGTTGTCGCTGCGCTCTCCCTTCAGGTGTTTGACATTGATGAGGTCCCCCTGAGCTGCCTCCACTTCAGGATGAACAGCCCCAGTGCGCAGCCTTTCCTCATATACGAGCTACTCCAGTCCCTTAATTGTTTTCATGGTCCTTCACTGGACCCTCTCCAGTTCATGTCCCTCTTGTACTGGGGCCAGAACTGGGCCCAGTGCTCCAGATGTGGCCTCCCCGGTGCTGAGCAGTGGGGGAAAGATCACCTCCCTCAACCACTGTCAGTGCTTCACCTGATGCAGTGCAGGACACCACCAGCTTTCTGTGTGGCAGGGGCACATTGCTGGCTCGTGGTGAACTTTGTGTCCAACAGGACCCTCAGGGCCCTTCCTGCCAATCTGTTTCCCAGCTGGGTGGCCCTCAGCATATGTTGGTGTATGGGGTTGTTCTTCCCCAGGTGCAGCACTTGGCACTTCTTGTTGAACTTCATGAGGCTCCTTTCAGCCCGTCAAGGTCCCTCTGGATGGCAGCATGACCCTCTGGCATATCGGTCACTCCTCCCACTTTCTGTGGGTTAGCTGAAATGTGAAGGGCGTTGGGAAGCTTCTGTTACGGTTCTGGAATTTTTGGATTATGTCAATAAAACTACTTGAACAATTTATCCCTTCAAAATTCACCTTCGCTTCCACTTCTGGCTGTCACAGTGGCACTGTTTAATGTGTTTGCTCTACATCGAGTAGATTAATAGCGACCCTGTTACAGTTGGAATTGAGTTGCCTGCAGTTACGACACGTGAACTGGTTGTATGTACTGCTTCTTCAATGTCCTTTCAGGCGGTTGCTTTGGTTATTGCTGCAAGGAAAGCCCGATAGTCCTTTACGCTCAAACTCGTCCCTTCCCCCCTCTCCCCCAGTGCATATCCCGCTAGCGAAATGTTAACGACAGCATGAATGAAAGCAAGCTTGTTTTTTTGGAGGCTGCTTATAGTGTAAGCTTCCACATGACATATTTGGAGGAGGAGGAGGAGCGCTCTCTGACCTATAATCTCAGTGGCTGCTTTATCTTTGTGCAACATAACAAGAAAATGACTGATAAGAATTTGAACGCCAAACCCCAGGCAGAAGAAATTTTGTTTACTCTTTCAGTTTTGAGCTGCTTGAAGGACATGAGCGAGCTTTGTGCCATGTAAAAAGGTTAGAGGTTAAAATGGAAAAAATCCTTTTAATTCTGCTATAGCAGTGCTTACAAAAGTAGGAAGTTTTCCTCATTAATATAATGTTGCATTATGAAGAATCATGAGTTCAAAGGCCGTAGGTTTTTCAGTGTGTAAGGTTAAGGGCAGTGAGAACTATTTTCCATACCAGGGTGATTTGAGAACATAAAATGGAAAAGATGACAATTTAGTAGGCAGAAGCCTTTATTTTGTGAAAATTTTTTTTGCAAAAGTTATTTCTGCAAATCATCCCAAGGGTTGCCTTCTTTCCTATTTCTCAAGCTTGTGTTTTGCCATAGATTAGCATTGAGCAGGTGAACATCCTAAAATAATTAAACATCTTCTATGCAATAGGAGCCAAAAACAGTGAAAAAGAAAACCTATCATTGACAACTGGGAAAAAATAAATTCTTTAGGTGTTCCAGTAAAGAATATGCCCATGTCTGATGAAGGAGAAAATGAGCGCCTGTGCCTTTGTTGAAATATTTATAGACCTAGAACAATGCAAGAAATTCAGTCAGTGGTGGAAGAGGGTTTTTTGTTTGTTTTTTACTTTGTTGAAGTGTGGCTTTAGTTCAATCTATTCTGTTTTTTTTTTTTTTTTTTTTTTTTAATTTAACCCAAGCATAAAGTTTTTAGGAAAACCCAATCTCTGCAAGAGACCCCTATTCCCTCTAGCCCCAAAGAAAAAGGAATGTCACTTTCTTTAAAATAAGTTCACAAAGTAATTCTGGTGCTGCATAATTGGTAAATTGCAGATGAGTTGAGTGAGGTCTAGGTCAGACTGTGTGATTCTTCTCTTTATTACCTCCCTGAGGAAAGGAAATAGCAAGTGACAAATACATACAATTTGTCAGCCCGTACTTTGAGTAAAAGAAAAGGAAATCATTAATACTTGTTGGAGTGAATTTCTGGCTTATGCAATATGAAGTCAAAAAGCTAATGTGGTGATTTAGTATGCTGCAGTGGTGTCATAATGTGCAACCTGTCTTTAATTTTTCATGTTGCTTAGATTAGCTGGGTCAGCAAATGACCTCCCTGCAGTTGGTTGTGGCTCTTAAAAACTGTGATCTTCAATAAAATATCCTTAGGAAACTGATCAAAAGAAAGTACACGCAGACTTCTGTGGATAAAGGCAAATATTAACAGCAGTTGTGTAACTTCTTTGTGTTATTCCTTCTCACTTAAAACACTTTGGACTTGAATGTTAGTTACATAACCCAAGAGTGCTTCTAAATAAGCTTTCAGCATTTTTCTTGGATGTCTCCGCTGCACGGCTCTGGCATGCTGAAGGAATTCTGTTTGCCAGTTCCATTTACTCCCCTTCTCCCTTCTGCTACGTGGTTGCAAATTATAGCCTGGTTATTAAGGAGTTCGCTTGAGATGTAGACTCCTGTTTTGCGATGTCCTATAGAGCATAGATCACCGGCAGCAGAGGAGAGGTTATCTTGGTCAGTAGGTTTCTTCAAAGGAGATTCAAGGTAGTTTCATGAATTGGTGACCTTTGTGTCATGTACCCTGACTGAGTTCCACGCTCTTCAGTCTCTGGTTTGGAGAGGGGACTGTAGTGACTTCCCCTGTGAAAAAGGGGAAAAGGGATTTACCCAAATTAGTGCATGATGTCATCCTGAAATTGGGTATTTCTGAGGTGACCAAATCATGCTTTTTATGGGAGTTATTCACCAAAAGCAAATTGATCTTGCTGTATTTAAGTCCACACAGTCAGATCAGATAGTTTTTAATCTGAAAATAGCACAGCTAGAGAATCAGAGATCCTGAAGATCATTTAAGTCTCTGTCAAACACACAATGAATTTACCAGTGAGGTGACATATGGTGTTTTTAAAAATTTCTTCCGTGTTGGCTTGAGGGGAAAAATACAACTGTATGTAACTGCATATAACATTGTTTTTTTTTCTTTTTTTTAACAGCTTGCTTTTACACGAGATGGACTCTGTGGCTTATGGAATGAAATGGTAAAAGATGGGGAGATTGTATATCCTGGAACAGAATTAACACAAAGTAGTGAACTACCTCCAAGAAAAGGTATGTTTTTTTTTTCCTTTTTTTGTGGTGAAAGTGGAATTCAGAGTTCATACTGGTTCATACTGGCTTTGGTTTCTTGTCACGTGTCTACACAGTCTGCCAGTGTTCATATTTTGAGTTAAATGCAATTGGAACTGATCTCTTTTAAAGTGTGCAGGAAGGTAATGTCTGAGTCTTCAAATGAGGGCTTAAATCTGTTCCAGTCTCTTTTTAAATTAAACATCATAACCACTCGTGTTATGATGAGCGAGGCTTGGCGGTGTCCTTCTGTTCACTCTCCTTGGTGTGTTTACAGCTGAGGCCTTTGCCTAAAGGAAGTGGGCTGAGGAAGGGGTAAAGGTGATAGTGCTATTTCTAATTTTGTTTATAGTCTTCATGAAGTGACTAAAAGGTCAGCTGAAAACTGTCCGCAATCCAGCTGCACATGTAGTGCTTTTTTTTTTTTTTGTCTTCTAGTTTCCTTTAGGGCAGGTCAAACACTGCAAATCAAATGACTGAGTAAAGTATCTATTCAGATTAATAATCACATTCTTTGATTAGAGACTTGCTCAATATTTTACGAAAGAAATAGAGAATTATTAATATCTGTCATTGGATATTCAATGATTTTCAGCCTTCTGAAATACCTGGATTTGGTGTGCCATTTAGCTTCCCCTTGTAGTGGGTTTACGTGGCAAGGTTTTGGTAGCAGGGAGCCATAGGGGTGGTTTCTGTGAGAAAGATCTAGAAGCTGCCCCATGTTTGGGAAGGGCCCCATTGTTTTCCAGATCCGAGCCAATAAGCGATGTTGTTTTGCGCCTCTGTGAGAGCATATTTAAGACAGGGAAAAAACGCTGCGCCACACAGCAGCCGGGAGAGTCAAGGGAGTGAGAGAACAGCCTTGCACCAAGGTCAGTGTAGAGGGAGGGGGAGAGGTGCTCCAGGCGCCGGAGCAGAAGTCCCCTGTGGCCTGTGGTGAGGACCACGGTGAAGCAGGCTGTCCCCCTGCAGCCCATGGAGTACCACGGTGGAGCAGGGTTCCACGCTGCAGCCCGTGGAGGAGACCACGGTGGAGCAGGTGGCCCTGCACCGACGGAGGCTGCCGCCTGTGGAAGACCCCTGCTGGAGCAGATTCTGGGCCGGACCTGTAGCCCGTGGAGAGGAGCCCACGCAGGAGCAGGTGATCTGGCAGGAGCTGCTGCCCGTAGGGGAGCCAGGTTGGAGCAGTTTTCTCCTGAGGGATGGACCCCGTGGTACGGACCCATATCTGGAGCAGTTCTGGAAGAGCTGCTGCCTGTGGGAAGCCCACGCCGGATCAGTTCATCAGGGACTGCATCCCGTGGGTGGGACCCCACAGCACAGGGGACGAGAGTGACGGAGAAGGAGCGGCAGAGAAGAAGTGCTGTAGACTGACCATAACCCCCATTCCCCCGTTCCCCTGCGCCGCTCGGGGGGAGGAGGTGGAAGAGGGTGGATGGGGGGAAGGTGTTTTTGTTTTTTTTTTTCCTTTGTTTTCTCACTTCTCTCGCTTGTTAGTTGTAGGCAATAAATCTTACTATCTCCTTATGCCGAGTCTGTTTTGCCCGTTACAATAATTATTGCGTGATTTTCTCGTCCTTATCTCAACCCTTGACCCCTTTTCACATATTTTCTCCCCATTCCTCTTTGAGGAGGGGGAGTGAGAGAGCGGCTGTGGTGGAGCTCGGCTGCCCACTCGAGCGGAACCACGACACCCCTTTATCAATAAGGGGGTTTGGGGAAAGCAGCAAAAACTTTCTTAAAAATGTGAGTGTTCAGTTACTATGAATAGCACAAGTAGTCTGCCTTTTTGTTCCTTTGGAGGTGTGAAGTGTAGGTCCAGTAGAGTGGAGGTCATGTCCGTTCTTTTCTACGTACTTCTAAAACACCTATATTTTTTTTTTTTTGGAAGCTACAACAGTTTAGAAATCTTAAGAGTTAAGAGCCTGAGAAGGCTATATTCAGATCAGTGTATGAATTCTCTTTCAGTGTAGTTAGCCGCCTTAAATGCCACCGTGCTGGACTGCAGGGTTTTTAAGATGTAACTGTTTTGTTTACTAGACTTGAACTTTGAAAAGGAAAAGTTAATCAAGGCTATTTCTGGTCAGCGTTGATCAGGTTGTATGTTTGATTTGGTTAGGCGCTAGTGAGTCATGAAACCAGAAAAACTGGTGGTCCTTTTGCAGCTCAAATTGAATTTCATGAAATGAAAATGTGGAATACTTCAGTCTGTTTAGTTAGTAGTTCATTTTTTACATAAATGTTGTACAAATCTATTTCAAGAGGAAGTGGAAAAGTGCATGCCAGTAACCAGACTTACATAAATCCTAGTGTTTTTATATGAAAATCAATATATTCAAATATCAATATTCGGATTATGCTGCTCTATCGACTAATTTGGAGATGAGAGGTTGCTGTAGTCCTTTTTATTTAGTCTGTTGTAAGAAGTTTTGATTTATACTCATATGTTCTAATCCTTTTACTTCACTAGTGCTGTATCGTTCTCTGCTAATGCTGGCTGGGCTGCTGGGCAGAGGTGCTTCATTCTTGCAGCGGGTGATCAGCAGAGGCAGTAGATTGGAAAACCACGTTATTGATAGTGAAAAGGATTCCTTCTCTTCTCTAGAAAGTGCAAATACTGCATTTGTTTTCCTTTTAGCAGAAACATTTGGTTAGGAATAACCCCTTTGTTTTTTCTTCATGACACTTTCAGAAAAACATGTGTGATTAATGCATCCAGGGAAATGAGTTTGCTTGTTTCCAAGTATCACCGAAGGGCACAGCTGTGACAGTAGTGATGTTCAAATTCAGGTGCGCTTGCGGTATGGCATGTACTTAAAAGGTAGTCGGGCTGCCATCAGGAAAATTGGATCAGTTTAATGTCTGAAAATATTAAAAAGTATTAATATTTTTTCCCTATTAAACTTTTAAGTTAGGAAGCCATTACTGTACATTTTGAAGATGTCAGTTGATGACACAAGTCCTTTTTTTGTTTCCACAAACTTGTGTGTAAATGGAATTCCTGTTTCAATTAGCTACATTAAATAGGGTAAAATTATAAAATAATCAACTTCATGCCTCTGTCCTGTCACTGGTAAGCACAGTGGGTTTCCTCTCCTCTTGTTGCCTCTTCTCTTCTGTTGTGCCCCTTATCGGGAAGTTGGACCTTTGTCAGCCTGGTGCTGTTGAATGCATGCACCTCACTCAGCATTGTGTCTGCAAACAGATGATCAAGTCCAAATGCCCAAGTGGTTGCAGAGAGGCTGGCACAGCCCAAACCTTTGTAATGAGAATAACAGTATGTGGGAAGTGGTTATGCTGGCTACCCTTCAGACAACATGTATATGAAACTGTAGCAGTGAGCAGGCATGCAGGCTGGCTCCTGCTTTGAGACTCCTTTCACGTTTAAAAAAAGTTCTTGCTTACATGGGAAAAGTGCCTCTCTTTTTCTTGCTCTTTGCTGTGTCCTGCAAGCTAGTTACATTGGCTGTACTCAGTGTCTTAATCATTCAGTACTCAGCTGTGGATTACCAGACTCTTTGCAGAACGGGGAAATCCAAAGTCATCCTGTTGGACAGTTTGACTTCATAACTACAAAATGCTTTATTGCATGTTCAACAGATTTTTTTAAAAAATCATTTAAAAAGTAGTATACCCCAGAAGACAAACTTTATTTCTGGTTAGGGCTAGGAGATTCGAATTTTCTGTCATCTGGACTTCTACACCTTGGAGGCTGTGTAAATATGATTTATAAATGGTTAGGCATGCATCCTTCCTTTACAAATAGCAATCAACATTTATGTATATTTACGTAGTCTATATCATGTAAAACACTTAGCATTTGGGCTTTTCAGTGAATCTTCCTCATCCCATGTAGCAAGGTATAGTCATTGTTATCCATCCCCTCATCTTTTCCTTTGCAGAAGTCAGGAAGAAGCTGGACTTGAAAATGTGTGTGTCCAGTGTCAGTGATCAGGTCTGGGGGAAGTTTTCACAAACACGTTGCTTGCAGATGCTGCAGATCTCAAGTTGCTGATCCTCTGAAGGGTTGGTGGTTATGGGAAAAGGAACTGGAAGAGATGGCTTGGATGTTTAGGGCTTCATATGTTAATGCTGTTATCTCCTAGCCGGCTCTTTGGTGGAGAGAACTGGTTATTTGTTACTGGTATTGAAATATTTCCTCGATCTCAGATTACCAAATACTATTTTAGAGTAATTGTGAAACGCAGCCTGCCCTTAAAGCACACTGTGTAACTTGTGAGCGGCAAGGTATTTGTGGCAACATCTGCTGGGAAATGGTTGCAGGCTTTTTTCTTCTGCTGAGGAATTCCTGACCTGATCAGTTGTTGGAACCAGGAGCAGCACAAGATCTTTCTGTAGTAGGTGCTTGAGGCAATTACATTTCATGTTCAGTGAAGAAAATAAGGCCCACTTCTAGCTGTTTCCTTTCTCTCCCCTCTTTATGCTTTGGGAGCTAACTTCTAGCTGTGGATGACTACTTCAGTTGCTCGGTTTTCACTCTCTGAGCATACCTACCTCATCCTGGAGGCTTATGATTATAAACCAAAATCCAGTTAAGAGAAAGTTGATTTGGGGAACTGTAACATAGGTGTTTTCCCCTGCTACATTCCTCAGTGTTCACACTTAAATTTGAGAAAAATGATGTTAAAATAGGCTGCCACACTGCCACCTTTTTTTTTGTGTGTGTGTTCTTTTGAAAACTGCCTTATTGTTTGTTATTTTGGTCTGTGCAGGCTTTTCTCAAGTTTTCTTCCTTCCAGCCCCCATTTTCTTTGGGGTTCCCTTTCCACAATCCCTTTCTTTAAGCATAACTGAGCTGCCATGAATATGAAGACCGTGGTGCTGCTTTTAATTTAGACTGATACCAGCATTGTCCCTACAGAGAAAGTGGTTTTGTGTAAGCATAGAGAAGTCTTTGAGAAACAATTTGTCATGGGATTTTAATGTGGTTTTCTGTTTTTTTTTTTTTCTCTTTTAGCTGAGCTCCCTCCTTTTTCCCCCTACCTTCCTTTTCTGCTCATATAAGAAAGTAAAGAAACTCCTCCTAGTGGATTTGTGTTATGTTTAATGTCAAGGTTATTTGTGTACGACACAGTGCTGAAGTTCCAGCCTGGGCTGGGACCTCGTCTCCTTGCAGCGAGGGACTAAGTTCGTAGCCCTTTGTTGTCATCCTTTGCCAAGGATCTGTTAAAAAGCATAACAAGCTCTCTCGCAGCTCTCTGCAAAACATAGTGCCTTGGCACAGCACCCTTCTGCCCACTGCCTGAAATCCCAGCAGCTCCTGTGGAGCGTGTCTTTAGGTGTGTGGGTGAGTGGGGGAACAGCGAGAGCATGGTGTTACTGTGGGAATAGTCTGAGCTGCTCTGGCTAAACAGGGTGCTTGCTTTAACTCCATGATGGGATTTGTGCCTTCGAATGCTACTTCTGCCTTGGAGTAAAACCAGCTGAATTCAGTCATCTTTTGGACACGTTTTATTATGCTGATGACTGCTGGACTGGTGGATGCTCCTTGGTATTTGGGAGAGATGGTCGCACTTGGTATAGTCTCCACTTGAAAGTGGAGTATCCAGGCTGCTTTTCCTGTGCTCAGGTGAGCTGTGCTATCCTTTCCTTAGCCCACAATCTTTTCTGTAGCACTAACTGTGCAATTGTCTGTTTTTTCCCTCTTTGCCTTGTCTTCAGGTGCCACCTCCTGAGTGCTGCTGCATGTTGCGGGTTATGAAACGTTGGCTTTAATTTAAAACTTGTATGATTAAGGCAGCTGAAAAAAGCTTATTTTGGGAGGTGCTATTGTCTGCAGCCGAGGAAGTGTTTAGCAAATAGTCAATCACAGATCCAGTTACAACCAGATCAGACATTCATTTTTTTCTTCAAGCCAGATGGAGGAAATGGTTGAATGTTTTTGGAAATTGCAGTGCTTTGCGTGCTCTGAAGTAATGCGAGCCTTTGATACCCAAGTGGGATAGGTGTAATCAGCTGCGTTGTATCTGGCTACAGCTGTAAACTTCTTGCTTACTATCATCTCCTGGAATGTGCTGGTGCAAATGTTTGTATTTGGTGATGGGGGGTGAGACGGGAGGAAAGACAAAACTGTGGTTGTGGTCAGGGTTTCTGGGAAGGAGTCTGTAGCCTGGCTTGGCAGATAGGAGCTGAGGACCAGTAATTTTTAAGAGCCTGGTAAAAATGTCTGGGTCTAATCTCTTCATGGATAGGTTGCAAATGCTAGTATTGAGAAATCTGGGGGGGGATATTTTTAGAAATGAGGGTTGTAGTGGGAAATGCAGTTGCCTGCGAGGCCCTGAATTGCAAGGCAGTCTTGCATGTTGAACTGGCTGGAGGTAAGGATATGGAAATCCATACGAGTAAGGAGAGAGACTTCCAGCTGTCTGGTTCCTCTGTGTTTAGCAAATTGGGGCTTTCATGCAGTCTTTGATTACAGAGATAAGTGACTAATGTCTGTTTTCTGTCTTCATGAAAGTAATCTTAAAAGGATTGCAAATGCTTTTTTATTGCTTGGGTAGAAAGTGGTGGTATTATTGCTTGCTGGTAATTACTAAGATGCTAGATATGTTAGAAATGTTGATACACTGCATAAAATTAGCATAAATGTCAATGTATAGCTCTCCTTGATTTTGAAAGTAAGCCAATTGCTGTATTTTACATGTTGGAATATGAAAACAAGTAAATGAAACAAGTGGAGGTAGCTGAGAACAAAGTCTGACTTAAAGTGCATTTATTGCAATGCTGACTTTGTTAGTGTGGCTTTTAGTCAGATTACCTAGGAGGTTGTGGCAGTGACTTCAGCATTTTGAAGTCACTGTCTTATGAAATGTAACATGAGACCTATCACCTGTGGCAGTTAACATGGTGCACACCACTGTATTTTCCCTTCTTTGTTCTATTAATGATAGACAATATGGCTGTAAAAATTTGGGCTATGAGCTTTACCTTTCTAATCTAGATCTGAATTAAAGGAGGAAGTAGCTTAACTGGTCTTTCTTTTTTTTTTTTTTTTTTTCTCCTTTAGATGATAGCACTGAATGCCAAACTGCATCAAAGAAAGAAGAGCAAAATGACAAAGAAAAGAAAGATGAAGAAGAGGCTCCGCTGCCCACTGACAGGGCCAAATCGATTGTTGAGAGTTGGGTGTGGGGCAAACAACCAGGTATTGTGGCTGTTTTGATGATTCTCACCGAAGCATTACTTTGTTCTATATTGATCACTGCTTTTGTAGCATCAGGAAGTAATTGGATCAAATGTAGTTGTTGACAGGTGCATCTGTTAGGTTAGTGGAATAAGTTTGGTAAGTGGTTAACTGTGATTCAAGATAAACATTTGCCATAACTACTTTCGGGTTTAATTACGCTCACGACTTGGAGAGTCAATTTGCACCTTTCGTTCTACTTGAGGGAATGATAAATTGGCTTGGAACAAATGCAGTTATGCAGCGAAATGTTAAGATGCCTTTAGATTTCTGTTCAGTTACAGACACACACAAAATGCTTGGTTTCTGAAGCCTGAATTTTCTGCAGGCAATAAAGGTTTAATGGGTGATTTTTTTTCTTTTTGGATTAGTGGTCTGGTATGAAGGAGTTTGAGTGAATTATGGGAGGAATGTTGAAAGGGTTTGTTCAATTAACTGTCCTGACCTTTACTGACAGTAACATCACCTGTGATGTCAGGGGGAAAACAGTCTGTGTTCACATCTTCAACTTTGGCTCTATAAAATACTGATCCTGATACTGAAGCCAGTTGAAGTTTGTAGCTCCTTATTGCTGCAGAGCAGCAACACATTGTCTGAAATGATCCAACTTTGAAAGCAATGTTACAAAAGAAGCTTCACTTCAGTGGTTTGTTTTGTACTTCTGGTGCCTGATACTACCTGATTCAGATACTGGAATGTACAAACTTCAGAGACATCTGTTGTGCACCTGTCCCCTCACCCCGAATCACTTGAGGATCCCTGGCAAGAAGCATCGTCTCTTCAGTGCTAGAATCTGGATCTGCGTAGCTGTCTTCGCTTGGGAAGCCCTGTAACTTGCTTCTGTTGAGCCACAGGTCAGCTGCCAGTCTGCTGTCCTCTGCTCTGTGCCAGCCAGCTTTTTCCCCTTTCTTAAGGACAGAAGGGCAGATGGGCTTGATGTCACTCTAGAAGTAGGACAGAATTTTGCAGTGTAGGAGGAATGAAAAGAATTGCCATTACAGTGGAAGGGGGAGGGAGTGTTAAAGGAGGGAGACTGTGTTGAAGAAACGCAAGTTAAAGGTCATGTTATTTTTGTTTTATATTTGTATTTAATGCTTGTTGCTGAAGAAGAAAATAAACCTATTGTAAAAAATGGTAATCTAAATGCTAACTATCCTACCAAATTTCTCTCAACTGACCAGGGTGTTTGGGATAAGAGCTGGCCTTTAAATTTACTCTCCAATTATTTATTTAAAATTTAAAAAAAAAAAAAAATATTAAAACCTGTTTAGAAAAGGTGTTTGTGTGTATGGAGATTTCAGGAAAAAAAGTTAACTTCTTGCATTAACTTTCAGTGCTTATATATGGTATGGCTCATTATTGTTGAACATGTAATTTCTAGGGTAAATAACTATGAAGATTTAATGTACTAAATTTGTATTCCTTGGTTTCAGTTACCTTTTGTGCTGGAAGTTCACATCACCTTGATTGGATTTAACTGTCTGGGACAGATAAATCCTGAAACAATACTATAAACATACTTGTATTTTATTTATATAAATGTAACAGGTGGCTTTCACTCATGATTGTAGGTAGCTTTTTGTTTTCTATTTGTAAGAAATAGAGTTAACAGCTGCTTTTTGCACCATGCTAGTTTTTGTGGCTTGGTAATTCATTTTGGAAAAAAAAATACTGAGAATTAATTCAGTCTTGGTGCTTTGCATCTGTCTCATAAAACAAGCAAAACTATTTTAAGCTTGTCTTCTGTCATCCTTCCGAAAAAATAAAATTGATCCTTCAGTATTTGTCAAAAGCATGAAGGAGGTTTTGAAAACGAGAATTGTTTTTTTAAAGATATTCCTACTGATCCAGTAAGAATGGAAAAACTTACCATGTTTTCACTTGTTTTATGTTCCTTCACGAGTAAGGTCTGTGTTTTGGGTTAATACTCTGAGCTATATTTACTGAATTTAATGATTTATATTATGAAAGTCTTATGTTATGGAAGTTGTACCTAGGCATTAGATAGTGGATTATCTATGTTTTAGAAGTGCTGTAATACAGTCTTACTTTGCCAAGAAGTCTGGAGGATCATGCTATTGAACTTCAGCAGGCTAATCCAGGTCGCTGGGCCTTGTGACATCCCTCCCCCATGAGAACTGAGGGATTTGGAGAAAGCACAAAAAAAGCTCTTCATAAAATGTGTTGAGAAGCAGTGCTTTTTGTCTTCCACTCTGTTTTGTGATCCGGGCACAAGTTCAGTGAAGCAAAATGCTTTTCCTCAGTTCTAATTTATGCTGAGATCACTGCCAAAACAGGGTGAAGATGTCATACTTGTGGTGTTTTTTTTTTTTTTTTTTTGAGTGGCCTTACTATGCTAAGTTCTGTAAAAAGGAATTAAAAAAATGCGTAAAATAGTAATAAAAACATGGGTAGTTTATTATTTGACTTAAGTTGTTTTTCTTCTCTCTGGCTTCAGTGTTCATTTCATATTCAGCTCTTACTTGATGCCAGATTCGAGCCTCACTTATATAAGTGCTTATCTTCCCTTCGTCCTGTCCCCACAAGACTGTGCATTCATTTGCTAGTCCTTCTGATTTTTCTTAAAAATCTTGTTTTATTAATTTCATCCTTTTTCTTGGGTAGTCGGACCTGATTTAGCAGTCCGTTTTAGCAATGAATTAAACCACTATGCTGGTAAATCACTGTCGTGGCACAGCACTTCTGGGGGCTCCTCAAAGAGGAGCTGTTTATAGATAATGCTGCCTCTTGTTTCCTTGGTAATGTTAGTATAGCTAAGTGCACTGAGAAGTGGTTCAGAGGCAATGCCTAAGGGAGGGGAAGTGAAAACCACCCTTGTGAATTCAGTGAGATACACACGAGAAACATGTCACTGGCAACAGCAGTTGAATCTTCGTCTCCTGTAAGAAAGGGAGAGACACGCTGAAGCTTTGTTCTGTAGGAGCTATTACGTGAGTCAGGTTTGTATTGTGTACAGAAGTAACAAAAGCATTGGTGGCATTGAAAAATCTTTTTTTAAAACAACAGATTAAAAGTTAGTGACACATTTCCACTTTGATTTAAAAAAATAAAATTCTTGATTGAATGCTTTTAATTTCAGCTTTAGAAAAGCTGATAAAAAGAATGGTTCAGTGAGAGGATGACATTTGCCCAAGGCCTACCCTCCTGTTTTACATCTCACAGAACTTCTGCCTCCCTGTTTTTTTTTTTTTTTTTTTTTTCCATTTTCTTACCACTTCAAACAGTTTTTAAATCCCCCCACACCCTGAACTTGAAAGTTATTGTCTGGCTCCAAGCATCTTTTTGATTTTGAATGCTGAATCTTTCAACACCTCACTAAACACCTCACTAAATATGAATAGGGTTAGGCGTGCTGATGGGTGTCCTTTGGACAGGGGGAGTGAAGAGAAGGAAGCAAAAAGCTAACCACCCATTAGGAATTTGTTTTTTTCACAGCACCCCAGAGGGGCTGAGGCTGTCTGGGCCCTCCGGAGGCCACCAGGCCCCAGCCCTGCCCCAGCAGGGCCGCCCAGTGCAGGCTGCCCAGGCCCATCTCCAGGCGGCTTTTGGAGATCCCCAAGGAGGAGACCCCACAGCCTCTCTGGGCAGCCTGTGCCAGGGCTCCTCACCCGCACAGCACAGGAGTGCTCCTGGGGCTCAGAGAACCTCCTGTGTTCTTAATATAAAACAATTACAGGAGTATATTTAGCCATGTCTCTGAAGGAAATCAGGTGGATGTGATGGTGTTTTTGTTTTTTCCTCTAGCTTTTGAATCCACTGTGCATTCTGTGGCATTGGCTTGCTGGCCTAGCAGATGCATGTTAAGCTGGGCTGACCGCATCCTCTGGCTGCTCTTAGTCCAGTGGAAGTACTGTGTAGTAGGAGGGGAAAGAGACGAGACAAAACATAAAAAGCTGTAGGAAATTAGAGCACATTAGCCCTGCTGCTGACAGGAAATGTGTGCTCTTTATAGTAGTACATTCTTGCCAAATTGTTTGAAACATGTTTTGAATTTTCAGGTCTGAACTCTCTTTAGACCGTCTCATCTGTATTTGCCTTTTGCTAAAGCTCGTGTCTCGTTGGAAGGGCATATTTCATGATCCTTATTTGCCACTTAGAAGCCTGCAGAGTTCTCTACGAGAGCTACTGACACAAATGTTAAGAAACCATTTAGTATGTTACTTTTTTTTAAAGTTGATAAGGGAGCAAATGTGCCCTTAACAGGCTACCTGCCTTAGACTTGTGTCGGATTAGTGTATTGGCGGTGGCTGAGGTGATTTAAGAAGTTACTGCCTTCAGCTGCTTGTTCTGCCCCCTCAGAGTTGCTGACGGAACTAGGGAACGCATCACTGCTTAACCCTGTTCTGCCAAACGATCTAGGTTAAACACTACTGGTATTTTTCCTTCTAATGCAGGGAATTTCTGGCAGGATGAATTAAGAAGTGAAGACATGTAGTTATGTTAGCTGCCGTGGGGAGGCAGGGATGTGATAAATTTTAACAGAAGATGGTAAAACCCTTACCTGTCTCCGCTGCAGCCAGGAACATATCTGACTGTAGTTCTCACTTAAAAAGCATTCTGTGAATGATAGCTAGAGAATTTAAACTTGTGTGTTATGACATCAACTCTGACATTGTAGGTGTAGATTAGATAAATAATTTGTCTCCAGCCTTCAGAAAATAGCTGACAAAGCAGAATGTTGCAAGGGACATCTGTTATCAAGGACTGGCATAAACAGTTTTGTTTCAAGAGTTCGCTGTAACCTTCTCAGATGAAACTCGAATCGTTGCTATTAATAACCTATTCTCTCAGTAGTCTGTTTAGACACTGGGTAATATATGTTGCTCGGGCTTGACCGATTTCACTTGGTCAGTTCCCCAATGTATTGAAAACTTTCTGAAGAGGAACTAAATTTTCATCAAGGCTAATTTACTTATGGAAGAAGAGAAGATTTAAATATGGGAAATGTGTAGATAACAGCTCACTTAAAAAAAAAAACAACACAACATAAATCCAAAGACATCCAGACACCCTTTTCCCCCAACAGTGTTACTTCTAACAAAACAATGCAGTCCTTGGTTCAGTTTTGAGGCACATCTGAGTTGTAGGATTACCATAGCGAACATTGTCTGGAATAGCTGTTCCAGCCTTTACCTACACTTTGCGTATGAAATTTCTTCTGGATTATTGAAATAATCAAGTACGTATAAAGTACTTTAAGAAAGGAATTACTTAATTTTGGGAGAAAGCCTCCTAAAATTGTCGCCATTTCAGATTGTGAAAGCAAAGTGAGAGGAGTAAAGGAAAAGAATTTTACCACAACTCAAGTCAGAAAACTTACATTAATGGTTCATACGTGTTTGTTGACTTAGACAGGAAAGAAAAATAACTTTTGAAATGAAATATCCCTTGCTTTAAAAAGTGCTATCATGAAGTTCTCGTTTTGTGAAACTTTGTGTATTTAATAGGACTCAACTCCAATCATCTTGAAGTATTATGTAGATCTTCTGTATTAAACAGAATTGAACCTTTGAGGTACTTAAAAGCTACAGTAATGTTATTTTTTGTCAGATGAGCCAGTTGTCACATCAGATCATTGACTATCATGTTGAGTGTCTTTCAGGCAGTCCCCAGTATGTATTGTGCTAGGACTTAATTTTGTAGGTGCTGCAGGTGAAACATAGTGCTTTTTTTTTTTTTTTTTCCTGTACAGACATGGTATTGTGTGCACACAATGGTCAGCTTGAAAACTGCTACTGCTTGACTTGCATACATTGTATGTGCTTTTGTAGGATTTTTTTTTTCATTCAGAGTTTGTATGGTGTCTCCTATTGCATCAGAGTGGATGGGATTTTCATAACAGCAGTAACGTGCCTGATTGGAGCTGGCTCTGAAAGTATTCAGTTGTGGTCTTTTAGGGAAACTTCCTCATAACGAATTACGTCTAATGTAGGTAGCCTCTGCCCATCCTGATTCTTTCCCTGTGTCATATGTTTATTAAGTGTATTACTTTGAAAGGAAGGGCTCTGTCACCAGAAAACATGTTGTTCCTTAACTCTCAGAAAGAATCTGAGGGGCTGTTCACCTGCAGATAACTTGTCAGCCAGGAGGGGATTATGAAAACTGTAGCTCTCTGTTAGTTTATAGACTCAGTGGAGTCTGGCACCTAGTGCTTAGTATCTCTATCACCAAGCATACACTCTATCATTTTCCCCAAACACAGATGCTAATGAAAGTGCCATTTTTTTCCATCAACTGTTTATTTACTTTTCCTGTGGATACATGAGTGTGTAATATGGGGAATGAACCTGCAGAGTGAAATTGGTTGACAAATAGGTGTGTCAATAGTGACCATATTCTGTTACAGTACTTTGAAGCTGAGTAATGCTAACACTTTTCAACTGATTTTTTTCCTTTGAAATTATGGTATTCATTTGGAGGTATGCTGGAGCTTCGGGCTGGGGACTCATCCAGTCACCCATGAAAACTTCCTAGTAAACTTACATCATGTTAAAGGACATAAACATAGAATTAGAATCAGTAAGGTTGGAAAAGCCCTCCAAGACCATCTGGTCCAACCATCCCCCTACCACCAATGTCACCCACCAAACCATGTCCCAAAGCACCAGGTTCAACCTTTCCTTAAACACCCCCAGGGATGGTGACCCCACCACCTCTTCCAATGCCTGACTGCTCTTTCTGAGAAGAAATATCTCCAGATTCCCAACCTGAACCTTCCCTGGTGCAAATCATTCCCTCTTGTCCTATCCAAAGCCAAACCAAACATGCCTTTATCAGGCATTTGTTTTATTTATGTTTAGTTTACAGAGTGATCTGGCGTGGCTCTGTTCAGCTATGACTGACAGCTGTGTTACAGATGTCTTTGTAGGGAATTTTATGGGGCAAAAATTAAGGATATTGTGGCTTTTTTGGTCACATTTCCTGTTGTTGAGCCAAAGCATGGACGTGTATAATAGCTGCTATTATTTCTGTCTGATTTCTTAAGGTCTAGGCTGTAAGGAACACTTACTGTTCTTACTCACTAAAAAAGTCAGTTGTTCGTCATACGCAGGAAAAATGCAAATGGCCTCAGGGAAAGGAATCTAACACATGAAATAGTGAAATGTGAGTAGCAGTGTTGAAAGCAGGCTGGGGTGATGGGTGACAACGAGCTGTGTGTGACTGGGCAATGTGATATGGTGGCAGAGAAGGCTGCTTGAATTCTCTGCTGGCCACACAGAGATTTATTACAGAGGAAACAGAACTTTGAAATACTTTAGAGAGTTACATTTACAAAAGAATAAAAAGCCTCCTGCCTCATTAGATACAATTTTCAACTCCAGATGCTACCATCAGAGTGTCTGAATTTCTATAGCTTGGAGGCTGCTATTCCATTTGTTTTCTTTTCTCGAAGGCTTTTGCCATCTTTTCACAAACACGGGTACATATTTGCAGGTAGGTTTTTTTTTTTTTTTTCATAGCCCTTAGTCAGGCATCAGTTGAAACAAAGTCACTTCTGTGTGGCAGCCAGGCAGCAAATGCTGGTGGTTGGCTTCGGGACGAGGGCTGTAGTGAAGAGAAAAGCAGAGTGGGGTGGCCCAGTGATCAGACTGTTAATAAAGGGAGAGGAAAGAAACCCTTCCAAGACAAAAAAACAAAACCAAAAACTTTGTTGCTGTCTATCCGAAGAATTAAAGCTACAGAGAATGTTTAAAAAAAAAAAAAAAAAAAGGTGGGGTGGGGGAGGAAAGCACCCCCCCAACCAAATAGAAAACATTACTCCAAAATTCCTGTTTTCAAGTGTTTTGAGACTGTCTTTGTCATGTGTCATTAGATAATTTGGACTTCAGGCTATTGAATGTTTTTTTCTGGTTAGCAAAGAATTCTCTGGTGGTGTCGGTACGTAGGTCACATCTTTTATTTGCTGGTTTTTACTTGTGGGTGTCTTAAATTTCTGACAGCTTGTTTCAGAAGCTAACCAGCTCTTGGCAGTGACCCTGGAGCTTCTGAGAGTAGCTTTATAACTTCTGAGAAACTTAAGATAATGTGTATCAGTGCAAAATGAAAGCATGTTTTCCTAGATACTTGCAAGGTTGTTGCTTGTACTTAGGAGAAGTCTGGCTCTGAGGTCTGCTGTTGATAAGAATTTGCTGTATAACTTGTTTTGAACACTTGCATAAATATTTTCTATGGCATTTTAATCTCAGACACGAAATATGAAGGTTAAGATGTATTCACACCAAACTAACTTTAATGATAACCATAGTCTTTGTGTAAACACCTGTTAAATATGACTTGTAATTGTGTAATACATACTGCTAATTAGAAATGTGCACATTAAATACGGAAACAGTGAATTTCACTAGGTTTTGAGATTGAGGCTTCTAGTCAGCTCATAGTTGTTAATTGTTCTTGACTTTTCCTGGTAATGTATGTAAGAAAGTTGAACGCCACTAAAATTATATCTTTCTCTGATTCTTAGATGTGAACGAATTGAAAGAGTGCCTTCATGTACTAGTGAAGGAACAGCAAACTCTGGCCACACAAACTGCTACAACAGCTCTTTCAGCTATGAGGCTAAAGCAGAGGCTCGTTATCCTGGAACGATACTTCATTGCATTGAACAGAACAGTTCTTCAGGAGAATGTCAAAGTTAAGTGGAAAAGCAATAGTATTCCTCTGCCTACGGTGGATAAGAAAAGGTAATGACAAGTTGTATGGATAAGTTAATATATTAGCAACATCATAGAAGGGTTATCAACCTCTGCGTGACAGCTTAATGGGATTTCTTTCTCCTCATGAAGCATTACCAGTAAAGACAGTCTTCTTATTTAAGATGGTTTTAGGTGGTGCTATCTACCACACAGTTTTTTATCCTTGGGTGATGCTTACTTATGCTGACTGTTCATATTGGCTGTCTTTTATTATAATATGCTTCAGTAGATGTTATTCTTTGAGCGATAAATCAGACATTTCATCTGAAAATGTTTCAGGAGAACTATCTGAATAAGAAATTATCTTGTTACTTTCTATATCTAGGTAGTTTATTGACCTAAGAATAGAAAAAAAGTATTAATTGAGGCATTAAAGAAGCTTGTCAGTAGTTAACTAGTTGCAGTTGGACAGAACAAGCAATTTAACCAGGGAAAATTTTATTTTAGATTAGCTCTAGCTTCAAAAATTAAAGAGACAGTAAACAAATATGGTGGATGAGTTACCATCTGTGGGATTGTTCTGATGGGGATGTCTTTCTCTGAATAATCTGTTCTTTGAAGAATAATTTTTTTCAGTTCTGATTAAAAAAGAACACTGGTATGTTTAAATTATCAGAGTGCTTAAAAAGAAAAGCCAGATTAAATTTTCCCTTGCTTGAAAAAGTCTTGAAAGTTCACTTTCATTGTGATGTGAGATTAAAACCAGGTTTGTGATGGTTTGCATAAAAAACAAAGGTAATAAAAATGTTTGGGAGTCCAGTGAATGCCAACAAAAATTCAAGTTCTCTCTCTTCTGTACACAAACCAATACAGAAGCTGCAAAGAGATTTGTAATACTGACACTTGAGTGAAAAGATAGGCAATGACAAAATGGATGAAATTTGTTATCAGTAATTGAATAGAAGATTTATACAAAATTTAAAATTCTAGGTAATGCAGTCCAAATACACTAGAAGTATGAACAGCCCAGATAAAAATGAGTACGTGAAACATTATACACTTGTGTATTTTTAGTATGCAATCATAACTTCACTCTAAGTAATTTAGGAGCCTTTCCTATGGCAATTATGCCAGTCTGGTTTATTTTTTCTCTGTTAAGCTTTTTGTTGTCACACATTGGGTTAGCTGGGTTTTAGAACAGCTGAAGTTGCATTTTGGTTGTCGTTTTGGTGTTGACCACCGTCATTCTCAAGAGGAACTTACAACTATTTATATTAAAAAAAAAAAAAAAAAAGTAATTGTATCTGCATGCATATAAATAAAGTGGAAAACTGTAAAATACATATATTACTAATATTTTTTATAATGTAATTGTTACATAAACTGTATAGAGACAATGCGAATATGATTTTTTTTAGCCCAAGACCTGTAGGGAAAGGTGTAGAAGGACTTGCACGAGTTGGATCCCGAGCAGCACTTTCATTTGCATTTGCGTTCCTTCGTAGAGCATGGAGGTCAGGTAGGTCTATTCTGTAGCATACTGTGTATATTTTTGATTTCTGAAGACAATTTTTTCATAAAAGCACGTGCATGTATTAAAGATATAGCTCTATGCAAATACTTATAAATATTTGACTACCATAATTGTATCTTACTTTTATGTGGTATTATGTCCAACAGTGTTGTTGTCGATCAAAGCCATCGGAGACAGTCATTGCTATTCAAGCCAGTCCAGCTGCTGTATTGTGCTGGGCTACTTCTGTGCTTAGCTATACAAACTGGGATTTCACAAAGAGAACGCGTCTTAATGCCAGGTTTCAGAGAAGTTAGATTTATTTTTCAGAAAAGATGTATCACTATACTACTGCAGCACAGCAGTCTTTCTTCATTCCTCTCAGGCTACGGGATGCAGCTTCCTCCCCACCTGTGTGGAGGATCAGTAGCGGGTAGTAGTCTGTCGAGCACACCAGTTTGGGGAGTGTCCTGGTGATATCTGTGATCTGGGGATTCAGGTAGACTGCAGACTTCCCTATGATGAGGTTCAACTCTGCATACTGAGCCCTCTGCTTCTCTCAGAAAGGAATTGCCTACTACAATTACCCATCTTTCTTTCTTATTGGAGTCAGTCTTGAGGCATGGTGTCACTCCTCCTATGTGTAACCTTGTAGTTGGGCCATCCACCACACCCTCTCCTACCTCTCATTCAAGATTGAGGGCCTTAAGCCTATTCTGGAGGGGCCCCTTGGGGAAGTGAGGTGGGTAGGTAGGGGGGTTGCCTGTGACACTGAACTGGGACTCGCTTCCAACCCTCATCTTCTTTTTGGTCCCCTCCCTCTGCCCAAGAGTGACAGGGCAGGGGCTCCACCACCCTTTGGGGGGGCATCCCCTGGTGCCGTTCTCTCTGGTATGCCAAAGAGTTACTCCACCAAGCAGTCTCCAGCTCACATGCTCCTTAGTCTCTCCTTAGTCTTTCCACCTGCTCCTTGATTTCTGTCACCGTGGCCAGCACACCTTGCACCTGAGAACAGGCAGTCTCCCCGCTGCCCTCTCCCGGCAGCAGCAGGCTCAGGCATTCCCTGCAGCTTGAGGCCTGAGCAGCCGTGTCTCTGGGCAGACCACAGTCTTTTTGAAGTGAATTCTCTGCCTAGTGGACACCATGGTAGGTTTGTTGTCTCACAGACTTACCTAAATATTTGTCTCAGTCTGTGCTATTTGTTTAGATTGCAGTTATTTGGCTCTTCATCCGGGCTAGTTCTTTTCCCAGTTGCCTCAGCAGATGCATAGCAGGGCAAGGTGTTTTAAGACTTGCTGCCTTTCCAAATGCATTTTTTTTGTGAAGCAGATTGTTCTTCAGAAGTCTTGCAGTCAAAATGTTTGTATGAATATTGAGAACTCATGTACATATTAAGTAACTCGTAACAGTGAGATTAAAAAAATAAAAATCCACAGTGTTGTAAAGAACATCTGTATGCCTTCTGTGAAGGTGTGGGTGTAACTAGTGTTACTGTGATCCTTAGGTGAAGATGCAGACCTGTGCAGTGAGCTGTTACAGGAGTCACTTGATGCGCTACGAGCTCTGCCAGAGGCATCCCTTTTTGATGAAGGGACTGTATCTTCTGTATGGCTGGAAGTTGTGGAAAGAGCTACTAAATTCCTAAGGTCTGTTGTGACTGGGTAAGTTTCTTCTTTAGAGTATTGCTGAAGTATCTGTTACATGGCAAACTTAAATCTCCTACCAACTGACGGCCTGAGCAGAAATAGTTTAGAAAAGAAAAACAGTTGTTTTCCATAATGTTACATCAAGCAAACAAATGGTACATAAATTGTTGAAATGACGCTCCTCAAGCATGGTTTAATTCCTTTAACTATTTAAGAAGAACCTAAACTTGAGTATTCTGAATCACCCTGTATAGACTTACCCTAAAAATACTATATCACTGTTGTAAGCTGTACCCATATGAAGAGTTTTTAGTAATGCAATGTATGTGTATGCTTTACTGAGCCTTTCCACTACAGCAATATAATACAGACTGTGCATAGGGGGACAAAATAAAGATACTTACTCTGGACTTGGAGCACTCCCTTACTTTTCCCTGTTGTTTAATAACTCTTGAGCTTACCCTTTTATGATTGTTAAATTATCTTTTGAATACTGGAACTGCATCCTTATGGTGAATATCATAAAGAATATTTAAATTATACATGTGAAAAATGTGTTTTTCATGTTCTTACCATATTTAAGAGAGCTAAGGAACAGATAGTGAAGCTTTGGGCAGTTTTAAAGCTTAGTTGCCACTTTAAAAATAACCTTTTGTGGAACGTGTCAGCTTTTGTTACGTGCTTTCATTGCCAATTTTATATTCTTTAAGTTTAGTGGTTCTCGGTGTTTTGTAGATGCTTTTGTTAAGCAAATATCTATTGTTTCCAGTTATTTCTTAGCTAATGGATATTGTTTGATTTTTAAATAGAGATGTGCATGGAGCTCCCAGTACCAAAGGCCCAGGGAACATTCCATTACAAGACCAGCACTTGGCACTTGCCATATTGCTAGAACTGGCAGTGCAGAGGGGCACGTTAAGGTGAGGAGCATGAACACTGATTTTTAACCACTGCTATTGGTTTGAATGATCAGAGCAGTGCCTGTCTTCAGTTTTCATTAGTTTTGTATAATGATTGTGGTTCAAAACATGTGGACCTTTACTGTAATGCAGTGGAGATCAAACTCTCATGTTAACTAGATTGTAAAATCCATTTTTGATATTCTGACATCTACTTAAAATGTAAGGCTGTGACATCTGGTTAAAAATAGAAAGTGAGTTGTATGGATAACCTAAAATGGTTTCCCTAAAAATGCTTATTAATGTAAGACATAATCTTCCTCTTTCAGCCAAATGTTGTCTGCAGTTATGTTGTTGCTTCAACTTTGGGATAACGGAACGAGGGAAACGGATAATGAGCGATCTGCACAGGGAACAAGTGCACCCCTTCTACCTTTGTTACAAAGGTTTCAGAGTATAATATGTAATAAAGACGTGCCCAATACTGAGGAAGAGATTCAGGTACTTACATTTGACTTAGTTGGAAGAGGCATTATCTTGGTATCAAACTTGATTTTGCTGACTAAATTAGCTACAAAATTATCCAAACAAAATTTGGATTTACTTTAGCAGTAGTATTTTCCTGATGACATATATACACGCACCATTGTTGTTTGATTTTTTTTGGCGTACATTTGAGTTCCTTGAGCTAGGAGGAGGAATTTCATAGTATGATTATAGATAAACATTGTATTCAGAGCTAATGCTTTTGTGTTAAGTTACAAATGTGACCAGTTAACTTTTCTGCACATTTGGATTGTTTTTATTTAATTTTGTAAGAAGTTAATTGAATTACAACTCTTAGTGAATATTACTGGGGTTGATAAAACACAGCAAATGAGTGTTAATGCACTTACAACTTCCTGTTCACAATATGGCTGAATTTTCTCAACGTAAGTGTTCGGGATTTTCCTTTACTATAAGAAAAAACATGTGCCTGTTTAAATAAGCTTCTCTTAAACTTGTGCAGATACTCAGCATATCTATAGTGTATTCTGTATCTGTATGTGTAGTGGCATGGAAATATGTTGAATATTCTTCTGACTGTTCTTTTTTCCTTTTTAGCTGCTGACTTATCCTCTGAGTCCAAATGAAAGTTTTCTAAGGTATCTGACTTTACCACAGGACAATGAGCTAGCAATTGATCTGAGGCAAACTGCAGTTGTGATCATGGCCCACTTGGATCGTCTAGCCACCCCATGTATGCCTCCACAGTGTAGCTCTCCTACATCTCATAAGGTAGCTATTTGCAGAATCAAGTTTAGTAAGATACATTTCCTAAAAGTGTAACTAGTTTTCAGTTTGGAAGAATAATGACTTTTAAGATTGTTTTGTTTTCCTTTTGATTTTCACATGGTAGCTTTGAGTTGCTTAAATTTGTCTTTGGTATCTTGTACGACATTCAGAAATCTTTCAGTCAGCCTTGGAGTACAATTCTATGGTTTGGGAACAATTCTTTCGTATCACAATATTATGGCTAATTCTGCCATGTTTTGGACTGTTCCTGTTGTTTATCAGAGAAAATTCTCAAGACCAGACTTACTAAATGTTGGCTGTCTGGCTTACTTAAAAACCAACAACAGGACAAACCAACAATCAAAAAAAAACCCACCAAAAAACAAAGAAACCTCTTTATATGTTAAACTTCCCATCTTGAAAGTCTACACTTCCTGTAGGTATTTATAGCCTATTCAGTAAAAGACTGAATGTGATGCATGCAAGTTTTTATTTTTGATATCCTGCTAATAGACAAGACTTTTTGACCATTGACAGTAATGACTGTCAAAGATGTGAGTATATTTAGCATAGAAAAGCTTAAAAAATACAAAACCAAAAATGTTGCTGCATCTTTTTAAATTAAGTTGCATATTTCAAAACTGTACTTACAGAATTTCTTATTTTCTAGGGATCTTTGCAAGAGGTCATTGCTTGGGGTTTAATAGGTTGGAAATACTATGCTAATGTGAGTGGTCCAATTCAGTGTGAAGGACTTGCCAATCTTGGTGTTGTGCAGATTGCCTGTGCAGAGAAACGTTTTTTAATATTATCTAGGAATGGACGAGTTTATACGCAAGCATACAACAGTGATACACTGGTGAGTTTTTTGTGTATTTTTGAAAATGTATTCTATATTATTTCATTATTTCATGCAATAGGTCTGCTTTTATAATATCTTGGAAGAGTAGATGAAGACATGCTGATTTTTCTGAGCTTCTTTGTTGTTGTTTTTGAGCTTTCAGAAGTTAAACATATCTCATTCCTGTAATTTCTGTCAGGCTAGAGGTTATGAGTATTATAATACTTGATTTCATTGCTATTCTGGCCTTGGTAACAGCTGTAGAAATCAGCAGATGTGAAAGGAATTTTAGTTCAGTGCAGCATGCTCAGACTGTGTAGTTTGTCAAGCAAAACTGCACCGTAACAAACATTTGTTGCTAAGATCTTGTTTAAAATAAACACTGTTTTCGTATATACTAAAGAAGTATAAGGATGGGAACAGAATAATTGCAGAGCATCATTTTTATCAGATTTAAATAGCAATTTGGCCTTTCCTCTACTTGTATCTTTGCTTCATTAACTTAATAGATTTGACAGGTTTGATAGGCCTTGGGAAAAGTGTTCCTAGTTATTCTCTATATAGGCAAGTGATGGAAAACATAAGTGATTTTAATAACTCTATTACTTTTGGTTCACAGGGACCACAGCTGGTGCAGAGTTTAGCTTCCAGAAATATCGTGAAGATTGCAGCACATTCGGATGGGCATCACTATCTTGCTTTGTCAGCAAATGGTGAAGTTTTCTCTTGGGGCTGTGGAGATGGTGGCAGACTAGGCCATGGAGATACAGTGTATGTAATAAAAAAAAAAAAAAAAAAGTAACATTTGTCAGTGTTCTGAATTCATAGTAGAAACTATTTAGTTGTGTGTACAAACACCCATAAGAAATATTATTGAAATGTGGCATGCTACACTGAGACCATGCGTAAAAGGTGTAATATACCCTGATCATGATTTATTAAAGGGTGCCTGTACTTTTCAATCATTGTCTGACAAATCAGGCAAGTAGGAAATGTTGTTAATAACCATATTTCTGATACTGTCCGAGCTGGTAGTTCTGACTTGTTCAGCAAGTAAACTGGCTGTTAATGCTGGCATAGTAACTGACCGTTCCTGTGTATGTAGTGTTCTATGTGTTGTCATTGTGGCAAGCAATTCTTGATAATGAAATTGTCATAAAGCCCATTGCTTTGGAAGTTAATGTGTTTCTGCAAAATCCTGGTGCATGGTCTCCATACCTCAGACAGTCCCATTAACAAGCAAGCGTTTTTTAAGTAGGCAGCTAAAGATTCATAACCTCAAATATTCTATTGCTATACAAAACAATACAAAATATAACGGATAATCCATTTTTAAAAATAATTTGATTTGATAATCTATTAAGTATTTCACATTTACCGTAAGCATTCCCTATTCAACTCTGTTACCAAACAAATTATGTTCTCTCTGCATATATTGTCTTTTTAATATTCCTATTTCTGCACTGATGCTGTCTGAAACACTAGTGAGTAGACAGCGTAGTAGTAGTTGCACTATTACCAGGCCTTTTGTTTGTGGTTTTATGAATCCATAGTGTATTTTCTCTAGGAACATTGATTCAGATGTCAGTGGGGTCGTCTTTACAAATGCGGTCGTGTTGCTTACATCATTCATTTTGCCCTCTGACACCCCTTATTAAACAATAACATTATTGTCCTGCTTTTATGTAGGAGCATTTTTTTTTACAGGGGTCCGGTGGAGGGCTATGAAGATGATTAGGGGTCTGGAGGTCCTTTTTTAAGAGGAGAGGCTGAGAGAGCTGGGGCAGGGCAGCCTGGAGAAGAGAAGACAGAGGATCTTAACAGTGTATATAAAAATCTTAAGGAAGTGTGTCAAGACAATGGGGCTGGGCTCTTTTCATTGGAGCCCAGAAAACAGGACGAGGAGCAGAGGGCACAAACTGAAACACAGGAAGTTCCTTGTGAATATGCGGAAAAACTGTCTTTACTGGGAGGGTGACAGAGCTCTGGCCCCCAGAGGTTGTGAAGTCTCCTCCTCTGCAGATACTTAAAACCTTCCTGGATGCCATCCTGTGCAACCTACTCTAGGTGACCATTCTTGGCAGGGGAGGTTGGACTAGATGACCTCCAGAGGTTCATTCCAACCTCAACCATTCTGCAGGAGCGCGTATCAATATATTTTAGGTTGTTTCTTCCCCCTGTGTTGAATTCCTGATAAGCAAGGCAGTTACTACACAAGGGTTAGAACTGTAGATGCTACATCTGAACAAATAATGTTATAAAAGATAACATTTTTGTAGTAGGCTTAAATATTTCTGAAAACCACATCATTGATTTAATTGGAAACAGAAATCATAGTTGTCAGACATCTCTGTTGCTTTGTATGTTGTTGAACAATCTGAATTTTATTTTTGACTTACAACTCTATTTTGATACCTCAGGCTACTAATACGATTTGCAGGTAGAACTGCATCAGTTATTTTCTAACAAATATGGCACACCTTTTATTACCTACTTGTCAGATCACCCTTTGTAAAATATGTCACCTTCTCTTTAAACAGCCCTCTGGAGGAACCGAAGTTGATATCTGCTCTGTCTGGAAAGCAAGCTGGGAAACATGTTGTTCATATAGCATGTGGAAGCACTTACAGTGCAGCCATTACTGCTGAAGGAGAGCTATATACATGGGGACGAGGAAACTATGGCAGGCTTGGTCATGGTATGTTATTTGACGTCTTAAAATCAGTTGTTTCTCAATTAGTTGTTTAGTGTTTATCTCAATCTTTTATCCAACCTACCCATAGCTGATTTGAGAAGCATACATTATGAGAGGGATTGTCTTTCAAATCCACTAAGTCTCAGCTCTGTAAAAATAGGCATCTGGATGGAGAAGAATCATAGGGAATCTGCATTGTCCTGTTCCCTTCCTTGTGAAGCAAAGACAAGTGGGTGAAAATCCGCTTTTCTTGTGGGTGAAATCCATATTAGATACCTAAGAAACCATATTGGAGCTCAGTCATAATACTCAAATCTGAAAAGAAAACAGAACAACCCCCTCCACCCCAAAACAATGAAACACCCAAAACCAACCAGCCAAAACCAGAAAAACCCACCAAGCCTTCTTGGTTTTGCTGCTCACGTTATCTACTTTATATTGAAGGTTCCAGTGAAGATCAGACCATCCCAATGCTGGTCACAGGGCTGAAAGGACTCAAAGTTATTGATGTGTCATGTGGAAGTGGAGATGCTCAGACTCTTGCAGTTACTGAAAATGGTTAGTAGCAAAATATAACAGTTAAGCTTGACTTTTCTTGCTTTCATTCTAAAGATATGTATTTATATTGCAAATACCATGCTTATTTTTAGTGGCTTTAACTCTTTAAGAATTTGAAGCTGAAATTTCATTTGGGGAAATATATATGTGCATTTATTTTGCATGTTATGTGCATGGATAACATTTCTATGTATATGTATGCAATATACTCATTTTGAATATACGTATTTGTATTACCATTTGTTTGATATACATTAAAAAAAATGACAAATCTATAATAGATACACAAAACATTAAATATATATACATCTGTATTTACATTTTATGCATCGTATAATTAAATAAACTCATGTCACAACAGCAAGATTTTTGAGGAGGGATGTTGTCTATGTTAACCCATGGGAACTGACAAAGAGAAGCTCCTTCTGGAATCCAGCTTCCTGGCATCCCTGAGCTAGATTCCCAATGCGAGAGATTCAAAACCTGAATTTCAGTGTATGAGGTTAGGCACTAAAGTCATCATTTGGAAATCAGGTATCTCTTGGAAGCGAATTATTCTATTAAAATGTAGCTGGTTATGGTGATATGCACAATTAAAAACCTGAAAGATTTCCTCATACAGGAGTTTAAAACTGAGATTTCCTAATTATTTTATTCCTTGGTCCTGTTCTTGCTTATCAGAGTACCTTTGGGAATAGCTTATGAAAGGATGGAATGTAAGTGCTCTAGAATGTAAGACAAAACTTGGAGATGCTCATTCTTGAACTATTATTAAATGAAGATGCAGAATGACTTCATGATTTTTGATATTATAGGGCTTAGATTAAGTAGTGAATATCGAAAGGCAGTGATAACAGACAATGGCAGTTTTCACTTCATTTAGTGAGATGATTTGAGTGACAAGAACTGAAAACAGAGATCAGCTTTCACAGACAATTTGACCATTCAGTGTGGAAATAGTATTGCAAGTTCTTAATAACTAAAGATCAAACTAGAGGCTTGATTTGTGGCATATTCTCTACTACATATGCTTTTAAGAAGGACTTTTTGCACAGTAATGAACTTTTGTGCATGTTATACATGTATTTCTATGCTAGTTTGGTCAACATGAGAACTTTACAGATTAAGAACCACTGTTCAGAACTTTCTCATCCTTCATATGTATTTCATGAACTATTGAAAATGCATTAATAACTGATATTCCTAATTTACAATTTCAAAATTGTGCTAATTATAGAATCTCAGATTTTTTAAAAATTTGCTTGTTAGAACAGATAACTTTATTACATGAAAAAGCAGTGCAATATTTCTGTTTTTCTTTCTCTTCTTTTAAAGGCCAAGTATGGTCTTGGGGTGATGGCGATTACGGAAAGCTAGGAAGGGGAGGCAGTGATGGTTGCAAGACTCCCAAGCTGATAGAAAAACTTCAAGACCTGGACATTGTGAAAGTACGCTGTGGAAGTCAGTTCTCTATTGCTTTGACCAAAGATGGTCAGGTGTACACCTGGGGAAAAGGTGACAATCAGAGACTTGGGCATGGAACGGAAGAGCATGTTCGTTATCCCAAACTTCTGGAAGGTTTGAAAGGTAATTAGCTGGAAATACTCAAAAGCTTTTTGTTGTTTTGGGAACCTTTAGCTAGGAAGTGATGATCTCAACTATACAAATGACAATACCATGTACTCTGGTGTCATATTCTATACCGTTTTCATTGTAAAAGGTAATTGTGCACATTTCCCATCATTTCTGCCTTTTCTGCCTTTAAAATTTCAGCAGACGTAGAGCTACTATGGTAAGATTACTTTAAATGCTGCTTGTCCTAGTGTTCTACTTATTCATACTGTTTTTCTCCTGTTAGGTTTGCAGGAATGCTTATTTAAAGACATGTTTTTGCATTGTCAGGAAAATATTTTTGACTAGTTTGTAACAGTGAGGGTTACTTCTTCAATGTGATAGAAACTTGAGGTTCTGGAGGGGAGGATGAGGAGAAAAACTTTCATTTCACTGTCTTTCCTAAAACAGTTGTTCATATATAAGGAATGCTCTAATAGAAAGTAACTTCTGAACTAAGGAGTATAATGTAACTTTGCAGTCCCAGTTCATGGGTGGGGAGATCTTTTAATAACCCTTTCCTGAAAAGTGATACAAGTGGAAGGGATACAAAATAGAAACTGTTTGTTTTGAACTTGTAGACTTTCATGTTTCTCTCTTAAGAATCTTTAAATATTTCCTTGATTTTTCTTTTACTGTACTCTTCCAATCCACTAGTAAAGCAAAGGTAAGACTGTTGATGTCCATAACATGTTTACAGTTAAGTAAGAACACAGTTATAGCTAAGTATAAGCACAGTTTTCTTTCCCTCTGATACTTTTCTCTGTTAATAATTACAGTCCTTAAGTTATTTTTGATATTTTACTTTTTTACTCAGGAAAAAAAGTGATAGATGTGGCAGCTGGATCCACACATTGTTTGGCACTGACCGAAGATAGTGAAGTGCATAGCTGGGGGAGCAATGATCAGTGTCAACATTTTGACACTTTGCGGATCACCAAACCAGAGCCTACAGCTCTCCCAGGATTGGACACAAAACATATTGTTGGAATTGCCTGCGGGCCTGCTCAGGTGAGTTTTTAATCTTTGAATTGTTAACTGCAATTTGTCTCTATATGAGACTAGTTCTGTACACTAATCGCAGTCCCTTTTTCTGTGCTTGTATGAATTCTTTTATTCCTTATTCTGAACAGATGAAGGCTTGTAAAAAAAAACAAATTTCATGCAATTGTTTTGCCAAAAAGAGATGACTAGCTTTCCCTCTGAGTATTCTGAGTAGCTATATCCTCCCCACTTGCAGAGCACTTGAAGAGTTGTTTAGCTGAATGTTTACTGCAGCAAAGATAGTGAGGTATCTGGATTGGCATAATAGCACTTTGGAAGATGTGATAATGAAGTTCTTTTCTGGGATTGGTAGGGTTTTGTGTATGTTTACAGGAATGCAGGCAGAGAGTTCTCTTTTGCAGATGTGCAGATACTGCTGAAACCCATTGAATTTTGCATTTTTTTTTCTATTTATAGAGTTTTGCTTGGTCATCATGTTCCGAGTGGTCAATAGGCTTGCGTGTGCCTTTTGTGGTGGATGTTTGCCCCATGACCTTTGAGCAGCTGGACCTTCTACTGAGACAAGTGACAGAGGGAATGGATGGCTCTTCTGACTGGCCTCCTCCTCAGGAAAAGGAGTGTATGGCTGTGGCAACGTTAAACCTTCTAAGACTTCAGGTACCCTAAGTTTCTTACACATTGAGTAGTCAGTGAGATAAATGTTTCAGTAAATTGCTTAGGTGAAAATAATGGACTTAGGGCGTTTAAAAACATTTTAGTTGATAAGAAAGTGAAATAAGTAGAATATCACTTCCTACTCCCTGAAATTTTGCAGCTAATGGTTGTTTTAACTTTGGCTTTCCTTACTTTAAAGCTCAGAAATATTATATTCCCCTCCCCCAAAGCTCTTTTCTTCTCTTGACTGTATTTGAATATCATTAAATATGTAAATGGTGTAGGCCTTGCATACTCACTCACTCAGTAAATCCATGCTCCTAGGGATTGTAAGTATTTCTCAGAATTTTAAACAGCATTTCCAAGAGTGTGTCCTCTTCAGACTGTATCTGACACATGGTGAAGATATGTTGCTTTACCTAGCATAGTATAGGGGTGTAGAAACAGTTACTTATTCTTTAGGATAATTGAGAATTTTAGTTGAGAATTTCAGAGGATATGTTAGTAAGTTAGTTGATAATATTTGACTGTTAATTTAAATTCAGTTTATTTCAGCAAGCCAGCATTTTCCTTTATTTTTTACAAATTTACAGGTAAAATGTTTATATCTAGGTCAGTGAATTTAGTTGCTCTAGGACTGCCTTTTTTTATTTTATTTTGTTTTTTCAGTTTTGTATGTTCTCTTAATTCAAATTTCCCATTTTTTTTCCCTCTTTCTTGTCTTTCAGCTTCATGCTGCCATTAGTCATCAGGTGGATCCCGAATGTCTTGGCTTAGGTTTGGGCGGCATGCTGCTCAATAGCCTGAAGCAGACAGTCGTGACGTTAGCAAGCAACGCTGGTGTTCTTAACACAGTGCAGTCGGCCGCGCAAGCAGTGCTGCAGAGTGGGTGGTCTGTGTTGCTGCCAACAGCAGAGGAGCGGGCTAGGGCTCTGTCAGCGCTCTTGCCCAGTGCAGGTTGGTTCTAAGATGAAAAAAACTCTTTGGTGCTTGCTTTTCTAGTTCATTAATAGTTTTTTTTTTTTTTTTTCCTATTTTTAGTTTCAGGAAATGAGATGAATGTAAGTCCAGGCCGTAGATTTATGATTGACCTCTTGGTGGGCAGCTTGATGGCTGATGGAGGCTTAGAGTCTGCACTAAATGCTGCTATTACTGCAGAAATTCAGGTACGTTTTAACAGCTTTGCGGTTCTATATAAACAGAGGAAGGAGATGTATCAAGTGTCTTCTGAAGTTTGTGGAGCGATGTTATCCTCTGTTGACCTGAAACTTGAAGCCTCAGCTGGTGTTTGTATGGAAGTATGAATCATGTTCTCCTTTTTAGACAAGTGTTTCTTATTGTTGCCTGGAGTAATGACTTTAGCAACTGTAACAAATGTTTTTATAAAGCTCTGTAATAGCATAATTTTACAAACTGCTTTGTAACTTTCTGTGGGATTCTTAAGTTCTTCACCTCCCTGATTACACCCACACTTTTCCAGCAGAAATTTCATCTGTTTTACTTAGAATTCATTCATCTTGAATTCCTTTGCAACATCCCAAATTTCTGTAGGCTCGGTTTCAGACTGGTTCAAATGTTCATCACAGAGGATAAAAAACATTTTGTATATATTGCCTTCTTCAATACCCTCAGAGGTACAACATCCTCTTTACAGACTATTTGAAATTACTGTATTTATGTATGGCTGAGAAAGCACTAATGTGCTTTTTCCTTGTGCACTTTAATTCTTCCTAATATATTTTCTTTTTGGTTACTCTCCACTGTTGGTATATTGTGAAGTATTTGATACAGAGGAAATAGTTAATGTATTAAGTTTTGCTTTATGCATTAGTGTTAGTAATTAGTATTTTTTGTTGCATTTAAAGACATGCAAGATGTATTCTCAGCCAACTCTACTATGGTATGTCTACACTATAGTGTAGGTCTGAGATGCCTGAGCTGGCTTTAGATACATGCTGAAAGTGATCTATTTGATAGCATACAGCACTGCAAAGGGTAACTTCAGTTCCCTAAAAACAAGGTGAATTAGTCATAGAGAACTCCTACGGAGTCTATAGTTCCGTAGCAAATCAAACCCAGCTTCTGCAGCGGACTGGATTCATTACTTTTATAAATACAGAGTAAACACACCTTCGCTTGTAAACTGTGCAGTAGCTTCTGCCATGTTAAAGCAAATAGAAATAAATTGTTAACTTGGTTTGGTGGAAGCAGAATTTGGAGTTTGTCTTGCTTTGTTTCTCCCTCTGCCCTTTCTTTGTACATTATAATTATTAAAAAAATAAACAAATCCCACATAGTCCTTTTGGAATATACAGTATGTATTTCTATATAGGTAAAAGTAACTATTTTGTTTTCATGAAAACTTATTTTACCTTAGCAAAATATTTCATCATGACAGTGGAAGTCTGTGCATTTTCTTAAACTTGTTCTGCATTTTTAGGATATTGAAGCAAAAAAAGAGGCACAGAAAGAAAAAGAAATTGATGAGCAAGAAGCAAATGCATCAACGCTTCATAGGAGTAGAACTCCATTGGACAAAGACCTTATTAATACTGGAATCTATGAATCTGCAGGAAAACAAAGTTTACCATTAGTTCAGTTAATTCAGCAGTTACTAAGGTAATTACATCAAATTTCATTTATTTTTGCATGGAAAATCTGTTAGAGAAATATTTTACAAACCAGTCAGATAAAGGATGGCTAATTTTAGTTAGCAAATGCAGTCTTCATTCTAGAATTCTAGCTCCACAGAATTCAAAGCATTGAACATTTTTCTGGTTTATATTTACCTTTATATTTACCTTGGTTTTTTATGTGGGTAAAGTTCTCTAGCTAATTACCTGATTTTAGGAAGATTTATTACTTTAGCAGGAACGTCAGTGCAAATTTATTTAGAACTAAATGTTCTGCATCAGGGAGACCAATACTCTTTAAGTGGGGAAGACACCTGAATTTTAGATTCTTGACACTGAGAAAGCTGCGAATACATGATTAATAAGGTGCTGAGAACAAAGCTTCTTTATGCCAGCTACAGCAGTTTAACGTATGGTAGGAAGAAATGATGAGCTTACTAAGAAACTTAATGTGCTTTTTCAATTAAGTGTGATGCTTACCACGTAATATAATCAGTACTGAGAGTCTTCTGAACTAGATAGTGTCATGACTGTTAAAATAGTCAGGTTATGTTTTTGTAGTGAGCGATGACAAAGATTGGTGTATTTTAAATACCTCCACAAAGGAAGCCTGACTTTTTGGGTACTATGATGCAAACAAAGTAACAACGTCCTACAAGGAAACTTTGCATAGGTTTGTGAGAAGTTCCAGCAGAAGCTTAACTTGTGTTTCTTTGGCCTGTCTTCACTGTGAACTCTTTTAAATTCTTCACAATGTTTGTATACCAATTAGGAACATCGCTTCACAGACGATAGCCAAACTAAAAGATGTCTCTCGTCGCATTTCTTCTTGCATGGACCATGAGCTTTATAGCAAAGAGAGATCTGCTTCTCTGGACCTGTTGCTCCGTTTTCAGCGTCTACTTGTTAGTAAACTTTATCCTGGAGATTGTGTTGGGCAGGTCCCTAATACATACAGTAAGTTATCCTAAAAAATATGTTCCCCCTCCCCAAAGCACTTCTGTAACACATCTTTTGCAAGATTGTAGTTTCATGTTTTAATTTATCTTCTTTCATTTGTCAGTCTAGTTGTTGACTTCTGAGAAGTGTTTGGAAGTAGTTTCTTTAAATTGCTTTCTGTAAAAGAAAATGCGTCTTTGGAAGGCAGTAGGATCTAGATCATACAGTTTTAAAACTCTTGAGAGTTTTAGAAAAATATTTCTTTATTCAGTGTTAATACTGAGTGGCTGTGTTTCAGAAGAGTTTGACAGCTTTTGAAGACTTCCTTAAACATGACTGTGATGGTTTTCTGTGCTTTTCCTGCTTTTTATACAGGTCCTGACCTCTTAGGTGTTGGCTCTTTACTGAAGAAATACACTGCTCTTCTGTGCACGCACATCAGTGATATACTTCCTGTGGCAACCAGCATCGCTTCTGCTAGTCATAGGCATTTTGCAGAGGTATCTCATGTTGTAGATGGAGATTTAACAGGTAGGTTTTTATTTATTGTCCCCCTGTCGTTCCCTTCCACAAACCAATAAAATGTTCTTGGAAGTGTTAAATGAGTGAAATAGAATCTACTTAATATTTTGGTTGGTGTGAGAGAGAGGGGACAAAGTTGATGTAGAGAAGAAAAGAGCTTTGTACTGAAGAAGTAATGGAAAGTAGAATGTGTTGCTTGGTGATTTACTTCTGTGAAGCTATTACCCCAAGTCTTTAATTAAATCTGAATATTGGCTCTGTTTTTTTTGTGTTTTAGGCATTCTTCTTCCAGAACTGGTGGTTTCTATAGTGCTGCTACTCAGTAAAAATGCTGGATTAATGCAGGAAGCTGGTGCTATCCCTCTGCTGGCTGGCTTGCTAGAACATCTAGATAGGTTTAACCATTTAGCCCCTGGGAAGGAAAGAGATGACAACGAGGATCTAGCATGGCCAGGAATAATGGGTATGTGCCTGAAGCATCTGTACCAACTTATTTATATTTTCATAAAGTAGCTATGTAAAAACAATGACTATTCGTATGAACACTTCTTGGGAAGGGAATTGTGTTTTACAGGACAAATTTTTATTAACCAGTATACAGAATTTACTAGCAGAAATACTGCTGTATTTCTTAAGGAAGTAAATTCTTAAGGAAGTTACTTGTAAAGGTAGGATTAAGCAGAGTATAAATGCAGCTTTTCAGAGAAGTAGTGCACTTTATGTAGTGTTTTGCATAAGTTGCAACATCCATTTAATTTTTCCATTTTGAGAGTTTAAAGTTACAGTGAATACACGAGTACTACTTCTATGCATTTTGTTACTAATTCTGTTGGCATTTCATAACAGGCTGTCTCTGGGGTGAGAAGAGAAGCAGAAAACATGCATTTCTAACTGAGCTTTTTACTGGTGGAGGGAGGAATGAAACACATGGTCAGCATAACCAAACAGAGTGAAATGTTTGGTTAGTGTGTTGGGGAGAACAAAAGCTATATGAAAATTCAGTTAGTGGTCTAAAAGAACAAAGTGAGATGGAGATGCCCACGTGAAAACCTTACTTTGATCTTTCTTGCCTAAATGAAATTACATTTGTTTTGAAATAGTGTATTGATATGTAGATTGGAAGACTTTCCGCATGTGTAAGTAACTGCCTTTTTAAATAAAAACGTGGACTTAAACTGAAATTAAATAAAAATCCAATGTCTTGCAGGCAAGCATGTAGTAAAACTGAAGTAATTTTAAGGGAGAACCAAACAGCAGTAGTCTGCTAGAATAGTTGTACTGTTCTACCTCCAAACAAAACAGCTGTGTAGTTGGGTAATGTCAGGTCTATTGCAAGGTGACATTGAAGATTACTGCATAAAAGAATACAGCATTTAGACAACGGAATTGCATGCTGTGTATAAAGGGAAACATCGATATTGAAATCAATTTTAACTTCTAAGCATGTCAAAAGGCAAAGAGCCTTTGAATAGAAGTGAAGAGTTCAGTTATGTGACTGTTAAAAGGATGTCCAGAGAAACTTTGCTTTCTCTATTTCTGTTAATAAATTCTCTATTCTTTTTTATACCTGTAGGTTCATTTTTTACTGGCCAGAGTTGCAGAAATAATGAGGAGGTGACGCTTATACGTAAAGCCGATCTAGAGAACCACAACAAAGATGGAGGATTTTGGACAGTAATCGATGGGAAAGTGTATGATATAAAGGACTTTCAGACCCAGTCTTTAACTGGCAATAGTATACTTGGTGAGAATTAGCATCTGAATTAAATGCACAAATTACTTCTGTTTAAAAATAGATGGCATAAACAGGCTTTTAGATGCTATTCTGACTACCTCATTCTCTCATTAGCTCAGTTTGCAGGTGAGGACCCAGTTGTTGCTTTGGAAGCTGCTTTGCAGTTTGAAGACACAAGGGAGTCAATGCATGCCTTCTGTGTTGGCCAGTATATGGAGGTAAAAATGTTATAATAGATGCACGCTCTCTTAAGTAAAGTACTGCTTTCTTTCCAAAATCCTTGTTGGAGCTCAAATTCTAGCTTTCAACTCATCTTTCTTTTTCCCAGCCTGACCAGGAAGTGATTACAACACCAGATCTCAGTACTTTGTCATCACCTCTAATCGACACAGAAAGAAATTTGGGTCTTCTCCTTGGACTGCATGCTTCCTACCTGGCAATGAGTACACCACTTTCTCCTCTGGAAGTTGAATGTGCCAGTAAGCAAAACTTCATGTTGCATTTGTCAAAGCACACCAGAAAAGGCCAAACTAACAGAACATCTTCAGTTCTTCAGAGGACAGTAAAACTGAAGTTCTGTATTCCTGATGTTAATTACCACACTCAACGAGGCCAAAGAATTTAGCAAGATTTAGATAGGAATTATAATATAATTTTGAACAATTGCATATTCAGAATTTTGTAATATACAAGGTATAGAGAATTTTCAAAGAGAAGGATATCTAACTGGTAACTATATAGCACAGTTAACTCACAGTGGAGTACTCCAGTAAGAGTGCCTGAAGTATCTGGTGCTGGATTCTTCCATGTTGAATACCATTATTTTGTGAATAGAGGATATGATTCCATGTTAATCCCAGAAAAATGGCTAAGGCCTTCTCATCTGTAAACAGGTGGTGACTGCCCTGTTACTTGATTGTTTCTTAGTTGTAGATTCCTTTTTCAGTTGAAAAATGTTCCAGCAAATGGAAGAGTTGCTGAAACTTCTGTTTGGAGCTGTGTATGCATTTCGTTTCCAGGATTTGTTGAGTCTCAATAGCTTAAGCTTTCATCAGAATATAGATTTGTGTCTTCTTTATTTTAGAATGGTTGAAGTCATCTATCTTTTCTGGAGGCTTGCAAACTAGTCAGATTCACTACAGTTACAACGAGGAAAAAGATGAAGACCACTGCAGTTCACCCGGGAACACAACCCCAAACAAATCAAAACTATATTCACATCGATTAACTCTGAGTGACCATTCACAACCCTTTCTCCAAGCTATTGCAGATAATAATATTCAGGATCATACTGTGAAGGTAAGCCCTCAATTGTTCTGTTTAAAAAAATAAAATAAAATTGCTGAAGACATAGTGGTGGCATGAAGCAGTTTCGTTGGTGCAGATCCTCTAAAAGTTACAGCAGAGCAATTCTGAAATAACTTTTTCTATTGTCTCTGTGAAAGGAATGATTGAATACTATTAATGGATAAGAATTAACTTGATATCGTAACAGTACAGTTTTTTCTTTTGAATTTTTGAGTGTAGAACTAAGTATTTTAAGTGTATTCTTACAGAACAAATAAAAAATGCATTACTTGTGATATCAGGCTTCAGTAGTATTGACAGACTGTGCTCACTTCCAGTTATCCAGAGATAACAGTAGCTTCATTACCTGTAGCTGTGTCAGTCTTTTTACAAGATGAATGATACAAAGTGTTTTTTGTAGTATTGGGTTGTAATTACCATGTATTAAGTAGTTGTGTACTGTGTGGTGTCTCTGATTTCTGAGTACTATCTAGGTCAGGTTGTGTAAACCAGTTATTTAAATGCTGGCTGGAGTATTTTGAATCCTTTTGATTGTATTTAAAAACAAAGCTAAATAGTGGCCTTTTTGTGTTTTTGTAGGACTTCTTGTGTCAAATAGAGAGATATTGTAAACAGTGTCACTTAACAACACCAATCACATTCCCTCCTGAACATCCTGTGGAAGAAGTAGGACGTTTGTTATTATGTTGTCTTCTGAAGCATGAAGATTTGGGTAGGTAGGCTTGTGGTGTAGCTGTTCCAGAATACGTTTTGTACTGGTTTAAACTCTACTACTCATGATTTTGGAAATGCATGTTCAGAAATTGTCTTTTCCCATTAAGGTCACGTGGCATTGTCTCTTGTTCATCCTGGTGCCCTTGGAGTTGACCAGGTAAAACATAAAACCTTACCGAAATCCGTAGTGGATGTGTGTCGTGTTGTCTACCAAGCAAAATGCTCACTGATTAAGGTAAGTCTCTTACGTACTGACATTTGGATTATTTGAATTGTTTTATTTAAAAAGTTGCTTATTCTTTTTTTTTTTTTTAATTGTATACCTCATAGTGATTTAATCTTTCAATGTCTTTTATAGACCCATCAAGAACAAGGGCGTTCCTACAAGGAAGTTTGTGCTCCTGTCATTGAGCGTTTGAGATTCTTATTCAATGAGCTACGTCCTGCAGTTTGCAATGATCTCTCTATAATGTCTAAATTTAAACTTCTGAGCTCCTTGCCCCGATGGCGGAGAGTAGTTCAGAAAATAATTAGAGAAAAAAGGAAAAAGAGAGGTAAGGCAACGTTAATACTGTATTTTATTTGAAAGAGAGCAAATTAAGCTCATTCCAAAGCTTACTGCTCTTTTGTTAGCTAAAACATCAAAACCTTGCTTCCTGTTACATTTCCATGATTTCAAAACCAACAGTTATACATCAGTTCCCAGGGCAAAGGCAGGCAGATGACAAAGACAAGTTTAAATGAGGCATGCTTCTTTGAGTTCTGGCATATTAAAATTATCAGTCCTGAACTGGTTTTACTGCAGCTTAACCAGAAGTGATATCTTATGAAAAATCATGTTGTATTAAAGCAATGTGGTCAAGCATTCAACTGTTCAACTGGAAAGCAATTATGTGATGAACACTCAGGTGCTTTTGAAGTTTGCCTTAAAGATATAAGCATATTGAAGATACTGCTAGAGCTAATTTTGTAGTAGCTACACCTGAAGTTTATCTGAAGTACCCTTCCATTTTATCCCTGGCAGATCTTAAATGTTCTGTATGCTCAGGTTGTCTTGCAAACCTAAAAATATCAAGCCTAAAAATATGATACTGTAAATGTTACCAGGTTACACAAAGGAGTAACTTTTTATTTTTAGTGCCAAAAAAATCTGAATCTGCTGATGTAGAAGAATCCAAAATTGGAAATGAGGAGAGTGATTTAGAAGAAACCTGTGTTGTACCTCACAGTCCTGTACCTATAGATAAAAGGCCCATACCAATCAAATCACCTAAGGTAGGATATCAGATAAATCAACCTTATAAATAAAAAGAAGAAGAGAAAGAAATATTAGTTAAAGCGATGATTGCAATAAATTGACAATATTCTAATAGTGTTGTTTGGGATATGTGACTAAGTATGGCACACTGATTTAGTGAAACTTAGAATAATTCATAAAAATAATCTGTTGTATTATACTACATGCATATTTAGCATATGTAAAGACATACCTTCTCAAATTATAAGATTATTGATAACTTAGTGTTCAAATAAGGCTTCATTTCAGCATAAAATTATGATGACTTACTACTTTTTTGAATAGTAATGCATTTGAAATTGTATGTAGCAATTGTAAACAAGATAATAAATTAGAAATAACGTTAAATTCTTCACTGTCTTTGAAGACTTTTTTTCCGGGTTTATGTGAAATAACTTGTTTTCAGTAATTTAACTTGGTTTAACATGCTGCTTTCCTGTTTTACAGGATAAGTGGCAGCCAATTTTGAGTACAGTTACAGGTGTCCACAAGTACAAATGGCTGAAACAAAATGTCCAAGGCTTGTATCCGCAGTCTGCCCTCCTTAACACCATTGTTGAATTTGCACTTAAAGAAGAGCCGGTAGATGTTGAAAAAATGAGGAAATGTTTATTAAAGCAGGTAAAGTGGATGAAAATGGGCAGTGACATGTTAGCAATTTACATAAGTATTTACATTTTTTTTTTTTACCTTTTGCAGCTGGAAAGAGCAGAAGTTCGTCTGGAGGGAATAGATACTATTCTGAAATTGGCAGCAAAGAATTTTTTGCTCCCATCTGTGCAGTATGCTATGTTCTGTGGATGGCAGAGGCTTATTCCAGAAGGAGCTAATATAGGGTAAAACTTTATTTTTAATTTTCCTTTCACAATTCTATATTGAGGGGAAAAAATACTTACCTTTTGCTTGTTGTTTTTGTTATGTGAAGGGAACCTCTTACCGACTGCTTGAAGGATGTTGATCTCATCCCACCTTTTAACAGAATGCTCCTAGAAGTAACTTTTGGAAAGTTATATGCATGGGCTATTCAGAACGTCCGGAACATCTTGTTAGATGCCAATGCGAAATTTAAGGAATTAGGTGAATACTTTTTTCTTCTTGCTGTTGGCTGGGGAGAAAGGTGTTTTAAACTAACATCATTACATTCTTTGAAGTTCCCAGTAATTGGAATTCTAAAATTAATTCCCTTGCTTTGTGCTAAGAAATATTTTGACCTTCTTTCTCTGTATTGTCTGTTGTCTCCTCACCTCCAACTCACTCTTCAGTGTTTGAGAATGTTGCTGGTTTTCCAGCAACAGGTGATTTGATTATTCGTTAGTGACATTTTAACATTAAAATCTAAGATGTAAGAAGTTCTTGGAAGTTTGGCTTGTAAATTCTTAAAGCCAAGTGTGGAATCAAGACATATTTTAAGCCAACATTCAAATAAATTTGTACTTTATTGTTGCTTATATTTTACTGTAGCTTCCTAAGTGTCAACTGACTTTGTTACTTATATTCCTTCTGAATTAGGTGTGCAGCCTGTTCCTCTGCAAACAATTACTAATGAGAATCCAGCAGGACCAAGTCTTGGAACTATTCCACAAGCACGTTTCCTGCTGGTTATGCTCAACATGTTGACATTGCAGCATGGTGCTAATAACTTGAGCCTGCTCCTCAACTCTGGCATGCTAGCATTGACACAAACGGCACTGCGGCTGATAGGTACGAAGTCTGAGTCTGGTTCTGTTTTGTTGGGAAGAAACCAAATTTACATGTTGGTGTACCCAAATTACAGAATGACTTTGCTACTTAAAAGTAGTACTTTAAGCTATTCACCTTTAATCCTACTACCCCCCTCCCTCCACCCTCGAAAGAAAAGAAAAGAAAAAAGAAAATGAACTGTAAATATGATTGAGAGGGAAGTCAGTTTGATTACGACCTGTATTCAGTTGTGATTTTTTTCCGTAAGCTTTTGCCTTGGTCCTTATTTGCAATACTTTGGAAGTGACAATACACCCAATACATTGTTACATCTGCTCTACTTATTAAAACCCTTCCCAGTCTGTATATTTAAGCTGGAAGCTTCCCTTGTTAAATTTTTTACAAAAAAACAAATGTGGTCTTTTGACCTGATTCTTTTTCCTGCTTTTTTAAAATTGGTTTTCCTAGACAATATGAAATACTCATTATTTTACTTAACTTGAGTTTTCATATGAAGTTTTTCCCAAAAAAGTTCTGTTTGTACAATGACTTAGCTATTGGCCTCATCATTATAACATCACTTACTTTTTCAACATGAATCATTGTGCATTTAAAATCATTACATCCCAGTTCTCTAAAAAGCTCAGGTGTGTTTCCTATTTATTATTTCATGCTACAAACCTGATGTGCTGCAAGGTTTAAGTGTGACAGAGGTACTTATAAAAAAAAAAAAAAATGAAGCTGTTATTAATTTTTGTGTGGCATCTGTTTTTCTTTTTTTAATTTTAGGGCCTAGTTCTGATAACATTGAAGAAGATATGATTGCTTCTTCTCATGGAGCTTCTGCCACGGTCCTAGAAGAGTCAAGAAAAGAAACTACACCAGTTCAGCTCCCTGTTTCTGGACCAGAGCTGGCAGCCATGATGAAAATTGGTACCAGAGTGGTGAGAGGGGTAGACTGGAAATGGGGTGATCAGGTACAACTTATTCCATACAGGTTTGAGTGTGTTAAAATCTAAAGTTTGTGATTTTTTAATTTTTAAATGTTAAAGGTAATTTTATGTTTTCAAGACTTGGAGAGTTAACATAAAATAGATTAAGTATTTGTTTAATTTTGGTTTTGGAGATGAAAATTCTTTTTCTAGTGAGAATGTTCTGATTTGTGATTTAGAATGAAGTTGGATCAAATTTGCTACAAGATTATGCAATTCCAACTAGGTGTGTGTTACTTACATAGTATGTTTTTGAATAGATTAAAGATTAAAACATTAATGTTGCTGGAGTTGACTGGGATAATTTCTCTAGAAGACTGTGAAATGTTTTCCAACTCTATGCTGAATTTTAAAATGTTATTGAATGTTTACTACCTGTACATTAGGTTAGCAGCAAAAAAGAGCAATAGAGTTATTACTTTATGAACTTTGAGTCTGAAATAATGTTGATTGTATAACTTGAGGCTCTCTCTTTTGTCAGGATGGGCCTCCTCCAGGTTTGGGTCGTGTAATTGGAGAACTGGGAGAAGATGGCTGGATTAGAGTACAGTGGGACACGGGAAGCACAAATTCTTACAGAATGGGGAAGGAGGGAAAATATGATCTCAAACTAGCTGAGCCACCACCGGCAGCACAGCCCGCAACAGAGGATTCAGACACTGAAGATGATTCTGGTAAAATAAATAAATAAATAAATAAATAAATCAAAACAAAACAAAACAAAATGAAGGCAGGGTGTTAATTGAATTCCAATACTGACATCTTATAATATGAAAAAAGGCTGCTTTCACGAGAAAATGCTAGATCAAAAAGGCTAATTTAATACGTCTAGATTTCTGGCTAGAATCTTTCTTACAATATATTTATCATGAGAAAGGTGGATAGAAAGCTTAGTATCATATTTGTTGCATATTTATGAGCTGAATAAATCGTGATTACCCAAGTGAAATAGTTTGTTACTGGTCTCAGGAGGTATACGTTTGAACTTATTCTAATGCTATTCTAAAGTTTGCATTTTACGTGGCCTAATTATATGGTCTAGTCACTTTCTTACCTGCTGTCAGCACTGCATTCTGAATTTCTTCTAAATAGTTTACTGCCAGAGAATAAATTGTAATATTTGTAACTAATTTGTAATAATTGTAAATATTTGCACAAAATGCCTGGTTTATACTTAATCCCTTACCTTCTTCATGTCAAATCATCTAAAGAAAATATTTACCATGAATTTCTAGCATCTTGTTTGTTGCAGAATTTTTTATGAAATAGATTGACTTGGTATGATTGTATCTCTTTGCCTTTTGTGTCTCCCTTCAGAAGGAGAACAAGTTGAAAGAAATCTTCACCCTACTGCCATGATGCTGACAAGTACCGTGAACCTCTTGCAGACACTGTGCCTCTCTGCTGGTGTCCACGCGGAAGTCATGCAAAGTGATGCTACTAGGACCTTGTGTGGCCTACTCCGTATGCTTGTGGAGAGTGGAACAATAGATAAATCAGGTATTTTAAATGAACACAGTCTGATTCAGCTGTGTGCTTCTCTTTTGTGTTTTGTTCTTAGAACTTTGTAAATCTTTTGTTACTAGTTTTTATTCTTCTAATAGAAAATGCATTTTTGGACCTTAAAAACTTGAATTGTTACCAAAAACAACAAATGATCTTGAGCTTTCATAGAACATTAGCAGAAGTAGCAGGAGAAGTTTGTGAGATACTGAGGATTGGGATATATGTGTAATTGTTTTAGGTAATGAATTTCTTAGCAGTTGTCTTCTGTTTGGGGGAAGCAGTGTGACTGGGTATATCGTATTCATTTCCTAGCTTTGTAATTTCAGGAGTAATGCTGTTAACTACTTGAAATGAGGAAGCAATATAAAGATGAGAATTGTTTTGGAGGCGTATTTAAGAAAATTAGTCTGTAAAATTAAAGTTCCTAGCTCCTATAATGAGTTTAATAACTCAGTGTTATGCTTTGTCCAAAAATCCCAAGCCTATAGTATACACAGAATTATGTAGCTGGTAGCAAAGTCAACTGTTATATGTATGTCTTTCTATTTTCAGCTTCCTTGCCAAATAAATTAGTTTATAAAGAACAGCATAGAAGCTGGTGCACACTGGGATTCATTCGAAGTATAGCGCTCATGCCTCAGATGTGCAGCACTCTCAGTACCTCTCAGTGGATAACTTTGCTAATGAAAATTGTTGAGGGGCATGAATCTTTCACTGCTGCTTCACTACAAAGACAGGTAACGTGTGCATTTCCAAATGACTTTGATAGGCCATGAATTCAGTAGATTTTAGTTGTCTTAAAAAAAAAAATGCATGAAAAAAGAAACAACGTGGGAAATGTACTTAACAAGTTTCTGATTAATTGGAAAAAAAAATGTTAACTTTTTATATTTAGGGTTCATTGTTTAAACATTGTAAAATATCTGTAAAGATTTTGAATGTTCAGGGTAGTTAAGGCTCTCTTGTTCTACTGAAAGCCTTAAAATTTTGTGCAGTTGTGAGGTCAAAACAGAGTTCCAAAAACATTCTCCGGAGAGCCCATACAACATTTCCTAGAAGTTGAATAAAGAGAAGAGAGAAAAATGATTAGGAAAAAGGTGCAATTTCATTGTAAAGGTATCAAGTTAGGTATTATCTACTGTCCTTCCTTCCATGCTAAACTATTGTTACTGTTTTAATTACAGTCTTAAAAAAGCTGCATCTTTGCATCTAATTTTGGCATATTTTTGTCTTTTTTCCTATTTTTTTCTTAATATCTTTTAATGCTTTTTTCATGAGATAGAAAAGACACCTTTATTATGGAATAACTCTTCCAAGTTTTAAGACTTGGGGATCAACAAATCTTAATCTTTTCCTTGACTGAGATATCAGAGCTTTTTTTTAACTTAAATTCGGTATCATAAAGGCCTGTACACTTGTTTGTGCAAGCTTCCAGTGATTTCTTGACAGTGTTTTTCATCTAGTGAGCCTTCTCTCATCATCCAGGACTTAGAGCATTATAGTTATCTGTGCTGCTCAGGGAATACTTGAGAGAAATGAACATTCCTCACATGCCAGCATTTAGCTTATTAGTAACAAGGAAAAGATGAGACCTTCAAGTTTTAAAAAGTTGTAGTATTGAAAGAGGTTTGCAACAAGAGATTCTTCTCTTCACTGCTGTTGGTCAGTTGTATTTGTCTTCTGGGCAGAATAAACTTTTTCAGCTTGAAACCTGAAATGCTCCTGCTCAGACTGTGCAACCCCATCTTCTCTGGTACTGCATACCTGTGCAGTTCCTTGCCAGGACAGTTCCTGTCCATGTTCCTTGTCAGGGCTGAATTGTCTAGATTTTAGAGAGGTAGCCTGTACTTATTACACTATTTCAGAGGCTTTAGTTACATAGTAAATACTCTTGGGTGTCACTTTGATTGTTTTTACCTTCTTGTATCGTTAGGCTTTACATTTCACATTTTTTTAAATTATCATACCTTCATTGCAGAACACTTGGAAACTTTCATTCTGAAATACATGTTAGTGCTAAGTTCCAATTCTGTGATCAGAACAGTTCCCATTCTTTTTCTGTTTTTCTTAATGTGATTTTCTTTAATATAATTTAGTCTGTCACATTGTTTTCCAGTGTGTGTTTGTGTCTTAAATACTGCAGAGGCTGGATTCACTTATAAAGTGTGACGGTAGAACTGTTCTTGACTTCAAACTGGCATAATTTAACAAGTTTCTTAGCAAAATGAACAGAAAATCAGTAGCTCTGTAACTTCTTTAGCCAGAGAGAAATTGGTATGGTAGGAAAAAAAACAAAAACAAAGGAAGGCTAACTTTTTCAGTGTTCTTCTGTATGTAATGTTTGAGAATTTTCATAATATTTGGGGACTTAGAATGGAATAACAACTTTGTTCTCTTTTTTAGATTCTTGCTGTACATTTATTGAAAGCAGTACTTCCATCCTGGGATAAAAATGAACGAGCAAGAGACATGAAATTTCTTGTGGAAAAACTGTTTGGTTTTTTAGGCAGCCTGCTTAGTACTTGTTCTTCAGATATCCCACTACTCAGAGGTAGAGGAATTTTCCCCAATGGCTTTTTTTTTTTTTTTCATAGGAATTGCATGCCTTAAACTGATAACTCTGTGCAATTGCTTTATCTTTTCAGAATCTACTCTGAGAAGGAGAAAGGCCAGGCCCCAAGCATCTCTAACTGCAACTCACAGTAGTACTTTAGCAGAAGAGATAGTGGCACTGCTGAGGACACTCCATTCGCTAAGCCAGTGGAATGGACTCATAAACAAGTACATCAACTCTCAGCTAACCTCCATCACCCACATCTTTGCAGGAAAACAGTCAGAAGGGGTAGTTTCCACGTTTTAAAATAAGCTCATTTTTTATAGCAATATTTATTTTGAAATAATAAATGTAAACAATATTAAGCTTAACTTTGAAACCATTTTTTAATTTATATATATGTATTTGTGTTGTAATCTTTAAATTAAAGTATGTTTAATTGACCTCGTGTTTTAAAGCAGAAGGAAGCCTGTTTTCACCCTACAGTTAATTTTATTGTTCTTTCTTAGGCTCTTTTGGATGACTACTTCCCTGACACCGAGAATCCAGAGGTGGGAGGCCTAATGGCAGTGCTAGCCGTGATCGGTGGCATAGACAGTCGCTTGAGACTTGGTGGGCAAGTGGTTCATGACGAATTTGGAGAAGGCACGGTGACACGCATCACCCCGAAAGGGAAAATCACCGTGCAGTTCTATGACATGCGAACGTGTAGAGTGTGCCCACTGAACCAACTAAAACCAGTAAGTGAGTTTTATTGAGGCTTTAATACAGGGAAGAGTATAGCTTTGTGAAATTAGGCTTTCATTTGGTGCAAAGAATATCTTTTCATTGGGTTAAATACATTGACATTCAAGACCTGCAATGCTCTGAATGCTAATCTAAGATGATACTGATGCAAGCCTCTATCGGGTCTTTAATGCCTTCATTTGTTGGGGAGGTGAGGAGAGGGTATTTGAGCTGAAGTTTTTTGACTTGCAAAATTCCAAGTCCTGACAACATGATTTATATCTCTTACATGAGAAGAGCTTTCTTATTTGTCTTTCATTTTATTTGCTAACTAATGTAGAGACTCTCAACATGTTCTCACTTGAATCTTAATCTCAGACTGGTTAACAAGACTTGACAGAAAGCACAGCCAAGGTGCCTGGTCTGCTTCAGGGATTGTAGTTCTTCCTTGCTTTAACTGTGTCTTGCCTCTTCACTAAGTATAGCTGGGATTATGTGGTACAGATACAAGTTTAGGAGCTTGGTAGGGAATAGAAATCCTCTCCAGTTCTTTGTTTTATTGTTCTTGACCAGGTACTACTTCTTTCTCTTCCTCAGTTAACAATAATACAAACATCTGAATGACTTTGTCGAATTTTGTAAAATGCTTACCAGTATTTTTTTTGTTTGTTTTTGTCTTTCTTCTCCATCTCTGCAGCTTCCAGTTGTGGCTTTTAATGTAAACAACTTGCCTTTCACTGAACCTATGCTATCCATTTGGGCTCAACTAGTAAATCTGGCTGGAAGTAAAATAGAAAAACACAGAATGAAGTCTCCCAATCAGGGTCTTTCAGGTACAAGTTTCTTTTTTCTTTTTTCTTTTTTTTTTCTTTTGTTTTCTTTGCTTTTGTTTTCTTCTTAAAGGGCTCAATATTCTCAGGGAAAAATACTGTTAACAGCAAACATATATTAAAAAAAAATCTGTAACCTTAACTTTCTTCTTAATTGACATTGAATAATATGCACTTATGAGACTAGTTAAGCTAGGAGAAAAATTTCCCTGCACTGCAGGTGGAATACTGTTCCTAATTAGGTGAGAAAATGTAAATATGGTTTGGGGCTGGTCTTCTTATGTTGAATTGGTTTAACTGTTGCCTACATATAGCATCTTAACTGCACTTACTGTACCATATATGAGCTGTATTGTTGTCCGAGGTGTGAAAAGCAGGAAGGTGGTGTTTTTAATATCATACATCACAGAATGCCTGCAAACTTCTTATCCAGGTACAGTTCAAAGTAACTCATACTTCAGTAGCATTTCACAAGTTTTCATACGGAGTTAAGATGTAAACTGATTTTTGGACTGAGGTTGTATGAATATAGCCATCATAGTGTTAATGGCTGCTTGATGTTTCTGATAGGTCAAGTGGATTTGGATCTGCTGAGATGCCAGCAATTAAAGCTGTACATACTGAAAGCAGGCCGAGCTCTGCTCTCTCATCAGGATACACTACGGCAGATCTTATCTCAGCCAGCTGTTCAGGAGTGTGCGTTAAATCCTGCAGGTATTTGGAAATGCAATCTGTGTGTGTCACTGTTTGCTTAGGTGTTAGAGCACAGTGATTGTAACCCTTGCTAATGGCAGTTGTAGGTTAGAAATAGGTTTGCCCTCTAAAGACTCAAATATTAGAATTCAGGAATGATTTAACAATATATATTAAAATTTGTCACAGGAGATATTCAACACTTAATACAGTTTGAGTGGTATGGCAGCAATTTGGTTTATTGATGGGAAGTCACAGTGATTAGTCTACTGCATGTTTGAGTTGCTCAATCTTAATATAAATTGGGTACCTTCTAAAGATTAAAGTTTCATTCACCATCAAGCATCTCTTGACCTTGAGGAGTAACCTTGAGAGGCATCCCTGCCCGAGGGGAGATCTCTGCCATGCAGCCTGCTGCTTCAGCAAGGAGAGCTCAAATTAAGCTTTCTCTGACTGCTGTATTTATAGGATAAAGTGAGTGGGTCATAGTCATACTTAGTCTTACTGCATTGTTTTTGACCTGTCAATGTAATTCTTTATTTCTTTGTAAGGGTTTTCAATTGGTTATCTGTTTTAGGGCTTGTACCCCTTTTGATGGTGGTCAAGGCTGTGTGCGTTTGCCAGGTGCTTTATTATTAATGAGCTGTCCACTTTAGGGAATAGTCACATTGAGGCCTACTGTGATTAATAAGCTAGAGCAAGACTTGTGTTACGTGCAGGAGTTGAGTGTGTCCATCGCAAATACACTTTGACTTTTTAACTTTGGCTTTGCAGAATAAGTGGGTCAAGTGTTTGAAGTTTAAATATTGGAGTTAGCTAAATTTGTAGGTTTTCTATAATTAGTACCAGGCCACATTTTTTTATTAAAAAAAAAAAAAAGTATTGTTGTTTTTGCAATGCTTGCTTTTTCTGATTCAAAGCTTAAAGTATGAAATGTCATTTAGTTATTTCGTTGAATTAAAATGCTTTACAATTTCCAGAGCAACAGGTACCAAGAAATAACATGTTAAACAGAACCTCAAGAGGAATTTAAGGAACTGTAGTTTTAATTAATTTGAATTAATTACCTGCATGCATTCATTCTACACATAAAAATAAAAGAAATAGCTTTGCCATCTTCCAGTGTAGTTATTGATGCCATTCTAGTTCATATTTACTCTTTGGGAACTTCTGAAGCATATAATGTCTTTAAATAAATGTTTGTTCAGCTTGTATGTTTTGTTTTACTTTCAGTTACCAAATTCTAATTATCAGTTTTCTTACAGAAATTGAACAGATTTTACTTTTACCATTGGATTTTTAGGGCAGGAAGAAAAAGCTTTAAAAAACAAACAAGCAAAGACAGCATTAAGTGCATGATGAGTATAGCTACTCTGCTATTGTTTCAAATATGAAAACTTTTTTGGGAATTAAGAAAAGCGTTCTCACTTTTCACTTAAGTATCACAGTAAAGATCTAGGAAACATGAATGTTTATGCCAACAAGAATATAAAATATAACAATGGTGGAATCGAGAGGCAGTTGATTCAAAAATGGTTTATTCTTGTGAACGGGCAATGAATACTTATTCGGAGCTCTTCCCGTGAGGTGTATTAGAGAGGGAGGTGACTTAGTCCAGAAAGTAGGTACCATGATTTTGGGAATAATGAAAGGAGGTTGTTAGCTATCTTAAAGTAGTTTATTGTGGACCTCTGTATAATCAAGTTGTAACAAGGTCGGTTCACAAGTTGCTTGAGCAGTTTCTGCTAGACATGTTCTAGTGAATTTCTGTAAAATTAGCATTCATGATCTACAAATTTCTCATTCGCTTTTTGTACGGAAGTGTAGCAAACATGGTTTAATCTTAAACACGTGCTTCCTGTGGAGAAGAGATATGTGAGAAGTAACAATATGTTTGATCTACTGATATGATTTATTCTGGCTTCAAAATAAGTCCTCTGATGGACCGGTGTTACACGGTTTTGGTTAAAATAATGTTTTTGTTTCAAGAGGATGGAGCAGCTGCCTCTCCTGACATAGGAGATATGTCTCCTGAAGGACCTCAGCCTCCGATGATACTTTTACAGCAACTTCTGACAGCTGCTACGCAACCATCACCTGTGAAAGCAATATTTGACAAACAAGAGCTTGAGGTAGAGTCTGTCTTTTCTGCTAAAAAGTATCTTAATAAATAACCCTTTCTAAGTCACATTCCTATTGAAACTCTTTAAGCTATACGTTAAAAAGTGGCACTGAACCCTTTTTAGTAAATAACGTTTAATTTCACATGCACACACAAACTGTACTAAGTATGCTTGTTTTACTTAGACTAATGAGTTTGTTGTCATTTAGGCTGCTGCTTTGGCAGTGTGTCAGTATCTGGCGGTAGAGTCTACGCATCCATCAACTCCAGTGTTTGAAGACTGTAGCTCTAGTGAGGCTACAACACCCATCACAGTGCAGCACATTCGGCCCACGAAAGTGAAGAAACGCAAGCAATCTCCAATTCCACCCCTTCCCATTGTAGTTCAACTTATGGAAATGGGATTTCCTAGGAAAAACATTGAATTTGCATTAAAATCTCTGTCTGGAACATCTGGAAGTGCGTCTGGGTTACCAGGTATTTAATTTAGTTAATTTAATGATGTTAGAAGGAAATTTTGCTAGCAGATTAAAATGCTACTTAACAAGGGAACAACTGTTCTCTATTTGGATATAATCCTAAGAATGCTAGAGAATCCCTCAGTAACAGACTATATTTGTTTTCTGTATTAGGAGTGGAAGCCCTGGTTGGCTGGTTGTTGGATCACCCTGATGTTCAAATTACTGATCTCTCTGATGCTGATACTATCTCCGATGAATATTCAGATGAGGAAATAACAGAAGAGGTCGAAGAAGCTGAAGCTGCTTGCCCTGTGGTAAGTACCAGGTTACTAAAAAGTAAGTAAGGCTAGCAGACTGTAAATTGTAATTCTTTCCTTTTATGAACTTGGTTAGATTTCAAGAACATTGTGCTGACCCAGGCTTTCAAGACTAAAAGAAGACCACATTGGCCCTAAGTTTCTAAAATAGACCATAAAAGATCTCAAGAATAATCTGTGAATGTATGTATGATTAGCACAGAAGGAGGAGTGGAATGCAGGTTTATCTTTCACTATCAGTAACTCTAGGTATCCCATACAGTTAGTCTCAGTTTCACGTAAACTAGTCTGTGCTATAGAGTAGTATTTGTAAAGGACTCCTTTAGTTTATTTTTTTCTTCCTTTGGCTGAAAATAAAAGTAAAATGTTAGCAATAAAGCATAACTAATGAATTAGTGAATAAATGGCAAAAAAGATGCCAGTGAAATAACTTCCTTTTCCTTATAACAACTGTTTTCAGTGATTGGCAAAAAAAAAAAAAAAAAGCCTTTTGAGTGTGACGGCTTTAATGTAACACATTTTTCTAAACATGCGTACTAAAACAGGAATCCAGTAATTCTCAATCTTTATAAAAAATACATCTTGAAAGGAATGATATTCCATCTCGTCAGCTTGTTTTTGTAAGGGAACACTTAAAATCTGATTGTTATATAACAACAACAACAAAAAAGTAATGTAGTCTAAGTAAGAGACTACTATTCACACGCTTTTGGTTTTTTCCTCGGCAATCACACAACCTAAGGAGTGGAATGTGAATGTGTATGTGTAAGGCTAAGTAGATTACTCACAAATCCTTTTTGCACTAATACTCTTTGGCAAGCAGATTTCATACAAGCAACTTAGAGATTTTTTTTCCACAAATCTTGAAAATTTACAGCTTGACAAGTCATTCTGGAAACTAAGCTTTAAGGTAGATCATAAACAATAGCCCTATAAAGAGTTGACTCATCGAAGATTTTTCCCATGAAGAATTGGCATGTAACTTAGATATGATACTGTTTTTTTTTATCGGATTATCTTCATTTTCTGCTAACAATCCTATTTATCTGAATTTTAAACAATTTTTTTAACTGTTATGTGTTTATCTTGGATTTTTTTTCCAGTCAAATGGTGCTGTTGTAACAGAAAGCCAGACCTATAAGAAACGAGCTGATTTCTTAAGTAATGATGATTATGCTGTGTATGTGAGAGAGAATATTCAGGTAAGTATTTTCCATATAGCTTTCATCACCATGCTTTCCTTCTGGTACAAACATCTCTGCAGAGCTCTGACATTTTATCGTTCTTTTTCTGTAGGTGGGGATGATGGTTAGGTGCTGCAGATCCTATGAGGAGGTTTGTGAAGGAGATGTTGGCAAAGTTATTAAATTGGATCGAGACGGCTTGCATGACCTCAATGTACAGTGTGATTGGCAGCAAAAAGGTGGTACTTACTGGGTCAGATATATCCATGTTGAGCTTTTAGGTAAGTTGGTTGCTAACTTTTTTTTTGAATAAAAAGCTTAAATGATATATTAAGGGAGATGAATTTTGGGGGTGAAAAAAAAAGTACTTACCATGCATTTATTCTTGTGACTGCTAGGTTTCCCACCACAGAGTTCTGCCTCCCATATCAAGATAGGTGACAAAGTGCGAGTGAAAACCTCTGTTACCACACCCAAATACAAATGGGGCTCTGTTACTCACCGGAGTGTGGGAGTTGTCAAAGGTAATGTATATTCAAAATGGGGCATGGGAGATAAAATGGGAAAACACACAGACTTTCTGCAGTGTTTAAGGACAGAATCTTTTAGACACACTAAGAAATCATACTGTTGTGATTTCTCTCTTACTGATGATAAGAATAGAATGTGTGTGATGTCCGTGATGGGTTTAGAGACATGCCCAGGGAAGTGGTTGAGTCACCATCCCTGGGGGTGTTCAAGGGAAGGTTGGACCTGGTGCACAGGGACTTGGTTTAGTGGGTGACATTGGTAGTGGGATGATGGTTGGACCAGATGATCTTGAAGGTCTTTTCCAACCTTAATTTTTTTATGATTCTATGCACTCTGTACCTACCCAGTACTTTTTTGAGCTGCTGTGTTCACGTCTAGTAAAGAGATCTTAAGAATTTGTGCAGTTTCCTGCACAGTTGTAGTTCTCCTGTATACTTTGTCTGGATGAACCGCAAAGGTTTATTATGGTTTCCCTTTAAGAAGTAAACATGACTTGAAGACTCTGTATGAAAGTGAGCTAAAAGTGAGGTACACTAATGGCAACCTGTAATTGATGTTACAGAAGTAATCTTTGGGGTATTGATTTTTTTAAGAGGTACAGATTTTGGTCATTCTATTTATGCTTAGAAATGCTCTCTCCCTTTGTAATATGAAGTCAGGGAATTTTAATATATTTTTATCTATATTCTATTTAAACATATATTCTACTTATAGAATTCTTTCGTACTCCTTTTCTCTCTGCACCTTCCCAGACTATCTGACTAGGTTAATACGTAGTTCCATTAAAACAAAAGATTGCTTATGAAAGAGACTTCTGTTTTTTTTTTCTTGTCCGATGTTGACTGTAGCACTGGACTCTGCTGCATTTCATAGAGATTTGTAACACGTTTTATTTTCTGTTTGTTTTTGTTACAGCTTTTAGTGCCAATGGGAAAGATGTCATTGTAGACTTTCCTCAGCAATCTCACTGGACTGGATTGTTGTCAGAAATGGAACTGGTCCCCAGCATTCATCCTGGAGTCACGTGAGTGATGAATTATGTCTTGTTTAATGTATATAGTTTATTATTTGGCCTTATTGTCTTGATTCCATTATCTTGACTGCTGGTATAATTAGCTTCTGTAATGAAAACTGCTAGAAGTGTATTTATATTTTCTCCTTTTGTGAAATCAGGTGTGATGGCTGTCAGATGTTTCCTATCAATGGGCCTAGATTCAAATGCAGAAACTGTGATGATTTTGACTTTTGTGAAACCTGTTTTAAAACTAGGAAGCACAATACCCGACATACTTTTGGCAGAATAAATGAACCAGGTAAGTTTCAGAATTCACGTGCTTCCAGGATTTACTCAAAATGAATTTGTTGTAAAAAGTTTTAAAACTCAGCATCGTATCATAATGAAATTAATGGTTGGACTCACCCTCTAGACAACAAAACATTTTTAACACCTCACAGTGCTGTAGCAATTGCTTGTGATGAACTACACCAAAATGCCAACCCTTAAGCTTTTGTTCTAGTGTTAAATAAGTTTAAAAAAGGCTGCCTGACAACTAACTCTTTGTTAGAACTGAGCTATACCAAGAACCAAAATAGTGTAATTCTTTAATCTTCCTGCCTTTTGCTGTCAGTTTAACTGTAGGTGAATGGATCTTCATGACAGCAGTTAAAACTTTAAATATCTCCTCTAAGATTCATTTTTAGAGATCTATTGCTCTGTAATAGTGTTGCCTAGCAATGTGTGATGACTGTTGTCTCACTTCCTCCATGATTTGGAGACTCTAGATGAATTTGTAAGAATGGCCTGTTACAAGAATGGGAAACCTTTTGAAATACTCATCAGAATTCTTTACTTTCTAAGACGAGAACAGTTGAACCCATTTTAACTTCAAAACTCCTGGGTTTTGCATCATCATTAATACCTGAAATAGGCTTTTGTTTATTTTGTTTATTTTCCCACCCAGCTAAAAGTCAGTCTCACATCAAGCTTTTGCAAGGTGATGCTGGCTTTTGAACTAAGCTTCATATTTACACATAGCCAGTCTGATTAGTTTGGAAAATATATAAATACTTCCTACTAGAGATCTTGAACATACACTGTATTTATATCATGGTCTCTTGAAAGGGCGAGAAAGACTTCCCATTAAGAAATCAGTTAGTATGGTTGTGTATTGGTAATCCTGCCCATTGCACTGGGTGTAGATTAGAGAAGTTGTAATATTTTTGTCAGGCTTACTAGAAGCTACAAACATCAGTAAAGGGCTTGTGCAAGGAGGAAGACCTCAGCTCTCTAACCTTTCTTGTTCTTGACTAAGGTTCAGAATTTTTGAGTGATGAAATTTAGATGCATATTCTCCTGTAAAAGATTTCTCTTGAGGGTTGGCTGAATATTTTTCATGTTCTGTGGTGGTGTACAAAGCTCACGTGCTGTGGGCCTACGTTTTGAAGTGTATGTACCATCGAACTTTGATTGATATTTCAAAAGGAAGGGACATTTTTCAGAATTACTCTTAGTGTTATACATTCCTAGAGATATTAGAGCAATTTTCCTTAATTTGTTGATAATCAATTTTTATGAAATCATGGATGGTTTCTTGGTAGAAATCAATCCTAAGAATAGAAGGTGTGACATCCTGAATGACAGGCATGAGAACTTGTCATCAGATACAGTGCTTGGAACTCATAAAAAGGAATAAATTTCAAGCTATGCCCTTTAAACATGAATAATATTACCATATATATGGCATGCTTTCTTCATGCTTATGTGTCGCGTGTTCTACTTTCAGATCACATGTCTGAAGTCTTTGATTTCTTCTGTTTCCTTTCATGTTGCTTATGGATTTATGTAAAACAACTTTCCCTGAGAGGTGCATGCTTATGATTTCATTTAACCACGCAGGTCAGTCTCCAGTGTTTTGTGGGCGTTCTGGAAAACAGCTGAAGAGACGGCATAGTAGCCAGCGGGGAATGCTACTGGACGATTGGTCAAGAATAGTGAAGAATTTGAACGTCTCGTCCTCTGTGAATCAGGCTTCACGACTTATTGATGGTAGTGAGCAGTGCTGGCAGTCTTCTGGCTCACAAGGAAAGGTAACTTGAAACCGTAACTGGTTTATTCTGGCATCCTTTCTTCTCAAGAGGATAACTGTTTACCTTACTTTGCTAATATATTTGTTTGTTACCTTCATGTAAGATAAAAAAAGTAGTAAAAACAGACATCTGAAGTACAAAGCTATGTTTCTTCGTAGTAAATATGCCTGTTTTTAAAGCTGTGCTTCATTACAATTATTTCTTGTAAATTATAAGGAACTTTTGTGAGTTTTGAGATACAAGGTAATTATTTTACTCTGTGGTTGATGATATGATTGCAATAGCCTTTTCAGTGTAGTAACTGACATTTTTTATCATGTTGATTATATTTTACTTAAGTGAGTTTATTGCAAGAGGAAAAGCACCGATGTTCCTACTAAATACAACTCTTCTGGCTGCTTCTCACTTGCACTCCTTCTTAGTCTATTGGCCCACAGAGCTGCGTTGTGGCCAGTGTAGGCTTCATTTGCACCTAGGCTTCTTTCAAAGATTTATGTCGTCCCATTTCTTGACCACCAAGGGTATTGTGTTTTCTCAGTCTTCTAGATGGTGTTGCTCTTGAGTGAAATCAATTGCTTGCTGCAATTGTTTCTCTTGACATGGGGGTTGGACTGCCCAGATTCCATGCGTTACAGATGTGTGCCAGTGTACCATTGGAGAATGTTTTTTCACTCTTTATAGAAAAACACATTTACTCTTCTTAAGTCATATAGTGATTCTACAAATACCATCTGAAAATTATTTTTTTTTCTTTTCCTTAGCACTGGATTCGCTTGGAGATTTTTCCAGATGTTCTTGTTCACAGACTAAAGATGGTAGTGGACCCTGCAGACAGCAGTTACATGCCCTCTTTAGTTGTAGTTTCAGGTATGTGAATGCACTCTGAGAAGCTTGAAAAATACGTTTTTGTATATCCAAGAGTAGGTATTTATCTGGCTTCAGTCAGTATAGCCATGTATTCAACATGTGTTCCTGTTCATGACACAAACTCCTTATTTTAATGTGTTTTTTTTTCAATGTTTTGTTTTCTAGGGGGGAATTCCTTAAATAACCTTATAGAGCTGAAGACAATCAACATAAATCCTACAGATACCACAGTGCCTCTTCTCAGCGATTGTACTGAAGTAAGTGAACTTTGTGTTCAGAAAATTATTCCTGTATGCGAATAAAAAAAAAATTTTGTTGAAAGAGATGGATCAGAAGAAGTGCTGTTATTATTAAAGCATGGTATTTTACTTTTCCTCTCTATGAGAAGCATTTCCGGCAGTGGTAAAGTTATTTATCCTGGTAAGTTTTACTGTAACCACAGTGCAACTCTGTAATAGCTTTAGCAGACATATATATTATTTTTTGTGTGTGATGTAAATCAATATACTTATGAACCAAGGTGGCCTCCCAATAAACTTAAATCTGGGGATCACTTTGGTAGGTGATTTTATTTTGCATGGTAGTTCTGATCATTTTCAGCAACAAGAAAGAATGAGTACTGAATATTTTAGATTGGAAGTGAAATCATCAAACTAATGAGGCCACATGTTTATCTTAGAGTACAAATTATTTTGTGCTGAAAAGCCAAATAATTGAAATTACAAATTCATTTAGTTAATGGTTACAAAAATCAAGCAAAAGTTCTAAGTCTTTCCTAAGTTTTGTAAAGCTATAGAGGATGCAGAAGACGGCAATTTTTTTTTTTTCTTCTTAGTATCACAGGTATATTGAGATTGCAATCAAGCAGTGCAGGAGCTCTGGAATTGATTGCAAAATACATGGCCTCAGCATACTGGGACGTATACGTGCAGAGGATGAGGATTTGGCTGCAGTCCCTTTCCTTGCTTCTGATAATGAGGAAGAAGATGATGATAAAGCTAACACTGGGAGGTAGGTAACTGTAGGTGGGGGCAAAAAATTATAGAGACTTAGCATCTATATATTCCATTCAGGAGATTACTTGTAAGCAATGCAATTTAATTAGGTTGAATGGCAGAAAAAGAAATCAGTATCTTTGTCAGAATTGTAGGTAGGCCATTTGTTAATTAAATATATTTTGTAAGATTATCACACTGGTAAGATGGTAGCATTTTGTATATCACCTACTGTTCTCAACCTGGAGTTGAAATCCTAGCTGAAAACTTGATAAATTCATACTTGGTATATATTTACCACTGCTCAAGAGAATACACACTCTGGGTTTTGTGATGTTTGTTTTTCGTAGCTACCTCTCAGCTGGGATGATATAGTTTGGATACCAAAACTATTCCAGTATTACAAAATCAGTAGATAAAGTAAAAAAAGTTTATATGCTATAGCATGAAGGTTGCTTAGACTAACTTTTTCCCTTTTTTTTTCCTACTCCTAAATATCCTCAGTCTTGTTAGAAAGAAGGCAGCTGGGCTGGAATCGGCAGCTACAATAAGAACCAAAGTTTTTGTTTGGGGACTGAATGACAAAGATCAGTTGGGAGGACTAAAAGGTTCTAAGGTATGTTTGTGGTTTTAGTACTTCAGTATGAGATGGAAGCAGCTAAAAATAAAATATGCAAGTTTCACACAACTCAAATTTAATTCTAACATGATCAGAATTTTAAAGTTCATTACCAGAATGTATTACGGGTAGATTTTCATGGGTTTCTGATGTTAAGAAGTGTAGATATATGCTAGATGGAAAGTTTAGAGCAAATGTGCATTTTGGTTGTTACTCTGAAATCTAGTTTTTTTTTTTTTTAGCAACCACTTAACTGTTTGGTTTAGATGATAACAAACTAATTGTCTTAAAAATCTGTAGTGCACTCTGTTTTATTCCTTTTGAGTTTATTATATACATTAAATGTAGATAATAGTGAACTTCTCTATGTATTACCTGTAAGCGGAGCTGGTTCAGTAATCAGAAAAAGAAGTTTAATTCTAATTTTTTCATTAGTGTAACTTGATTACATTTTAGTGCATTTGAAAGGAATTTCAGGTCTGTTTGCAACTGCTTATGCATAATTTTTGATATGATGCAAGATGGGAGATGCATGGTGAATATTGAATCAGTTTGAGATTTTAATCTGACAAGTATGCTAAGGGCATTAATTTCTAAATGAAATGTGTACTGTTGTGTCTGTGGAGTGCCTTTCACAAAAAAAAAAACCCACAAAGTTAAGCACCCTCAGTAAGTTTGCAAGTGACACTTAGTTGGGCGTGGGTGTTGATTTGCTTGAGGGTAGAAGGGCTCTGCAGAGGGCTCTGGGTAGGCTGGATCGGTGGTCTGAGGCAAACTGTGTATGAGGTTCCACAAGGCTAAGGGCTGGGTTCCGAGCTTGGGGCACAACAACCCCAAGCAGCGCTACAGGCTGGGGGCAGAGTGGCTGGAAAGCTGCCTGGTGGAAAGGGACCTGGGGGTATTGGTCAATAGCTCCCTGAATGTGAGCCAGCCGTGTGCTCAGGTGGTCAAGAAGGCCAACAGCATCCTGGCTTAAATCAAAAATTAGCATGGCCAGCAGGACTATGGAAGTGATTGTCCCTCTATATTCATCTGGACAGTGATGTCAATATTAGCTTACAAAAGGCCTATGGAAAGTTTTTTTCCCTATATACTGCAATAAAGAAGTCTGCTGGAAACTGTTTTTTTATCTGCATAAAAATAAATAACTGATATCTGCCCTTCTTATAAAAGTGGATATGCCAGGTTTGAATATGTTAATTTAAAACACTTGAAAAGGGAGTAGTATTAGTATCTATCCATAAATATTCAGCTTGATCAAAGACTCCTTTGTAGCAATGAGGAAAACAGGTTGCTTGTTTGTTTCTCTTCTTGACTTTATCTCTAATCCAGATAGCTAAAGTGTTTTGCTATTGAAAAACTTAGTTGTGCTCCAGTTCCTGCATGCTGATTAGAAGTGTGTTGGTCAACTTGTGTTTGTTTCAACTTGGTTTATTTTGCTTTTTGCCTTTCTTCAGAACTGAGTTAGATTTTCTCAAGAGAACTATACTTAAAAAAAAATCCTTGTTTTTATCCCATTTCATTTTCTCTCAGGCTTCTTGTTTATTATGGTTTCAGTATTGTGTGCCTTTTCTTGGTTTCTGTCTTTTGCCTAATGTATATTAACAGATGTGTGAACTGTCTGAATAATACAGGGAATTTTCATGTATCTTAAATGTAGCTGTCAGATTAAGTGGATGATCACTTCAGAATAGCTCTTCTATTAAAAGTATAAAACTTTAAAATGTATTGTAATAATTTCTGTTTCCTGTCTTCTCTAGATAAAGGTTCCTTCCTTTTCTGAAACCCTATCTGCCTTGAATGTTGTACAAGTAGCTGGAGGGTCCAAAAGCCTTTTTGCAGGTAATACAAGTTTAAAATATGTATTGGGTATTTAAGAGCAGAAATAAATTTCCAGTTTCAAAGCGTTAATGGTATTACAAAATGTTTTTTTCCCCATTTTAGTGACTGTAGAGGGTAAAGTATATGCCTGTGGAGAAGCTACAAATGGAAGGCTGGGTTTAGGAATATCTAGTGGAACCGTGCCTATTCCTCGCCAGATTACAGCTCTCAGTAACTATGTTGTAAAGAAGGTGGCTGTTCACTCAGGTACTAGCTATTGCTATGCTTACATACATAAACAAAACATATTAAGCCTAAAAATAGAAGTTGTTTTGCAGTTTCTTGGGTACAGTGATGCCCCAGCATGCTTCTTTTTTTTTTTATATATATTTTTTTTATTTTTTAGAAGTAGAGTGTTAAGTACTGGAGGTCTTATGGTAAAATCTGTGAATTTTGAACATTCTTAATTTCTTAATTTGAACACTCTTAATTGCTGGAAAAGTTTTCGCAGTCTGATCCAGAGAAAGTATTTTCATTTTTTTTTAATACTGCTAAATTGTATGTGTGATACTGTTTTTTATTTTCCTTGCAGCATTAAAAATAAATTAAGTGATTATTTTTTTCTTTTAAATGTGCCAGGAAGTCTACATTCACAATTGTTTTGTGTTTTAAATTAAATCACATAAAAGCTGTTTAGAATGTGACTAATGTGTTGGGTAGAAAGGCTCATACAAATAAGTTGCAGAAACAAAACAGTATCAAATTTCTGAGATTTCTGCTAGACCTCTGCCTGTTTCAATGTTTAAATTTGTTTTTACTTTCAGGTGGCCGGCATGCTATGGCATTAACTGTTGATGGAAAGATATTTTCATGGGGTGAAGGAGATGATGGAAAACTTGGTCACTTCAGTCGAATGTAAGGATACCAATTTTATCTGTGTTTCAGTAAGAGAGAGCATTGCTATTGTGTGTCATAGCACAGCTAACCACCACGTTTGACAATTACAGGGTTCTTAATTTAATAGGAATAAAAAATTGTGTCCAAAAAGACTTTCTCAACAAAAACTCTGGAACAGAGTTTTGAAAGAAAAAAGATATAGATATAACCAGAAATCTTTGTTTTTCGTTCTGGTATATTATGAGATGTTGCTCAGAATACATAGAAAATGAAAGTACTCAAATCAGATATTTAATATATGATGATACATAAATATTAGGGGGGTGTGTGTCACTCAAATCTATGAAAATGGAAGTCCAGATTAGAGCAGTATTATCATTTCCTTGTTCAACTGCCTCATGTTTTCTGTAATGTATTAACAGAGAGACTTAGAATTCTTATCATGGGCATTTATTGGGAGCTAACTTTCCAAAAGTCACACGTATATTTATAAAACATGAATAGTGGCTCTGATATAGTCAATATTAGAAAACCCTTTTGAGTTGAAACTCTTCCCTATATTCAAAGTATATTGTTATGATGTGAATAGTAAATGTTTCCAGTACTCTCACAGAAACCTGACAATAAATTCCAGTTCTGATTTCTCTTATTAACAAGCAAAATTGGGATGGAAATGTCAACTTTTAATCTTATTGTCTGCTCTTTGTCATCACGGTGGAAAAATAGTTATACCTAACAAATCACTCAACCTTGGGTAATGATAGGATATCAGTTTTCACTTTATATATATGCTTTTTAATTAATTCATAATTTTGATTTTGATATTTTAGTTTTGTCACCTAAATTTTGCAGTGTAGATGCTTAAAAAAATTAAAATCCGAACAAAACCTTTGGAGTACGTTAGAACAGTATAAATTTAAAATGTATGGTGCTACTACAGGATACGTCTTAGAATTGTAAGCTGCATTTTATTTTATCTTCAGGATACTGTTAGTTTTACACAAATATTTTTTTAGGTTATAGAGGTTGATGTATTGTGTAACTCTTTCAGAAGTGATGCAATGATATATTCTTTACTCACTGTCTTTAGGAACTGTGATAAACCCAGACTGATAGAAGCATTGAAAACCAAACGGATCCGTGATATTGCTTGTGGCAGTTCCCACAGTGCTGCCATTACCTCTAGTGGTGAACTGTATACATGGGGTCTTGGAGAATATGGAAGGCTAGGACATGGAGATAATACTACACAGCTGAAACCTAAGATGGTAAAGTAAATGTTTCTCATCTCTGATGAAATGCGAGTGTTTAGTGACTGATAAAGTAAAGCAAAGCCGAAACTGTAAAAGCAGTATGAAGACATCATTTTGGAGCAATCTGATGAGGTTTTGGTACACACACCTCTTTATTAGGTATGCAAGGTATTTCAGAAAGGCCAAGAAACACAGAATGATTTGGACTGGAAGGGACCTTAAAGATCATCGAATTCAAACTGCTGTGGGCAAAGACTCCTTGCTCAAAGCCTCATCCAACTTGGCCTTGAACGCTTCCAGGGATAGGGCGTCCACAGCTTCTCTGGGCAACCTATTCCTGTGCCTCACCACCCTCTGAGTGAAGAATGTACTCCTAATATCTCATCTAAATCTCCCCTCTTTTAAATTACCCCTTGTCCTATCACTCCACTACCTGACAAAGAGTTCCTCCCCAGCTTTCCTGTAGGCCCCCTTTAGGTACTAGAAAGCCACTGTATTGTCTCCCTGGAGCCTTCTCTTCCCCAGGCTGAAAATCCTGATACAGTTTCTCTTGCTTTGTCATGGAAAATGATTCAGAGCAGCTAGTGCTGTTCTGAATATCCATGTCATGCATCTGCTTTGACACATAGCTGGAAGCTACTGTTGTCACTGAGCAGTGTTGGATATTGACTAAGTGGGGCTTGATTAAAACTTTCCTAAATAGCATGCTCAGGCTGGACATAAAGAACAAGATTAATTGTAAGAGCTTGGAAACGTTTGTAAAACTTTTAAAATATAATGAATCTCTTTGAAACATCTTTTTTTCTGTTTTGTAGGTTAAAGTGCTCCTTGGCCACAGAGTAATTCAGGTTGCTTGTGGAAGCAGAGATGCTCAGACTCTCGCTTTGACAGATGAAGGTAGGAATGTCTTGTTCCAGAAGCTTTCTGGCATGTAGGACTACTGTGATTGTTGTTTGACCTGCAGTTTGGTGTTTGTTAGGTTTGGTGTTTTCTTGGGGTGATGGTGATTTTGGAAAACTGGGCCGAGGAGGAAGTGAAGGATGCAACATTCCTCAGAACATTGAAAGACTAAACGGCCAAGGCGTTTGTCAGATTGAGTGTGGTGCACAGTTCTCGTTGGCACTGACCAAGTCAGGAGTGGTATGGACATGGTACGTTAAATATGCTGGAAAATATTAACAAAGCAATTGCTAAGTATGTGTTGTATTTGCTGCTCTTTGTTCATCTTAACCCCATCTGTGCCTTCTCTGTGTGCAGACTTCGTCTTTTAGATTGGAATCTCTTTGAGACAAGCTGTGATCTGTTCGGTTACTGTCTTGTAGCATGCCGAGTTGTCTGTTGTACTTTGTTAGGATGCCTGGGTCTCACTGAATCAGTGGAGGAAGTAGAAGATCATTCCCTCTTAGGAACAATAAAGCATGCAAAGAAATGTTAATTTTAGACTTTGGAGCAGACTGTGAAAGAGAACATGAGAATTGTATCATGGAGTATGTAGCCTACAGTTAAAATAGAGACAGAGTAAGGATGTAATAAAGTAAGGACTCATCTAGTATTGAGAGGAGATGGAAAGGACTGCACTGGAAACACATGGGACATTGCAGAGTTCATTGCTGCTCAGAAAGCCACTGAATTGTCAGTAATGATCCTTTTTCTTCTCTCTATCTGTTCACTTCTGCTTTGTTATGAACACAAACTGGCTTTTTAAGTTTATAAACCTTTCCTAAAATTTTTGAGTTTCCTGAGTGGCAGATCAACCTCAGAGCCCTACCCATCTTTGTGTAATATGACTGTGAGCTGTTTGACATATATTAAAGCTAAGAAGATGTAAAGTGATCCTTTTTGTTTTATAAAGCAGCAATTGATGAATAATACGTAGAGAAATTGACAAAACTTCTATTTTTATAAGTTTCTTCTCTTCTTAAAAGGGAGAATTGCTTTTAGGAGAGTTGTCATTTCTGAGTGGCTACTGGAAGCTGTATTTGTCTCTCACTTTTCCCCATATTTTAAGTTACTGTGGTGACGAAAGGAGTAAGAGGAAAGGGAATTTGGCAGTCTTTAAGGATGCTTTGCAGAATTCTTGTTCATTCTCTCCTTCCCCCTCTTTGTCTTAATACTTACTTTTAGTCATAAAATCTACATCTATTTCATGACATTTCATGACAGGATTACAATGAGATTTTTTGTCTTCCTGCTGTACATGTCTGTACTTTAGGGTGGCAGAGTTCCTTCTCACTTTTCTTATCTTTATGAGTTTGTACTGATTTGAGGGCAAAATCGTAACTTCTGTGTTGTGTCCTTAGGTAGGCAATAATACACTGGAGGCAAATGTGATGTACAGTAACATCTTTTCTTGAGGCATTGGAATTGGTAGTACTGAGCTGCAGAACTGAGTGAATGGTTACTAAAAACACAGTGGAAGAAGTCTGTTGTCTTCGTCTTCACTGATGTTATTAGAGAGATTTTAAGCTGTCTGTTACTTTTTGTCTATTGTATATTTTCAGTGCCGTTTTAACTTCTGTATGACAAGACTAGATAGACTGTGGAGGCTTGAGAGCCTATACTGAGGCTTGCAGTAGTGTGAAAAATGTCACTTCTGCCAACATGGTAGTTTTTGTATTATTTTTTTTCAAGTGAGTGGACACGGCAAGTGGTCTGTTATTTTTAGGTGTATCTTCAATAGTATAAGCTCGTCCAAACAGACTTGAATGAATTTTGTAAGTATACAAATTCAGCTGCAATATATACAAAAAGTAGTCATAAATGATGCCTGTTCTATACTGAGGTGAAAAGAAATAGGGTGTTAGTATTAGAGTTCCATTTTGTATCCTTTGTATATGTGATGAGTATATATCATTTACGCAATGATAACTGAAGGGTGTTGATTTTGGAAGCTGCATTGACAAAGGAATGTGCAAACAGTGTAATTGTCCTGAATTTTGCTTTTATTTTTCTATCTGTTTTAGGGGTAAGGGAGATTACTTCAGGCTAGGCCATGGTACTGATGTGCATGTCAGAAAGCCGCAAGTAGTGGAAGGATTGAGGGGTAAAAAGATCGTGCATGTGGCAGTAGGTGCGCTCCATTGCCTGGCCGTTACTGACACTGGACAGGTATGCTTCCCTTTATCCTTGATCCAGAAAGAAACAAACTGTTGAAGAAGACTGTAATAGCATCAGTGCTGATTAAATAGAAGAAAATTTTCTCACTATATTTATTTGCTTTTTGAAGTACCGAACAAATATGTGCATTTATTATAATTTGAAATCCATTAGCCTCCATATTACTGTTGGACTTCAAGTGTAGTTGTTTTAGTATTTTTTGTTGTATTTTCTTAATTTGTGGATTATTCACATGATCTGTTTCTGGCTTCCCACTCTTAAAATGAAATAGTAGTCATAGTATTTGGATAGCCGCTTCTGCTGTGGTCCAGCATTGTTACTGTCATAGTATTGAGATCTCCAGTGTAATTACTGTGCAACTGATTCTTTTAATTTAATTGTTCACTGTGAACATTGAATAATTTATGTATCAACCAATGATTTATGAATCTACAGTAATTTTTGAGTCACCTGATAAAGGACTGCTTTGATTTTTTAATGTATGGTAATTCCTGCATTATTTAAAAATAATAATAATAAAAAAAAATAAGTCATGGCAATAAGTTTTCTGAATTATCTTGGCTTAATAATACAAATCACTAAAGCTTCTCTGCAGAAATTTTAAAGAAAACAATTATATGAGGCAATCAGTGAGACAAAGTAATAAACAGAAATGTTTACTGGCAGGTTTACGCTTGGGGTGACAATGACCACGGACAACAAGGCAACGGAACGACTACAGTCAATAGAAAGCCCACTCTTGTACAGGGCTTGGAAGGCCAGAAAATCACCCGGGTTGCTTGTGGATCTTCCCACAGCGTAGCTTGGACAACAGTGGATGTAGCTACACCATCTGTTCACGAACCAGTACTTTTCCAGACAGCGAGGGACCCTTTAGGTGCTTCTTATCTTGGTTGGTATTCTTCGCCTTATGTTTTCTTTATGCCACTGCAGAGCTCGTTGTGTTTGTGGTTTAACAGTTGATAAAAGAGTGCAAAAAGAAAAGTGTCTTTCAAAAAAAACCCAAAAAAACCCCAAAAAAAAGACATAGAGGAAAAAAAAATGAACAAAAAACATTCCTGACCCAAAAAGCAAAATCTCTTCTTGAAAATGGAAGATAAAAAGGATTTGCTCAGAAGAAACATTAGTTTGAATGTTTGTTTATCTTCAGGCAATTAAAATGCAGCATAATTTATCAAATGCCCCAAATTCTTTGTCTTTATTCTGTGATAGAGCTTTATGAAGATAATAGTAGATGGATGCTACTGTCTTCTTACATTGTCTTTTACTTAATTTCTGTTTTTTTTTTTTTTTTTTTTTTGCTAAAGTAAGTGACTAAGAATTAGGGAGGCAAGAAAGCGATGTTTTTGTGTTGAATATAAACGGGCCACCATTTTGCTAATTATTTTCTTTCAAAACATGGGTATTTAAAACAAGATCAAAAACTACATAATAGAATATTTGTTTAGAATTGCAAGGGTACCTAATAAATATTAATGCTGTTTGGGAAATTTCTGTTTAAGAAAAACTTGTTTTAGATTCCAATAGAGAAAGTATTTATCTGTATCACACCATTGTTCGTGACTAAGTAACAAGGTGGAACACTTCATTTTATGAAAAGCACTTGCTGAAAAGCCTCAGTATTGGCTTTAATATTGCAGCTGTAGGAACTGCAGTTTAAAAATCTCCTGTAGACTTAGATTTACAGTCGTCTTTACTGTGTGACAGAGCCCTGGCACAGGCTGCCCAGAGAGGCTGTGGGGTCTCCTCCTTGGGGATCTCCAAAAGCCGCCTGGAGATGGGCCTGGGCAGCCTGCGCTGGGTGGCCCTGCTGGGGCAGGGCTGGGGCCTGGTGGCCTCCAGAGGGCCCCCACAGCCTCAGCCACACTGTGATATGTGATCTTTAAAGATTTACAAAAAAAATAATAAAAGAACATAAAAATAAATACTTGCTTTCTCTTTTTTCTCCTTACTTCAGGTGTTCCTTCAGATGCAGATTCTTCTGCTGCCAGTAACAAAATCAGTGGTGCAAACAGTTCGAAGCCGAATCGCCCTTCCCTTGCAAAGATTCTCTTATCACTTGATGGGAATGTTGCCAAACAGCAGGCACTGTCTCATATTCTGATGGCATTACAAATTATGTATGCCAGGTAGGCATGCAAGTGTTCTTGTGTCTTAAGGAGTGAATGATGATATAGCTGGCTTTCTTTTAGTGCCTGTTGAGTCAAATATAAAAGGTTTTACCAATTTGGAATCCTCAGGATGGGGCCAAGCCTCACTGGAATTATCTTTTGATGTTCCTGTTAACTTTTATGATGTTGTGGTTTCTTCAGAATGAGGAAATTTCCAGTACCTGAGGAAAAACAATTGTTTATTCAAGAACGCTCAAGTAAACCATGTAAAAGGAGCATAAGTAATTTGTGATAGGTGAAGTGGAAGAAGCAGTGGGGGACAGGGTGAAAAGAATAATAAAACTTTGCTGTGCCCTCCTTGTAGGTAGAGAAGTGAGTATATTTGTGCTAAAATTTATAAAGATGAACTTATGTAAAATAGTGTGGCCTTAAGAAACAGCATTAACCATCTGACTTGAAGGATGGAGATAAACTACTCTGTAAATTCCAGAGTTTGGAAACCTTTGGTTATTTTATTAAGACAGGCTCATATTTTCTCTAGTTCAACAAGGGAGTATAATTAGGTTTATGTTCATCTGTCTTAAATGATTTCAGGGATGCAGTTGTTGGAGCGTTGATGCCTGCAAGTATGATTGCACCGGTAGAATGTCCCTCTTCATCGCCAGCCCCCCCGTCAGATGCCACGTCTACAGGAAGCCCCGCAAATGGAGATGAATGTATGCTTGTAGGAGATATAGAAGAGAGGCTGAGCCCAAATCCATGGCAGGACAGGAGAGGGGAGGTAGTATCAAATGAATTTTCCGACATCATTTAACAGTGAAGCTGAAAAATACTGCTCAGTGCTTAGTTTGATAGAGAGATTGAACAGTTCTTTTGTACTATAATCTCTGGAGTGGGTATGCTGTGTGCATCAGATTTGGAAAAACTAAGATTTTAGTCTGAAAGCAATTGAGAACTGAGAATGTAGTATGTCATTAAAAGGCAATTATGATTTTTTGTAGTATTTTAAAGTTGATTTAATATATTTTAAATTAATATATTTTAAAATATTAATTATTTGATTAGATATCTAAGTAACTTTAGAGGAGTGATGTTAAACAAAAAAGTCTGGATTAAGGGAATCTTCAAGAATTACTTAATGGAACATAACTTGTAAACTTATGTTAACTAATGTAGACAGGAGAGCTTGAATGAAATTTTACTCTCTTGATGCCCAACTGCAAAGAGAAGCAGATAAAAGGAAAGGCTTGCTACTGAAGATCTTTCTTTCCCAGGCTTTTAACGTGCAGTGTTTGGGGTTGTCTTCTGCACTGCAGACTCCTGTGCAGGCACTCATGCTTTATTGTGTCTTTGTAGCAGCTGGCATTTGTAGGGGTCAAGGCTGGTTTGCCATGATAAGAATATAAAATAGAAGCCAGAAAAACAGGGAGTGAATCTGTTGTATTTGAATTTGTATGTTTTTGAATTGCTGCTGACTTTGAACGTAAACCCTTCAAACAAATAATTAGACTCCTAAAGGATTTACAGTATCCTATTGCAGCCTTTGTTAATGACTGTTCATTTTGGCTAGGTTGTTTCCTCAGAAGATGCTGTGACGCCGTCTGCTGTAACTCCCTCAGCTGCTGCTGCTTCTTCCCGTCCTTTCATTCCAGTCACAGATGATCCTGGAGCTGCCAGTATCATTGCAGAAACCATGACGAAAACCAAAGAAGTAATGTTGTCAATGCATTCCTTAAGTTCTTCTAGTGTTTTTATTGATCACTTGTGCTGTTTTAGTACTTCTAGTTATTCTATATATGACTGCATTTTTGAAGTATATTTAAAGACAGTGTGATTATTATTACTTCCTTTTCCAAAGCTGAACAAGGTTAGTTTTAGAAAAGCCTTTCCACTTGAGAAACAAGTTTAACAGTAGACTAATTCTGCGCCCATGTAAACCCAGAATTACTAATTGTCTTGAACTACCTTCAGACTTCTTCAGACAAATTACTGTGTTTAGGTTTGGTGAGATGCCTCTTTCTTCTTCGCACTGTCAATCTTTCTGCAATCTTTCTTGTTTTGTAGGACGTAGAAAGCCAAAGTAAAGTATCTGGCCCGGAACCTCAGTACTTGGATGAATTTACTAGTCTCTTAGTACCAGATGACACACGAGTCATGGTTGACCTGCTAAAGCTTGCTGTGTCCAACCGAGCAGGTGAAAAGGGAAGAGATGTTCTCTCAGCTGTTCTGTCTGGCATGGGCACAGCTTACCCACAGGTCAGGTTTTGTTTATCTTGCAGTTTAACTGTCATTTTTACTCTTAGCTTATTAGAAATTTGTCTTGTATTTGAAATATAGTTTGATTTACTGAGAAGCTTATTACGTATGAAAATTAGAGTTGAACGTCATGTATGTAGGCCTTAATGTTTTTAATAGAAATATGATATGAACATATGTATTTGCAATAAATGTCAGTATATTTCCTTGGTTTGTCATGCTGGCAAACCATGAAGCTGAATTAACCAAACCCTATTTGATGAATCTCTGGAACGTTAGTTTAAAAAGTTTCATGTTGGTTTTGTTTTACACTTAACTTTATTTCTCAAATTGGTGCAGTCATTATTGCTAGCTAAAATGTCAGTGTTGTTAAGAATATATAGTTCTTGATTTTTAAGGTTTATATTTGATGCATTGAAGCTTATAACTCTTTACAAAGTATCTATGGATGTGGGTTCCCTTGGGAAAACTAACAAATAATTAATAGATGTTCTAACCCTGGATGCTAACAGCTATACAAAAGAATAGGACAAATCACAGATGTTTTATATAATGTCTGCTAATAGGAATGAACTGAAAGTTGTTTAACATTTTCCAGCTTTACCCTTTAAATATCTCCGTAATGAGCATGATGCGTTTGTTTTAAGATTCTTATGTGATGTAGTTCATTTATGGCTTTGCGTTGCTTAAAGACTGCTTTGAAACATTGGAAATGATGCAAAGCTGGTGTTTGTGTTCCTTTTTAAAACTTGGATCACTATCCAAAAAGATAAATAATGATTCTAATAAAGATTGTATATTGAATTCAGAGTTTTTAAAAATAAATGAAATAAACGACAAGACAGCTACACTTAAAAAATTAAAAATAAAAATGTCTATCTGTCCTAGTAAACCCGGATTGTGTGAGACCCTATCTGATGTGATTAGTATAGGAGTAATAAAGTGACATTTTTGGAGCTGTTTTTTTCCAGTTTTTAAATTCCTTATTATGATCAGTTCTTTGTGTACTCCTGTTCTGGATTTGAGATAGTTATTTCCCTCCCACTCCAGTGAAATGCAAAGTATATGCACTAGCATATCAGCATTTTCCCTTCTAGCATTAATAGTGAGTGGCTAAACAACTTTTTTTCTTTCCTACTCTTTAAAAAATGAGTACTATTCTCTCTAAATTGTATGTTTTAATGTTACATTTTGGTTAAAAGATTACATCTTTCACTAATCTCTTGGCCTATGATTTAGTTATGCTCTAGTTTAGTTTTTCTGCAAGGGAAAAATATTATTTGTTCTGGCTTTTACTTATTGGAGATTTATGGTGTTTGGCTTCTAGTTTTAAAACTTTTCAAGCTTTAGCAGCATTAAAATTATTTTTTAATGAATACAATAGTTTATGAGTCAGAGAGGATTTTTTTTTTTTTTTTATTCAGGAAGAATGGTAGTTGGCTTTAGATTTCTTGGGCTAACCATACATACTTTTTGTAAACTTGATTTTAGGTTTGTCTCTTTCTTTTTTTTAGGTTGCTGATATGTTGTTGGAGCTATGTGTTACTGAGTTAGAAGATGTGGCAACTGATTCACAAAGTGGTCGCCTTTCTTCGCAACCAGTTGTGGTAGAAAGCAGCCATCCATATACTGATGATACATCTTCTAGTGGCACAGTTAAAATACCAGGTATAGAATTCCTAGAGTTTTGTTACTGAAATCCAGTTACTTGCAAGCCTACATGCATATTTTTTTTCCTCAGCTTACAAAAATATGTGTAGAACTTTTCATAGAACAATTGAATCATGGAACAACTTGGGTTGGAAGGGACCTTAAAGACCATCTAGCTCCAACCCCCCTGCCTTGGGCAGGGATGTCACCCCGTGCACTAGGTTGCCCAGGGCCTCATCTAACCTGGCCTCAAACACCTCCAGGGATGTGGCATCCACAGCTTCCCTGGGCAACCTGTGCCAGTGCCTCACCACCCTCCGAGTGAAGAATTTCCTCCTAACCTCTAATCTAAATCTACCCTCTTTTAGTGTAAAACCATTCCCCCTTGTCTTGTCATTGTCCCCCTTGTCTGCCTGAGCAAAAAATTGTTCCCTGTCTTGTTTATAAGTCCCCTTGAAGTATTGGAGCCTTCTCTTCTGTGGGCTGAACATCCCCAGCTCCCTCAGCCTTTCTTCAGCCCTCTGATCCACTTCATAGCTCTCTTCTGTACCCATTCTACCAGATCAACATTACAATACAAACAACAATACATACAAAGATACAACAGTATAAAAATATTACTTTTAAAGTAATGCTACGTATCCTGTTGCTGTAATAATATATTTCTTAAAACACTTGCATACCACATGAACATCTCAGTCCTGTGAAATATACTTTTACCCACGTTTGGGTTCTCTGTGATGGAATTCTGTATACCATTTCTCTGCAGCTACGTATTACTGCTGTCTTCTGTTCAGTTACAAAGCTGAGAATGATCTGAGTTGTTTTCAGGGTCAGTAACTGAACACCTTTCCTTCAGCCTTGATCATTAGGAAATACTTTTTTCCTTTCTTTACTGTATTTTCATGTAATGCTTCCTTCAGTATGTTATCTGGTACTTAGTTCTCTGTTGCCTGTATCTTTTGATATTTGTCTTAACTGTAAATAGACTTTTTTTTTTTTACTAGGGCAACTTCAGTTGGGACTGTTCTTAATATAGTCTTCTGTCTTCTAGCCCCAGTTCACATGAGCTTTCTACGATGTAAGTCTTTCAAAGAGAAGATGTTAGACAAACAATGTCATGAAACCAAAGCAAGTCCACGTTCTCATTTTTATTAATGAGCACTCTGGCTTCCAAACCATTGCATTCGATTTCATGTGGATTTCTAAAATACTGCATTTGTTTGTGGTATTGATTGCTCTGTAGAAGTGTGTAAATTCTTTGTTGCTGTTTAGGTGCTGAGGGACTGAGAGTAGAATTTGATCGCCAGTGTTCTACAGAGCGGCGTCATGATCCACTCACCATCATGGATGGTGTCAACAGAATTGTTTCCGTCCGATCAGGTGCTCTTCGAAAGTGTCTTGTGTGATTTACTGTTAAACGCTGAATGAAATGTACCACTGTGACATACTCCTTGTCAAAGATATACCAATAACAAAGAGGAAAAACTATGTAAATTGATATTCTATTTTAAAGAAAAAAAAGAAGACAACCACTGTATGATCTACATACAGACATGAAAGATTGCTTTTCCAAAGAGCAGTTGGAGTGTAAAAAATTAATTACTAGCACCCATGGCACCATGTGTGAATTTCTGTATAATCAAAGCATATTTTAACAAATTGGAAAAACAATTGTAAAACGGTATTCTTTAGCTAGGTTTTGTCTTTTTCAAGTAATAATTATAGAGATTTGAGCTTTTTTACAGTCAAGACAAATGCTCTTCTGCTGTTGAATGCCCAAAATATAATCTAGGCTCTCTCTTTCTCTTTTCTGCTCTGATCTATGTAACTAACACTACATAAAATCTCACATCTTTTATCATATCTGTAATTTCATTTTAAAGCACTGTTGATTTTTCAGTAGATGATGGAGGAATATTTTTAATCAAATCTTATATTGACCTACCCATACATTGTGTGCAAGGGTCTAAGTAGTTACTGCCTATGCTTAACACTTCCAAACATTCGTGATGTGGGCTTTTACTGTTCACCACTTTTTCCTCAACCTGCTTCAGTTGCACATGTTCACATGATTCATTATTGAGCTGGCTTTGGTTGGAAAAAGACCTAAGGTTTACAAAGATCTGTTACAACGTACTAAAAGTTAGCATGAAAAGAACTTGAAAATTCTTGCAATTGTCAAACAGAACAAGGGATTCTAATAAGGTCTCATGATTGTCTTTTGAAAGAGGTATTAAAAGCACCGAGAACATATGTTAAAAGTGGTAATTGAACTGTTTAAGAATTAAGTTTTGTTAATGTAGCATCTTTATAGTTATATTCACGTGCTCCATATACCTTTTTCTTTTGTATTGTATTTGTGATGTTTACAAGACATAATCATTGAGGGAAGTTACTGTTGGTGAGTGGCTTGCATTGGCTCAGTCAGTGTATGTGAATATGTTCATATTACCTGGTGTAACAGGTCGAGAGTGGTCAGATTGGTCTAGTGAGTTGCGAATTCCAGGGGATGAACTGAAGTGGAAGTTCATCAGTGACGGCTCTGTAAATGGATGGGGATGGCGATTCACTGTTTACCCTATCATGCCAGCTGCAGGTAAGCTCATCACATTTACATAAGGATGAGAGAGTATATTTACTAGTTTAGTTTCTACAGTTAAATTTATTCCACAATCTAAATATTTACATGCTGTTTAAATATTTAATTAACATTTAAATATTTAAATTTATATTCATAGTATGAGAATTTTTTTTCATACCTGGGAAAAATTTTCAACAAAGTCCTGAGAGGTGTACTTGTACAGGAAGGAGAGAATCAGATATTTTTGTAATTGTTGTAACCTCTCCATCAGTGAAGAGAGGTTACTTCTGAGGCATAATTCATGTGATTTTTTTTCTAATGAGGCTTTGGAATTAGGTGAACTATGTTGTGACTGGTGATAGGATGCAATGGAACGGCTTAAATCTGATTCGGGGGAAGTTCAGACTGGATATTAGGAAAGAGCTCTTCACTGAGAGGAGGGTGGTCAAGTGCTGGAATAAGCACTCGTGGTCATGACCCCAAACCAGTTGTTGAAGCAGTGTTTGGTAATACTCTTAGATACAAGGTTTAACTCCTAAGAGCTGCCCTGTGTGGAGTCACAAGTTGAACTCGATGCTTGTGGGACCCTTCCAACTCAAGACATTCGATGATTCTATGTCATGAAAGTGCGTCTGCCTTCCTGTCCCTTCAAAGGGAGGTGGAATGGACCAACTCAGATGTAGACCAGCACCGTAGACTGCTGCATTTGGTCAGCTAAATCCTGCCCTTGTTCTGTTCTTATGTCAGTTCAAAGGGAAATCTTCTCCACCTTCTATTTTCTTAGTTTGTTTTATTTTTTGTTTCTTGCAGGCCCCAAGGACCTTCTCTCAGATCGTTGCATTCTTTCATGTCCCTCAATGGATTTGGTTACATGTTTGTTGGATTTTCGCTTAAATTTTGCTTCCAACAGGAGTATAGTTCCTCGCTTGGCAGCTTCTCTTGCAGCTTGTGCTCAACTGAGTGCCTTAGGTAGGTGTAAGTCTTAAGTTTGTCTGCTTGTTTGAAGTTAAAATGATTGTTTAAAGTAATTTTGGGTTTTGTGTGCTTATGTTTCCTTAGCTGCTGGCCACCGAATGTGGGCCTTGCAGAGACTACGGAAACTGCTCACAACAGAATTTGGCCAGTCTATTAACATCAACCGGATTCTTGGAGATAATGATGGGGAAACACGAGCTTTGGTAAGCAGGCTGCAATGCTCTTCTCTGACGTTTTTCACATTAAGATATATGCAAAGCATTAAAAATGTTGGCCCTGCTGTAAAAGGCTTTTGTTAACCACAAAACAGGACGTGCACATGAATAGGCTACTTTCACAAGTCTCTAAGTCCCTGTAAAGGGACACCATTTTAGGGGAAAAAAAAAAAAGCTAATTCCAGTTTTATATGTGTGATTTTGGAATTGTCAAAAAAAAAAAAAAAAAAAGAAAAAAGATGCAAATACTTCTGTATTTGGAAACGATTCGTCACAAAACTAACTGTAGTTTGGTAAGTTACTAATTTTTTGTCATAGTTATCTAAATAACTCATTGCAATGCATAGACAAATGTTCTTGTTCTGTGGTTTCTCCTAGAGTTTCACAGGAAGTGCTTTAGCTGCTTTGGTTAAAGGTCTTCCAGAAGCTTTGCAGCGACAGTTTGACTATGAAGACCCTATTGTGAGAGGTGGCAAACAACTGCTCCACAGCCCTTTCTTTAAGGTAATGCAATCAGTAAAGAATTCATTGCACAAGTTATTCTGGATTTTTTTTTTTTTGTGATACTAGCTCACGTGGTAGTGATAGAGAAAATTCTTGTGAAGATTTTATTCTTATCTTAATTAATTGTGAAAAATGGGTCTGAAGTCACAGATGAAATTGCATAAAGATTAATCAGAATGCTGCTTCTAAAAGGGGAACCAAATATGCAAATACAAGATCAGGAGTACCTAGCTAGGCAGAGGTAGGTAGCCTTGAAAGTATAGTAGATTACAGTTGAAGCTGTGTTTTTGACAACTGATTTGAGTTTCCCTAACAGGAGTATTGTATATTTTTATTGGTTTAAATACCCTGAAGATGTTCCTGACCTCTGGTTGGAAGAAATAAAAATGCCTTAAAAGTAAGGCTCTTTAGTTTTGGGTCTTGTACTTCAAAATGCAAAGAGCTGAGGAGGTCTAGGGAAAATCAACAAGAGTAAGAAGGCTGAAAAAGCCTCCCCTGTAGTAAAAGTTAAAATAAGAGGGTTTATCTACCTTAAAGTCTTCCAGTAAAAGGTTTTACAGAGAAGTAATCTATTGTTCACCATCTTCACCAGTAAACTAAATTGATTTCATTAGTGGAAAGATACTTAGTTTAGAAATGGAAGGTAAAAAGTTCAGCATGTGTCATTTGATGTTGAAAAGATAATTAATCTAGGAGTATTTTTCACAGGGGTACTGTGAAAATTGTTGGATTGGAGGAAGAAATTAGATAGCTAACTGTGTGAAATTGTCTGGGTACACTTGATGCTGCCCAGTCAATGAGAGTAATGAAGATGGATAGCTCTTGATGTCCCCTGTACTTTACATTTCTTTGAGACTGTGTTCATGCCCTGCTGGTCTGAGCTGTTCTACTACATCAAATGCGTATTACTCTTTATTACACATTTTTGATGCATCTGTTTCGTTTGTCTGCAGGTGCTTGTGGCTCTCGCTTGTGATCTAGAATTGGACACTCTCCCTTGCTGTGCAGAGACACACAAATGGGCTTGGTTCAGAAGATACTGTATGGCATCCAGGGTTGCTGTGGCTCTTGATAAAAGAACTCCATTACCTCGCCTTTTCCTCGATGAGGTATTGCAGGAATATTTTAAATAGCTCATGGAACATGTGAAAATGTTCCCTTTAAAAGAATATGCTGAGATTTGAAGTGTTTTATGTCAACTACGGTAGGAGTAGCTGATAATTGGAATAACATTGTTTAATCCAAAATATTTTACAGGTGGCAAAGAAAATCCGAGAATTAATGGCAGATAATGAAAATATGGATGTTCTTCATGAGTGCCATGATGTCTTTAAGAGAGAACAGGATGAACAGCTTGTCCAGTGGATGAATAGGTTATTGATTTCAACTGTCACTTGTTTTGTCTTGTGATGCTTAACTCTTATGCAACAAACAACTTTTTTTTTGTGACTTCCTAGAAGCTCTTTTATAACTTTTTTGTTTTGTTTCAAATTTTACGTAGACGACCTGACGATTGGACACTTTCAGCTGGAGGCAGTGGAACTATTTATGGTTGGGGTCACAATCATAGAGGACAACTTGGTGGGATTGAAGGGGCAAAAGTCAAAGTCCCAACTCCGTGTGAAGCTCTTGCTACTCTTAGACCAGTGCAATTAATCGGTGGTGAACAGACTCTGTTTGCAGTGACTGCTGATGGAAAAGTAAGCGTACAATAAATAATTTTTTGTTAAACTCCCTTTAAAAATTTCATCCTGTTATTCAGAATGAGTTAGGCCAAGTCAGTAGTAATATGTGTATCCTATTTAATACATTAAATATATTTTTAAATGAAACTAAACTGTACCAACTCTGCCGTTACAACACAGAAATTCAATGTACAGTTGCATTAAATGCTTGAAACAAGACATGAATACTTTATTTTTCAATTCAGAACTGTGATCAGATTTTGGAAAACAAAGAAAGAATAGAAACAACAGGCTCACAGAGTCCCATAAAACAGTACAGACAGTAAAATGTGAAGGTGATGTTGCCTCCCTGGCAGAAGAGAGTTATAATTGGAATCTGAGATTGTTCAGGGCTAGCTAAATGCCTTTAAATTAGATATTGCAGGATTTAATTTGTAGATGCTTAAATCCTCAGTGGAAAGGAATGCCATGTAAAGATTTAGGGTTAGGTATAAGAGAAAAAAAATAAGTTTGTGAATTTGAAAACAACTTAATTTTGATACAGATGGCAGCTTTGTGTAGAGGATGTGATTGAGATTTTTAGCTAGACTTCTTGTAACACTTTCACTATAGTGTATCACTAGATTAATGTTTCCGTCCTAAGCAGTCAGTATCATCCTTGTTAATGATTCACAAAAGGATAAGGAACGGATTAATTGCTTGACATCATTGTGTTGAGACAAGTACCTTTTGGATAGACAAGAAGAGTAAAAAATTGTACTGTTTAAAAACTGTATGTATGGGATGGAATTGGAAGAAGCAATGTGTTTACATGTGCTTTATTGCAAGGAAGAAAGAAAGCTACAACAGTAATGCTTGAAAGAAACGTGTGGGTGATAGATGATATTGTAATACTATCACACACATTTATGTTTTCTAGATACTTTTACAAAATCAGCATTAAAATTTAAAATAAAATTCATTAGATTAGTGACAGCTCATATTGACTCGAATATAGCCTTATTTTCATTCCTGGCATGAGAGGTACTAAATTTCATTAGTTCTACTTCCAGGTACAAGTAATTGAATGTTTCTTGGGGAAGGAAAATTAAATGCCTAGCAGACTAGAAACTGTGGCTTTCGGCATAGGATTTAGAAACTTTGAAAATACAAAACCTTCTTAAAAAAGTTCTTATTTTAAGGGGAATATGTGCAAACAGGATCACAGAATCACACAATTGAAGGGTTGGAAGGGACCTCAAAAGATCATCGGGTCCAACCCCCCTGCCAAAGCAGGTTCTCTAGAGCAGGCTGCCCAGGTAGGTGTCCAGACAGGTCTTGAATATCTCCAGAGAAGGAGACCCCACAATCTCCCTGGGCAGCCTGTTCCAATGCTCCGTCACCCTCACCATGAAGAAGTTCTTCTGCATGTTGTTGTAGAACTTCCTGGGCTCTATCTTGTGGCCATTACTCCTTGTCCTGCCCCCACAAACCACTGAAAAGAGGTTGGCCAAATCGCTCCTCTTTTCAGAGGAGGGATTTTGAAACCATTTTATCTTTTTTATTATGAAACATGTATTTCCTATAAAGCTTGAAAACCTAGAGCAGAATTTTCTTTGCATAATTATATAATCATATTTCACGGATCAATTTTTTGGCAAAACAGATTGAAACTGGTGACAAGAAATTGCTGTGCTTAGTATTTCCTTGATTAAGGTTAGATTGTATTGCAGTAAAAAGAAGTGTGGAAAATGGTTTTTCAGAATTTGTTTACGTGCACCTGACAGGGAATGTTGGAGCAGGCTAGCATAAATTCCTCTTGTGAAACTGAATAGTTGCATGCTACCTGCAGCTACTGAGTCTGCCTTGTTTGGGTTTGAAAGATAATCTGAATTGCCATGGGAAATGCTCCTGTGAGTGTAGAACAGTTGATTAACAAAATTAAGTCACGGTTGCATATATAGGTAGAATTTTCTCTTTCTTTCTGGACTAGCTTGTAGAATTGGAAAAGTAGATAGTTTCTGGAAATGTAAAACCTTCTTGAGGTCTTAAAGGGAAGCTGAAGGCTTTAAAGCTAAGCACAAACCAAGTGGTTATGAAGAATTTAATTATGTGTCAGGTCATCTCTGAAAGCAAAAGAAGTTAATGTCTATGCAGTAGAGATGACATGAGTAAGAGGCCTTAGATGATAAATATGGTACCTGCAAAGGGGGAGAAGAGGTACACATACTGGAGGAGTTTGTGTTTGTTTGCAGCCAGCTGTTTCTGCTTCAGATTTTATGAAGAATTTGTTGCCCAAAGCCAGCCTACCTTTTCCGTCTATGTTGATCTAGTAAGAAAAAGAATGTAACCTCTGTTTCAACTTTTGTCTTTGTCCTTAGACTAGTATAGAGGCAAGCAAAAAGCTGTTTTTTTCAGGCTTTTCTTTAATTATCTTTTAGTATACATTCAATAAGAATTCTTCTCTACAATTCTAGTGAATGTTCTTCAAGACACAAATGAAATTAAATCGTGTTCTTCATTTTAAAGCTGTATGCCACTGGATACGGAGCAGGTGGTAGGCTTGGAATTGGAGGAACAGAGTCGGTTTCTACTCCAACTTTACTGGAATCCATTCAGCATGTGTTTATAAAGAAAGTCGCAGTGAACTCAGGAGGAAAGCACTGTTTGGCATTGTCTTCTGAGGGAGAAGTTTATTCTTGGGGTGAAGCAGAAGATGGTAAACTTGGTCATGGAAACCGAAGGTAATGCTTTGAGGTGTTATTTTGTTAAACTGCTAATGGGTATTATTACAGTTGCGATGTATTAAGTGTTATATGAGTCTGTATATTGAAATCAGTGTTAAGAAGTGATATGGGAAGGCATTTTTTTAGATTGGAGAACTACAAAATACTTACCAGATAAAGTTACTTGGATTTCTGTGACTAGATCCTGTGTTCTAGCACACCTGTAGATGCCAAAGGCCAGTGGATTTCTTTTGGAATTTATCTTGTGAGTATGTGGAACTTCATGGCACTTTAGGAGGGAGCAGACCTGCCATTCTGCTTTTGATGTTCATATGCATTGTTTCCTATGTTAAAGGAGAAATTCTGTTGTGTTTGAGACAACAATATCCTGAACCAAAAAGAAAAAGGAATGTTTAAGTCCATGGAGAAAAGCAGTCCAATGCAATATACGTTATCAAAATTTCTAGTGTTAAATTGGACTGATCTTCCAGTGTAAATGCTTCTGTAATTTCACTTAACCTGTAATGCTTTAGTATAACATATGGTAAAATAATTCTAGTTTATTAATTAATTCATATTTCTGAATGAATAGTGAAACATCTTGAGGAAGTTAAACTGGCACAAAATTAAATTCTGAGGTAGATTCCCTTGTACTCGTTTTATAAAGCTCTCTGTACATTGATGTGTGTGAATGGTCTATCCTAAAAGTTCTCAAAACAATTATTTTCATTTCAGCCCTTGTGATCGTCCTCGTGTAATCGAATCTCTGAGAGGTATAGAAGTGGTTGACATCGCTGCTGGAGGAGCGCACAGTGCATGCATTACAGCTGCAGGAGACCTTTTTACATGGGGGAAGGGAAGATATGGGCGCCTTGGGCATGGAGATAGTGAGGACCAACTAAAACCTAAACTGGTAAGAAACATTTGGAACTCTGTATGGTTTTAATCCAGTTCTTACCTTCTGATTTGTAACTTCCAATTTCTGTGTATAAAGAATAAAAGGAAGAAGTGGCGGCATACGTTTGTAGGAAACGTACTGTTGCTTTAGAAAACAGGAATGGATTGAAAGAATGAAGTAAAAGTAGAGCTGTAAAGCTCGGCTAGAGATCACCAAACAACTTATTACTAATCTGTTTAACCCTCCCTGTCAAGCAAAACAACATCTCTAGGGTGTGTAAAGGTCACAGCAGTTTACAATTGGTACAGATTTACAAGCTATTGTTGCTTCCAGTTTGGGTGGAGATGGGGGAGTGAAATATCTTAAATGCACTTTAGCTGCCTGCACTCCCTTCACATAAATACTTTGCACCGAAAATAACCAGATGTGCTCATTCCCCTGCTCACAAAAGTAGGGTCTACCCACCTTTGTTATGCATCCTCCCCTTCCTTTCACTCCTACCCCCTCCCCACCCCATTTTCTTGGTTATTATGAAGGTAGCTAGTCTGTAGACGAGTTTGAAGTATGTGAAGTAGTGGATGATGGATTGGGCTACCTCTAATCCCTTATTTCAAGTATGGGTGTGGACTGGGAGGATGCAGTTCGTGTGGATCGGTATCCTTTTACTTTGTGATTCCCAATTCCATACCTCATCACTAGATGGCAGCATTTCAGAAGTTAAGATGTTGATTAAATTCAGATAATGCAAGTGCTAGGAAATCGTAAACTACTAAAAGACTATTGGGAAATAAGTGGTGTATACAGTAGTGAACCATAGAAACTGAAATTATGTGAACAGAACATAGTCTTTGAAAACCTTACATGTTTTGTATGAGTTATTTTCCCTGACTTCTTCAGTAAAAAAATTTAACTTGTCAACCAAGTAAAAAGGATAATCCAGTATTTTAAAATGTGTAGTCAGCTTTCATTTTGTTGGTTTGAAAAGAGCAAAGGCCTTTGACTTGAATTTATTTACATGATCCTGTGGTATTTCAGACCCACAGTTCCAGTGAAGCACCTTTCCAAGCTGGGTTTGTTGTCTTTTATGAAACTAAATGACTGAATCTTTTGTTGTAAACAAGAACTGGTGATTGCTTTACAGGTTGAAGCTCTCCAGGGCTATCGTGTGATTGACATAGCGTGTGGCAGCGGCGATGCACAGACGTTATGCCTTACTGATGATGATACAGTCTGGTCCTGGGGTGATGGAGATTATGGAAAACTTGGGAGAGGAGGCAGTGATGGCTGTAAAGTACCAATGAAGGTATTTGAATATAATTTTTTTCATTGTTTTAGAAGCCATGAGGTTAAAGAGAACAACAAAAATAGATTCATCAACATAAGCAAGCTTCCACCTACCTTGGGACATCAGGCTTCTTCTGTTGTTAATAATGGGATTTGTAGGATACAATGACTGGTCTTCAAGTTTTGTGCTGACTGAAGAAGTTGTACTTTGGTTTTCTTTTTGATAAAATTGCTGGCTCCAGGAATATTTCTTGTTTTAACTGGTTCTTAAGGTTAGATTTTTCCCAAGAAATCTTTATATTTCATAGAATCATAGAATGTTAAGAGTTGGAAGGGACCTTAAAGACCACCCAGTTCCAACCCCCCCTGCCATGGGCAGGGACACCTCCCACCAGACCAGGCTGCCCAAAGCCCCATCCAGCCTGGCCTTGAGCACCTCCAGACATCCACAGCTTCTCTGGGCAGCCTGTGCCAGTGCCTCACCACCCTCTGAGTGAAGAATTTCTTCCTTATACCTAACCTAAACCTACCCTTTTTTAGTTTAAAGCCATTCCCCCTTGTCCTGTCACTACACCCCCTGACAAAGAGTCCCTCCCCATCTTTCCTGTAAGCCCCTTTTAGGTACTGGGAGGCTGCTTATAGCGGAGAAGAGTCTTCTCTTCTCCAGGCTGAACAACCCCAACTTCCTCAGCCTGTCTTCACAAGAGAGGTTCTCCAGCCTCTTGATCATCCTTGTGGCCTTCTTCTGGACTTGTTTTAATAGGTCTGTGGTGTTCTTGTACTGGGGGCCTCGGAACTGAACACAGTGCTCCAGGTGGGGTTTCACAAGAGGGGGAAAATCACCTCCCTTAACCTGCTGGCTGTGCTTCCTTTTGTTAATAAAGTTGTGTAATACTACCTCATGCCATACTTTCTCTGTACGTTATCAATTCAAGTCAATATCAATATTAATTCAAGTATCAGCACTTGAAACAGAGATGAGCACTGTTTGTGTTGGAGAATAATATAAGAGTATGTAAGTGTATACCTGTGCACAGTGGATTTTAGATTCTTAGTCCAGAATCACACCTTTGTATGTAGATACAGCTGTCCACATTCCATTTCTCAAAGGACAAAGCCTACCAGACTATCCCAAATAAGTTTTTTATTGCATGATGCAACACAATATGGAAGTAGCTTGTTTATCTCATAAATCATCAATCCCATAGCATTGATGGTAAAATGACATGAGGACCTACACAGTGAGTAGGAACGGTGTGTTGCAGGTTTAAGTATTTTTTTTTACTGTCAGTAGAATCACATCCAGTGTCAGAGGAGCTAGGGATGATTAATGTTAAGAATTTGGAGACAAAACCCTACCGTTTTTACTAAGGAGCAATTACTGCAGGTAAAACAGTAGATAAGATCTTAAACAATTTTCCAAGTCTGAGCTTCTTTTGAATGTTTAAGTAGTAAATAGTGGAAAGATGAAAGGAGTGGAATTCTACTAAAAGATCTATATGCATATTTTAATTCATAAGCGCATACACAGACACTTTAACACTTACACATCCTATTTGACTTACATGTAAGACATTCCTAAATACAAGGCAGTTGATGAAACCATAGCTTCCTTAATTAATTTTGATTTATTTTGCTATTATTTTTCTAGATTGATTCCCTCACAGGCCTTGGAGTGGTTAAAGTAGAATGTGGATCACAATTTTCTGTGGCTCTTACCAAATCTGGAGCAGTGTATACCTGGTAAATATCTTACATTAGTTACCGTTCCAGTCCCTGACGTCAGTGAACTTACTGTTTTTGCAATTGGATGCTTGCAATGGATCTGTGGCCTGGACACTTTTAGAAGAAACAAAATACACATTGAAATGTGGTGTAAAGACCTGCGCAGAATAAGCAGAAACCATGTAGTGGGGTTTTAAGTATTTTTTTTTCACTCTGTCAGCAGAATCACATCCATGTCATACAAGCGGGGGTTGATTAATGTTGAATAATTGGAGACAGAGTCATATTGTTTCCCCTAAATATCAAATATTTTTGGTTGTTGGACTATTTATAAGTATATCTACAGGCCTAATATCAGACAGAGTCTGTCCTCGTGTTTTTTTCTAAGAATGCCACGGAGTTTTGAAATGTTTTATCTTCTCTGTGCAGGGGCAAAGGAGATTATCATCGGCTAGGCCATGGATCTGATGACCATGTTAGAAGACCACGACAAGTGCAGGGACTGCAAGGAAAGAAAGTCATTGCAATTGCTACAGGGTCTTTACACTGTGTTTGCTGCACTGAAGATGGTATAAAAATCAGATATACTTAGTACTCAGATATTACTTAGTACTGCATTTGGAGGGGGAAAAATATTTTTTTGGTCAGATGTTGGTAGGCTGTCCTTGTTAAAAATACTGGTCCTTTATGTGCCTGGGCATATTTTGTTTGCAGATGTTGCATAAATCTTGAGTAGAAAGTATGTCATTGATTTACAGTGATCACTTAAAAAATAACAGAAGGCTTTTAATTGATAAAAATAACAGTTAAGTTTCATAAATACAGACAGTCAAAGAACAATACAGAGCTCTAAAAGTTACGACAAGTTCATCAAGGAGTTGAATGATTGGATTTAGTGTTTTTACAGGTTTTTTTTTTTACCTGTTGAGGTGTTTTAACCTGGTAAATGAAGCATTGTGCAAACAATACTGCTTTTTATAGAGTAGGTTGAGATACAAGATCTCTTTACAGCAGACTCACTCCCAAATTTAAAGTCTGCACAGTAACTGGGTGTTATAGATGGTAGTGAAATAGGAGATAACTGTAGAAAATGAAACCTTGCTTGGAAACAAGGTTGATATTTTGAAAAGGTTTTTCTCTTCTGGTCTGCCATTTCCTACTGCTCTGCAGCAGGACTTTGTTTTACACACTGTGAAGAAATAGATGCATCTAATACTAGCTGCTGTAGGAACGTAACTGTGTCATTTAATTTTTACCTGCAACAGATAGTGGTTTTCAGGGTGACTACAGTCCTGGAAATCCTAATTACAGTTGAGGGCCTCATTTGGTTAAAATGTTTATAAAATTTTATTTTAAAAATATCAGAATCTTCTATCTTGGCTTCAGAAGTAATTACTTTTATTGGTTTAGGGGAGGTGTATACGTGGGGAGATAATGATGAAGGGCAGCTTGGAGACGGAACAACTAATGCCATCCAAAGACCACGCTTGGTTGCAGCACTTCAGGGCAAAAAGATCAACAGGGTAGCCTGTGGCTCAGCACATACTTTAGCATGGTCAACCAGTAAACCTGCAAATGCTGGCAAGCTCCCTACACAGGTAATATTTTGGCTTACTACATTCAGATTCTAAATGTACTTAGTATTCTTATTGTTCATCTTCTAGCAGACATATTTCTTTTCTAAATCCCTGAATCAGTTTGGCGTGCTTTGATTTATTTTGAGCCATTGTTTAACGTCCTTATTTCCAAAGAAAGATTCAGTTGGTAATCCAATACTGAACAGTAAATTGGAGGGAATTTTAATTCTATATTCTACCAGTGAGGATCTTCCTAGTGGGGTTCATCATTGCTTGCCTCACATTGAGAAGATTGGTTTTGAACATTCAGTTTTTCAGCTGTAATGATGGTGCATAATGCCTGTGTGTAGTGGTAAAGTATGTCTATGGATAAAAATAATTGTGAATTTTGGGATAACATGAATAGTCTGTCATGTTTCTAATACTTGCAGGCAGTTTCAGTCTAGATAATTACTATTAATATGCTATGAATATTTTTTTAGACACAACTGGACTCTGTATTAAGTTTTGACAGGGTGAATAAGCAATACCTGAATTTAATACAGATTCGCCTACAAATCTTAAATTGTTCTGTTTAATAAAATGAAGTATATAATAATTCTAAATTACTTTTGGATATTGTTGCCTTATTGCAGGTTCCTATGGAGTACAATCATCTACAGGAAATACCCATCATTTCATTGAGAAACAGGCTTCTGCTGTTGCATCACATTTCTGAACTCTTCTGTCCTTGCATTCCAATGTTTGATCTTGAAGGAAGATTGGATGAAACTGGCCAAGGACCCTCAGTTGGGTTTGACACACTGCGGGGAATACTGATTTCACAGGGAAAGGTATTTATCAGGATAGTTTTTTAAGGCAGTGATTTGTAACTGTAAGAGAAATGTACTGCTTGAACAGTTTCTGAAGGAAGTAGAATTGTTTATCTCATTTTGTTCTGTATGTTGCATGTCAAATATTTGCATTCCAATTATGCAAATATCTTTCTTCGTGAATGTGTTCCCTTTATTATGTTCCCCCTCTGTTTTTCCTTATGGTTTTACTCTATCTTGTTCTTAAAAATAACTTTATATTGTAAGTCTTTTGTAGTGTAGGCAAATTTCTTTTAGAGTAATCAGTAGGTGCTTATTCGTGGGGGGTGGAACCACAAATTTCAAATGGTCATTGCTTTTGTATTTCAGTTGTTACAAACAGGTGATGCACAGCCTGATCCAAAGCTCCATGCAGGTTTTATGATTTTAGACTAGGGTTAAAAGGAAGACAGTACCTAGGAGTTCAATCTCAAATGGGTAAAGAAGCAGGGAATTTCACAGTGGTAAGGAAGGTTGGTCATGAGAAAGTCTAGATAATTAAGGTTCTTGAAGGATGCAACATTAATTCAAAACTTTAGATGTGGAAAAGGTGACTGGTGTTCAGTATGATCATTGGTTTTGGATCTGTATTTTCTCACTGTCCTAGTAACTCGTCTAATCTAACAAAAAATGATAACAGTATAAAAACAGACAAAATCCAAAATCTGCAGAGGACAAAATCCATTTGAAACTAGAAGCAGTTAATTTTTCTTCTGCAGTACTGTTCTTTGTCAATAAATAAGACACAACCTGTAACTAGACTCCTTAGAATGTATCGTCTTAGTCTCTTTCTCTAGACCCCAATAAAATTGTGAAGTAAAGAAATCTGGTAGAACACATACTTCACATACCAAGAGAAGACCACACATTTTTTTCCATCAAAACCTGGACTGGGGAGGAAGGAAAAAGAAGGGATAGCTATTCTGTTCATGACACTTTTATACCTTAATGCTGTTAACAGGGAGTCTTTAAGTAAATTAAATATGAGAGTCGGTGTGTAGGAAGCATATTTAATGTCATTTACTTTAGAGTGGGTAGAACTGTTGTAGAAAGGCTTCAGATACAAGATGAAATATGGTAAAAGGTGTATTTTTTGTCCAAGGCATTCACTGGGGACAGCAGAAGTTGTGATGTTGTACCTGTATCTAGGTATTTAAGTCAAGCTTACCTTCAGAGATTCTAAAGACTTAAACAAAAAACCCACCTTCAAACTGAGAGTGTAAAATGGTATCCAAGTATCTAGCGAGTTAACCTCAGATATTTAAATTTGCATGAAAAGTTTTCCTTTTATTTTTTTGTTTATTCCTTTCCTTAGCAGGATGGTTTCTTCTTTGGCTTTTTTTTCATTGTTTTTCTCTGACATTAACTGTTTGCCATATACTTATGTTAGTGTGGTATAAATCAATTTATACTCAGTAGTGTGTTGGTTGCCTAGTAATAACTGAAGCTGGATGCAGTACAACTTTTCAAGCCATGATATTGAGTGATTGATGCAGGAGAGACTTTCCTCTTTACTTTTTGGTATCCCACGTGTTTCAGGCTTGAATTCTATTAGCACAAATAACATGCCCTTTAACACTTCACAGCTTCCTCTCCTGTTGCTCTTACTTGTTTGTTTTTGAGTATTTCAAAAGCATTTGATGCCTGTTTCCATGTCTTCTGAAGAGAGACTACGAGGCTTTATGCTTTTTCTAGTGTTTTGTGATACACTTGGAAGAAAACTGCTGAAGGCTGGTAGTACAGGATCAGTTTCTCTGTTCTGTTGAAGTCATTTTTTTCTCTCTAAATTGAAGTGTGTGTGTGTTTATCTGTGTAATATGTGCAGCATTCTTACTGGATAGCAGTTTTGCAACTTCATTTTTTGTATTTTTCTTTTTTAGGAGGCAGCTTTCCGAAAAGTTGTACAAGCAACTATGGTGAGAGATCGTCAGCACGGGCCAGTTGTAGAGCTCAATAGAATACAGGTATCTGAAGCTGAAGTTCTGGTTTTAATATGTATGTTTAGCCACCAGTGCTCTATGTTTGTCAGGTCCCTTTGTGTTTCAGCTGTTTGATGTCCTAGTATACTTGGAGGAGTTGAATTGGAGGATAAAACAATGAAGAAGCAAACGTAGCAAAATCTGCTTGTTTTTTTTTCTTTTTTTTTTTCAATATGTTTTCATGCAGACTGTAGTTGTACAGGGGAAGGAGACACTTCTTGAAATATCAAGTGTGTGATTTGGACTGTAATGAATGAGCAAAGTATGTCCTGCTTGACAAAGGACTGCTTTTTCAAAACTCACTATATTAGATGATTCAAGAGAGTAGTGATTCTGATGCCTTACTTACCTTCCCAAGTGGTCACATGAATTACTCCGCAGTTGCTTTCGTATCATAGAGCATGAAGGGCTGGGGAGGGTGCTGGGAAGGCTCTTCGTTATGATTAAGAATCAGGCTCTTAAACTCTTGTCCTCTGCTGGTCATCACATGTAGTCATATTGATTGCAGAACGGTTTGATACAAAAAGGCTTTTTTTCTTATAATTGATGTTAGAAGATGTAACGTTGTGCCTTAGGCCAGATGTGTCTTTCCTTCCATAGATATTTCCATAACATAGAATAGTAAAACATTGTTTCTTTAAATGGGCTGAAGTCTGGTCTTACGGAATCCTCATGTGTTTCTTTCATTTAGTCATGTTTTTTCTTCCTTTTTTGATATATTAGAAAGTAAGAAAGCTACTCTTCGTAAGGTTAGAACGGAGAATTTGGGAAAATTTTGACTAATCAGCTTTCTCTTAGTGAACTAAAATATGTTCTATTTCTCCTGGACAGTATTTTCTGCTCATTTGGTATGTTTTATTGGCCCATAAAACTTATGGGAATGTGACATGATTAAAATTTGTTATTTTCATATATTATTTGTGAATTTGAAGCTGAAGGGAATGCCAATGATCTTCCCATTACTCTTTTGGGGGAATTCAGAAAGTCTAGCAAGTAGTGCAAATATTTAACTTTAAGCAGGAAACTAATGGTTGGGGTTTGGGCTCATTTCTTAATATCCTTCTACTGTTGAGGTAATTTATAAAGATGAGCTTTCTCTTGTATTCCAGTCCATTACGTGAATCTCTCTTTAAATCTAGAACAGAATTGGTCGCTGTGGGGCTTCTATTTTTCATAGTTTCCATAGGAAATGAAATATTTCTGTAACGCAAGTCTGTCCTAGATTTAGCCAAGTCAAGACTAAAAAAGATGATCATAATCTAGTCTGCTTATACAGTACCAATTAGAAGCCATAAATTCTTTAGTTAGTTCTTGCAGGGAATGGAAATGTGCTTTCTTAAAACTATTTGATTGATCCTTTAAGTAGAGATTCAAAGCTGTCTCAAACAGCTAATCATCAATGGTGGGAATTTTCATCTTAATTGTAGCTGTGAGTCTAACTGCAGCTAGACTCAAAGATCCCATTGCTGTCAAAAGACTTTTTTTACAGTTCATAAATTATATAGTGCAGTCAATTCAGTTCTTCATCTCCCTTGGTATAAAGTAAACAGATGAGGTTTTAATTGCAAGGTTTTTTGCAGATACTGACTTGTTCTTTAAAATGTTTCCTGAAATTTGCTGTTCAGTGGTTTCTTCAAAAATACTGTTAACTGGTCATAACAGCTGTTAACTTCTGTGAAGGCAAGCCAGGCACGACTCTCTTGTCCTGAGGTCAAGTTTTCCATGGACTAGATTCCTTTTAGGGAACTAATTTAGCCTGGATGCCTGCTGGGAGCCTCATGATAGCTAGACACAGCGTTTTGGGGGAGTGTTCTGTTGTTCTTGCTCAAGGTGAGTGAACTGTGAATATGATGGCGACTGTACTGCAAGTCACCAGAGTACGGACCTGGATTTTCTATAACATAAAAAAAATTGAGGGTAGATGTTTTTATGACTTGAGGTATAGCATGAGGGCAAGCTGGAATGCACAGCCATTTTAGGACACCATCAGAGGATTGCGTAGGGTAGAAGAAACCAAAGTAATACAGTTTTGTTGATATTACTTGCTGGGAATGGTCTTTCAGTGAAATGCTTCAGAACAGCACTTGGATCCAGTTCTGAAGTGGCATGATAGAAGTAGTCAAAGACTGAGCTGCAAACTAAACCAAATTATGTTGGTAGATGGCTCCAGAGCTCAAGCTCACTTAGTGACCTGCTAACTAGTAAATAGATTTACCTAGTACTTAGGTACCAGACTAACTAAAGTGGTGTCAAATGTCAGTGGTGTCAAGTGTGGTGTTGAGATCTGTAGGCAAAGATGTTCTTACTGCTGTTAAATCATACCTTGCCTTTGGATGAAAGAGTATCGAAGCAGTTGAAAGGAATTTCCTCCTTTTAAAAGACAAGCAAATTTTAGTTATTAAGGAGAATATGTACTCTCAGGAACACAATATTACAAAGGATCTCCAAAGGAAAGGTTTTTCAATGTCCTCTGCTGTCTTGGGAGCAATGTTGCACTTCTGGATATATTAAATTCTACTTTAAGAATAGTTTCTTCCTCCTTACTAGGACTACTTATTAAATGTGGATTATAGAAATCTCACTAGTATGGCGATTAAAAATTATGGCCTTAAGTTAAGCACAAGATATCAATGAATAGATTATTTGTTCTTTTGCAAGTGTTATTCTTCAGTTTAAAAAGCATCCCTCCTCCTTCCTGGTTGTTGTCTTGTCCCTTATCAAATGTGCTTTTAAAGGATACTCGTTTCATGTCAACCTTCGTTTTCCTAGACTGAACATGCTAAGCTTTTTTGTCTTATTTTTGTAGAATAGCTTTTCTATACTTTTGGTGCTGTATTTTCCTCTGTGCCATTTCAGTTTAAGCATAGATAACTGAAACTTGAAGGCACAGATGATGCATTGTCTGTGCTCTTGGAATTACCACACTATTTTTTTTTCCTCTTCTGGAAATGGATTTCATTACATATCCTCGAATTGTGTTTGTTTTCTTCACAGATGTCTTCTATGTTAACAGTACATTTTTCTTTCTCTGCTGATTCTAACTAATAAGCTGCCATCTTTTTGTAAACGTTTTTATTAGTCTCTAACTGTGCGATCTTTGTCACTTAAAAATGCATTAACCGAATTACAGATTGACTTGAGTGCCTCTCCCCCTTTGTTGCAGTGGTTCTGCTCACAATAAATGACTATTCACTGTTGCTGTATGCTGTTTCTGAGCTGCTGCATTTCTCTGTGGTCCAGAGACCACAGTTTTGCTATTTTCCAGTGAAGAGTCTTACTCTTTGCTAAAAACTTTTTACATTTTAATATGGGCATCTGTCAGCACAGCAATATATTACGGTTCTGGCAGAAGTGTCAATAATCCCTCATGGCATTCTTACGCTGCTTCTTTAAAGTCAAGTCATAACCATTGCTGCATCTAAAGGATCAGGTTAAATGAAAATCCTGCATTGCTAGTGAGTAAGTACTGAATTAAATGTACAATAGCAAATGTGCATACCTTTCTATTCAGTTCAGCCAAGATTGCTTGCCATTTTGTTGTCACTTAATTTGTATTTTCAGTCTGTGGTTTGAAAGTAACTGCTGCATTCACAGACCATCTACTCGTGCATGGTCTTTTCAAGAGAAGATTCACTGATTTCTCAACTTAAATTTCTTTGGTATCAAAATTCCTTAAAAGTCTACTAAACTAAAACAAGTTTGTGTTGATTTAGAACATCCTATACATGAGAAGGACTGGAGTGTGTCAGCCTTTCAGGAAAACCTGAAAGAAACCTGGCAGATCTTTTCTTCACAGCATCCAAAGCATACAGCAGCAGAAGAGCTGGATTTTGAGATGTATTATACCAAATATAGATGAGTGGGATCAGTCTAGGCTATTTCTGCATAAATACTCTCATTGATATTGATGAATTATATGCACCGTAGGATTCCCTTTACAGTCAGGACAGGTAGAGAATATAAAATGCAGAACGCTAAGGGGGGAAAAAACACTTCAGGTTTCTCCTGCCTTCTGTTTATTTTCTTTCCTCTCTGTACTGACGAAATGCTCTTTGTATTCTTAACCATTCTGTGTGCATCTCCTGCAGCAAAATATGTGGGATTACCCTTGCATGGCATTTGTTAGGAATCTTAATCAAATCTTTAAATATGCTACTTTTTTTGGTAGGTGCTTAAGAAAGGCATTACTGTGTGTACACGCAGGTACACACGTTCACTTTTGGTAGTGCTTGCTCATTTTTAGATGCTGCTAGTAAATACCTAAATATTGTCATTAATTAACTTAAGAAAAACCATGTATTCAGTTTTCTGGCCAACAACAGACACCCTGATTTGTTTTGTTTGTGAAAACCTTACCCTGGTTTGACAGTGAATTGTATGAGTAGAAACAGGATGAAATAAGTAAGTGGATTGCAATCCAGGAAAACAAACAAACAAAAACTCTCGAACTATTCGCAGTTTCTTCAGAAACAAAGAGAAAACTTTATTTTTTATTAAGAAACTTTATCAGTGATGACCCACTATCTTTCCATTTGCTTCAAAGATGAACAGATAGAAAGAGATGAACAATGAACCATTTGAAATTAAAGATGAATGAGGTATTGGTGGTTGAGGGAACACAGAGTTTCTTATCTAGGGAAGAAAGCGCACAGGGCTGTCAGCAGAACTGGTAAGAATCATTCAGTCCGACTGCAGTGACTTCCCTTTTGCTTTTGCATTTTACTCTTAACAGCAAAATTACTAAGGTCCAACCAACCTACCTAGAGCAATCATTCAGCAGTCTTAGGTTGATTCAGGATGTGTGCTAGAAGCACATAGATAACCAGATGCTGTGTTTTTGGTCTGTGCCAATTTCTTCTGTTACTTGGCACTGAAGTTTGCACAGTTCATAAATGGTGATCATCACAGTAATCACTCAGTTCAACAGCTCTGTCACAGAGTTAGGAACAACATGCCTGAGTCTGGGGAGGAACAACCCAGGCACCAGGACACTCTGGGGGCTGCCCAGCTAGGAAGCAGCTTGGCAGAAAAGGCCCTTGGGAGCCTAGTAGACACCAAGCTGATAAGCCAGCAATGTGCCCTATCCACAAAGAAAGCTAACAATATTCTTAGCTATATTAGACAAAGCTCTGGCAGCAGGTTGAGCAAGGTGATCCTTCCCCTCTACTCAGCACTGGTGAGGCCGCACCTGGAGCACTGTGTCCAGTTCTGGGCTCCCCAGTACAAGAGAGACTTGGGGCTGCTGGAGAGAGTCCAGCAAAGGGCCATAAAGGTGATGAAGGGGATGGATGGAGTAGCTCTCCTGTGAGGAATAGCTGAGAAAGCTGGGACTGTTTAGCGTGGAAGAGAGAAGGCTTGGAGGAATCTTGTCAGTGTGTATAAATACCCAAAGGGAGGATGCAAAGAGGATGAAGCCAGGCTCTTCTCAGTGGTGCCCAGTGGGAGGACAAGAGACTGCAGGCACAATCTTTGTTGTTTGTTTTTACTGGGAGGCAGGCTGCTCACTGGCACAGGTTGGTTCACAGAAATTGTGGAGTCTCCCTCCCTGGAGATCTTCAGAAGCCATCTGGACCACGTGACCTCCAGAGGTCCCTTCCAAACTCAGCTGTCCTGTGATTTTGTAGTAGTTCTGGGCTCCTATCAGCCTGAAATTAACTGCTTTTGTCTTCCTGGAAAGGGTCAGGATACGTCATAGGAGTCTGTGCTACCTGTACACTGTACATTTGAAACTGGGTTCTTCCTCTGTATATGCTACAAAAATACAGGGTAGACCTCTACGGATGTTTCACTGAACACATTAATGTTTTAAATATGAATCTTATATGCGATCTGCACAGAGATGCTGGCTGAAATTTGTTCTTGCAGTGATTTCTATGCGTTTATTCAACAGGTAAAACGTTCTAGGAGTAAAGGTGGACTGGCTGGGCCTGATGGTACAAAGTCAGTGTTTGGACAGATGTGTGCTAAAATGAGCTCCTTCAGCCCTGACAGCCTTCTCCTTCCTCATCGGGTTTGGAAGGTCAAGTTTGTTGGTAAGAGGATTCCCTCTCTGTCCCCAATTTGCCCCAACTGTTTTGCACTTATCTTTACTGTTTTCTTCTGGTTTAATTTTTTAGAGGACCTGAAGAAAGGAAGGAGTATAGTTAAACAATGTCTGTGTATAGGCAGCATAGCATGTTATTTCCTAACATATAAGATCTTAGGAAATACGAAAACTTTGAAAAATGATTTTATTAATAAACAAAAAACAAAACAACAAAAAAAAACACACCAAAGATGAATGGAAACAGTTCTGTAATTGTCCTCGGACTCCAAAGGCAACTTTCTTACTTTTAATAGGCATTTTGCAAAACCTAAATGTGTTCTTCATCTGTCAGAATCTGTAAATAATCCTGGTTAGCTGCTCTTACTTTGAATTTCTTACAATTTGCATGTCACTTTGAGCTTTAAGATGAAATGCAATTTAGTTTGAAGACCCACTGTACCTAAATGTACCTATTGTATGTAAAATACATACAAAAATCTACTTTAAAATGACACTGAAGAGTCATGTTGCTTAGGCTTTCTTTTACCACCTCTATTGTTCTGTTTTGATTAGTGTTTAAAACAAAAGTGGTTGTTGAACCCTGGCCAAGTCAAGTGTGTTGCTGATGATCGTTCAAAATAATACTGTTTATGAGGAACTGGAAATATACAAATACAAAGGAAAGCATAAGGTGTTTTCAGAAGAATAGATAAGACAGTGTAGCTTTTAGTAAACTTTTGCTTACCCAGTCATCCCTGTGGAAGGAAATTCAGTTTATTTCAAGACTTAATTTAGAAACATTTTTGGAAGAGTGTGTAATTTTAAGCCTGTTTTCTTCTCCAAGGTGAATCTGTGGACGATTGCGGCGGAGGTTACAGTGAATCAATAGCAGAAATGTGTGAGGAGCTTCAGAATGGGCTGACCCCTCTGCTAATTGTGACACCAAATGGAAGAGATGAATCTGGAGCAAACAGAGATTGTTTCCTATTAAATCCTGCTGCCAAGTCTCTCTTACATATGAACATGTTCCGTTTTCTGGGTAATTTCTTACTGACATTGTGACATGCTACTTGAATTACACAATCAGAATATTGGAAATGAAATAAATAATAATTAAAATACTGTGTTTAAACTTACAGGTGTACTTCTGGGCATTGCTATCCGGACTGGCAGCCCTCTGAGCCTCAACCTGGCTGAACCAGTATGGAAGCAGCTTGCAGGAATGAACCTAACAATTGCTGATCTCAGTGAGGTAAGTGTGAAGTTTCTGAGTAGGGTATAGCTTACAGAAGACAAGCAGACTCTAGCATAAGAAATTCTCTGGGGATTTGCTTCCCTGCTGTATGTATTTGTAGCATTTTGACTAATCTTTCATATTTTTGAGCCAGTTTATAAAGATCACTTGTACTCACTGTTAAAACTGTACGTTTGTCTTTCAAGAGTAGCTAAATAACCTATTTGAATTGTAGAACATTCTCAAATGCACTCAGATTTGACTAGATAAATATTTCTGCTTAAACTCCTACTTGCCAGCAAACCTTTCCATAGCTGTTACTGTCTGAAAATGAGTTCAAACTACTACTGAAAATAGTTCACACTGTCATACTGAACATCACAAACTTTCAATTTCTGTTTATTGAACTCAGTAAACGTGGAGTTAAGAGTTAGGTATTTGTTACATAGAAGTGTTCCTTCTCAGCTACTGTCATCTAAAAATATACCTACCGTAAAAGCACCAAGTCAATTACTTGTTGGTAAGGGGATTCCTTTTGTATCAAAACAGCCATCGGATTTTGTAGAGTTAATCATGTTTTTAAGCTTTAAATCTATTTTCTTATATAACAGTTTCTTGGCAAATGCTCCTCAAAAGGATTGAAATCTAGAACACGTGTGCCTTCCAACATCCCAGCATAATGCAATTTTGTATAATATACTGAGCTATTTTACTGCTTTGGAATTCACGTAGGTGGTTACGGTCGTTAGACATTTGACTCAATGCTTTTGGTAGGTGGCACATGATGCAGTGCTTTGGTAGGAAAGAGGCACTCTTGTATAGTGCTAATAAATTGTTCTTAACTTACGGTTATTTATTTTTCAAAAGGTTGATAAAGATTTTATTCCTGGGCTGATGTACATTCGAGACAACGAAGCTACATCAGAAGAGTTTGAAGCCATGAGCCTCCCGTTCACTGTGCCTAATGCAAGTGGTCAAGATATTCAGCTGAGTTCCAAGTACACCCATATCACACTGGATAACAGAGCTGAATATGTGAGGCTGGCAATAAACTACAGGTTTGTTGGATAAGTCATTCATATTATTTAAATGGACAAGCATTTTATTTTAAAAATCTTTAAAAGCTTTTGAACAATATGATTCTTTAACCTCTTATGTACAAATAATGTTTTCATGCGATTTGATTTTCATATTGCTTTTAATCTCTCCAAAGCAAAAAGATTAAACTTAAGTTTTAGGAAATAGCATTTAGGAAACAAAACAAACTATAATGCATGGCTCTAGATTTTAATAGCTGTCCTGACATAGCAGTTCTGTCAGCCAGTTTTGTGTGGAGAAATTCCCCATCCTTCTAGTTCATCCTATGCAATAAAATAGTAGGCTCGAAACTTTATCTTCCATGCAATTTCCCATCTTCATATAGCTCTTTATGAAGGGTGCTTTGGTTTAGTACTACTGCTCTCATGATTTTTCCTATCATCCGTTCAAGTCAAGAGCAGTCCCAGATGAATTGTTCTTCTATTCTCATCTGAGAAAGAACACTCAAAACAAAGTGTTCATACCCCAGACACCATCAAATAAGTGACACCTTCCTGCAGACAAGTAAATTCATCCATAGGTGACAGAAGCTGAACAATGCACTAAAACGTGGGAAATAGTTCAGCGTTTGTGCAAATGGGCCTTTGGTTACTTAGATACCTAATCTAGACAAGTACATTGAAGAAGCAACTGTGGGCATCTTGTTATTTGAAACAGTGAGCCCAGTGCCTGTTGTGCCTATTGAACTGTGGAAATTAGATGATTTTGATGAGAAAATGATTCATAGGTGTTTTATTCTCCTCACCATAGTTACCTATTTTAGAGAACACTTGAGCCAGACTGATCATCACTTATACTTGCTAGTTTGCAGTGCAATGTCTGCCAACAACTACTTGAATTAGTCCTTGTTTTCACGTGTATATACATGCTCCAAATGGATATAGACTAATACTTAATGCTGCTTTTTGACAATAGAGAATATAATTTGCAATGGATAAATGATACATAAAATACCAAATGGATACTAAAAACTTGCATTCACTTGGAGAAATGTTTTTCTTGTCTTGAAAATTCTAGCTGTCATCAAAGGACAACAGTGATTTTGAAGTGTTCTACAGTTAGAAATCTTTTGGGAAAAACATTTTAATAGATTTTTTGTTTCTTAATATATGAAGCCCTTGAGAGAAAAACTAGAACCTGAATAGAAACCATGTGAAAAAGTGGATACGCAAGAAAGACCTTGTCCTGAGATCTTTGTTTATGTTGGTGATGACAAGCCTGAGGACTGGACATGTCAATGATGTGAATGTCTGCTGTTCAGAGCTTAGCATCTTAGAAATTAGCTTAACAGGAGAGGAGGAAAAAAACAAAACACAAATCATGGGTGGCAACAGAAGCACTGAAATGTTACTTATTTATCACTGTCTGAAAACACAGCAAATCCTTTTCCTTAGATGTAATGTTTTAGTTCAGACCCATTTTTCTTTTACTGTAATGTCTTGTCTAGTGTTGGGAATGTTTGAGGGCACAGTCTTAAAGTACAGATGATCTTTGCCCAAGAGAAATTCTTTTCAAATGGGGTATTGGTCTGTTCTTGCCAGGAATAGCACGTGAATAATACTGGAACGAAAATGTTCAAAACAGTGGAAAATACCTCTCCACAGTGAGCTTGCTGTGCAGTATGGAATGCTGTAGAAACTGGTACAAGTCAAGTATCAGGTGTGATAAGCATTAATTTTCTTTGGTGTATAGCTGGAGACTTGAGGAGAACACCTAAAGCTCCCTTGATATTACAATAAGTATTAGTTAAAAATTTTTAGGAGAAGGCATTCACAGAATCCCTTGAAATGTGTCTCTGCAGGCTTCATGAATTTGACGAACAAGTTGCAGCAGTTCGTGAAGGGATGGCCCGTGTTGTTCCAGTTCCTCTGCTTTCGCTCTTTACAGGATATGAACTGGAAACCATGGTATCAATTTCTGTTTTGCTACCTCTGTCAGACTAACTTTTGAGTTGAATTCTTCATTTGTATTTTACTAATCCAAGATTATGGAATAATAAAACCCACATTTAATACTGTTTACAGTGCTTACTCTGATTGCAAACACTTTGCTCAAGGAAGGACTAGAAAATATTTTATTGCTCTCATAGTGTTCAAAAAGTTATTTTGATATAGCTGAGCAGTGAAGCAGTGACGGAATGAATTACTTGCGGAGATTAAAAAAAAACAAAAAAAAAACCCTCCATCAACCCAACAACAATAAAAAGAAAAACCCAACCCACTAAACAAAATCACCAAAAAATCCCAACCAACCAACCAAGAAAAAAAAACAAAACAAAACAAAACATGGTAAGATGTATTGAATTCTGAGAGCAGTTTGGTGGGAGATCAGCCCTGTGTTGTTAGAGGTGAATTGGAGACATTCCTCCTAGGTAAATTATTGAACTCTTTATGTGATTCAGGAAGATGAAAGAAGCGTGTTGTCCCTTGATGGGAAGATGTACATTTAGTATCATTGTAATAGGAGACTGTGTACAGCACTTCAGATACCTGAATTCTCATTTTGTCAGCGTAAAGGCTGATTAAATATTTTAAGAGAGTGGAGGAAACAAATCACCTGCAATTGATTTGATCAGACTTGTAGCTTATCATTATATTCTCTTTTTCAGGTATGTGGAAGCCCAGATATTCCACTTCACCTCCTGAAATCTGTAGCAACTTACAAAGGAATTGAACCAACTGCTTCCTTGATACAGTGGTTCTGGGAAGTGATGGAGTCGTTCTCCAATACCGAGCGATCTCTCTTCCTGCGTTTTGTGTGGGGCAGAACAAGGCTGCCCAGGACTATTGCAGATTTCAGAGGGAGGGACTTCGTTATTCAGGTAAAGTGTGTGGGATGGGGAGCGGGGCTTTTAATTTAAATAGCTAGAAGTGGAGGAGGAGTAGCATGACTGCTGTGGTTTAACCCTGGTAGGCAGCTAAGCACCACAAAGCCACATGCTCACTCCACTTCTGCCAGTGGGATGGGGGAGGAGAATCAAAGGCAAAAGTTTGAAAACTCGTGGGTTGAGATAAAGACAGTTTAATAAGTAGAGTAATAAATTAAAGTATTGTTTCAATATTTATTTGTGGTGTGGGCAGTAAATCAAAAAATACAGTGCTGTTTGTTTTTGACAGGTATTGGATAAATACAATCCTCCAGACCACTTCCTTCCCGAGTCATACACTTGCTTCTTTCTCCTGAAGCTACCCAGATATTCTTGTAAGCAAGTACTAGAGGAAAAACTGAAATATGCCATTCATTTCTGCAAGTCTATAGACACTGATGATTATGCCCGGATAGCGCTGACAGGAGAGCCAGCTGCTGATGACAGTAGTGATGATTCTGATAATGAAGATGCAGATTCTTTTGCTTCAGATTCTACGCAGGACTACTTAACTGGGCATTAAACCAGAAATAAAGTAAGGGATATAGCTGTTACGAGCACTGAGGCAAAATGCCAAAATGATAACGAAGCCAAGGACAGTTTAGGGCTCAGAATGTAGAGTATGTAGTCAGAGGAATCTTCTGAAAGTTGGGAAAGTGTGTTTGCTACTCATGGTAGGAATTAAGGGTTACAGCTTAAACCATCAGCTTAGAATGAATGGCACAGTATACGGGCATTTAACATTTATTTTAAGAGCTGAAAGTGGCCCCCCATAATGCTGCACTACATTTAGAACCTTTGTGTTTACTGAAGTGTTGTAAATGTTTATATAAATAAGGTAGTGCAGCATCCAAAAGGCAGTGAAACCTTTTAATTTGTGGGTGCAGTAGTTTTTTTCATATTAAGTGTTGTGTTCTGTGTATCTTGATTGTATATTGGAAATACTGTGCAACAACTGAATAGTATTATAAATATTTCAATTAACTTTACTAGAAGTTTGTTAAAATTTTTTGAACATTGAATTAACATTATTCCTTGAAATTCTTCTATAGATAATAAAAATGGCCAATAGTTTCACCTTCACCCCTGGTTTGTATATTTTAGCTTATGCATTATTTATCTAAAATTTGATACCTTTCTGTGAACAGCATCATAATTCTTATCATGGAAAGTGTACTGTATATAATTTGTGCCATGTAAATGCAAAAGTTATAATTTCCCTCCAAATAAAATTCTGCCACAGAAAGAAGTGCTCTGTGTGTGTGTGTTTTAATGGCTGTACGGCTGTCACATGGAATGAACATTACTTCTACTCATCCGAGAAGGGTTTCTGCAATTCACAGTTGTTGGTCAAACACTGCTGCTGTTCAAGGAATATGCACCAATAGTAAGGTACGTTGCCATTGACAGAAGGTGAGCTGTAGTAAACTCAGAGCAAGTCTACATGGCACATTAACAGCAGTGGTTATGTGCACCTTGTTTATGCAGTTGTTCCAAATGCTGCTGTTGTCAGTACTGGTGAACTTCATCTCTGGGGAAAAAATCTCCTTTCAGGAAACGTAGGGGACTGATGTCTTCAAGTACCTTCATGCAGAAGAAAATGACAACATACGTAATGACATATGTACAACCTTGTCCCTGAAAACCTTGTTGCTAACAGTATTTTCAGAATTGAGTGGAAAATGATGTTCAGTAATAATTAGGATAGGTATATGCACGTGTTTATTTAAACTCTTACAATTGAGAATTGATTCACTGTGATTTTTTAGTGCTTGTGTGTGACTTCTACTCCAACTTTAAATATTAACTGCGATCATGAAATAATTTTTCCTGAGACGTAATTGGTATTTCGAAATAGTGGTGTAAAAAAAAAAAAGGCAATGACTTTTATCTTTGCTGCTGAATTCAATTTCTTCTGAATATCCTGAGGTAGAGTGGAGAGTCTGGTACAGAAGTGCTCATGTGGTTGTCTGCTGTCCTTTGCCATGGTAACACAGGAGCCATTTAGGCATCAGCTTGATCAAAGAGATTCTGTAGTCAGCTTTTCAGACGTGATGAATGAGTCATGCCCAAATGCCACAAGCCCAAGGACTTGAGACCAAGTTCAATTGCCATTCTTGAATTTCAAAATCAATTTCAGGAGTGTACAAACTACTATAAAACAGTTTTCATGGGGTGTGTCATTGGGGGCAAGGAAGAATGTGACTATCAAGAGTTTTTCTTCAAAAAAAAGCAGAAAGGACCTATTTGTTTTGTACAGTAGCACTTCCCATTGTTAATTTGTGGAGGAATAAAAGAAGGTTTTTAAGCTTCCTTCTTTGCTTTCCCATCCTAACAGAAGAGTCCGGGGTGCCCTATTACAGTGTGAAATGCTTGTCATCTATGGCCTGTCTTAAAATAGTTCTGAGTAGCCAGTTGTTTTTCTTTAATAAATCATTGTTTTGAGTGTTGAAAAAATGGGAATTGCTCTTATTTAGCTTTCAGATGTAGGTTCTTGAGAAGGAAAAGGACTCAGCCTTACAAATGAGTTCATGTGTTAGATCCCTTTAAAAGCAAAGGACCAGATGGTGGTTTGATTTTTATAATAAAGCTTTACAATTGTGAAATTGCAGGATAATAAAAGAAAAATCCCATGTTCAAAATTACTTTGTTTTCTGAGCGAATTCCCCACTCCTCTAAAGCTCCTTAATGGCTGCTGAACAGCTTGACAATATGGACAGGAGGTCATTGGGCCCCTCGCGGAGTGTAGAGGACATGCTCTCTATAACTTTTATAACCATGGTATTTGTTCCTAAACATCGTGTTAGTCAAAGAAATTTTCAGGCCAGTGTTTGTAGGTACCTGTCTCCCCTGAAAGCATCTTTTTCCTGTGCAAAACTAAACTGTGCAGCACTCTTCTAGGAGAAAGGGAAGCAGGAGCTTTCAATGATCTTAATGATAAAATTCAATGATCTTATTGATAAAATGCCTTCTGTTTTCAAAAACATCGTTTAAGGAAAATGTTCAGGTGTGTAGATCCTGTGGAAGATCCTGTAGAAGATCCTGTAGAAGATCCTACTTCCTGCAGAAGTTGCCTTTCAAGGTTAGCCTTCAATTAAATCTTGTAATTAAAAAGTAAGATTTTAAGCAAAACATTGCAGCATGGTGCTGGAATGGGGCTCAGCTGGGCTCAACTTACACTCAGCTGGGGCTTGAGAGTGTAAAATTGGTGGCCAAGTTATTCAATTATCCAGTCATATCCTTACTTGAAGTGAAAACTGCAGTAAAAGCAACTCAGAATGTGACACAAACTGCTCAAATACTTGTAAAAGGGTCTGCTGATTTACCTCTTTGGTTCAAATGCAAATCCTGATGGCAGGTCTGCAAGTTCATCAGTTCTGCGTTTAGTCTTCTGATGGCCAGGGAGCAATACAGTGCAAGGATTTCACAGAAACACAGAATATAATTGTTTCAGTTGTTTCCTGACTCTGGTAATCCCTGACCAGATCTCTGGTGAGAAACTGTTCACACTGGGCAACTGGATACACTCACTACTGATGGCAAGCCTATATAACGAGGGGCTGCAACACTTCTGGAAAATAAAGTATAATCCTATCTTGGGCCTTTCTTATTCAACTGTAACGACTTTATCGGCGTGTGGGCAAAAAGCGCCAGCATGGATTGGTCTCAGTGGCATCTGAGTTCGTTTTCCTGTTTAGCAGCCAAAAAAGCACAAAATTAGGATGCTTGTGACTAGAGCAGGCTGCTCTTCCTTCTCACTCTTGTGAAATGTTTGACCTGGGGCCAAAACATGCCAGTTAATACTTCTGAAACCAGTGTGCCATTGGTCTGAAAGTGAGAAACACAAGGATGACCAAATAGAGAAGGCTGTGACTTGTCTTCCTAGGAGACAGACTTTTAATTAATTTCTCTCTGTTAAGTTTTTCACTGCTATTTGGAGGAAAATATGCTACTTAGCTTCGGAAATGGATCTGTTTTGAGCAAGTTCTTCCCATAATTTCGAAGTGATATTTTTTTCTGACATTTGTTCTGATACGTCTGGCATTTGTGGCATGAGCATGTGATTTGTGAACCACAAATTATGAAACTGTTCTAACACTGCTTCGCCAGTAGGACTGGCCCATTAGTTAACAGATAAGGCAGGTTCACTTCATTATGGCTTTTGGTAACTTCTCTCTTCGTTACTTTTGTAAGGAGACTAAAGTCTCTCAAATGAGGTGGAGGTAAAATTGCATCCACGTGTTATGTTCCATCTGAACCTTGAAAAACTTTTCAAGTAAGAATCCTGCAAGTGTCTTTTTTTTTTTTTTTTTAAATCAAGTTCATCACATTGACTTAGAGTCATCCCTAAAAGTAAACTGGAGAACAGGCTCCATGCCCAAAATGAAGCTGATAGGTGAAGGGTTGTCTGAAAGAAGAAATTAAAAATATGAAATAGCTGGGGGTGGGGGCAGGTGGGATTTGGGCTGGCCTGGGTGAGTTGCTTTTTCTCCATGCTCCTGTAGAGGAAGGGATATTTCTGGGGGACAACTGTCTGGACAAAACCAGGAAGGAGATGAGGGGATGGACGTACAAGTCTGAGAGGAAGAAAACTGCACTACACCGGTGGCCTGGCTGGTGTGGTCTGGACGTGTTCTGTCTTCTAATATTCTCATCACAACCTCCCCTTTTGCGTGTTGGCCGTGTTTGTGTGTTCCTGTAATCGCTCCCTGGGTGAGCTGCCTGTAGAGGAGCTGACACTGTCCTTCCACACCTTACAAGTGTGGCCAGACATGATTTATTGTTGGGTTGTGCTGCTGAGGAATCAGCTGCGTGGCACCCTGTCTGGAGATGATTACTGAGGCATGGACAAGTTGGTCGTCAAAATGTCAATGATGATGACAAGCAAGTAAAGAAGCACATTTATACCCTATAGAGTGAAATACTCTCTTCAAGAGCAATTTCAGGGTGCTGATGTGTGTCTCACCACGACTTAGTAGACAAGTGGAAGATGTGTAGAGAGGCAGGAGAAGGCTAATTGCCTGCCTGTGCGTTTGGGGAGGGTCTGGCCTGCAGTCAGTGGTCTGACAGGCTTTGAACTGTTTCCAGAGGTCTCCATCTGCAGATGTGGACCAGATTTTCTGTCTGGGGAGCGGGCTACTCTGGCAATTCACGCTCCCAGACTGAATACTGTTTTTTCTAGATACGGGATGTAGGTAAACAAAGCTGTGGCCTGCATCTTCTCAAAGAACATTGGGATTAAGGAGGAAATGATTGATTGTCTGTGGTTATCCAAAGCAAGTTTAGAAGAAACAGTAGCAATACTTGACACCCACCCACCACCACGATTTGTAACTGTAAAGACAATTTGCCACCATAATCATCCGTCTAGGCAGGTCAAGAATTTGAGTTAATAATACAGGTTTTAAAAATCTTGTTAGACATCTCTTGGTGATGATCCGACAATCATTGATCTACTCTCAGCCAGGCAGCTGTCCAAACCATTCTGTTGAGTCCTTTCAGCTTATTTGTTATTCCTGCAATGCTTTGTTCTTTATCTCCAAAATGTGTTTCTGGTAGGTAGGATAGACTCAGCAATTATACCCTCTTCATCATGTTCTAACCAAGGTGCCTTGAGACATCCAAACTTACTGCAGACAAAACCCTTTAAATCCCATCAGGATTAAGCGAAGACACTGAAACTTTTCAGCTTTTCCATTGTGGACCTGCATTGGCTCAACAGGATCTTTTCTTCTTCAGTAACACCTTAACCAGATGCTAATTCTGCTGCTCACGCAGCTCTCCCCAACTCCATCAGGGCTTGGTGATTTATCCTGTGGAGTTAGATAAAGATGCACTGCAGCTCAGTGCTGCAGGAGTCCCCCGGTGCCTTCCTGCAGTGGTTTTTTGGTTTATGGACGTACAGCACAGCTGCTCTCACCTAAATCAGCTGCTAACCCTCTGCTGCCAGCTCTGTTTAATACAGCAGTGTAGATACACCTGTCAGCCTTGGGGGAGAAAAAAAATGGTGGAGCAACAAAGCAGCAGCACATGGCAGTCTTCCAAGCAGCTTGGGAAGTAGCAGCTGAGTTAAGCCATCACATTTGTATTTTGTTTCTCAAGAAACACTTCTGCACTAAAATCCTCTGCCCCAAGGTTGCTGCTGGTTGTTTTTTGATGGGATCATTTCCTTCTTCTGTTGAAGTTGGCCCCGCAACCAATTGCACTGGTCCAGTGGGATGGGAAGGGGGAAGAACAAGCAGCAGGGGAGAGCAAGTACCTCTGAAACATCCCTGCCCTCAAGTCCTCCCTATCATTCCTCTTTAACAACCCTCTGAGACTGTAGGTATCATCCAAAATGTTTGCCCTCCTCTAGGCTCCATGGGACAACCATGCATGATTGGGGCAGGGGGCTGGAAAGCCCAGCTTCAAGGCTTCTGCTGTCGGAGCAGAAATGGCACTGCCCCATGGTATGGATAACGAGAAGTTGTGTAAACTCATTTAACTAAGAGTGACTTGCTCAAATGATTACAGTGGGAAAAGCAAATACTGTTAAACCCAGCTTGAGGTTAGTTACTGGCTTTCCTGGAGTCTGTATGAAGCTGATCTAAATTTTTTATTGTGACAATATTGACAATTTCAGTGGGAAAATGCAATCCTGTGGCCAGGTAGTTTGTCTTTCTAGTTTGTTATGCACAAATCCAAATTAACTGCTGTGAAAATGGTGGCTACTTTGGATGGCAGTAATCTATTTAAACATGTGTGTGCACTGTAAGAAGACTTAAATATAATGCGTTGTATATGTTAGAAAGGCCCTGTAAGAAACACATTTGTTATAAAATTCTACATAAAAAAGGCAGGTATGGCTCCAGATGACATTGGTCTTGGCTCCAGGTACTTGGCTCCAAGACTGGGCTCACCTCTCAGTCTTGGTTCTACAACTAGAAGTGCCTGCATGCCATAGGATGTCAAAACAATCCTGATGTCTGCTTTCAAGATGGCCTTGCTTTGATCGCAGGCAGTTTGCAATGGTGTTAAGAAAACTTTGTATGATCATGACCAGCGAAGAAGTCTTCAGGAGGTTTTCAAGCTTCCTCTGTGGTTAAGGCACAGGACCGGGAGTCAGGAGATCAAAGTCCCCCCATTGTACAGAAATGCTATTTCAACACATAGGCTGCATTGATAGGAGTGATCTCATAGGAGTGCTACACACACTTCTTTGATGGGGCCGAGGAATTGTTCCCACCAGCCGGTGCATGGTGGAGAACTGGCTCGTCCCACCTACAGAAGGCTGCTGATCAGAACAGGGAGCAAGGACGGGCGCCGCCGGTCCTCACTGCTCTGGTAAAACGTACATTGCCATGGCCATGAAGGTGGCTTCGAGTGGTGAGCGCGGAGTGGGCAGAGGAAAGGGCAGTGATGGCTGCGATTGCTTGGGTCACATTGTGTCACGAGAGCTGGGAAGGATGTGGTCAGCATACCCGCAGGCAGGAAATGCAGTGGCACTGCCCTTGTATGTTTTGAAACAAATGAATGTTGGGGTATTGTTTGCCAATGGAAAACGGTTTGAGAAAATATTTTTGTACAGTAACAGGCTACAGAAATAGCTCACAAGCTCAAAATGTGCTTTGGGATATCTGTCTGTTTTATGCAGGGCTTTAAAGACGGAAGCGGGGAGGACAAAATCCCTAACTAGAATTTGCTTATGGGCTGTTTAATTTGAAAGATAGCTGTACAATCTGCTTCTTTCCATTTGGGAGTGGTACAAACCTTGTTATCATCTTCTTAACTCTTACAGAATAGTGACAATTGCTGCCAAGGCCTTACTGGAGGTGGTAAAACAACTGCCTTGTGGCACCTCTGGGAAATTCAGGATATTTTGTAGTCTCAAAGCTATTCTGAGACAGTAGTGTTTGCAGCAGTACTCAGGGCCCCCTCTACACATCAGAGCCTAGATCCAGCATCCCATCTGCTTTTAGGAAAGATGTAGTTTGCAGCTACTGAGCACTCGTTTACTGACATGGCTGGTTTTGGGGTCATTTTCCTGAGATTTCAGTAACTTGTCTTGCATGAAGAAGATGTCAGATTCTACTAATAACATCACATTTATGGTACTGCTGTGCTGGGAGGGATTGCAAGGTATCTGCTCTGGGTTAAACATCACCTTGCTTGAAGAGCCAGCTTGGAGATGACTGACTGCTCCGAGAAGGGGCTATACCTATGTGTGGGGGTGGACAAAATGTGGCCATAATAATGAGACAAATAATTCTGAGGACAGCGAAGAAAACGGGACAAAAGAGATAGTGCAAGAATGAAGGACAAATTTGAGGTAGATTTGAGGGCTTTTAACACTTTGACCTCACCTGAGTCTCCTTGTTTAGGTTAGAGCAAGATGTAGCCACTGAGCTCACTGGTGTCCTCCACGAAGATCCAGCCACAAATTGCAGCTGACATTTTTAAGCAGTGAATGTGATGATGTACATATAGCTTACTCATGGCTTTTAATTTTTATTTATCTGTTTAATTATTTATTTATATTTTTGCAGGACTGTGTTAAAAAAAGCAATGGGAATAGGTGAAAAGTATGTCCCCTTGGTCTTGCAAAAGCTTAAAAAACCCGTGTCCTTGCCTTCCAAACAGCCACATTCAATACTAACTGGTCTCAGTTGGCAAAACTACTTGCTGTTGGATGAAGGTCCTGGGCAACCTGCTTTAGATGTCCCTGCTTCTTCAGGCCATTGGACCAGGTAACCTCTAGACATCCCCTCCAACCTCATCCGTTCTGTGATTTTGAAATTTTCTGATTTTTTTTTTCCCATAATTGTGTATCGAGTAGACAATCTCCAGAAGATGAGGTCCCAAGTGCATCTGGGATTTTTGCATGGCAGAGGACTTTCATCTAGAGAGTTACGAATTGTCCTGAAGTGAAATGATGTTTTCCTACCACTGAGATGGACTTTGGTTTGCCAGCGTTGGGAAGGTCTTAGCACCCTGTGTGAAGAAATGCGTTCTTCAGAGATGAGCATTTCCACACAACTCAGAAATGTGAGGTTGGCTATCGTCCAGAGAGAATACTCCTTCAAGTGATGCAGAGCTGGTTATCTTTTGGCATGGCATTTGATTTGATAGATTTACATAGGCAAGTAGGATTTTTACTAAATTTTTCAACAGTCATTATAGCCCTGCAGTTTTCTGTCATAGGATACTGGATCCTCAAAGAAGTGAATAACCCATGTCAACCATGATGAATTAGCCCTTGAAGAGACTTGACAGTCTGTAACTAGCACAAAGAAAAAAAAATAAATAAATGCAAACAATATAGAAGATAGAAAAGGAAGAGAAGCCAAAAATAACCAGTGGGCACTGCTGCATCTGGAACTTTTAACAGCTTGGTTCCATTCCCAAAGATAAGGGTGCTCCTTTCCCAGGTAGAGTCAGAAACAAAAAACTGTGAACTGAATTGAAAGAATGACTTGTGAAATCCACTCCTCTTCAGGTTTGATGTGTGGATGAAGGTGAGGTGTTCTTATAGGAAAGTTCATGGTACTCAGCTATGCATTAAGGACGCTGGAAAGAAAATTCTTTTCACCAGTCTGGCAAATGTTGTGTTAAACCCTGCAGGGGCTGGAGATGTTTCTGCTCAACCAGGTTAGCATGATGGATTCTGTGAAAAGGAAGATGACAGGCTATGTGTAATGTTATAACTTTCCTAGCAGAATCATATATAATGTTTGTATAAATCATATGTATTTATGGAAAAAATAATAACAGGAGAGAATATGTAACTTTGATGGGAAGAAGAAACCTTGTCAACCACTTTTATACTTCATTGAGAAATGCCTTCTTTTACAAAATTTCAGAAAATTTCCCAGTTTAAGCAAACTAGTTTCACATCTGCTGTAGACAAAAACCTACGCTCTGCCTTGCACACATAAATAATGACAGCATAGCCCTGTTGAACTGAGTCCACTCTCCTGGAGTAATTATGTCTCTTGCTCTACTGCAGATCATCTCTGGGTGGGGAACTGGAGAGGAGGCACACGCTGTTATTCTGGACTATAAGTGGAGATTGGCATAGGCGCAGAGAGACAGGGGTGTGGAGCTACGGAGCAGTTCTTTCTCAATGGAGATAAGGTATTGACACAAATGATGTTTGTAATTGCCTCAGCTGAGTTATGATTAACCCAAAGGATATGGGATGACTTTTGAAAATGAAGCTCCTCTTATACAACAAGTACCATCTCATGCTTTTTCTGATGTATGTGCTCATGCATAAAAGAGTGTTCAATCTTGTAATTACTTCTTGGATAGTCACTTAAAGGTCCTAACAGCCCTTCTGGCTGCTCTCCTCTCCTCTCCTTGTGTCCCTGAAACAAGCCATAGCCACACAGCAGCTCCATGGCCTGTGAAGACAGGCAAGTGCTCAGCATGTGGGGCCGCTGCGGTGGCCGGGGGCTGTGGCTGGAGCCAGAGCAGCGTCAGATAGGCAGTGAATGCCACCTTTCAGGGCCTGGAACTGAAAGGCTACCATTGTTATCTGTGTCTCTCCCTGACCACATCTCATGACCTGGTGTGCAGAGCCTTACACAGTGCATCCAGGCACAGATGGGAGGGCTGGGATGTGTCCCTGTCTCCTTGCCAGCAATGTGCAAGGACTTAAAGTTCATGGGCACTCAGCTCTTCCTTGGAGGCCTCCCCACTGCTGGCCAGGCATACTCAGTGCTAGGCTGACTGGTGTGATGAAAACCTTCACATGAAGCACTTGGAGACCTCCAACAGTAGCCATCAGGGGTAGGTTTGTCTAATACCAGCGGGGACTGAATGATGGGACTACCAGTACTGTCTTAGCCTCACCCTGAAAGAAAAAGAGCATGAGGTTGGCTACCAGGGGTGGATTTCCTCTGATTTTCTGTGCTGCAGCCTTGCCTGGATTGAACAATTTGTTCACCAGAAAGTGAATCTTTCATTTAAGTTCACTGGATAATTTAATTTCTTTTGTTTGGTTCCAACACAGCACAGACTTAGACTGTCAGCTCAAGGTGGCAAATCAACACCTAACTTCTAACTTGCCACTGAGCATACACTGTTGCTGGAAAACTCTATTTTTTTCTGCTCACTACCAGTGCAGAGGAAGCCAGCCTGTTGTCACACTCATTATGTCTGGCCACTTTGCAGGTATAAACTAGACTAGGCATTTCTTCTGCCATGTCTGTTACCTGTCTACTCTTCCCTCTGAGAAAAAAATTATGCTATTTCAGGTTGGTGCCAAGCAGATTTATGCAACTGTGTTTTCACCACATCTGCTAGCTCCCACTACTCTTACCATCCGTCTCCTCTCCAATCTCCTCTCTGTTGCAGACAGGCCCTCACAGGGACAGCAGACAAGAGGAATAGCCAGGAAGAAAGTTGAGGAGAAAGGAACAAAGCCTAGTAAAGAGCCCAGCCACTGCTGGACTTGGGCTTGTCAGAGCCTGGCGTGCATTTACTTGGGGCAGCTCCAGAAAACACGGGCAAACAAGTCTGCAGCTACAGGACACCTGCCTGAGGTGGACCAAACTGTTCCCAGTTAGGAAGACCCCATGAAAAGTCATCTCTCTCTCCCCGTTCACTGTGCAGGAGGGAAATACAGGCATTTCCCTCCAGAGGACTACTCAGCTGAATCACCCAAGGCCTTATAAATGTAGGTGTCTATGGTGAAAGTGTCCATGTGTGAACTTCATGTCTATTCTCCCTGTTTTGGGATGTGAATGATTAATCAATACAGTCAATACAGTCTTGAGAATTTTTAATCTCACCCTGAGGTGGACACCCAGATGGGGCTGGGGCATCCTTTCTCAGACTGCATGGACTTTGCATCTCCAAGGATTAGAAGAGGGAGTTTAAACCTGCAGTTTTCATGTAGACACCTTAAGTTTGCCAGCACAAATCCCTCCTACCTTATGGTGCGATGATTTTATCCATTAGAGGTGTCTGTATCTGTATTAAGTGTTGGAGACTGGTTAGACTAGACACCCAGATTTTAAACAGATTTAATGGAAGTTGTGGCCTCAAGTGTTTTCTTGAATGTGGGCCTGCACTGGTCAAAAACAAAAGTAATATAAACTCCACATATCACTGGCTTGGCCTTTGTGTGTGTGTGTTTTTCCTAAATCCCGAAGGAAGATGGAAGAAGATTCCTAAAAAAACCTTTAGGAAGATTCCTAAAAAACACACCACAAGTTCCCCAGAACTAGCTTCATTTGGTGTGAGCCCTGACACCGCTCTTCCCTGCCCGTGCCCTCTGTGCCTCACACAGGCACTGTCCTGTCATGGTGGACAGGCAGGCCCAGCACTATTCCCTGCCTCCCCCAGGCCTCAGTGTTGAGGGAACAGCCCTGGCATGGCAGGAAAGTCTGTCAGGAATGCAAAACCCCCTCTTCGCTAGTCTGAGCCCCTCTCCGCTAGTCTGAGCAATGCCACGTCCACACAACGGCCGGCCTGTTCACAGGCTTGCTGTTCCCTACCGAGAAACTGATGTTTGCTCTGGGGCTACAGCTGGGACTTGCTGCAATCACGTGGGCGATGATCTTGTTTAGTTATCTATTTATTTATCTATCCTAACTCGAAAAACAGAACTACATGGAAATTTTCTCCATAAAAGAATTTATGGAAGGCATTGGGAACCCTGTTTTTTGCTCTGAAAATATAGATAATGAAACTAAAACCATGCTTGGTTTCCTTCCCAGCTGTGTTCAGTTCTAATCCATGGAAACAGAGCAGTTTCCAAGCTCAGTATTAGAAAAATGATCGGTTTGAATCCAGACCCCAGCTAGCTCCTGTTATACTGTACAGCCTTATGGACATGAAATCCTAAATTGAACTGAGCAACATCGCAGCTTTCTCTTTGCAGTCTTCTGTGGACATGATTTCATAATTTAGCAGTATTATTTGTTATCTTTTTTTCCCATTGTGTGACGTTCCACATAGTATCTCAGCTATGTGCTGAACACATTTTTAGGGACATGAGACATGAAAGTGCCACTTTCTCTAGTGCAATTATGTGATGATGCTATGCAGTTTTTTCTTAAACTTAATAAGAGAATTAGGGAAGGAAAATATTTTTTACCTGCAACATAAATGAATCCAACAAAATAGCATCCTCAGCTTTCATACTTCTTGCACCCAATGTATTCCTGGAATGAATGAGGACACTTGAAGGGAACTTATAAAAAAGATGGGGAGCAACTCTTTGCTCAATCAGATAATGACAGGATGAGGGGGAATGGTTTTAAACTAAAAGAGGGGATATTTAGCTTAGATGTTAGGAGGAAATTCTTCACTTAAAATTTTTCCAGTGCCTCACTCACCTCAGATGGTGAGGCACTGGAACAGGTTGCCCAGAGAGGTTGTGGATGCCCCATCCCTGGAGGTGTTTGAGCTCTCTTCTTTCTTTCTTTCTTTTTGTTTATTTCTAAGCTTGTCTGCCCCAACTGCTTGCTGGTTATATTTTCCTCTCCACCTCTTCTCCTCAGTCATCCTTTGATTGTCGTGCTAGGAACAGACTTTATAAACAATAGAGTGGTCTCATATTATGGATTCAGACCTTTCTGACCTCTGCTGACTTTGTACTCCAGCCTCTGCATTGATGCCTGCTTTTCCATAACCACAGAGTCATTCCCATACTTAGTGTTTGTGTCACAGCTTTGGTCAAGACCTGTCTGGACACAAGCTGTATAGCTGCTCTACAAGGCTCCAGGGGATGAGCTGCCTGCCTGCCCCAAGGTGGGACCCATCCTCCTGTCCCCATCTGCCCTCTGTCTGCCTCAGTGAGATGTCCCCACACACCCAGGCTACATGGACAGTCCCTGCTACGAGTCAGTGACTGGAAGAAGGGAAAGCTTGGTTTTGTGCAATTTTGTTGAAGTTCCTATTTCCCTTGCTTTATGGATCTACTAAAACAATAATAAATCCTTGATGCATTTCTGTCCCATTTCTCACCATGCTCAGACATCAGCTCCGGTTTCTCAGGACATCACTCAGGGTACTGAAGTGCACCTATTATCTTCTCCTGAATCATGGAGTCTTTCAGGTCTGCCCAGGTTTCCACAGGATTGGCAGCTAACTGACTTCTGAAACCCCTTTCTACCATCAGGTACTCATCTGCTTCCTATTTTTATTTTGTCCCAAACATGCTCAGTGTATTTACTTTGCCATTATCTATTTCCCCTAAGGATATATTAGCTCCTATCTGTGCTGCTGGGCAGCTATCTTCTGTTCTTGCAGATTGGTGAGGAGTAGTTAACTGACTTAATCACTTCAGTACTCTTGTCTGGGTAGACTTGACTCTTTCAGACTCATAACCTGGGAGAGAAATGCTGCAACTCATTTCCCTGTGCACAGTGGCCTCCAAATTACCACAAATTTATATATGGATTTTAGATTAGTTCTACATTTGCCAGGGAATGCCCTCATTTCTACAGCTAGATTGACAGTTAAAGACGTATAGGAAACATGCAAATGCATAGCTTGAATTTCCCATTCCACTAGAGTGCATGAACTTTCTTCTTTAACATTGTATTTTTTTCCCATGGTGAGGTTTTGGTAGTAGAGGGGTGTGGAGGTAGGCTGGTGCTGCAGGGATGTCTTGCATGAAAAGAGACCAGGGGCTGCCCCCATGTAGGACACAGCAGGTTCGAGATGGCTCCAAAAGAAACCCACTGCTGGGCAGAGCTGAACCCATCAGCTGGTGGCACCACTGTGAAATCATATTTCAGAAATGGAAAAAACTGCTGTATGAAAGCAGCTGGTAAAGTGAGTGAGAAAGTGTACAGAGAAACAGCCAAGGTCAGTGCAGCAGGAGGGCAGGAGGTGCTCCAGGCACACAGCAGCTGTTCCCCTGCAGCCTGTGGAGAGGCCCCTGGTGGTGCAGGCTGTCCCCCTGCAGCCCATGGGTCCCACATGGAGCAGATCTCCACGCTGCAGCCCCCCCATGGGTGGAGGAGCCCCCGGTGGAGCAGGTGGATGGGGCCTGGAGGAGGCTGCGGCCCATGGAGAGCCCCCGCAGGAGCAGGCCCCGGGCCGGAGCTGCAGCCCGTGGAGAGGAGCCCATGCAGGAGCAGGGGGTCTGGGGGGAGCTGCCGCCCACCCGTGGGGGACCCGTGCTGGAGCAGTTTGCTCCTGGGGGATGGATGGACCCTGTGGGACGGAGCCGTGTGGGAACAGTGCTTAAAGAGCTGCTGCCTGTGGGCAGCCCCTGCAGGCTCAGCTGGGGAAGGACGGCATCCCATGGGAGGGACCCCATGGGGAGCAGGGGCAGGGAGTGACCATGAAGGAGTGGTAGAGACGAAGCATCAGGGACTGACCGCAGCCCCCATTCCCTGTTCACCTGCACTGCCTGGGGGGAGAAGGTAGAAGAGCTGGAAATTAAGGAGTGAAGTTGAGCCTGGGAAGAAGTGATGGTGGGAGGGAATACATGGGTTTGTTTGTTTGTTTCTCACTATCCTACTCTGTTTTTAATTGGCAATAAAATAAATTGATCTTCTCCATGTCAAGTCTGTTTTGCGCATCACAATAACTGGTGAGTGGTCTCCCCATCCTTATCCTGATACACGAACTTTTTCATTTTATTTTCTTCTCTTGTTTTTCTGAGGGTGGGGAGTGACAGAGCAGCTTGGTGGGCATCTGGCAGCCGGAAAACGTCAACCCACCACAAACATATAAGCGTCAGAAACATTTCTTTTGATTCCTGGAATTTCTGCCTGGCTGTCCACTGTTAATCACAGAACCATATAATCACAGAATATCCCAAGGTAAAAGAGACTCACAAGGATCATCATGTACAACTCATGCCTCCATACAGAATCACCCCAAAATCAAAATATATGTCTGAGTGTTATCCAAACACTTCTTGAACTCCTGCCACCATCTCAGTGAAGAACTTTTTCCTAATATCCAAAATGAATCTCTGCTAATGCAGCTTCATGCTGTTCCCTTGGCAAACTGAACAGTGTGCATCCCTTAGGTCTATGCCTTCCTAAAATACTACTTGTATATCACTATGCTGATCAGTGTTGTCTTAGTCACTTCTTGCCCTGCTTGCTGACTTCTGTGTTGCATCTCATCTGTAGAGATGAAAACTTCATCTTTTTCTGTTTGTGCAGCATCTCCTGCTTTAGGGTCCTTAGCCACAGCTGGAGCATCTAAGCAATAGAAACACAAATAAATGGTGGCAGAGTTGGAGGGCTGAATAATTTACCTTAATAAAGGGATTTTGTGTGTGTGTATCAGAATAATCTTTAAAAGGAGTACTGGATCCACATGCAGTGGTTTAACTCCAGTTGGCTGCTAAGCTCCACAGAGGCTCTCGCTTAACCCCTCTCAGTGGAATGGGGAAGAGAATCAAGAAGGGAAAAAATGAGAAAACTCGTGGATTGAGACAAAGACAGTTTAATTAGTAAAGCCAAAGCTGCCTGCAGAAGCAAAGCAAAATAAGGAATTTATTCACTGCTTCCTGTCAGCAGGCAGATATTCAGTCATTTCCAGGAAAGCAGGGCTGTATCATGTGTTAGTGTTACTTGGGAAGGCACACGCTGTAACTCTGAATGGGACTCCTTCCTTCTCCCTTCCCCAGTTTTATTGCTTAGCAGGACACCCTAAGTTATGGGATATCCCTTTGGTCAGGTGGGGTCAGCTGTCCTGGATGCACCCTCATCCGCTGATGGGGCAGTGCAAGAAATGGAGAAGGTCCCGAGGCTGTGTGTGCAGTGCTCAGCAGCAATGGTGTGTTATCAGCACTATTTGGTCACAAATCCAAACCAACACCATACAAGCTGCTGTGCAAAAAAAAAAAAAAAAAAAAAAAAAAAAAAAAAAAAAATATGGAATGACACCTGTTTGTTTGTAAGCTCTCCATAAACTAATATTTTCATGACAATGATGTTTATGGTGGTGAAAAAAGTATGTGTCACTGTACCTTGAGGAAGTCAGCAAGTAGCCCTCCTGTGATATTGGTTGTAGGTATAAATAGATTTGCATTCACAAAACATGATTGGGCTGCCTGAGTTACAGAGCTGTCAATGACTTCCTCAAGCCTAGGCTATTATCACCTTGATGTTTGTAGACGATTAGACTAAGTTGGAACCTATTTTACATCAAAAGAGCAGCCATTACTTGTACTCTACCACCCCAAAAAACCCAACACGCACAAACAAACCACAAAACAGCAGCAACAACAACCATGAAAAAACAAACAGACAAACAAAAAAACACTGAAAAGCACACTTTGGGACAGTTAAGGACCTCCAGCAACAGCACAGATGGAATATCATAATACAAATTGTGCAATGGTCCATATCATCACATTTTCTCACCAGACTCATGCAGCAAGCACCTCTCCAGCAGCAAGAGAGAAAACAGGTCTTGGATGTACAACATGGATGTGCATCAAATGAGAGTGCTGGAGATACCTATTAATGACCTTATGGATAACCATGAGTTGAGCTGGAAGTGTTCATCTCTGCCTTGAGTCTTAGAAGGTCAAAAATAGCCGCGTATCTTTCACGAAAAATTGCTTCTTTAGGAAGGCTCAGCTAGCAGAAACCATCATTTCTACTTAATAAAGCAAAATGTCAATAGTGTCATTTTCTTTGTGAAGAATGAATTTTATATTATTTTTCCTTTTCTCTATTCTGCTCAAAGCTATCATATTAATGTAGCATCTGTTCTTTCTGTTGGCATATACCGTATTGGGACTGGGACTGTAGACAGACAGGACTACAACATTGTTGTTCTGCCAATTTATGTTTGATAAGGGCAAAAAGAGCTTGGCTGGTACAGTGCTTAATTAACCTTGCATTGCGTGCTGCAGTGGAATGTGTAGATCTTTGAAATTCCAGTATAAAGAATGAGAATGAGTATTTGTCAGGATAATCTTTTTAGTACTCCCTTATGGCAGAAAAGCAGAAGTTACTTTTCTTCCCTTTCAAATGCTGGCTGTTTTTCCTAGAGAAAACTGATAAATCTGCTCTTTTATAACTTCTGTGGCACTTTAACAAGGGTACATTTGCTCTGTCCTCCTCGGGACATTTTTTCCTGCTTCTGGCCTGAACTCGAGGCAGCGTGTTAAGCGTCTGATCAGTGAAGCTCATAGCAATCTGTTTACCCTTTCAGTCTTTGCCACTTGTTACAACCATCTCAGGCTTTGGAAGAGCTTTGTTTGGGCAGGGAGTAACGGGTGCTGGGAGTGAAATGAATGCTAGTTCCTCACTGAAATCACGTGATGGCAAATCTGGGAATTCCTGCTTCATTTATGAGAGTGCACAGGATGAAATGTCACTCTCTTCTCATCTAGAGATGCTTACTACAAAGAGCTGAGCTGCACTGCACACCAACAAAGCCATTCATCCAAACAAACTTTCTATTCAGAAAAAAAACAGGCATCTTGCAGCTCCTTCAGCTGAACCAAGTGTTTTATTTCTCACTTCTGTGCACCTTGTTTTTTTTCTTCCTTTTGGAGATCTTATTCTCAAACAAAAGGACCACTTTGGGACTTCTTCCAAAACGCAGGTAAAATGCAATCTTTCTACAAGACATTTTTTTTTTCTAGGATGGTTTAATGCAATTCTGTTATTTTGAGAGAAGTTTTAATATGCACGATAAAATAATACATATTAAAAGTTACTCTAACTTTGCAAACAGCACAGAGTTTTCTGTATAACATTTATATGTACCTGAGCATTCAGCATTTTAGAACATTAATGAAACATGTCAAGTATATGTTATAAAATTCAGTGCTTCTTTCAGCTGCATTTCCTTTTACCTCTGCATTAACCTTTCCCAGAATATTAAATATTTTAAAAATTCTTTTAACTTAGCTTAGATTGTAGATCCTTTGGGAACTCAAATTTCACTTAATTTATGACATTTATTTTTTTGCTCTTCCTATTGCATTTATGTGTAAGAGAAGTAGATCAGACTTACTATTTGGGCTGGGTATTCTGTAAAACATAGACACACTTAAAAATATGTTTAGGTCTGCATATTGAGGTGACACACAGATGTTGTAGAGTGAATGCATCTCTAAAGTAAAATGATTTAATAAAAATGAATGAAGTAGTTCATAGAATACTACTATTACTTTTCAGAAACATTCCTTTTCATGGATTTTACTCATGTTGATTGTACTTGTAACAAGCTCTTGTGATTTTTCTAGTTGTCTTGCTTGAGTAGTCTTGAGCAGAAAGAGAGCAGTCTGTCTGACCAACAATGCGCTGTTCTGTTCAGCGCTGCATATTTTGCAAGAGGACAAGGGCAAAGCTGCCCTCCTTCCCAAGAGTTTGAGATTTTACAAAGATATGAGCATTTGGATTTCAATGAAACTTAAGGCAAGAGATCAGCGGATTAATCAGTTAAAGATAGCTACATAATTTTTATGGGGAATATTTGTATAATGTATTTCTTTCAAGAACAGAATCTAGTACTCATATAAAACAGAGACTAAAGAGCTGCACCTTTCAAGAAACCTGGTTTGGCTGATGCATAGGAAACTCTTCATATTTCTCAATATGGTCACAGGTGGACATATTTGCTACCTGAAATCTCAGATAAGGTGTTTTCACATCTTCCTGTCAGAGTTTGTGGTTGTTACATGAGGGCAGCTCCAGAGTTTTTATTGACAACTCAGCTTTCACTGCAGGCTTTGTTCTGTCAGTAGGAGGCTAATTTGGACCTCATCTGTTCTCTGTTGAAACATCCATAAACTTTCTTCTGGGTTAAGCAGGTCACCATAAGTTAGTTTTAAATGTCACTGGAACAAAGCAAGGAAATCATGGATGACAGAACTGCTGAACAGATCCTGGTGACATAATGAGAAGATTTGTCTGGGTGATGGGCTTTTCCTGCAGCTAAATCCAGGAGGAGAAATGGTTCCTCACTGCAAGCCTTTGGGAGATGCTGTTTAAGTAAAAATGGAAGAAAAATTTGGGACTGTGACTCTGTGAAAATAATGTTGAGAGACAAAGGAAGAGTGGAATATTAGTCTAGGGGATTTGCCTATGGTTTTCCCTCCAGAAGGTGTGTTAAATAAAGGTAAAACCCACTAGGAGCACTGACACACTTAAACTTTTGCCCTTTTTTTTTCACTGGTAGGGAAATTAAATACAGAAGGGGTAAAAACGTGTCACCTCTGAAGAGCCTTGTTAGGCCAAGACAATGCAACAATTAATTCTCTAATTTTTCCCAGTAACAATAGCTGGAGAAATACTGAGACAAAAAAAAAAATAAAAAAATCCACAGTCTAATGATTTTTCCTTTTCTTTGTGACTGGGTGCTTTTGCCAGATCACATTTTCCCCTGAGGATTAACTTTGAACTGCCAATTAAAAGTTATTGCTAAATCCTGTTACAGCAGAAAGCCTTTAGGTTCTCACCGTTAAGACTTGGCCATTCTCTCTCTCACAGAATAGATTAAACTGCCGTGGCTTCAGTAAATTATTTTTACAGGATGTTGTTAGTACTGCAATAAAGTTTGCCTATTGATACAGCAATGACTCAGTTTCTTTTTCGAGAACTTTACAAAACCATGTCAGCCCGTCATACTTACGAAAGAAAGCTACTGAAGTCTGTGTGCCAAAGGTTGGATGACCCTTCCTGTGATTTTTGGGCAAACAAGCCACTGCAAAAACCCTAGTATTTTCTGACAGGCACCGGCTGTTATGGTTAGGGATTGCACGCTGTGTGTGTCTCTGCTCTGAGCAGGGACAAATGGAGCATTATTTCAGAAACCGCTGTGTGGTAATGGTTGGCAGATGTTTGCATTTTTAATGTGGTCACTATAGGATCATCACAGGCTTTCAAATCTCTATGTCCAGCTAGGAACAGATCAAACAAGAAAGAGGAATGAGCCTACTGACATTTTAATTTGCCCGAGAGAAGAAAGAAAACATTCTGTGTTCACTAGAAGAGCTGCAGAGTGCTGCCAAAACCATTCATTCACTTGAAGATGTGTGGAACATAAACATATTCACTCATAAATCAACATTCGGACTTTCATGTCCCTCGCATTTCCACGCCTTACCTCTGATCCTAGACCTGTGATCTCACTGGTCTTCTGGAATTCTTAATCCCTGCAGGAATATGACTGCACCCAGTGTTTTCCTTCAAAAAGGGCAGGTTACAGCAGGATACAGCATCTTCTGGTTGACTAGTGACCTTTTTTTTTTTTTTTTTTTAAAAAGTCATTTAATTTTTAAGTCATCTGCACAGCACCTATTGAGAGTAAAGCTAAGCCGGCAGAAATCCTCCTGCAGCTATCAATGGGTTTAGGTACCCGGTCTGTGGTATTTCAGGAACCTACAAAAAAGAGCAAAGAAAGTATTGAAGAGGGGACCGAGATAATTGGCAGCTTTGGCCACAGCAGGGAATAGTGAAGCCCTGGACGTATCTCTCAGAGAAGACGTTTTTTAAAATGGAGCCTACCTAGGAACAAAAGTACCTGATCCAGGATCTATTGCAGTGTCATAAGACCCTTTAGCTATGTGGCATGGAGGGGTCTGTCGTGCACAGATTTTTTCTTGTGCTTTGCCAGCCTCGCTCTCCATCAGCAGCAGATGAGATACCCTTATCTTCTTCCACGGCCATATGTGTCACATGTCAGAGTTTTGCTGTGTCACCCAGCTCAGCACTGTAGCCATCTTATTTGATGCTCATTGCCTTTCCTTGGTTTGCGTAAACACATGACTTTTACTCTCTTGGGAAGGCTTATTACTGTTGTGCTTTCTTGATCTGTAGAAATACCAGCACACACTGTGGATGCTACACTTGTGGTCTCTTGTGACCATTTCCCTTCACTGATGAAACCTGTAGATAGCAGAGAACTTCATCTCTTTTACATATATCATTACAATTATTTAATTTAACATAGAAAACCCATCTGCTACATTTCTGTTTCTGCTACATTTCTGGTTTAATCAAATAAAGATTCCTGGCATGATAAGCCTTATAACCTTGTAATTTCAAAATTGAAAGCAGCATTGATGATTCTTTTTTTAGTTGACCAGGCTGTGATCTCTGTTGTTTCACACAAAGGAACAGCACTTTTGTTCTTGTTGCTGTTGTTGTGGTTGTTTTTTTTGTGCTAGTTCCCAGCTATTGAATTCTGCCCAGGCCCAACAGGACTGCCTTCTGCTAATACCATTGCTGTGGTCCTGCAGCATGCAGGAATGAGCTGGGGCCTCATTCATGCCCCAGCAGCCTGACAGGGATGCCCTGTACAGAGCTCTCTTCCTGGAGGAATGGCGTTGGGATCATTGCTTTTCACTGGGTGAAACAACCGCACCCTGAGAAATTTTAAGTCAAATATAACATTGCATTGACCTGTGCAGTATTTTCTTTTCCATCATTCATGGGCTGATTTGTTAAAAGCTCATTTTCTTTACCTGTCATCAACCTAGGAGGACTTGCAGCATACATTTTCCTCCCAGTCATAGAGCCATTTACATGACTTTTGTTGGCTTTCTGGTGACAGATTAGCGTGGATCTGTTAAGCACAGTGCAGGGAAGCGGCCATCCCTCAAGACAGCTGCACAGCTGGGCTGCACTTTGTGTCCTGCCAGGAGCAGCAGGGCGAGCGCCGTGAAGCCACTCTTCTCTCTGCCTGGGGCAGGGGCTGGCTCTGCCCCATTGCTTCAGCAGAGAAGCTGGCTGGAAGCTGGCAAAATCAAAGCAGAAATGCAAGTGCAGCAGTTCCTGTTCCTTGAACACCCCCCAAAGGGCATTTATGGGTGATTTTTCCTCTGAAAGAGGTTCCCTTTCTATTGCAGTGAGGTCCAGCACTTTGTAATTGCTTGTCACAAAAATCCAATTTAGTTATGGCTTTGTTAGCTTACAGGTTTGTTATTTCTTTTATTTTTTATTTTTATTTTTTATTTTTAGCAGAACAGCACAATCGGTGAAAATGCTTCTTGAACACTATATTTAAGTCATAACACAAGCACCCTAAATATGTAGGAATTTTGTAACATTTTCTTGGGGCCAGGGCGGTGATCAAGGGAAAAAGTACCCAAAGCAACTACAAGTAAAACTGGGGAGGCATTGCAAATGTTCAGCATCCAGCATGACAGACCTCTCTCAAACTACTACTGCTCTTAAACCACAGGCTCTGCTATGCAAGACATTATTCATAACCTGTAGGCATATGTATAGCTGGGGCATCTTTTTGTCTGCAGAGCCAAATGTTCTGTGCTTCTGAATGAGCCATTCCATTGTTTGCACGTCTATCCCTAGTTATTTGTCTTAAAATTGGTGTCTGGTAATTTCAGTCATTGTGGTTCTTTGCAAGAATGCTGATTTTTTTTAGTGCCAGGCAGGCGTTATTCTATAGGAGCTGCTGCAAATTTCACAACACTGTGGAGATATCATGACTGATGGCTAATTTAGAGATTTGTCTTAATCAAGCTAAGCTGTGTTCTGCAGACAGAAATATTTGCCTAAGTGGTATCTATTTATCATCTGTACTCTCCATACCATATAGCATTTTGAATACTTTCCATTTGTATTTAGGAACATATGCAGGAACATTTCTGGTTAAGAAGGCTGTTTTTAAAGCAAGAACAGTTTCTACCTGTTTTGTAGCTCTGGCAATCTGGTTTTGTGCCCCAACATGGGGCACAGAAGGTTTGAGAAGAGGATAGATTTGCTTGGGGTATGGAGTGTGCTAGACTGAATTTATAGATGTTATAGCTGTTTAGCTGCTAATAGGCAGGCTTTTGTGCTTGTCACGGGGCTGGCTTGCCTTACTGTATGTTAGAGTCCAATGCTTGTTAGTGGCTGCTTTTGCTTCTGCCATTTGCTCTATTCCTTGTCATCTTGCTTTGCTGTGCCTGGGAACGCTTTGATAAGAGCTGTGGTCATCCACCTGGGCTGGCTGGTGGCCAGGGCATTGCTGCTGTTCCTGTGCTGCTGCTCGGGACAGGCTGGAACTCCAGAATGAACTCGTGCCAGAGGGACTGGGACCTGTGGATGAGCCCATGTAGAGCATGTACATCCCAAAATGTCTCTGGCCATGGGTAAGTCCACTCCAGAGCAAGCACACCTCGAAGCATCTATGGCCAGGGAGAAGTCCATGCTGCAGCAAGCACACCTTGCAGTGTCTGTGGCTGCAGGTAAGGCCACACCAGAATACCTCAAAGTGTCTGTGGCCATGGGTAAGACCACAACACAGCAGAAGTGTCTGAAGACACCTCTGAAGGCACCTCTGTGGCTGATGGAAAAGGCTGCATCAGAGCAGCCATGAGCACCTCAAAGTGACTGTGGCTGTCCATGCCACACGTTGCTTTTGCCTGACCTAGTAAATTGTCATTGTCTTAACCCATGAATTCTCTCACTTTTACCTTTCCAATTGTCTCCCCCATCCCACCTGGGCAAGTGGCTGTGTGGCACATAGCTGCCTGCTTGGGTTAAGCCATGACATAGTGTTTAATATTTGATTTTAGATCTACTATTTATTTTTTCCCCAAGATCCACAGTCTTGTGTTGATATGCCCTTGCCTGATTTGCTTTAAAATTTCATAGCAGGCTGAATGAGGCTAATTTAATTTATAAGCTGTTCCTTCACCCTGGAGATACAATTTCCTGCTGAAACCACTTTTCCTGGTGCATTGCACTAGGAAGCCAAGCAGTGCAGGAGAAAAAATATGTTTCACCATAGTCAGCAGTGGACAATTATCTGTCATCTGAGCTGGAGCTGGGTTGTGATGGCTCCTCATGTGACAGCTCAAGCCTCTGGTAGAGCAGGGTCTCAGGGGCCTGCTGTCAGTGTGCAGGGAAATGTGGCCTCCTCACACCGTGGGTTCATACTCAGCTGCTCCTCAGGCTGTCTGTGTTTTACCAGGAACACTTCTCTGCTGGCTGAGGAATTTTACCTCAGGGTCAGGCCGGTCAGCTGAGGAATGAATGTCAGCCAAGTGCTCTCACTGCTGTTGTGTGTTGCCTGGCCCTCGCCTGGTATGGCTTGCTGCAAGCTTTGTGGTCTTGGTTTCATGTGCTTCTAGGTGGATGGGGGCCTGGTGTATGGTGTAGTTTCAGCTGGGGCCTTGCAAGGAGGAGATGGAGGATAAACTTTTCAGAAAGTGTTGATAAAATAAAATAACTTCTATCAGTTTTGAAAAACAACCTTATGGATTGATAGGGAGATACCCAGTTCTGCCTGAGCCCTTCCAGAACTGGAATTAAGCTTGTGGTCCTCAGAAACTGTAACATTTCCAAAGCTTTCCCATTGGTTCTGAGAAGAAATAAAGAATTTGGGAATAAGAGGCAGACGACTTCCAGAGGTCCCTCGCAGGGTGAATTGTATTTTGTTCTGTGTCCCCCTTCATTGTGGGGCTTCAGATGGCTTTAAATCTTTTGGGGATGTAAGAAATCTCAAGCTGCATCATCCACACAGGAAATGAATGCCCTGACCACAGGCTGCCAATTCTCCTTTGCACCAGCCCAAGAGATACGCAGAAACTTGTACAGACAACTCCTCTGCAGAAACTGGTACAGCTCCAGCAGCTTGTACTGGTAGATAGCAGCAGCAGAATACCTGGAGTCATGTCACATGCCGTGCTGGAGGGACGATCAGATAAAAACTGAGCTTTGGACTGAACAGAGATTTTAATCCAACTCTGCTGTATTTGCAGTAACCGCTTGGTCTTTTTAATGTTTTAGGGTCTGTCTTTTGGTTTGCTTTTAACCAGAATGCTTGCAGCTTTCCAGGAAAACCCTTCTATTAATAAAGCATCACTTGCAGTGAATTGCCATGGGCCAGAAGCACTTTGCAAGAGGAAGTTATGAATATTTGGCATTTTTTTTTTCTGCATTCAGAAAGTGGCTGGTCAAATTCATGCCACAGAAATGACAGAATCATAGAACCACAGAATGGTTTGGGTTGGAAGAGACCTTAAAGCCCATCTAATTCCAACTCCCTGCCCATGGCAGGGACACCTCCCACCAGACCAGGTTGTCCAAAGCCCCATCCAGCCTGGCCTTGAACACCTCCAGGGATGGGGCATCCCTGGACAACCTGTGCCAGTGCCTCACCACTCTCAGAGTAAAGAATTTCTTTCTAATATCTAATCTAAACCTACTATTTTTTTTAGTTTAATGCTATTACCCCTTGTCCTATCACTACACTCCCTGACAGCTTTCCTGTAGGCCCCCTTTAGGTACTGGAAGGACACTGTAAGGTCTCACCAGAGCCTTCTCTTCTCCAGGCTGAACAACCCCAACTCCCTCAGCCTGTCTTCATAGGAGAGGGTCTCCAGCCCTCTGATCATCTTTGTGGCCCTCCTCTGGACCTGTTCTAGTAGGTCCACATCTTTCTTGTGCTAGGAGCCCCAGAGCTGAATGCAGGGCTCCAGGTGGGGTCTCATGAGAGCAGAGCAGAGGGGGAGAATTGCCACCCTTTCCCTGATGGCCACGCTGCTTTTGATGCAGCCCAGGATGCCGTTGGCTTTCTGGGCTCACATTGCTGCACATTGCTGGCTCATGTTGAGCTTCTTGTCAAATCCTACAAGGGCCATGGAGAACAAAGCTACCATCACCAGTTCAGGAGCCGCAAAACCCTGGGGACTGGGGAAGGCAGGACATGAGATTCAGGGTGAAGGAGGGCAGCTCTGAGCTGCCCTGGGATATCTACAAGCAGATTCACCGAGCTGTGCCTTAACCTTTCCTTAACACTGTGCTTCTCTCTTTATTAGGTCAGTTCTCTAAAACCTCTCTCAGTGTCTCTTAGCCATGTTGTCTGCTCCTTTGCCTTCCCTTTTAGACTGTCTGTGTGTGACACACTCAAATGCAGTGGATGCTTCAACTTCTATGAAACGCCTCACTGGGAAGACTGTGCTTTAGCTTGAGCCTAGAAAATGTCCTTCTCAATAATCTGAATGGTAACTGGCCATAACAAATCTGGAGTAGCTTCACACAAATCACGCCTAACTTGGCCTGGGGTTGAGCAGGGACCTGATGCGTGAAGGGACAATTCTCATACACTCTTTTTTTTCTGTTTTCAAGGAATTTCTCAGCAAGTATGTTCTAATTGATGCAGTGTGTCACATGATAGCTTGTCTTTGGCCAGCATGGGATATATTTGGTGTTGTGTATGCACAGTCTAGCACCAATACATGCCAAATATGAGGGTTATTACTTCAGACTGTATATCTTTAAAAAGGCTGCACAACTATAGTGCCTCAGGAATACCACATTCTGCTAAATTTTTCTGTGTATCATGTTTTCATTACATAGTCCTTTTCTTGTCTTGGACATACAGGCTGTTTGAGTGCTGGGACCCAGTGCATTTGGGTAAGTCTCTGTAAGGAAATGATCCTAGATGACATGCCCCAGATCCCGATGAAATTCCTCTCAGCATGCATCAAAGATTGTATGACCAAGGATTAAACCAGTGACTGTGTTTTGTACCTTCCCTCTCACTGTTACCATTTTTTGCATCTCTTTCTTATCTAATTGTTTATGGCGTGGCTGTGGCAAACTTCAGCAGCAGGCTGAAGTCTCAAATCTGTCACAACATGCATGCTTCACCTTCAGTAACTCAAGTGCTCTAAATTAAATAGTAAAGCAGTTCATTTGCATGCATGTAAGAACAGCAGTGAAGCTGAGATTTTCCAGCCTTGCTCAATCTATGAAGCTGCAGCCACCTTCATTTTGATTTCAGAAGTGTGTATTTTTCTGTTTTGCCAGGGGTGCAAAGGAGAAAGTCTTTGCCATTGACTTCAATAAGGATGAATTTCAAGGGCACCAAGGTTTCATCCAAACCATTTTTCTAAAGCAACTTTAGGATATGAATACCCCAAAAAGTTGTCCAAGGAAGGCTAATGTTCAACACTGAACAAGACTGGTGTTTTGTGAGGCGGGACCTTGAGGTATTTGGGGTTGCCATTTCCAGGATTGGCATGGAGGCCCCACTGAGGACCATCAGAGGGAAAACTCTGGGGAGAGAGCCAGCACACCCTGACCTTGCAGGTTTGCAGAGACAACTTGCTTTTGTGTTCACATCCAAAGACCATCATTTCTTTCAGGTACTAGCAGGTCAGGAGGCAGCCCTTAGCTGGTAGCTGTTGTGGTTTTGTGCAAAATTCTTGGTTTGGGCAAAAATTTGTGGAGATGCTTCATTTCTCATGGAAAACAGCACAGAGGGACTGCTATTGCCACCAGTAAACCTTTTTCCTGGAAGTTTCTCTCCCCAGTCAGCTATGAAGATATCTCCTACACAACCCTTTGACAGCACAAAGCTGACACCACACACAAAATCTCTTGGTTTTTGAAGAGTCAGGAGCAGGGCTGCTGTTGGATGGGCAGCCCAGTCGCTCTGTTTTAGGTGCCTGGTGTAAAAACACAGTGTTGGTCAGAGACATCCTCTGCAGGGCTGTTGGACAGACTGTGCTCGTGCTGTATGCAGGAAGAGCAGCACATACCTGTGTGGGTGCCGGGACAGGCAGTGCTGTCTTCCTGGCAGTTCATCTGCTAAGCATAAGTGCCCATGAGTGCCAGTGACCCCATGCCATCCCCTTTGTCAAAAGGGTCTGTTTTAGCAGCTTCCCAAGGAGAAGCAAGGTCAAGATATTTCAGGTTTGAAACAAGAGGTGGGTTGACATGAGGAGCACATAACCAGCCATCTTTTTGTTTATTAGAAGAATTTCTGCAGGTTCAGTGCCTCAGGGCAAGGGAGGGAGGCTGCAGACAGCAGCACTTATCAGTGTGGTTTCTTCCTCTGCAGAGTGGGTGAGGTGCTCCACTGGTACCGGAGTCACAAGGAGGAAAGATCTGCACAAGTCCCACCAGCTACAGGGACTGCAGAGAAAGAGCAGAGTCCTGCCTTCTCCTCCCTTGGAGGGTTCATTTTGAGAGTGTTTTTCTCTTATTGCTGGGAAATCCAATTAAAATACAATATCTGGCTAAACTTGCTATCTTTATCCCAAAAGCATAATGAGCTCTTTGCATTTTGTGTGCCTCTCAGCTAATGAGTTCTCCCCTTTTATACGGAAGTTCTGAAGACAGATTTTTATTAAGAAAGGAAAAGAAGAGTCTGAATACAGTACCTTTCAGACATCCTGCCCATGTCAAGAGCTGCCAAAGCATGTAGAGTGCGATTACAGCTTCCTATTTCATTGCTGAAGTGGCTCTATAAATAGCAGTGTTCAATGAAAATTGCCAGCCAAAGCATTGCTTTTTAAGCATGAAAATGCACAAAAAAATCTCAGTAACTAGATTTTTTTTTTTTTTTTCCCTAAGCATCCTAAAGGTTTTATAGGTCCAAAAGGAATAGATTACTGTAAGGATTTTTGAAATAACTTCTTCTACTGTGATAACGGTATCTGTTTTTCCTTTTTCTTTTTTTTTTTTTTTTTTCCCCCAAAGATCTGCAAAGCTACGGTCTAAAAAACAAATTTCAGTTGATACTGACACTCATTAATACAATCTGGAAAATGAACCCTAAATGATAGTGAGATGAAAGGAAATGTGTAAAGCCAGACTTTCACATAGCTTGGGTTTAAAGGGGACTCTCATCTCTAACTTGCACTCTTGTATCACACATTTTCACATTTTATACAGTTTTCCCAAGTCTTGGATTGAGTAGTGTCCCAGTGATAAGTCTAGATGGGAAGATATTGCCAGTCTGCTGTCCTCAGTAGCTTGTTTCATGTTTCAGCAGTTAATCTATGTGACCACTTAAAAATGTCATAAAAAATTGCTGTATTTCCTGTTTGGATTTATCTGGCTTCATCTTGCAGACATCAGTTTTTATCTTGCCTTTTCCACTAAGTTAAAGTATGCATTAGTACCAGATATTTGCTCTCTGTGGAGGTGGCCTAATAACTGAGTCATCGCTCCATTTTTTTTTTTTTTTTTTAATGGGACTTTGCAGTAAGGCATTTCTCAAGCCCTTGAATTATTTGCATTGTGAGTTTTCTGCACTGCCTCTCTTCTTCCAAATTCCTTTCCAAAAGGAGAGCCCTAGTACTTGGTAGGAAACAAATTCTAACATGGCAAGAGATCAAGCCTCAATACCTGTGTGCTATTTGGCCTTAAGCCTTCAGGGATTACATTTGTCCTTTTTGCTCCATGGTGCAGGAGGATGCAGGCTGAGTTCCTTGTTAAATGCTGGAGCACCTTGCAGGGCCACTGCTCCTCGCTACATAGCTTCACTGTCTGTAAATAGGCTGCACTCTTTGGTCCTCGACCTATTATGCGCCCAGGTCTGTATGCAGAGATCCTTGGTCTGACTGGGCCCAGATGGCTGCCTTAAAACAGGCTGTAATAATACAAAATTCAAACTGCAAGGCTATCCATTAAAAAAAGTGTATCTCATTAATATCAGGGCATATAAACTGAAGCTAAAGGTCTGTATTCCCACAGGGATACTTTTCACAACAGCTGTGGCCAATGCAGGACTTCCAGTTAAACAGCTGTTACCATTTCTCCTTGCATTTAGAAAAGAACAAACTTTTGCATTCCTTTTGAAATGTTTTACCTATGTTTATCAATCATTCATGGACTATAGACACCTTTTCCCTCTTCATGCAAATTGGTTTTCTTTAGCCATTTATTTACTGTTCTAGAAATCAAACTAGAGTTCAATTTATCTGTCTTTAATGATACAGAAGAGAAACCAATCTTTTTGGCAAAAAGATTTTTCTGCATCTACCCACAGACTGCTGTAAAGTCCCATAAACCAGAAAAAAAATGCTTAACATATTAAATCTAACACATTTCATGAACACTTTCAAAAAAAGTTGAATGTAGTAAACACAACAATTTCTGGACTTTGCTAAGGAATAAATTAGTTGAACTACAACTCTGAGCACCAGAGAGACTTGATTTACTTCCAGATAAATGGTATTTAGCTTTAAAATGCAGACTACTTGGATGTCAGAGGAAGTTAATAATTTAGAATTCTTCATTGCTGGGTTAACTCAGAACTATTTCTGCTATGAGGTAACTTTTGTGAACTCTGATAAGTGAAAAGAGTATTTTATCTAACAATTATCCATAATCCAGCAATTATCTTTCATGAAGTAAAAGAAACAAATGTCTGCAGTCTGATATGAAATTCATACATATCTTTAAATAACACATCTCCCGAAGTACAATCCATGATTAAATTAAAGACTTTGGGATGCACCAAATTATCTAGTCATTGTCTTCCACTTTCTCATGACTGCTAGTGTGAGATTTCCACAATGTGTCAGGGTAAAAAAATAAAAAAATATTACAGGGGAATTGCTGCAAAGTTTAGGTAGGTCAAACAATCACTTTGAAGATAGCAGTCCTTATTTCCACCAATCCCAGCATTCATTTACACTGCTTTGACTGTGAAAAGAGGATTTAGAGTAAGTGCAAACACATCTCTCACTGGTTTTAGCGTAGGGAGAAGAGTAATTAGTGTGAATGTCAGACCCAACAGTTTTGTCTCCTTTTCCTTTTGCATTAGTTCCCGTGACCCACAGTGGGAATGAGGTGTCACCTCCTGAATATAGGGACAGGTACTAGGAGCACAGTGGATCCAGTCAAGATATTAGTTTCTTCCAGCACCCTGTTGAGGTCTATGACCAGCAAATTGTATTTTCTAAGGGTTATTTTTCAATAGGGATTCTTAAAAAGAGAGTATGATGATGAAGGACTAGAGATAAAAAAAAAGCACTGAAAGCTCTGCTCGTGGACTCCCAAGATCCTTCTTTCTGGACCCAAAGTATGCACACTCATCCCAACATCTCAAAAGCTCAGAGCTGTCCTTGCAGTGGGGTCTGCCCTGATTCACATTAGTGCTGTGCTCATACAAGCCCTGTGTGGATTGCTCTGCATGGTCAGGAAAAGGATCTTGCCTTTTGTCAGCCAGTAATGCTGCACTGCCCAACAGCCAGATTCCCCGTGGGAAGTTTTCACTTCTGTTTGAGTAGTTATAAGGTAAAATCTTCAAATGAGGAGACAGAAAGAAAGGGAATTTGGATACTCATCTCCCTCCCTCTTCTGGTTAACCTTCCCAGTATTGCATTGCTCGGTTGGTCTATGGTGAGTTTTTGATTGTATAAGGCTGTCAAGTCACGTTGGACTTAGTGTTTGAAAGCCAAAAATTCTAAAGGGGATGGAGGATCATGTGGCTATTCCTCCAGCCAAGTTTCCCTCAGATCTTTAAGCAGCTAGTTCAGAAATGCATGCTTGCTTCAGACCTTCTGGAGACTTGGAGGGCACAGTGTTTATTGGGATTCACAGAAGGACTTGCTAATGAATCTTCTGTGCAATGAACTTTCTGCCTAGGAATGCACCATCTGAAGTGAATGCCAAGGAACATAAGCACTTGTCAGAGGTGGTTTGGTTAAGATAATCTGAATGAAGAGGCCACTCTTGTTCCCCCTTCCCATGAAACGTACTCTCATGTAGAGTGCAAACATTTTGCTGAGAAAATGCAGTTACTATTGATATTACAATGCACTTCCCAGTGCCTTCTGCCTGAGAACTTCAAAACAATTTACAGCTTTGCTGAGCGAACCCTGCTGGATGAAAGTTACTTAGCAGACAAGGCACATCTTTGCCCCAAGACAGACAGACGGCAAAGCAGGGAACAGCAATCCCAATTCTCATCTCCAGGTTGGTGGCAGCTGCTTGGCTGTGGTTTCACTCCCAAGCACTTAAAGCAATTCCTAGTTGCTGAAACAATGAAGTTGCTTGATTAGTTTTGAGATTTTAGTGCTCTTTATTTTGGTAGGAAAGCTCTGCTTCTGTGCTGTATTTGAAATATCTTCTTCCCAGGGATACCTAAATAAAATAATTCACGACCCAATTCCCATCAACATGAAACCATTGTCTGCCATGAGAGGAGAAATGCTGTGGACCCGGAGGGGATGGTCTGATATCCCTCCCTTCCTGTATTTCCCCTGTGCATGATCCTGGCAACTTCTATCTGTAACCAAGTATCTCTTGCAAGCTTGGCATTTTAAGCCTCTGTTTTACATCTTTGAAGGGCTTGATCCAAAGTCGAGTGAAGACAGTGGAAGGACTCTCACTAGCCTCCATGTATTTTGGATAAAGCCCCAAGGCTCACATTCCACACATTTTACCTTGGATTTGGATTTTCATAAGCTTTAGCACTCCAGAAAGCTGCCAGCTTCACAAATCTACATCTCATAGCATGTGCTTTCAGCTTCTTGGTTTTGTAAGAATGTTTTAAAGCTGAGGGAGAAATTAATGAATTTGTCAGGACTGTAACATGAACCAGTGCCATCAACAGTATGGGCACACTAGTTTTATCAATGAAGCTGTGCTTCTTTTTAGTGCATGATCATTTGAAAGAAGTAGAAATGTATATAAAAGCAGGCTCAGTTGCAACACAAGAAAGGCAAAAAGCTGTGTACAGCAGTAGGGTGCTAATGGAACACCCAAATTCCAGAAAAGTAAGTGCTAAATATGTCTCTTTACTTTTTTTTTTTTTTTTTCCCTTGTTTGTTTAGTGTTTTATTGATTTTTTTTTTTTTTTTTTTTTAATTTACACAAGAACAGGTTGTTAGAATAACACTGAAATTTCTAGCTGAAACTGAAGTTTATTAGCTCAGTCAGGTCTTACCCTCTCCCAGCTGAAATCAAAGCATAATTTTCATACAGAGTGAATCAAATCCCTTTGGCTATCTGGAAAGAAGAATAAGTACTAATGATGCTTGCAATCAGTACAGATATGTCCATTTACAGTGGTCATTTTCTGGTTTCTAGAATGTTTTGCTATTTGCCATGGCTGTCTCAGAAAAATATTATTTTAGCATTCATTCCACTATAGTTTTGTCTTGTGGTGATGATTAATTTCTGAATATAGCCATGAAACCTTTTAGTCCAGGAAGGAAAAAAAATATTAATAACTCCAACAAATTATTTGTAGAAAGTAAACTTTTTTTTTTTTTTTTTATCATAGAACATAGAAATAGATACATACAAAATACTTAACTAGCTCCCTTAATGTTCCCTCTTGGTTTAATTATCTTGAGTATATTATAGCCAGTGTCAATAAATGAGGGTCAGTTATTTTTACCCACAGGGAAGTAAAAATTCCAGCCACATTAACAGTGTATGAAATATTTACATTCACTTTGTAAAATATAATCATACCTAGTATGCTGCTTTGTTTGTAGTTGAAATAGTAGCTGTGCCAAAGGACATTTCACAAACAAATTCCAGTCTGATAGATACTAGGACAAAGAGGTGTGCTAAAACTGTGTCTATGTCACCGCTACCTCTATTTGCGCTGGGGTTCTGTATGAAAGAGATGTATTTTATTCTGCTTTGCTGTATATTTAGAATATAGGAGAAACCATCAGTACCATGAACTCTGCTCTTCTGCACCTGTTGGTATTTTATTTTTCCATGGTACAGCTGCCAAGGCATATGGATGCTCTAATTCCTTTGTGCAAAGAGACTCCTTATCATCATCTTTTCTATGAAGTAAATTTAGGCTAACAGCGGACAGGAGAAATGTGACATGAACACTTATTGCCTCTCAGTATTCTAGCTGCTGCAGCAATTTCGAGCACCTGCAGTTTATCAAGTTAGACATAAGAAAGATTGACACTGTGGGAATAACAATCATCTAGACATGTCATTCCGGGGGCAATAACACATTTTTCTGCACTTTGTTTTAGGGAGTTTGGTGTTCAGCTTGAAAGTCTGTAGAATAATTTGTTAAGAACTTGTAACATTTATTAGCAGAGTATGGGCATAAAAGTAATATAAAAATGTCCCTTAATATTATTCGTTTTCAACTTGGCAACCTGAGTTTTCTTTTCTCTAAAACACCACTGAAACTAGCCAGGGTTATTTTAATGATTTAAAAGTATAGTGTCAATTAATCAACCCCTTCCTACAGTCTTGCTTTTTACTTAAAAAACTATGCAAATAATATTTAAAGATATAAAGACCTTTATACACACCCAATATGAGACTAGAGCACTGCTACAAACTGTGACGTGTCTGAAGGATAAGGAACCCAAAGTAAAAACAAGACCAGCAATCTGCAATCACCAATAAAGGCCTATTAGAAGTCATTTCAGATTTCAGAATACTCTTCTCCAACAGCCTTTCCTGCCTCACCTGTGGTCACCCTGTGCTGCCTTTGCCTGCAGCAGCTGGAGAGGCACAAGGCCCTGGCAAGGGCTGTGGAGCCAGGTGTTCCTTGTCAGCCTCTGCCTTGGGACCTCAGGGGTTACCCACAGATGTGCTTCAGGGTGATCTGAGCACATGAGATCTTGTTGCTTTCCCATGAATATGTAATGATGGGTTATGAAAGCGCCAGAGAGAAGTCAAAAAGACTCTCAAAAGTCCTCTAGCAAGGCTATAGTGCTGGAGTTTTCCTCATCAGTGTCAATCATTTCATATTCTTGCACAGAGGCTTCATGAAAGGCCTTCGGCATCTCAGCAGGCTAGGTAGCTTTCCTGTAACATGGTATTTGCTATTGATCTCATTTTTAAAAGAATACAGAATGCATTTTTAAAAGAATAGCATTAACTTTATGGCATAAAAAGAACTTTCATAGCTGAAGGAGAGAAGAAAACTCTCTCTGGGTTTGCATATGGGTCATGACAGGAAAGAGACTGTTTTTCCTTTCGAACCTGCCTGGTTTCTCAGTATGTCTCAACTAAAGCAAACTGCATTTCCTGAATAGTTTGGAGCTACATTTTACAAGTCTCTTCTAGAGTATTTTTTTTTTTCCCCTAAAGTAAGACCAAGCCCTAAATCCAAAAGAATCTATTTGAAAGTTGTATCATCTTCCTTCTGATATAGCCTCCTTCTAACACAGCACCCTGCATCTCCAGGCTCATCAGGAACGGTGCTTCTCCCTCCCATTCCCTCCACAAGGTGGGAGCCATTTTGTCTCCAGTGAGGGTGCTTCACAGGTCCTGTGTGCTGATGATGCATCTATAGTTCTTGAACAGCATTGCCTGACTAAGTTGTCCAGTGACTTGTATTAATACTGACTTTCATTCTCCCTCTCCCTTTACCTGCTCAGCTTGCCAGCAAGAAATCTGCTTCAACAACTGTACTGTTTCAGAAATGTGACAGCTTAAGCAAATCTTCAAATGGCCAAGCCCCGATGTTGACCTCAGTAACTGTACAGCATTGCTTTGTGGTACAGTACACATCTCCCTCACCCCCAGGTCCCTTGGTGGTCAGTGGGAGATGCAGGAATTTCTGGAGTATGATGCATTTGCCCTGTCTCAGGTGCTCAGGTGAGCCTGGTGGCCAGGGCTTGTTCCTTTCCATGGGCTGTATGTGGACCCAGGGCATTAACTGGGGCCTAACCATACGAAGTATTGCAGCTTAGCTATCTGTGTCTGATCAGACACTTGAGAACTGTGCCTATTGAGACAAAAAAAGGAAATTACTGTTTTTCTGGGCTTTTTTTTTTTTTTTTTTTTTTTTTTTTTTTTGAACTGGCTCGTTTGATTGTCATAATGCCTACAATGCACCCTGCTCCTAATAACCAAGCTGATAGGTCTTCATTTAAAATTATTCCTTCATCAAGAACTCCTCCTAAAGGGCTCCCCAAACTGACTATTTAGATAGAGCAAGAGCAGGGCATTGTGATGCAGTTATGCAGGGACATTTTTTTCTTTAAAAAAAAAAAAAAAAAAAAAAAAGCCTAATTTCTGATGTATCTGAAGCTCTCAAACAGGATGCTTAGTTGCTGTCCTGATGATGACAGGACTCTCTGTGCCAACGGCATCTTCAACTTGACTGAATGAGACCCCCTAAACAGTTTAACTTTTTTATTTTACTGATCCTTAAAATCCAGCTGACCACTGCTAATCAATATCTCAAAATACATTACAAACATTACCTGCCTCAGCTGTGTACAAAAGCCCTATGAGATCATTGCTGCCTACCCAGAAACACTGTCTCCCAGCTATTTATAGATATTTTATCCATGAACAACCAGGTGAATCCTGCAGCGGGAGGAGACTCAATGACGGCCAGACTCTCCTCTGCACACCCTAAGTGTGCAAATACTTGCTCTGCGATCACCCCTCACCCCACCAGTGGACCCGCGTGTGGCTTGGGGGACACCCTGCTTTAAAAACGTGTGTTCCTGTGTATACATGCATTTATTTATTTATTTTTCTGGGGAAAACCCTTTTCTGGCAGGCGGCGAGGCTGCCAGCAGGGGTCAGCGTCTGCCCGCGTACCCGCAGTGCTGCCGCGGTGGCGGTGCCGTGGCTTTTCCCCACTCGCTTTTCAGCTACTTTTCTTAGCCAGCCCAGTGGTTTTACGCTTTTTTGGGATGCAATTAGACATCTTCGTTCTGTAAAGGAGTTGCCACCTGGGCTGCTTGGTTTTGCTCCTCTGCTGTGGTTTGCTGCCACTGGTGCAGTTGTCTGTGTGACTGCACTCTAAAAACAAAAATAGCACCAAGTCTTTTTCTTTTGTCTGGTGGCCTGAAAGTGGTTTCTCCCCTGAGTTACTTGTCTATGGTCTCATAGCCTGCAAGTGGTGCTATCTGGTTAGTTATTTGAATCAGGACTACACAATAAGTTTGCCCACTGCGCAGCCCTCTCCATCATGACCATCACCATCATGACCAGCCCAAAATCTTCCTCCTCGTACTCTGTCACCAGCCATGCCCAGACCCCCCACAACTTCCCTCACTCCTCGTCCTGAAGCAGACTTCCCATTTACTCACTCTGATTGTCCAGTCCACCTTGCCCCATCTGAGGACCTCCTAGCCTGGCCATCACCCCTCTGCAGCGAGGGACATCCATCCTGCCAGGCCATTGCTCCCGTATCTTCCCTGAGCTCTGTGGTCACATATGGGATGCCAGTCCAAAGGAGGCAAGGCACCAACAAGGTCATGGTCCCATGTGTGAAAGGTCTGAGAAGCAAGGTGTCAGGGCTTTTGCTGAGCTGGGAAGTCTGTAAGACTGTGAAGGCTGTGATCCATCAAGGGCTGCCTCCCAAATGCAGGAAGCCACCAAAAGGGCAGCCACTATCTTGCAGCAGTGAGATTTTGGGGCCTCTGCTGAATTCTTGCAAGGCACTGTGGCTGGAGCCCTTCCTCACTTTCCTGGACACATGTGGGCCCATCCCTGAGTGACAACATAAAGTGTGAGGCCACAGCAAATGGCTCCATGCTGTCTCACCTCCAAAGAAAAGAAGACCCCAAAGTCATTGAAGGAAAAGTAGTGACAATCCATTGTGGCCAGCCCTGCTCTGTAGTCTTCCCACTCAGACACACAAGGGAGGACTGCTCTGTGCAGCATTATTCCATGCAATCACTAATGCCACCCTATGGGATAAAGGAGATCCTTTAAGTAGGATAGGCACAGCTTCTGTGGAAAATAGCAGCAGTGGGATATACTGTCAAATCATGTATGTCAAAATAATTTGTTACACCCTCTAAGCCCAAACCAGTCTCACCTGCTTCCTACAGTTACAAACACTTTCTGTTTATAAGACAAAACCTACCAAATAAGAAACACTGGGAATTCTTGCTTGCACATCATAGTGTTAGACACCCCAGCACCTTTTCTTCAAGTAAAGTAAATAAGTATAAATAAGCATATTTTGGCAGTGCTGGTGTGGGAGCTTTTGTGTGTGTGGTGTCTTTTTTTGGCTGCAGTCTAGGGTAAAGAATTTTACCCAGTGTTGGGAACGGTTCTCGCCTGTCCTTTGGGCAGCAGGGTCAGGGTTATGCAGGGCAATGGCCTTGTAGGAACAACCCTGCCATGGGAGGACTTCTCATCTGTAGTGCTGAAGCCCTGCTGTTTCTCAGGGCCATAGACTAGGAGTTGTTACTTTCCTCCCTGCAGCTGAGAAAATTTTTAGGCATCTTTGCCACAGGAGGCCAGTACAGTATTACCTGTCTGACTTGTGGTGAAGCTGTCATGAGATGCATACCCAGAGGGAGATGCATATATAGAAAGCTGCCTTGGTGGCACATCTGCCTTGGGGTGCTCTGTGAGCACTTTGTGAGCTCCTTCTCAGCAGTTTGTACCTCTGGCCTCTGCTTCTGGCACAGGGGCAGGCTGAGAGAGGATTTGGTGGGAGAGAGGTTTATTTAGGCTCGGGTGATGTAGAGAGCCTTCCCAGGCAGGTGATATCTGGCTTTAATTTGCCTTGGGAGAGAGGCTCCCTGGCACATCTGAGCCCTGGGGGGGGTGAACATGACAGTTGCTTAAAAAGCCACGCTTTCCTTTGCCTGAGCCAGGCAGGCATGGTGGCATATCCTGCTGGGCAGCACCACACATTCCCTCTTCCAGTATATATTTTTTAGAATTTGGCTTTCTGCCTGGTAATGCAAAGGTGACTGAGTGTAGAGGTAATATTTTTTCCAGTCTTGGTGGGAGAAAGGCTTTGATGGATCATGAGATGCACAAGACAGAAAACATGCTGCTTATGGATATTCTCTCAAGAAGATGTCATATTTTGTAGCCTCATGGGCTCTAAGATTAAATTCTTCTTCATTTTTGATTGCAGAGATGCTACCTTGTGCTTAGTGATACTGAGGAAAATAATGTTTTAAATGATATATTACCAGCTACATCATTTGCCTCCAGCATTACGTTTTGCAACTAAAATACATGCTACACAAACCCTCTTAAATAAAATAATTCAGATAGCCTGTTGATCTTATTAACATCTGAAAACTTAACAAAAAAAGAAATTCTGTACTAGTACTTTAAAAACAGATGTTCAACTGCTTGGACTGGGATGAAAAGGATGAAAAAGGATAACAAATATTGCTTAAATACTGTATTCATAGGCAAAGTCCAGATGGGTGGTTGCTGGATCAATTTCTAGCTGTGGCTAAAAAACTCTTGCTGGTGTGTGGCTCCAGACAGATGAACCCCAAATGAACTTTCCTTGGCTAAAATCTCTCCTCACCTTCACATGGTAACATCTCACCTATGTCTCATTGCTGATGGAGGCATTGTAAGATAAGAAAAAGGAAGAAGAAATAAAAGTGAAAAAAAGTTCTGTAACTACAGAGAAGTGCAGTCATTTGAGATTTTCTTGAATGGTAAATGCACCGATGTCTTAGAAGCTTAGATACCATGGTGATAGTTGCCTTAGCAATGTTTTAGCTACGTGGGTAATCACAATCAAACCTGTCTCTTGTGGCAAAATGATGCTGTATTATTTTATTTTTTTTTGCAAAGCTTTTGTGAATGTGCAATAATGTGGTTTATGATTTGGTATCCAGGCATCAGGTTTTCTCTCAAGCTTTTTGTCCTTGGCATTCTTTTATTTTTCATTGATGTTAGTTCTTAAAATAAATTTCTTTCAGGCTAAGGCTCTGTACTTATAAGACCCTAACTGATTTAGTCCTTACTCAACTCAAGATAAAACTCCCATTTTTTGGGGGTGACACGGGATCAATTTTAGAGGTTGTGTTCAGGTTCTTGTCTTTAAAAAAAACTAGTACAGATGGAGCTCATGTTTCCACAGCCTGACATCACTTGAAGGTCTGTATACTTTCACAGCAGGTGCTCAGACAAACCAAATGTTATGAAAAATGTAACAAGTGGGAAGATAGCTCAATTATAATTTACAGTCTTAATAAAACCAGTATGTAAATATATATAGTGAGATTGAAGACAAGAACTATTATATTTTCCATGTGCAGTTTGAAATATTTGCATTCCAAACTTATCTATTAGAGTGGAAGGAAGGTTGTGATTTTAGCACAGGCAGCAAGTGGCTGCCTTGTAGGGCAGCAGCTTACCAGAGGTGGCATAAGGGTGTTGATGGGGTGGTGTTGGCCTCCATGTGCTGTGAGTTGGCCTGCCCCACACCACCAGCCTTTCATCTCAAGGTACAATGCAACAAGCCCAGCTTTCCTGGACTTTTACTCAGGATTTTGTCACGGGTCACCAATATTCAGTGCTTTCCAGACAGTAGAAAATGCCTGGACCAGCTCACTGATGGTGTAGTTGGTACTACATCAGCCATGCTTCTGCTCCTTATACTGGGTGACAAAGGGACTTGTCCCTTCAAGGAAATATCTGGGGGAGAGTATCATCCATCGCAAATTTAAGTGTCATTAGTGTTTTGTGATGCGTGCCAGTCATGCCCCAAAGTGGGATCCCTGTGAAGGGAGTAGCTTTGCTGACTTCTTCCAGCAATTCAGCACACTCTCCCTACTGCCTTCCCTTCCTTTCTCCTCTCTTTCAAGAAAACCAAGAAAGGCCAAGTAAACAAAGGCTTATTTGTGCTGATGTTTTCCAGGCTGCTAATGATGGCAAGAGTCAAATTAGACAATCTAAGTGCAGGTCCTTATAAAGTCAGGTGAAGAAGATTAGGATATGAGAACGAAGGATACTGGGAATAGAAAGCACTAGAGAAGGATATGCCACCTGGGGAAATTCTGATTTAGATTTGTCTTGCAAGCCCATCTTTGCTTGGAGCCAAGATCTGTGTTTCTATTACTATTTCAGTCATTCCTTTCAGGGTCCTCTATCCTTTTTGAGCTGTGCGACTGGGAGAGCTCAAAGCTGCACGAAGCCACAATTGACTTTCTGTTATTTCCATTTCCAGTGATTTCTCCTGCTGGGCCTATTCCCTATTACTGTGCTATTTCTGCCCCATGGCCCTGCAGGTCTACCTGCCTGTCCTTTGCTGAGGTCCCTGAAGGGAGGAGTGGGGACATGCTCCAAAATGGCTGCTGTCCCCTGCCTTTCGGACACACAAGGCTGGCAGGCCTGTGTCCCAGGCTTTTGCTGTCCTCTGTGGTGGCTTTGCCACTTTGCACTTAAATAGACCCATAATTAGGTTCCTCAGCATGTGTTCAAGAAGGGCTGCTCTCTAACTCGGTCTCTGTGTCTGATTTGGGCACTTTGTGGTATTCTGAAGTGCTTTTTTTTTTTGTAACTTTTCACATCGAATTTTAATGATCAAAGTATAAAAGCTTTTTGACTGTTACGCACTAAGTTTTATTATAATCACTGTTAATAATCATATAATAGAACCTAATTTTCATCAAGGTTGGATTCACATTTCATAAGTGCCGCTGGCAGCTGGTGAAATGGCATTTTGTCTTCAGAAACCTTGAATATCTGATCTGCTTAACGAAGGGCTGCTGCCTGTGGCAGCACTTCAGCCTGACAATGGCTTTCAGAGGGAGCTTGTGGGCCGGGAAGGGAGCAGTGGTTTCAGTAGGGCCATGGCCACTGCTGTGGTCAAGGTAAAAGCCATATGATGTGGTGAAATGGCATTAACACAACCCCAAGTATTCTGCAGGGGGAGCCTTTCTGAGTCTGTGGCCTCTGCGCCAGTCCCTGTTGGCCCAGGCCTGTGCCCAGGTGCTGGGTGGCAGAAGAGCTGGCATGTGCAGTTGCTGCATCCAACAGGAGCTTGGGTCTCACTGTCTTCATATCTGATGTTCTGTCTTCATATCTGATTTATCAACAGATAAATCTCCCCTTCAAATTTGGCCAGAATTTTGTTTCCAGTCCCACTTTCCCAATGTTAAGAGGTCTGTAAATCTGAGTTAATTCTTCCTGGCATAAGCTGGATTTCCACGCACACAGATCTTGAAGAATTGGTATTTTTGTGCTTCTGAAGTAAATCCCAAAGCTCACTGATAGCACTGTGGCTGCATTTGTTTCTCATTAACCAGCCACAATGCCAGCCCACACTGATCCATAAGTGATTATGGCTTATTTTGTGGGACAGGTCAGTGCAAGTTCCTGGAAAATTTGTGGGAGAAAATCATGGCAGACATGGAAAAGGTCTCTTTATATATTTCTGTGCTTTTTTATAATGACTAATTTTGAAGTTACAAAGAGGTTTAAAACTTTGGATTTATTCCTGGTGGAAATAAACCAACAAGAGAGATATCCAAAGGTGCACACAAAAATCTACTGCTTGGCATTTTTAACACGCTTGTACTGAAGTAAACATTGAGTCAATTCAATTTAGTCCTAATATATTTGTTTTCACTTTCTTTAGGAGAACACCCCCCAGGGACAGATGTACTTGGATAACAAAGATGACAGTACAATTTCTAGACAACAAGAGATGGAGCTGAATCAGACCCCTTCACATGAAACTGGTTTATCTGCAACAGTGGCATCCAAACCGGGGACGAGAAGTTGCAATGAGCTGCGACTATTAAGAGAATATCATGGCATGGTAGCTAGTCTTGGAGAGCCACAGATGCTTTGTGAAAACAGAGCAATAGGGGAGGATGACTGTGTTGCTTTGGGGAAGGATTTCACTCAAGTTCCCATACAGGGAAGGTAAGAATCAGGACAAACAGAATATTTTTCTTCTAATTCAAATTCATTTTTACTTCCTTGCAAAGAAGATATGTATTGTCAATAAGAAAATGTTTTTTCTCCCACAAAGTGAACAGAAAGCTTAATGGGACATCAGAGCAGTCTTAATTGCCTTAGGAGGGTGGTGGATTTCTGAACTAATCTCAGCTTTAATAGCAGCTATGGGCCCATTTTGCTCTTTTCAAGATTAGACATGTGGTTTTCCTTCCTTGCTTGGTGTCACAAAGTGACATAAAACATACAGGGATAAAGCAGTCTTCAGGCCTCAGCCCCCATCTTTTTCAGAAAGCTGCACCCACCTTCCTGCAAAGGCAGGCAGTAGCTCCAGGCCTTCTGATAACACTTTTCCTGTTGAGTAAAATGTAGTCACCGTGAGTGACTCAGGAATAGGCGTAAAATTAAAGAAACATCTCTATGCTGTCTTACAGACAAATGTATATCTGATGTTTTATAGTAATATATTAGGGATCAGGAAAGAATCTCCTGAAGTTTCTCCTTGTTTAATTTTTACCTCTCTTGCTCCTGCAAAATATATATATACATATTATATATATATATATCTATCTATAGATATATAGAGATGAATCGTGTCTGGCTTGTAGTGTATATTTTAGCCAATGTATGTCAGCTGCAATTAAAATACTAATGTTATCTATGTGACCCCTCTATTATGAGTAATTACCCTTTAATCAATGTGACTACTCGACAGAATGCAGATAAAACCATGGATAAACTTTTGCAGGTTCACAAGTTTTTTGACGAGTTTCAGTAGAATAAGTATTAACTTTTAATGTCAATTGTTCTTTTGCTTGCAAAGAAGAGTACTAACCATTAAAAAAGGAGGAGAGAGGAGAGTAAATCTTTTTTTTTTTTTTTTTTTTTTTTTCTCCATATAAAGGTTCACTAAACTGGCATGTCTTTATGGTTTGTTTTAATGCATCTACTTAACTTAAATTGCTGAATTATCTTTCAGGGATAAGATTCCAAGGCTTTCTGAATTGTTCAAATGTGAACTGAGACCAGACTTTCTAAAAAAAACATTTAACAGAACAGAGGATTTATCTCAGTTGCAAAAATTACCTTTAAGAAGGTGTTCTTGAATTAACTGAGGTCCTTTTTTTTAGGGAAGTAGATATCCACCCTATTTTGGACTGAACATTTTCATTTGACTACAGCATAATCCTCTAGGTATTTTATGGTTAGTGTGTGTGTTGTCTTGAGCTGCCTACCTGTCAAAATGCTTTCTAATTTCCATCACATATTGAAGAACAATACCCTCCAGCTTTTGTTACATTGCATTAGGTTCTCTGGGCTCTGTATGAAGACTGGACCATCCACAGTGGTCCTGGACCATGCACAGAACATCCTTCACACTGAAATAAGAGTCAGACTTCCTCCAGTACTCCTCACTATAGGAAACACAGGCATGTTCCTCTGAACTGCACAGCAAATGAGGTCTAGTGGTGTTCAGTGGGACTGCATCTGTCTGAGGTGTTTATTTACACTGAACTGCACTGTGTGGTATATAGTGGTCTACTAGAAATACAGGTTTTAACATAGTGCAAAACACTATTGAAGTTTGGATTTTGATTTTGAACTTCATTCATTCTCCTCAGCCTTTGCGTAATGGGTTGATCAGGCTCTTTTTCATTAATATCTTATTATCATCTTGGTACATGAAAATGCCTTTCAGCTCATAGACACCGTGCCATGACACCTTCCCAAGTCCCTTACCTTGCAGGAAGGTTTGACACTGCTCTCTGGCCATGCTTTTTAGGTTAGCCCTGACATTTCCAAAAGCACAGGCTATTTTCTTCCATCTTGTCTATGCATGTACAAGCTATGTCCACAGAGAAAGGCTCTTCAGTCTTCTTGGTGTCATCAGCAGCAGTGCTGCTTCCACAGGAGAAGCCAAACATATCTTTGTGTCAACCAAATCTGAAATCCTCCTTTTTGATCCACTGGAAGGGGGTGATGTCAACTGTTTTCAGCCTAGGAGTTAGTGAGCTTCAAAGGCCACCATAGAAATAAATTTTTCTATAGAAATAAGATGAATAGTAATCCCTTTTAACCAATTACTTTCTGATGCTATTAAAAACTATGTTACTGAAAAAAGAAAGTTCTTCTTTGGAATACAAAAGTGGTGGAAGAGTGGGTAATAAAGTAACCAGACCCTGTTGCATTCATTTCATGTTGTCCTTTTGGTCCCTTTTTTTTTTTTTTTTGATGTAATTTCTGGCTGTACCTCTTTTAGGTGGTCAGATAATATTGTTATCTTCTTAAAATAAAATTAAAAAATGATGGCAGTTGTGCACTGAGTATATTTGTGAACTTTTCATGAGAAATTAGACAGTGAAAAGAAGGTGATGAAACCAAGCCCTAGAATAACTCCACTTTAGTTACATTTAGATGAATTTGGCCCTGGAATTTGTTGGTTATTTAATAAGATAGTCCTTGGAAATATCTTCTTTAACTTTAATGCCTCATTAAGAAGATAGATCCCCATGATAAAAAATAACACTTTTTTTTTTTTTTTTTGAATATGCTTGAATTTGTGTTTCATCAGGCAAAACTATTTCTCTCAGTATTTCTCCTGTCTTTCAGTTTCACTTACGTAATGCTCATTTCTGTAAGGAAAGGTAAAAACAATCAACCAAATTCATCTCTTCCTTTACCCTGAATCTGTGGTCCCAGGATCAGTAGGGAAATGATTGGTTTGCAGTGAGAAGGTCAGTGAGGTAAAAATCTCTATTGAATTCTTGGTTTGCACCAATACAACAGAAAGATTGCAATTGCATTTCCTGTTAGTTGGAGAAGCTGGGAGAGGATAAGCTATTGTACTGTATTGTAAGAAAGTGAAATTATGCCTTTAGGAGTGAGGGATTATAAATCTTAGTTTTGATTTATAATTATGATGACATATTGCTAATTTAAAGGACATTTATGCGAGTTAGAATTTGATGTCAAAAGAAGACATGGTTACTGTCTAAATAAGTAAAATTTATGTGACAATTTAAAAGCTTCTTCAGACAGGGGAAAATGACTGAGGAAAAAATAGCTCAAAAACATTCAAAACACTCTTTATGTGTCCTAAGACTAATTTTGATCGTTGGCTATTAGAATAAAGTGGGATCTTCTTCTATTCAACAGCCACACAGGGAAAGCAGTTGTTTTCACATTATAATTGCATGTTTATGTAGGAACCATTCTGATTTTTCATGTCAATCATGCAAACATTAGAGAAGTAGTCCAGGATAGATAAGTGACTTCACAGCAAACTGACACATACATCATTCTTGTGTAGCTTCTAGTGATATTGCTCACTGCTTGACTGGTGACACTTTTGTCTTTCTTTTCATTTCTTATCAGTAGTGAATGTTTCTGAGTTTTGAATTTCCTGTGAGGATCCTGAAATGATGTGACACTGCAGTGAACAAGTAATATTGAAGAAATTTTAAAGTCACGTCTTCGCTAATTGATCTAATGTGGTTCATTTGATGCTGAATATGCTCTCAAGTGTTCATTGCTAATATGGAGGCATGTGGCCTCCATATTAGCAATAATACAGCTATAATACAGCTCCAACACAGCTTGCTGTGAGCACACTGTGTGGGTGCACAGGACTGCAGAGACTCTGTCAGTTCCGATTACAGTTCTCTGTTGCTGCCCCAACTGCATCACAAAATCCCCCTCAAAAACGGAAGCTGTACCTCGAAAGAAGCAGTCAGCACTTCTAGCAAACTTTTAGCTTGAAAGATAGGAAGTATAACAGAAAGACAATGTTATGCAAAATAGGAAAATAGATTATTGGAAAGTTCTGCTGCCCCCTTCTAACTAGATGTTCCCCAGTTCCTGGAAAAGAGCTTCTGAGAGTGGTAGCAGAAGGATGGCAGAAACGTGGTTGTATGACATAACTTAAGGGCAATGTTGGGTTTCACTTGAACAAAATATGCATGTCACACATAAGACTGATTTTAACTTTTTTTTTTTCTTTTCTGTTAATGAAATACAGAGACAGAAACCTCACTCATGATGAATTTTCCTGTGTTCAGAGTTCTTTAGTTCTTCTGTTTCTGTGTACTATTTTTCATCTCAGTGCTTATTTGTTATAATTATTTACAATGTTTCAAATTAGTCATGTATTACTATTTCTGTTCTGTCATCAGCAGACTAAAACCCTAGCAGTCCCCTGTAGACACTCAACTGCTTTTTGATTCTGACAGGACATTTTTGTAAGCAAAAATCCACCAATCCAACAAGACAGCCAGACTTTGAGAAGAAATGTGTTGCATAGAGGCAATCACAGCTGAGCAGGAGGGCATGCATGGGGCTTAAATAGCTGATGTGAGGAGCTATCAGTGTAAGATGAAGCAAATAACTCAGTCACTCAGTATACCTCAGTGAAGCCTTTTCTTTGAAAAACTGTTCTGTATGCCTTGTTCTGTATGCTTTTATCTCTCTAAATCATGAAACATCCATTGAAGGAGGAACTGTAAGGTAGGTATTCTAGTTTCTAAGTAAATCTGATAATCAGCATTGTTTTATCTCTTTCTCTTGTTCCTTCTTCCAGTGATTATTTTGTTGAAGATAAAAGGGTCTCAAGGGAGAGATGAAGGGTTTGCAGGATACTGTTGCTCCCAGTAGTTAGGGTAGCTAGGTGAGAGCTGGGATATCTTAGTTCATACTGAGTGTTTGCCAAAAAATATTGCCACAGCCTCTGCCCAGGACTGGCTCCTGGAGAATTGCTGCTGAGCACAGAGGGGGCTCTGGGACACAGGTGGATGGAGAAGTATCTGGCAGGAGAGATATCATGAAAATGCAGGCAGTAGCAATATTGAGGAGGATGAATGCAAGCCCTTGTATGTGGCTACAGAAAGACACTGGGCGAAGCCAAAATGGTGTGAAGTAGAGTGAGACCAGGATGTGGTGAACTGTGGAATGAGACAGATAAAAGGAAGTAAATGCCATGGTTGTAAGCCAGGCTTTAATGTGACCAGTCCCCAGTTAAGATAAAACATCCTAACATTCCCAAAGCTGCAGTTAAACTGTCAGTCCCAAACCTTGAAACGAGCCAGCAGACCTAATGGCACTCCTTGTTTTCTCTGAATACCTTGCACTAGTGAGTATTTACAACTCCATCTTCCAACAAAAGATTAGAAGTGTTAGCAAAATAACATGGAAGCCCATGATCCCTCAAAAAACAAACAAACAAACAACAAACAACTCCACCCACACTAAACAGTCCTACAAAAATATACATTTGGTTCCTTTCTTTCTTTCTTTCTCTCTCTCTTTTTTTTTTTTTTTTTTTTTTTTTTTTTTTTTTTTTTAACACCCTGTTTACTGTTTTAGGGCACAGTTCTGCTTGGTGGTAGAGATGTGTTTCAGTCTGCCCAACACTTTAAATGTCTCTCCATTAGAATTAATTAGCATCAGATTGGTTTGTCCTTTTGCATTAGAAGCACTGGAAATCATTCCTCAGCTACAGCAAAAGTTTCCAGAATGGTGGCAGTCATACATTTAAGAGCTGAAGTTCATGTTAAATTGAATGTACTTGATGGAAAAATAGATAAGTGGAGATGGCAAGAGTTAGCCAGTGAATTAAAAAAAAAAAAAAAAGGATCAGAGTCTGTAGTCTGGCAAATCATTTTTTTTTTTTTCTCCCCAAAACTGTTATTCATAAGGAGCTCAAGTGATTTACTCTGAAATACAGCAAAAGCTGATAAATGAGTCACCGAAATGCTTACAGTGACCAAGCAAGCAATTCTCTGCTTGATAGGTACTAATGGGACTTCATGGGCAACCTGGAATAATTGTGCTAATGGACCAGCAGAAGTCAGAGACCACACAGAGCTCTGTCCACAGCAGGTCAGAGCTAAGTCAGGGACAGAATAGTGAGCTGGAGCCAGGTCCTGTCAAAAGTGGGTAGGTTCAGAATTAATGTACTTGATCATTTTTTTTTTTCCTTTGCACATTTTATATTTCTTTCAGGCAGGGTGAAATAGAAAATAGATAGATTGGCACTTACAGAAACTCACAGTTTTCATAAATGCAGCAGAAGATACTGACTCAGTACTGCCTGTGAATTAGCATCATTCAGAAGCAGCTGTGAAGGGCTGAGGGTTTTGCTCACACTTTCTGAGCAATTCCCTTTTTCTCTGCCAGTTAGTAGGGACAGTAAACACAGTCCATCTGCCAGTCACTTCCTGGTGTCATCCAGGAGAGTTTTTATAAGGGCTCCCCTGCCTGAAGTGAAGCTCTGGCAATGATGGAGTATGAAAGCATTTGTCTCAGACAGCCATGCTGGCAGTTATATTGAACTGGTATGTGTGGCAAAACATTTGCTGCATTTGCTGTTTGAGAAGGAAGCGCTATATTATTGATAAAATTATTGTTAGTCTAATCCTTACCTAATGCAGTGCTTCCTTTAATGAGGTAGGTAAATATTTCTCAGTGACTTTTCTACCCACTCTTGTGGTCTTATGCAATTGATTTTCTCTTCTTATAAAATAAAAAAGTAAAAGCAGCTTGAAATATTCTTTTGTCTCCAATCTTTCTAGTAGTGATACGAGCAACTCTACCTCCTCAGCCATGTCAATGACATGTGAGCTGCAATCCTCTTTAGGAGTGTATTGACAGCTGGTACAGCATGTAAACCTCTTAGAGTGAAAAGCATGAACCTGAATTTAGTCTGATAAAAGGAACTGTAAACCCAGAAGGGAGGGTAACAGAGAATACACTCTGTTTTTGTCTGATGCATCTTTAATTGTGTAACCTAAACAGCAGGGATATGTCATAATATTACATAAATACACAGTTTTATAACATCTATTGGTAGCACATGGCTTCTTTGCCGAGCTGTACAGAGTGGCTGCACAGTACACTTCTTTGCCTACTGTACAGAGTAGCTCCCACTGCTTGTTTGTGCAGGTCAATAAGACCAAACTCTCAATGTGTTGTGGCACAATGGACTGTCCCCAGATATGAGCTAAGCCAGAGCTGTAAGTAATAGGGATGTTTCAGAGTAAAAAAATTAAACGTCAGCTTGTGGAAAGCTATTGTTTTTGACCACAAATTAAATAACAACATACACCCATTGCAAATCTGTTCATAGTTGTATAACAGTACTGAAGAGGATTATAGGGCCAGAAATATTTCAACTAGCCTATTTTTGCAGAAGACAGACTATCATTGGCAGAAAAGAAAGATAGATTGTCATAAGTATTTGTGTGTTTGGATATAGTACTAGTCGCAGCTTTGAACCTGTAGGTCTGTCAACAGCAGTTGAAAGAGCTCCATTAACGTCACTGGACCTGTCATGCTTTTCTTCAGCTGGAAATATGATGTTTGTGAGGCAGAACACGAGTTCCACATCACAAGCAGTTAACAAATGTACCAATTTATATACAATTTAGAGTAGGACTGAATTTTCTTGTGTCAATCCAACAAATGTTTTAGAGGCTCAAACAGGCGAGACAGAGAAAAGAAAATTCTGGTCTTCGTACTTGTCAAGCACTGTATAAATCTAGGGAGATTTAGGTCGTACAAATAATGCCTTGAGGTTATCCAAATAAACTATTGACACCAGCTTCCTTATATGTAAAGGTATTTATTTACTTGTATGCAGAATTAGTTATCAGGTTCCTGCCCCTGCTGTCTATGCATTTCTTCATGGACAAGATCTTCACAGTATCATGGTCTACATCACATTTGGTCTTTGTTGTCAAGAAGGATGATCTTAGTGACATCATAACCTGTCCTGTTGAGGTTTCAGTGTTATTCACCAAAGTTAAGTTAATATATAAACTGCCGTAACACTACAGGGTTGAGATTTTAACCATACTTATAGCAATGAAGAAGGAATGTTGATGGAGTCTATCCTTCCTTTCTAAATTTATAGCATTTTAAAAATTTAATGTCTATACATTTTTGGCTTAAGTTAAATTTTACTTTTTTATCTCCACCATGAGTAATGATATTTCTCCTATCTAGCCCACAATTTTACCTAATGCTTCCAGGGGAGATAATTCCTGTAGTTTTAGTTCTTTCACTATTCTGATTAATTTTCAGATTACATAACCTTAAAGTAGTATAAAACATACTTCTGCTTCTCATGCATTTCATTTTTGGTTTGTTTTTTAAAACATTTATTTGAAATTGGTGGATGAAAAGCTTCACATGAGCCAGCAGTGCTTGCAGCCCAGAAGGCCAACTGCATCCTGGGCTGCATCAACAGGGGAGTGTCCAGCAGGGCGAGGGAGGTGATTGTGTCCCCTCTGCTCTGCTCTTGTGTGGCCCCACTTGGAGTGCTGCATCCAGGTCTGGGGCCCCCAGCACAAAAAGGATGTTGATCTGTTAGAGCAGGTACAAGGGAGGGCAACAAAGATGATCAGAGGGCTGGAGCACTTCTCCTATGAAGAAAGGCTGAGAGAGCTGGGGATGTTCAGCCTGGAGAAGAGAAGGCTCCCGAGAGACCTCGTTGCAGCTTTTTAGTATTCAATGGGGTCTTACAGAAAGGATGCAGGGTGACTTTTCACTTGGGAAGATAATAATAGGACCAGGAATAGTGGTTTTAAACTAAAAGAGGGGAGATTTAGATGAGATATTAAGAGGAAATTCTTCACTCATAGGGCAGTGGGTCACTGGAACACGTTTCTCAGAGAAGCTGTGGCTGCCCCATCCCAGGAAATGTTCAAGGCCATGTTGGATGGGGCTTTGAGCAATGCGGTCTGGTGGGAGGTGTCCCTGCCCATGGCAGGGGGCTGGAACTGGGCAATCTTTAAGGTCCCTTCCAACCCAAGTTCTATAATTCTATAAATTGCAATCTACTTTTAAGTGACATGAGTCAAGTGCAATGCCATTATCTGGGCTTTAAAGTTGTTCTGTTTGTGTAGAGGAACAACCATTGTTACATACTGATTATGGAGGTGTAAAAGAGCTACCTATACATTACAACTTTTAAGAGCAATGACTAAGAAGCTATTGGACTGTGCAGTTAGTCACATGGTCTAAAATTTTGTGTAGACCTGTGGGGTGCCAGGAGTTGGACTTGATGATCCTTATGGGTCCCTTCCAACTCAGGATATTCTATGATTCTATGATTCTATGGTAGCAGTCATTTTATTGTCTCTCTTTTGTCTTGTTTTCTCTCTTTTTCCCCCCACTTCATTGCTCCTCTGCCTAGTGTATCTGCTTACCTTTCTTTTTCCTTTGTGTTTTCGTATTGTCAGAGTGCCCTTCAGATTTCATGCTATACCATGCCCTATTGATAATTTCTTTTCTGCAAACTGCTTGTGCAGACTATATTAAAAAGACATTTGTTAGTGCAGTGGCTGTTTATCTTTGCAACAGTTTCTTCAGTTGTTTTATTCAAAAGATACATGTGAGAAGCTGTGTTTTGTTGGCATTACACTTTATCCAGCTTTCAGGCATCTGATGTGCCTGTCAGACTTCTCTTATTTGGAGATGCTGTTAATTTAAGAGCACTAAACCTTTTTGATATGTTTGATTTTATAACCAAACAGCTGTGTAACTGGTCCAGTGCATAGCAAAGGATAGGCTTTGCTTTTTTTAATTATTATTATTATTTTTAATTTTTAATTTTTAATATTTTTTTATTTTTCTGATGAAAAGCCTGTTAGTTCATGCTTTTCAAAATGCTAACGGGTGTTTTTGATTGAAAATTAATAGATTATTCAAGCAGTAACCTTCTTCAAGAAACAAAACACTTATAAACTTTCTTCCATCTTTAACTGTCTGAATTAGCCGTGCTCCATGGCACTTCTGCCAGGACGGGACCAATAAGAGAGATTCTTTGTCTCAATTCTTCTGCTTTTGGAAACAGTCATATTTGTCTTGCTTCTTTAGTGGTATTCATTTGTAAGGACCTGCTGGTTTTTCATCTCTCTTTGTGTAGCAACTTGGAGCCTTCTGCCTTAATGAGAGGAAGAAGACAGAAAGAAGCTGAGGGCAATGGGCTGCTCTGTCAGCATGGGGTTTCCCCTTTTCTGCAGATACTGTCTTGCTGGAGAATTATCTTTTTGTAGCCAGCAGCATTGACTCTCTCCCTTTTCTCTTTTCTTTTTGTTTGGGAGCACAGAATGAGGTTTTATTTATGTAACCTCCTGTCTGGATAGTCAGAAATTTTTATGTGGATGCAGACTTATTATCCATATGCCTACTGAGCAGAATCCTATCTTTTTATGGTGATCAATATCCAGGTCTTGTTTAGCTTTGGGAGGCCACTGATTTTTAGAACATGCATAGCAAATGTCGTGACATTTCTCATCAAGAATATGCTAGGTCAGGAGCAAGATGGAAAGAAATCACCTCTGTGAGATTATGGAGTAATCAAAGTGTCACTCTGTAGAGGTCCAGAAGGAATGCAGTGTCTGAGAAGAGAGAATCTGGCATCTGTGTGATAGGGAGGGAAGTACTGCATCGTTGCTATCAAGAAGTATGATGTACAGTTAAACCGTGTTGCTGGAACAAAGCCACCTGACAAGTAGGAAAAGGAATTTCCTTCTGAACCCTGAAAGACCTGATTTTGTTTTGTTGACTTTTTCAGTGCACGGGATGATGTTGTTAGCTGGAGAATGATAACAGCTTAAATCAGGAGGAAAGGAAGCTGAAATGGCATCATTATTCTTTACTTTTTCTGATAAGTCTCACCCTTTGGGGTGAGACTTGCAGATATAATTTTCATGCTAGTCAGAATGAGACAAGGAAATTCTCAGAATTTCTTGGAATGCATAATTTATAATAGTTTATTATTATTATTTTTATTTGTGAAAACCTATATTTACTGTGTTTGCAGACTCAGATCTTATGTTTCAAAGTCATATTCCATTCCACTGAATCAAAAACCTATGTTTTAAAGCTTCTTGTTAACATAAATTAGATAGTTCCTTTCTGACACTGTAGCCTTGAGGTCCCTACAGATATCAGCCTTTAAGGGCAGAAAAAAGATATCTGGTGGCAAAACAGAACCCAACACTGTGGAACGAGTTTCCTGAGGCTCAGAAACTGTATGTGTTTACATGTTACAATGCTCTTAGTGAAGGGCTGCTACAGGGAAAAGCGTAATCTTTGTGAGAAATAAACTGCATTTATTCTTGTATCGTTTCAATCAATATTCTGCAAATGTTGACAGTAAATAGTGTATTATTATCAGCTACCTTTATATTCTGCCTCGTTTCTTTAATTTGTTCCTCTGGGATTTTCAGTGTTTTAAAAAAATACATGAAAAAGAAGCATGAAAATCTGGAGGCTAATATAAACATTGTTTGTGTGAGGCTTATATATTTTTTTTAATGAGTAAACTCACTCAAAGTTCATAGAATCATAGAATCATTCATGTTGGAAAAGACCTCTAAGATCATCTAGTCCAGCCTTTAACCTAATACTTACAAGTCCACCATTAAACCATGCTACTAAGCTCTACATCTACACATTTCTTGAAGACCTCCAGGGATGGTGACTCAACCACTTCCCTGGGCAGCCTATTCCAATGCTACACAACCCTTTCAGTGAAGAAATTTTCCCTAATGTCCAACATAAACCTCCCTGGTGCAACTGGAGGCCATTTCTCATCTTATCACTTGGTGTTTGGGAGAAAAGCCTGATCCACACCTCTCTACAACCTCCTTCAAGGCAATTGTAAAGTACAATAAGGTCTTCCTGAGCCTCCTTTTCTCCAGGCTAAACAACCCCAGCTCCCTCAGCTGCTCCTCATAAGACTTCACCAGCTTTGTTGCCCTTCTTTGGTCATGCTCCAGCACCTTGTTGTCCTTCTTGTAGCGAGGGGCCCAAAACTGAACACAGTTCTTGAGGTATGGCCTCACCAGAGCCAAGTAGAGGGGGGTAGTCACTTCCCTAGTCCTGCTGGCCATGCTATTTCTGATACAAACCAGGATTGATGTTGGCCTTTTTGGCCACCTGAGCACACGGGTGGCTCACATTCTACCACCTATTAACCAATACCCCCAGGTCCCTTTCCACCAGGCAGCTTTCCAGCCACTCTTCCCCCAGCCTGTAGTGCTGCATGGAGTTGTTGTGCCCCAAGTGCAGGACCCAGCCCTTAACCTTGTGGAACCTCATCCAGCTGGTTTCAGCTCTTCAGTCCAGCCTATCCAGAGTCCCCTGCAGAGCGCTTTTACACTGGAGCAGATCAACACTCGTGCCTAACCTGGAGTCGTCTGCAAACTTACTGAGGGAAGTAAATTTGTCAGGTTGATTGTATAGTCAATATGAGGGATGGGTGGAGGAAAATGATTTGAGGAGTTCTGTCCCTTGCCAGTGACTGTAACTATCCTAGACCAGACCTTTAGATGGCAAAAGTTATATGAATAATTTCAGTGTCTTATGCTCAGCCAAAAGCTGAAAAAGAAATTTTAATACCTCCATTGTAACCAAAATAATGAAAAGATTAAATATAATGGAAGAACTTCCATTCTAGTGAAAAAAAAACAACATTATTTTATCAACTTAATAGTGCTATTTCAATATATAATAGCTATATCGCTCCTACAAATGATTTTTTAATCTTAAAAATTTCCTCATGTTTCTGCCTACTCTGAGTATTGTGTCCTAGATTTGGAGAGAATTTTAACATTTTTTTGCTGGGTCAAATCCACTGAGATCAAGGTCTAGATAAAGGCCAAATGAGTTACAGCGTAATGTCTTAGGAGGACCTAATCATTTACCAGATATGTGTCTGAGCTCTTGAACTTGCCTTGTTTCATTTTATAGTGGACAAAGGACAAAATACAAGTCCCAGCAAGGTTACATTAGTTGGGATCCAGCATGTGTTTTTTAAAATAATGTTTAATTTGATGAGATCTTGAATTTTATAATCTATGGGGTGGTCTGTTGCTTGCCTTTGCCTCCTCTCTCCAACATCTCTCCAGGCACAGAAACCAATCATACTTTTTTCATGTTGTTAATGATTTTTTTTTTCCTATATCTGTCATCTGCCAGGCCTTTTCCTTCCTTCCTTCCTTCTTTTCATCTTCTTTTTATTCCCCTTCCCCTTCCTCTACCTTTTTCCTTTTCTTTTCCTTTTTAAACTCTAAGCAATGAGAATACTTTGTTTTTCATTACAAAGTTAATTTTTTTTTTTCTTTAAAAGTTGCAGGTATGAATAGTGTTATCTCCTAATTCCTGAAATAAAACATAACAGAGCAACAATTTAAAAAAGAAGAAAAATGGCTTCTTTACGATTTCATCTCTAAGTATAGCTTACTAATTACTCTTTTCAATCTCCAAAGCTGGGGTGAATAGCATACAAAACCAAATTTTGAGTATGCAAGGCCAAAAGCATAATTACATGTGACAGTTTGTCGGTACATCACTTGGATTAATGAAAATTATATCAAAAAAATCCTTTCTCATCATTCTGTAGGAAAGTGTTCCCTAATTTTGGATATGGTCAATGGTCTTCTAACAGTACTTAATTTTCTTTTATTGTCCTTAAATTGATCCAGTCTGATAGTGAATCTTCATTCTTCAACATACATGTCCCAAACCTTTGAGAGTACAACATTTCACCAATGTAGTGCTTGGAGAATAACTTTATGGTCACATTGTGGAATCATAGAATGACTTGGGTTGGAAGGCACCTTAAGGATTGCCCAGTTCCAACACCCCTGCCATTGGCAGGGATGCCACCCACTAGATCAGGTTGGCCAAGGCCCTATCCAGCCTGGCCTTGAACACCTCCAGGGATGGAGCATCCACGGCTTCTCTGGGCATCCACAACTTCTCTGGGCACATCATCCAGTTCCTTTTCAGACCTGTCTTTCTGCTCATGTTTTTGTCATCCCAGTGCCTCTAATTGCATCTTTAAGAGACCCTGGTTAGATAGAAAGTTAAAACATAAAGTTGTGACTACTTTTTTAACTTTTGAGATTCTTGGAATTGTCTCACAAACTGTGAAAAATTATGCCCCTCCTCTCTACCTGTTTTATTTGCCATAAATTCAGTTAGCATCAGAGTTGGTTAAGCTAAAATCCCATAGCGAATGCCAGAGAGAAAAGCTGGCATTTAAAAGCCAGGCTTGCAGAATATACTAAAGTATTATGAATGCAGCCATGCTTAAAGAATTGCTGATAAATTGCCTCCTAGTAGCAGATTCATTTTTCAGCATATTCTGCAGTATTGGAGAATAATACCTCTTAACAGGTTATCTATGTAATCCACAGAGAGACTGGGTTTTGGAACTTGGACCACTACCAACCCTGGCTACTGCTGCCTATTTCGGATTTGTAGCTAGCTGGCAGTCACCAACAGCTAAACTGTTTTGGCAGCACCTGCTCCTGAAATGTATTTTCTCCTTCAGACTATCCACAGTTTTTGTATGCTGCCCCTGGTAGCTTTCCAATTTTCTTTGCTGAAGCAGAGAATGGAGAGGAAGAAACAGCAGCCATGCTTTCTCAATACAACCTGTTAGTCTTTCAAAGGGTGGTCTTTTTGTGTCTGCCCCATCACTGTGTTCCTGCTAGGTGGTCACAAGGCTCTGGTCTGGCCCTGGTTCCTGTCCTAGTCTCATCCTTATTCCTCCACTGCTTGCTGTGGGATGGGCCTTGGCTGTGGAGGGCACAGCCCTGCCAGTCCCATAGCCACCCTCTGCTCCTGGCTTCCTCCTGATGGGGCAGTCAGCCCTTGTGGCATCATGACATGGGAGCAGAAAATGCATGGAGAAGAGCATAGTCCTCTCAGGTAGAACCAGATGAGCTTCAGGGCATTTTAAGGATTGGGGCAGTTTAAGGATTAAGTATTTTCTTTTAGCTTCACCCAGTGCAGTGGAGTCCTGGTCGATATATGTTGTTAACCATATCCTGAAGTCTTTTTGATGGAGATTTCCCCTGGCAGAAGCAGGCAAAGGCTCTTGAGGAAAAGGAGCAGTCAAGTCCTAGAGGTATCCGAAAGTTGTATTTTTCAGGGGAGTGCAATAACCCCTCAAAGACTGATTGGATTTCAAACAAACAAACAAACAAAAACACCGGAAGTGTTATATTTTCCAAGCTATTTCTGAACTTTAAATTTGTCTTAATTCTTCAAGTAGCAGAATATTGAAAAAATAGAGGAGAAGACACCACTGCCACATCTTGTGGGACATATCCGCCTCCCAAGATCCAGCAGAACTGAATGAATTCAACACATTACCTAAGTCCTATATAAGGAACCATTTTTGTCTGGGACAAGCTCAGCACACATTTCACTACATCTGTCTTAAGCATGCTCTTTATTTGCCTGGGGACTTGGCACACAGCAGGTGCTTCTCAACATGAGACCTGCCAGTTGGCTTTGCCTTTGGCAGTGCCTTGCTGTCAGGTAGTGCCAGTACCACAGTCCTCTGGGGAATCCTGTACAGTCCTGTCTAATAAAAAATTAGGAAAGTCAAAGAGAAAATGAGCCTGGATTAAGTAATGCTTTCATTGCTAAATTTGCCTGACATTTTAATAGTGCATGCTTTTAAAGGGTTGAGAGGTTATTGGCTGATTTAGTTGAAGCTACATAAAGCAGTCATGGGGAAATGTCTGGAGCCTGTTTAGAGATGTGAGCTGTGGAGTCTTCGATCCTTCCCTTGACAATTAGTATATCAGCTGACCATATTTCATTTGGTGTGGGTAGTCATAACAGTTCCTCCATGACGTGCTACCACTAAGGACAAATCATGATGGAAGGTTGTGTCTCTGTGTAGGCACTTACATATCATGAGGTTGACGGATGTATGCATACTGCTGCTTAGTCCACAATCAGTGTTTAAAAGCTGAATACTTGGATTTTGGTCAGCACAGTTAGTACCACACAACTACTGTCCAAAAGTGGATTTGATTAGATACTGACAAATACAAAATCTGGTGGAAGAATGTGTGTTAAATGTGATCAAATACTGGTATAGGCTTGTCTTTTTGTATTTTTCTTTTGTTTGTTTGTTTGATTTATTTTTGTTTTGTTTTCATAAAAAAATGTTTTTCAATTTATTTCTACAATGTGCTTGTTTACAGCTATGATAAGAGTAATTAGTTCAGTACACATGACTTAATGTAAGGATAAATATTCTCTAATCAAGGAAGAGAGTGCTTCTGAAACTAGGCTTTAGCCTACAACAATGTAGAAATGATAAATTAAAGTCTTATAGTTGTTTCTAGACTCCTGCATGATTAATTATCTCTCATGTTCTTACTCAAGTCTTCTCTAGGAAACTTAAGTTTTTATTAACTTTGATATAATCTCTTGTATCTAGTAATTTTAGTCTTTTGTTTATGAGGAAAGCTCACACAATGTTTTAGCGACTATTAATTCAGGAAAGTATGCTACTTTTTTTTTCTTTTTTTTTTTTCTTTTTTTTTTTTTTCTGAAGAGATTCTGCTTCAATGTTTTATATAGTGAAATTCTCAATAAGTTATGCTCAAAACTGCTGATGTTCTTGCACAATATGTATGCTTCCATATTCACCTCTTCTGACCCAATCCTTTCTTCGTAAGTGAGAATCATTGCTTTCTGTTGTCATAGAAATAGCTCTTTTACTGATATTTGCGTGCATGACTTAACATATGAAGCATTATATTTGCTGATGTTTAAAATGTATGCTTTTTTATTATAGTGTAAACTTAATGTATTGTGTGTTGTGATTAATCTTTTCAATATGAGGCTAAATAATAGGCTCTAACCAAACCTAGTGAATATTTTAAATGTTTGCCAGCTAACTAGGATGAGTGTGGTCTTTTTCTTCCTCAGGTTCCTGTAGGTACCTTTTGGTATCCTCTACTTCAGTGTATTTGGGATTGAAAGGTTGTTCATTGCTGAAAAATTGTTCCTAACAAAATCATTTAAAATGGCATGTGTAAACACATCAGAAAGGTCTGAAAAGGCAGTGCTCACATGTTCAAGGTGCAGGAATGGAGTTCTCTCTGTGGACTTCATCCCAAGTCCCCTGAAGTAATTTGGAAGTAATAATTTGCAGTTAATGGAAAACAGTAGCTTGTTGTAGACTCTTCTGCCACTGACTCTGAATAACACCTGAAGAGTTGTCAGATCATCGGAGGGAATGGCTGGAGACTCCCACATTTCTTCTTTTCCTCTGCAGCTCTCCTTGTGCTCTTCTGCATGTCCAGGAGGTCAGGGGGAGCCTACTTCTCCTTACACTGCCCAAATGAGTGTAGGAGATTGAAGGTCACATCTCCGCTTACAGCTGTAGTGAAGTACAACTTACCACTGCTTGGGAGCAGTGGCACATCCACAGATTGTGGGGGCTTCTGCAATAGATACCTTTGGCTTGTATTCAGACCCTTGTATTTTTTAATGTGTTGGTGGGATCCTTCTCCATCTGCTGTCAGACAGCTGGAGATTCATCTGTGGACACCATGGCTTGGCAGGACCTACTCTATCATCTGTGGCAGGGATAGACCTCCTACAGCTCTGGTTCATCTTCTGGGTTACTATGGAGACAGAAATTGTAATTGCTTGAAAGATTAGCAATAGGAAAGTATGACTTTGACTGCAAGTAACGAGCTCAGAAAATGCACACTTCCTCAGAACAAACCTATACTCCTGTGGAGAGAGCCAAAATCTGTATATAAGGCTGTCACAGCAGTAGCCAAGTGGTTAAGAACACAATCTTCTCTTTGAAAGATTTCTTTTAATTAAAAAAAAAAAAAAGCCCAGCTGTAGCAAATGTGAAAATGAATGTGACCACAGCTGTAGTTACACAGGAGGCAGGTCATACTCTTCTTTTTATAATGTCAGTTCTATATGGATCTTTCCACATGAATGTTACTTTATGAGTCTTTGAAGGAATCCTCATCAAATACTTTCTACTAAGATTTTGGTTGGTTGGATGCTTTGCCATTTTAAGTTACGGTGTCTCAGAAGAATGAAGGTGTTTCTGCACAAGTACTTTTCTCATCTCTTTGGAAGGAAAGTGAAATGGGAATGTTTATCTTTTGTGCAAAGGTCTATGTGTATGTACATATAAATTCACACATATGTAAAAGCAATTTTTTCATGCCTCTTCTTTTGATGATTAACATGCTAATGACTTTTGACTCTGAATCATGAGAGAAAAACAATGGGCACAAGTGTTATCCTGCTTACCAGCTCCTCACCTGCACATAGTATAAATTCAGACCCATCTTCAGATCTTAAGAGCAAATCTATTCATAATGTGCTAACCAGCTGACCTAGTGATTAGCTCCTTGGTAATGTTGATGAATTGCTCACTAGAGAGAGACTGCGCTCCATTCTAGTGCATAGATATGATCAAAGTTCCCATCTGTTTCGATCGTGAAGATAACATTCAAAGTATGAGCTGATCTCAGGTTTTGAAATACGTCACACTGATTACTTTCTCTTATTTACACAGTGTCATAATTGTCAGCCACTTGCAGGGCCAAAGAGCATTGAGAATGATGCTGCTAGCATTTTTGAGCACTGCAGACTTGCTTTCGTAATAGCAAGGACTCTTTAGGCCTTCCCACATTTTGTTTGCAGAAAATCTGAACCTGATGATCAAATCCTGCTGTAGTGTCTCTGCAGAAGTGTGAGAGGTGCAAAGGTGCTTGCGTTAGGCTTTCTACATTGGGATGATGTTCATTTTTATAATCTGTGCTATTCTTTCATGATTTTTTCCCCCAACATTTCTTTCTAGAGCTTTCAGCCTTCAAGATTTTTTATGCCCTAATTAGCTTTATTGTTTATATTACTCTCATACTCTAATTAGGGTAATCACATCATGGGGGAGTTGAAGCTCTCCTGCTTTTTCTCTAATTATTTTTGTTTTGTCAAGCCTGGCTGTTTCCCGCTGCTTATTTTTGTCCATGTGTTTTTACTCTTTACAAATTGATGTTGTCATGTACTAATGGATTTCATTTTATCTGAAGAACCTTCCCAATTTTACTATATTGGCCCTTCTTGGCAATCTGTGAAGCTCTGTAGTCCCATTTAAGTATTGCAAGACATATACCAGTCAGCGGGGATAACAGATGCACAGAATAAAGAGAGGGTAATGTCTTTAACTAGACTTCTGGATTCTTCACTTCATGTTTGGTCATTTAAATAATCTTCCACCAAATCTTGGGCCTCTGCCTGGTCGCCGTAGCTGAAGTTGCTTTGGCTTGCAGCACTGTTTCCACAGTGGTCACTCATTCATGGTAGTGATGTGGACTTACTGTGCACTCTGGGATAAAGAGCAGAACATATCAACTCTGACATGTCTGTGATGAAGCTGAATGTATGCTTACCTGAGGATGTCTACACAAAGTGCCAATTTTTAACTGGCCAGTGTTTCTGTGCTGCTCCAGCTGTTCTGCTATCAGTACTTCAGCTTAGTATTGGGAAGCTTCTGGGTTAAAAGCAGTTTCAGAACTAGTTTTTCTGAATTCACATGTGATTACCATGCAAGAGTCTTTACATAGAGGCAGCATGATCAGCTGTTCCACTCTCCGCTTCCCTTTTCATGCATGTGAGGAGTGGTGTGTTACGAGTCCCTGCCCTGCTCACCATGCAGACCTGGGCACTGCGGCAGGACATGGTGGGTTTGTGGTGGCAGCACGCTCTAATCAGCCCTCACTGGTGCTTGAGGATGGGGATTGTTTATCTATCTCTATAGATTTCTATATATATATATATACACACAGAAAGATAACACAAAGCAGTTTAGGTAATACACTAACAATTCAATGGAAGAAAATGGATGTTTTTGTAGAAAGTTTTCTGGTTACTGATCTTAGATTTTGCACCTGTCCTACGAGGAAAAGAAGTAAAGTAAGTGTGGAAAGGTTAGTGGTATGCACAATGTAAGGTTAGAGAAGAATAGCATACCATACAATACTTTTTGGAATCTTTTTCTTTCTTTTGTGTGTGTGTGTGTGCATGTGTGAAACAAATGGCATCATTTTTTTTTTTTTTTAACATCGGAAACAGCTAATCAGTCTTTGCATCAGTTAAATTTCTGAATGTGCGAGTTCAAGGCCTACCATCAGAATTTTTATTAAATGTGTCACCTTGGGATGCAAATTCCAAATGTAGAGGAATGCCAGGATCAGCCAGAAGCATATCAGTATTGCATTTGAGTACACGCTTAAAGTCCTAATAGTGTTTTTACTCTCCTTATGGATTACATTCTGTGAAAGCACTAGGTAATCTTTTACATCTAAGGCTAAGATAAGATTAAAATAGCACTTGCTGTAAAATATCAGAGTTTCTCCACTTAAACATTTTGTGTGAATGATGTTCTCCTATTTAAAAAAGGAAGTACTTCGATAGTTTCAAAGTATGCAATCATCTCTTCACAGATGATGTGTCAGTGCAATGTAGCACCTGAGTTCTAATCTGTCCAGTGTTTGACCTGATGTACTGGATAATTCAGTCTCTCTAACACTTTGTTCTCTCTTATTGAGACTGCAAATATGGTGCTTAAAGCAGAGTTTGAAGAAGTACTTTGCCCACTCAAGGCTAAAATAACCATATCCATTTTCTACACAACTAGCATGGCTCCTGAATTGGTAAAACTACTCAACAAGAAAGCTGAAGCATTAACCAGAGGTTTTAATTTTACAAAGTCTGAATTTTCATAGTTACAGAGTGGCTGAGGTTGGCAGGGCCCTCTGGAGGCCATCAGGACCAAGGCCTGCTCCAGCAGGGCCACCCAGTGCAAGCTGCCCAGGCCCATCTCCAGGCGGCTTTTGGAGATCCGCAAGGAGGAGACCCCACAGCCTCTCTGGGCAGCCTGTGCCAGGGCTCCTCACCCGCACAGCACAGAAGTGCTGCCTGGTGCTCAGAGGGAGCCTGCTGGGGGCCTGCTTGTGCCCATTGTTTCCTGGCCTAGCACTGGGCACAACTAAAAAGATCTTGGCTCCATCTTTGTACCTTCCCTTGAGGTGTTTATAGACACTCATGAGATTCCCCCCTGGGCCTCCTCTCCTCCAGGCTGAACCGTTGCAGCTCTCCCAGGCTTCCTTCACAGGAGAGGGGCTCCAGTCCCTTGGTCATTTTTGTGACCCTATGCAGGCTCATATAACTCTATAAACTGAAAGGAATTCCACTATCTTCCACTGTATTATAAGGTTAAACACACAGATCCTTCTTTTTAGACTTTATATGTAAAGGGATGCATTTGCATATTAATTTGTTTGTCTATGACTTTATAATTTTTCCCCTCACAGTCCAGGAATAGTAAAAGACACTTTAGGTTTTCTTATAGTTGTGGCCATCAAATCTAGGTGTATTCTGGAGTAAAGACATCTACATATTGACTATATGTCTAGGAAATTTCTTTGGAACATTCTGGTGGTGAGTGCCTGAAGTTATGAAAGGAGTGAATTTGAATGCATCTGAATAATGATTGTATTGATGGGAAACATCTCTGGAAGAGTCAGGTTTAGGAAAGTGCTCTAAATGGTTCAAGTATTTCATCTCTCCCAGATGCCTGCTCCAAAGTCAGACCCCCTTTATTGTGTTTGATTCTCTTCAGCTGTCCCTTAAACTTCAGGATTTATATTTTAGCAAAAAAAAGTAACAATGCTAAGCTGCAATATGGCAAGACATAGCTCGATCTTCGTTAATTATCTGCAGCACCAGTACCAAGACTTGACGGAAACTGTTTGGAAGTGGTTGTGCTGCAGGGATGATGTACTTCAGATAAAACTTTCTTCCCTGTGCAAAGGGGGGCATGGTTGCTGTAGAGTTTACTAGATTTCTGTTATCTACATGTATGACCCAAAGGACACATGTGGAACAAATATTATCCTTTTATTTTGTTTTCTATGGTATACTTACATAAACTTACATGAATATATGTAATTATTTTCCTTAAGATTTTTTTTTTTTTTTTTTTTTTACAGTGCAATTGTTCCACTGTAAATTTAAGCACTGTGAAATGTAAGCATCCAAGTGTGGATTATTTGTATATTGCTCATCTGGCATTTGGAGGGAATTTCATTGACTATTTTAGACACCACTTTTAAGATGAGGTAAATTTCTCTTGTTTGGCCACCATGACTGTAAGGGAGTAACTACCTTGACTAGTTCAAGCTTTGTGAAAACCATAAGTTAGGCAAACACCATTCCTAAATTAAACTGATTAGATGTTCTTGTACCAAAATATTCTATAGAACTGCAGTGAATTGTTGCAATGCAAACTAACTGTTCTTTTTTCCCTCTCTCCAAAGGTATCACTTCAATTTTTCCAAATTATTCAGCTCAAGGTCAAGAAACACTTGCTTTACAGAGAAGACACCACTGCTGAAGGTCTCCTCAGAGGACAATGGGTTGGTTACTTTCATTTTACTCAAAATACTTTTTTTTTTTTTTTTTTTTTTTTTTTTTTCTTTTCTAAGTTCTCTTCTATTTAATTGTGCATGGTTCTTTCTTATATCCTGACAGCAAACCTGATGGGAAATAAAGTGAATGTCAGGGGTTGCAAGCAGAGAATTACTTTGGAGGAACTTGAGTGGAAAGAAGGGACTATAAATGGGACAGGGAATGATGTAAGGTCTGAGGTCAGGGTGATTAGAAAGTCCTTAGGACAGGCAGCTGCTCTCATTTGCTTCATGTGGTGTTACATCAGGTGCACTGCAAGATACAGCAGAGCTATGTGCCCAGTTCTGATGAGGATTTTACACACTAAATCCTGAAACATGTATGCCTGGTACTTCAAAATGCTGATTTTCTCAGGTACGCCCGAAGCATCATGAGGTCTTTATCTTTGATCTGCTGTCTATCCAGCTGTATCACGAAGGGGAGCTCTGTACTGAATACATGTAAATCTATGTTTTTGTTTTTCCATTGAAATACATCATAATGAAGCTAAGAATATGTAAGGTCAGTTACATATACTATCTGTTGAAATAAACCACTGTTTTGTTTTATTTATTTTTTTATTTACTGAAAATGCGTGACAGGTTGCTGTGCATGGCTATTCACAATCCAGATTTTACCACAGATGATGATTCATGGGACAACAGCTCTGCAGAATTTGAGCAAAGATTTCAACTGGGAAGTGAAATGACCAGTTTGTCTAGATCTGCTTCTTCTGAGAAATATGAAATCTTGGACAACCTTCATGCCAAGTTCAATTCATCAAAGATGAGGTCTGAATTCAAATCTTCAGTTACTTATTTTTTGCATTTTTTTTTCATTAGTTTTAGTTTTTAAGTATAGCTGGCTAGAAAATGTTTTATTTTCTGCAAATGAATAAAGTAAGACTCCATATTTAGGCCGTATTTTGCTATTGATAATTTATAAATAAACCCTGATGACATTGATTACAGCCTAATGATCAATAGCCGCTTGTTCTTAGAAGCATTAATCACAACTCCTATTCTAAATTTGAAATTAAATACTGTCTTTGCTTTTAACATTTTGAAAGCCATTTCATAAAAGCCTCTTTGTTGACTCCAGATTTATTTTTCAGTGTGCTTTTATGAAATATTTGTCTTTAATTAAAATATATATATATACATACACAGTTTTTTAGGTACTAACAATGATTTCTGGAGTCATGACAGTAGCTTTTTGCAAATACACAATGCAAAATATAAACAAGAACTTTTTTTTTTTTTGTCTTTAGGTACATCTATATATTTCACTCTTTGATTACTCTCAAAGTAATCTTTTGCCTCATTTAGGCGACGATGACCTTGAATCTTTTAATGTATTAAAACATGTCAATATAGTAAGAGCTTAAATTCAAATTTTCTCAGGATATTTTCACCTGGGGTTGTAGCTAACAAACTCTTTAACCTCAGATACTAATTCTCTCTGTCTTTTCTGGAGTTTCAGCACTTTCACCTACTTTGGTTTGGACCCTGCTAATAGTGCTAAAGATTTGCATAGAGCCCAGTACTGCATGTCCTCATCATTGATCCATGGAGCTTTTTCGACAAGATGTCCATGCCTCTTTTCCCAATCTGTATGTTGTCTTAGCTCATCACTTCACAATTGTTTTCCTTCTTTCATTGTGCATATGGTACTGTGTGGAGTGCCACTCTCCTGCACCGCTGCTAAACAAATGGAGCAGGAGAATTTCAATGGCTGCAATTAGTGCAATATGAGCAGATGTGAAGAAGTTTGGCAGGCGTCTTTCTTCACGCTCACAGTAGCTTTCCCTGGTATTTCATGGAACAAAGGCATCGAGCGGGAGAGCAGAATCAATTGTTTCCAGTATAGCATACGTTTATAATCTGGAGAGTGGTGTATTTCTCTGGCAGAACTTCCTGTGAAATATTTTCATTGCTATAGTGCTGGTTGTACATATGGGGCCAGCTTCTTGGCTGTCGTAATTCAGCATAACTCTGCTGAGATAATAAATGGAGCTAAACTGCCTGACACCACATGCAGATCAGACTAAAAATCATTTGGTTTAGAACAGGGGGTGAAATCCTTCATAGATTTATACTTCATGCATTTCCAGCTGAAGTCAAATAGGATTGTGCTGGAGGCATATATCAGCACAGAGTTTGGCATGCAGTTTGTGCTTGCATCACCGTGCCAGATTAGCACTCTGGAAAGAGACAGATTGCAAAACACGGACGAGTCAAAGGCTCGTCGCTTCTCAACTGTAAGCTGTTAAAAGCACTGCTTCCTTAATACAAAATGCCATGAAAACAAACAGATGGGAGGAAAAGAGGCTTTAAAATTCTACATTTAATAAAATAACCATTTCCAAAAGCTTTTTTTTTATTATATCTTGACAGCTCCTTGAGATGAGTTTCTGTTATTTGCAGACAAGTGTTTATAAATTTATGAAGTCTTAATTAATGCTTTTTGATTTCTCTTATGTTTTAAAATCTAGTTATTACTGTTTCTTGGTTCAACAGTAATTTGAATTATTATTATTTGGAATGATAATTTGGAAGTGCAAACAGAAAATACTAAATACATTAAAATTAAACCAATCTGGACTGGGCTTTAGTAGTTCATAACATGATAAGTTCTCAAAAATACTGAAACAGCTGTGATGTGAAGATAGGGAGACTAGACAAGTAGGAGAGAGGCTACATGACAAAGCTAGCACTAGGTATTTTCCATAAATCATACTCAAAAGAATACTAAAAGAATCATCAGCTGAAAGAATTATCAGAATTATGTGGGGTGCTGATAATGACTTTTGCTGTCATTCTTCTCTTTTCAGATCTTTATTACCCTCTCTCCCACTCTACCTTGTTTTTTGTTAGAGCAGGGCTCTCTGGTGCTTCTGGAAGAAGCCACCTAGCTGGCTTCCTGTCTTCCTTTGCTTTCTCTGATGTTTCTCCTGTGCAAAGTTCGCATAAACTTGCTACCACTTTTTTTTTTTTTTTTTTTTTTTTTTGTAGGATGTTTTAGTCCCTTTGTACCAGTTTGACTGTGGCATCATATTTTAATCAGCTACTTTTTTTTTTTTTTTTTTTTTTTTTTTTTTATAAACTCTAGAGGAAGGAATTTTTAGGAAAAAAGTTTTTTCAAAAAATGGGTCTCCGGTCACTCATATTACTTTCAGTCAATGAACTCGATTTAGGGACTTATATCCACTGTGATTAAAAATTATTTCTGACTCCAGATTACTCCACTTTAATATTTTGTTCTATAGCATCTGTCAACAGAGCTATTTATTGCACTGTTCCCTTCTCAACTAATTATCCTAGTGACTTGAAATGTTTTTCTTCTTGCTTGTCATCAGGCTTAAATCAAACCTTGCATTTATCATTCTCTCAGAAAAGCAATGATTTAGTGTTTACTTTTGAAAAAATGTGATGAGAACATCAGTGGCTTCAATTAGTGAAGAGATGTAATAAGGGCAAATAACAAAAAGAGTTCTGTAAATTAAGACATCTGTGTAACATTCTGATGGGCAACAAGAAAATAATTAAAGAGTTGCCTCTTATGGTAAGATAAAAGAGCTGGTAATTTAACAGTGATAAATCTTAAGATTTCTTACACGAGAGCATAATTTTTCAACATTTGAATTTAGAGTTATTCTTGCTAACCCACTCCGTAGTAAGCTCTGACACTTCAGAAGATTTTATGGCATTGAATCTCCAGAACTGGGCATTCCCTCAAAAGGAACAGATGTGCTATGGAAAAAAAAATTGAGTTTTGCTAGACGGTTTATGTAGAGATGCTCACACAGCATATTTGGTTTGAAGATATACTATTAAAACTGGGAGATTATTAAAGCTTGCTCTTGTCTTCAAACTATCTTTTCAGGATGCCTATTGGGCATCCTATGAATAACTTTCAGGATGCATATTGGAAGTCTGGTTTTGGGGAATTCGTTCATGACAGTACCCCTCTATGCAGCAATCTGTCATTTCTGCTCAGATGTGTCACCCTCCTGCAGTGGCTATGGTTTCCTTTGCAGCCCTGGGAGAGGTCAGGGAGAATTAAAGGTGCTTTGGGTCTCTTGGGAGCCATCAGTAGCAGCAGGAAAGTGGCTCCAGGTCCCAGCACCAGCTCATGCTGCAGCATTCACTTGGCTTTCCTGAAGGGTAAAACTTCCTTCCCATGCATTAAGAGCAGTCTGGTGGCAGAGTGGGGACAGAAAGCCCTTATAGTCACCATGGCTTCCTAATCCTTTGCTGACCCTGTGTAGTTGTGTTCACACTCTGACGTGGTGTGATATCACTTCTAAGTGCTCAACATGGTATTTCTGAAATGGCAGAACAATTAAGAATACTTTTTTTTTTTTTTAATTTTTATTTTTAATAACCATACAGTAAATACATGTTTCTTACTTTTCAGGTGCTGTCTAAAATTCCTGAAAGTTTCAGGTCTTTTTATCTTTGTAGTTGTCTGCTCTGTAAGTATTGAATTGGCAATCCTTTCCCCCTCTTTCTATTAAATTTCTTACAATTAGTTTAAAACAAGTTGTGATATTTGGTCTTTGGTAATAAAAAAATGTATCAAGGGTGGGAGCAAGATGGCAAAAAAAAAAACGAAAAAACAAACACGAAAATGTTGTGCAGATTCTTATGCCTAATCAGACAACTGCTCAGTGCACTAGCCACCACCCTGGACAATGTAGTAGGGCAGGTAGCTGGGTTTGAGCAGTCAGTTTTAACTTAAATTTGTGTGTCCTCAGTGTTTCCTTCTTGAATTTAAGACGGGTCTTCAGATGTTGCTTAAAACTTGGGGAATGTTGGTAGGTTTTTCCTCTAGAAAAATGTGTATCTCCTCCTATAGCCCTTTGAGCAGCCATTCTCTCATGGAAGCCACTAAAATGTATAAAAAATTTTTGTGTCTTCTGCTTTTCTGAGTGGCTGCTGAAAAAGGGCAGCTGGGAGCAGTTCCCACCAGTGAGCACTAGCAGTCAATAAGAGTAGGCAGGAACTCCCCAGAATATGAGTGTTGAAAGGAAAATCTACAAAAATACAAGAGAAGATCTGTGCTCTCTAGGCAGACCAGAGACCCCAGCATGTCTTTAAAAAAACCTCTCCCGTTCTCAGTTCTTTTTTCTGACTTCTCTCTTTTTCACCACTCTGTTCTCCTTCCTTCTTCCTCTGGTTGACTTTGTCATTCTATGAGAAATGTTCTCTCCTTGGCTTTGTTTGCTGATATACTCCAGGCAAGATTTTGTTTTCCTGTCCTGTTCCCAGCACTTTTCAGTCTGTTTTCCTCTCCTTCCCTCTCCCACTAGAGCTGTTCTTAGTCTTCATTGTACCTCCCTCTCCATGTAAATTCATCACCATTTTGGCTGTTAATTTCACCCATCCTGTGATGCTGTGAGACAGCTAGTTGAAGAGGTTAAGTTCCTTTGTCCTAAGAAACACTTGGATGGCATATATTGAAGAAGTGCCTTTGACAGTAAGTATTATGTGTCCTTGATATGTGTCTCTGGGCCACTTATCAGCTGTGGGGGAAGCATACCTGAAAATATGGAAAGCAATCTTAAGATTTAATGTACTGTTTGAAAGAATCTTCTGTAAGTTTCTAAAATAAGCTTAACAGGTCTTTTTGAGTTTTTGTATTATTAATGTATATTTGATTTTTATCCTCATCCTAGGTTTTATTTGGCATTTATCCAGATCAAGGTATGTCCTGGCAGATGTTGGCTGTCTCGCCTCTGGAAAGCTTCTGTATCCTTCTTTCATTGAAGAAAACTGAACTGGTTTCATTGATAAAGTGGTTGAATGGCTGTTTTCTCGCTATGCCCAGGAAGGATTTAGTGTCCTCAGAGCCTGGGCTGCACTTAGACTCATTACTTGATGCAAAGCACAGTCATGCTCCACATTTGAGCTATAATGTATAGCACCTGTCTGGGATGTCTTGTGGTTCCCATCCAGTTAAGTTCCATCTCTTTGTATGAAACCTGAGGTGTGTAAGTGGGACCTAGTGGGATCAAGCCCCAGAAAATAGCTCTGACCATGACTAGCACATGCCCCTGGCTGTAGCAACTGCTCTCCAGGCCACTTGCTCTGGATGCTGTCCATGCTCTCCATGCTGTCATCTGTAGCATGTAGGGTATAATGTACTTGGACCATGATGCTACTCAGTGAACTCCTTCAAAAGCAGCAAACTAGGTGATTCACAGACCTGTTTCCAGAACAGCTTAGCACAGGCATATGTTTAGTTTTGTGCATCTGTAGATATTTTTCAGTGGAGGTGTGGAATCTTTTTCTTTTCTTTTCTTTTCTTTTCTTTTCTTTTCTTTTCTTTTCTTTTCTTTTCTTTTCTTTTCTTTTCTTTTCTTTTCTTTTCTTTTCTTTTCTTTTCTTTTCTTTTCTTTTCTTTTCTTTTCTTTTTTCTTTTCTTTTCTTTTCTTTTCTTTTTTTTTTTTCCATGTAAAATTGCTCAATAGTGAATTTAAGTCCACAGATCTTCAACAAACTCTTCAAAAGAACAAGCAACAGAATAATCCAAAATAAAAATGATTCATTGCAGGTGAATGCAGACCTGAATGTCAAAGGTCTTTGAAGGATGAGCATTCAGTTAGTAAACAAACAAAAATCACATTTCGTATTCTCAATATATTTCTAATTTTATCACTTTGGTCTACAATTTACTTGTTTATTATTTCACTAATGTTAGAAGATGATTCAAGCTACAGATATACTTTATGGGCTCCTGGGAAGTGTCTTGTTCTGAAAAAGTGTGATTATTACATTTTAAAAGAGTGATTTCTTCTGCTTAACTGGGCAGGTCTGTAGCTTTGAGCAGGGAAAGTCCACTTTAAATAGCTTTGATTTTTAGCATTCTCACTATTGCAAATAATGACACAATATTACATGACTGCTAGGGTAAATGAGGAAGAAAATGTCTTGAGGGCCATTTATAATTAGAAGTGGAGATTGTTTTTTGGAGGAGTGCAAGTGAATAGGACCAGTGGGACCAGTGACAACTTCAATGGTAAACTCCCATCAGTATCTTGTTCACACCGGTACTTTTTTCCTCTTTGAAACTGTTGTTGAAAGGTCCTATTTACATATGCATTTGGTCTTGAACAGCACCAGAGCTGTAATGACAGAGACTGCCAAATCAGGGTGCATTGGTGGCAAGTCTTTGAGTTCAAATTTTAGTCAGCTCTCAGAGCATAACTTGAGGATTAGATGTCTTTCCACAGATGTTGGGTTAGAACCATAGCTTCTGCATTGTGCCTGTTGATTCTGCAGCCAGTTATACTTTTTGCTTGTTTCAGGAAATGCTGTTGGGACTGGGATATGAAGACAAAAACAAGTATTCCCAGATTTCGCATTTTACCTGTCATGTCAGGATGCTCTAGCCAAGTAGCTGTCAGACAGAATACAGCATCCCCCTTCTTTACTTGACAAACCTGGAGCTGCATCTTCTTAGTTTGTGTCATATGTGTTGAAAACTGGATGTTCTGTCCTTGCATTCCTACCTGAGGTCAATGAGATAGGAGAAAATATGTGAGAAGAAAGCTATGCTTCATTTTCAAGGTGACACAGCAATTCAAGCAGAAGGGTCAAGGAGGAAGATTTCATTCCTAAATGAGGTTTTGAAAAGGCATGAGCAATTCTGAATGTCATCTCACCATTGCTGCTAGTCTTCATTTATGCAGATGTAAGCTCATGTGTTTGTCCTCCACTTGGTCACACAGTGAAGAAAGTTTTCACCTTTTTGGCTAGACTTGAGTAATGCTAACCATTCACACACAAATGTCAAATATGCGATTTATTCTGGCTGACAGACTGTAGTATTCTCAGTGGATACTGAGCACTACTCTCTGAACATCTACAAGAATTTCATGGTAGGCAGGCAGGTGTGTTGCAACTGTCCTTGTCACAAAACCCTCAGAGGTTATTATACAAGACTGCCTTGGGTGAGAAAGAAGTGTCCTAGCTCATATGATGCTAAATTATGCAAATGAACACTTTGCCTCTTGTAGCTCAGTTCTTAGAAAGCTGTTAAAAAGTGTCAAATTGGTACTAAGTGCCGTATACTCATTATGCTTTAAAAAAATAAAATCCTTAATTTCTATGCTTTTCCAGAAAAGCCCATGTAAATTGATTTCTGTTTTGAGTATGTACAGTCTCATGTATACAATGTCTGCATACACTAGAAAAATCTATGAAATCTAAAGCCAAAGATGGAAATATTTTTAAAATCAAACTGAGTAGTCCCTTTGGACTTCATTCATTAGTGCCACTTATTTTTTTTTTTTTTTTTGTCGTTTTTTTCTTTTCCTGTCATGGCCATTAGATCTCAGACCTGGTGGGACTTTCAGTCTCTGGCTGTTGGGAGAGACTTGCTGGCATGGGGGTGACCTGCTTTTAATGTGATGTCTCCATAGCCCTTTTCCATTGCTTTAGTTCCTTTTTGATGTTTCCGTAGTTTAATCTATTGCTTGGATTTACTCTATTTTTTTCCCCCTCACTGTCTTCTGTGTCTTTTCTAATAGCTCACTTGTATTGCCCTTTGCTTTGTCCATCCCCATGGATACAAGCCTGACACGTAGCACTGAGGAGTGCTGGCTACAGTTTCTGAACACAGCAGCTTGCCTCCCCTGAATTAATAGAAGCTTTCTGAGTACTTAATATATTTTTTAATACTGGTTTTGCTATTGCCACCAGATCCAAGTTCAGTTGACTTAGTATAATTTTTCAAAGTAGTGGCAATATTGTTCCTTTTTGAAAACACTCGGAATTTATTTGCTTATAAATTCTAACAGTAAACTGTTTAATAGCAGAGAGAAGTAAGTTTAGTATAAAGCCAGGTTGAAAGACCCTCTTCTGCAGGAAGTAAGATTCAATACCTCTATTAATGTATATCTATGCAGCATTTTCAGACCTTTGCTGAAAGGCTGTATGTTAAATGGAACACATCAATAATTAATAAGATGATGTACCTTTGGAAAGTGGACATAAATAAAAATAGAAGAGATATTTCCTAGTTTAGTTACAGATACCTATTCTAACACATGAACGTATTTATTTTCTGTAACTCTTTTGCCATTCAAACTTTGAAGTAACCTCGGTACCTTAGCTGGTTGACCACAGAAAGAATGAGAACTATTCCCACAATTCTTTCCTAACCATGTAAGTTTTCAGTCTTAAGAATGTTCTGAAATGCTTACAATACTCTGTGTTTATTCCTTCACTTCTAAACTATTCTGCCCTGACCTAAGTAAAATTTTAAATATTTCTCAAACAGTAGGGAACAGACAGCTGGAGCAGAGCTGTGCATTAACCTGTAGAATTGAACAAGGCTTTATGAAATTAAAAAGTAATGGGGATTTGTGGATGTTACTGAGGAATTACGCAATCAAACTCTACCTGTCATTTAAAGAAGTGTCTGTCTCCCTAATGGACTGTCTTCTTTTCTTTCACTGCACCTGATACAATTATTGCTATTTCTTCACTTCTCAATAGTAGAAACTTTGGCTTTTTACAAGAAAAGATAAATCTTCCAGTGCAGTACTGGTGTGATGGGTCTCACACCTACCTCTTAGAGTTGTGAATTTCCATCTTTACTCTGTCCCTGACAAGTATTTCATTTACAATCTTGTTTGCTTCCCTCTCAAGAACATCTGTACTTGTGCCAGTTACTGCTGTAGGTGAGGGAAAGTTAGGTTAGTCTAGGTGCAGCAATTCCATTTTCCCTTTTCAGATTTCTTGTCAGAACTTACTTCGGGTCCTGCTATTGTGGACCTGAAAACTAATAATAACTGGAGAGAGGACTTTGAATTCTTTCTGAGTCTGCCCCCAAATTTTTCTTTTTTTTGAATGTATTTTAAATACTTTCAGTCCTGATCTAATTGTTTGCTTTATATGCTTGACATCTTCTCATTAAAAATTTTGGAGTGAGAACTGACACTTTGCAAGGTATATATTTCCACAGCACCTACAGTAGGGGTTCCTTACTCACTTGCTCCTGAAATATTATCACCACAAAACAAAAGTTAGAGAAAATACTCTCAAGTTGTGACTGAACATGTCTCTGGTCATCCGAAAAACTATAGATATCAAATTGACTAGTCAGTAGCTATTTCATCTGGCTTAGCTCTATTCTCAGTGGCTCTGAGCAATTTAAACATGCCCCATCCAGTGTTAAGATCTCAAATTCTCAAGTAGAAACTGTATCTCAGTAATATATTGAAATATATTACTGAAATATATATATGAAATATATTTCATAGGCTAGATTTCTTATTTTATTTGAATTCAGTGGAACCATTTAGAAAAATTCCACATATGGAAATTGATAGGAGAGGCTTTAGACAGAGAAGACGAAGATATGCTGACCTTAATATCAAATTCCTCTATTAGGTTGCATGAGTTTGAATGGTGGGTCAAATATATTAATCAAGTAGCAAGAAAAGGTCACTAGGTAAACTTGTAATCATGCCATGACCATTAATGACACTGAAAATCACCTTTTCTGCTCCTTGAACCAGAGGTATTTATAGAAAGAACAACTATGAGGCAAAGAGCATGTACAGAATTTATCAGATTTTCAACATCCATGGAAATTAAAAAAAAAAAAAGGGTTCTTTTTCCAAGAAACATAATTTAAATGAATGAATGAATGAATGAAACAGCTTCTCAAATCCCTTTGATTCTTTTTTCTCTTTGAATTTATTTTGTTTGTTACTTTAGCCCTCTACTGTCAGACACTCCCTGGTAATTTTTTCCTTGCAGAACACATTTAAAAATGGTTTAAGTTTGTTGTTGCTCTTGGAAACAAACTAAGCATTTTGACCCACAGGCAGTGTTCAAGCTGCTAAGTAGATGGATGAAGATGAGGACCACGTACAGTGGCAGGCAAAGAAGCAGAATATCAAAGTATGGTTGAGAAAATGTTATGAAAAATAGTTTATTAAGAACTCATAAAACTTCTGAAGAGTTATGGAGAATTCTTCAGATAGGGAAACCAACAGTTATAGAAGAACTTGTGTTTCTACATGCTACGTTTTGAAGGGATGATGTAAAAACCCCCTAACTAGTTACAGCAATCTGCTTTACATCAAGAGAGAAAATTGAAAAATGCAGAAATAATCCCAGGGCAACATGTAAAAATGTAGTAAGGTCCAGGAGAAATGTCTTTTAAAACCAGCAAAACCAAAGAAACCAGCCTGAGCAATGTGGTCATAAATCAGAATCAATAGCATACATGTACATGCATATCAGAAACTTGGTGAAAAATAATCAATAGTTGTAATAATGTCAAGCTACATTTTACAGTAGACAAAGTAGGTGATACAAACAGATGTTAAAGAAGGTGTAAAGTCAGCCATCTGCACGCAAATATAAGAGAGAATCGCTGTCATTCATAGCTTTTTGGTTGGTTCTGTACATACTGAATAAATGGCTTGATGCAAGGTAACGCAGGGACTCTACTTAGGGTGTGACTCATCTCAGCTACACCTGAGTTAGTCATCCTGGGCCCTCTTTATAGTTTACAGAGGCAGCTGGTGCTTCTAATGAGTGATTCCTCTTAACTTAATGTGGTGGTCTAAATTAAGGCAATGAATTCCATCTCAAAAGCACTTTCTTTTCACTGATTTTAAGGGAATCAGAGTAACCAGCTGAGATGCAGATATTATCAGTACAGAAGTAGAAACTGTGGTGAATGAATTATAATTTAAATATTTAGCCACTGCATCCCATTTTATCATGTTGTTTATGTAAGCTACAAAAAAGTAAAGTGACTTGAGGTGACTCTCACACTGTCTTCAATACCTTCTCTGAGCAGCTAGTCAGAAAACGAAGAATGGAAAAAAACAACTCTTGGTTTAGCTTTGAGCGATGCACCCAGGCTGGTGCCAGATGTAAATACAGAGAGCCACTGTGTAATGGTGCACAAAGCATATGCAAACCAAAATCCCTTGACAGGATAATTCACAGCAGTAATATAATTTCAAGAATGGAACTACAGAAAAATGAGGCAGCTTAGCTGAAGTGAAATAAAAAATAACAACTCCAGCTGTAAATCTTGTCAGGGATTTTTTTTTTTTCTTTAAAGGCAAATGCTGCAAAAATGTTAAGAACAGAAAAAAAATACCAGCATGGTTAAATTGCAGAGTAAGAGGGGATGCTAGAAATAAAAAGATAGTTTTCCCAAAAGTTGAAGTCACATCTGAATGATTGAAATGGAGAAGAGATCACATTCTGGCAATTTAAGGGCAATATAAAACCAAGATAAGGCAGAACTATTCTGAGGAGCTGCCTGGTAAAAAAAAGTGCATTTTGACTTATCAAAACATGGCTGAAGTTTTCTCCCAGGTTAGTTTGATTCTACCTTTCATAAAGGCTGTGATCTGCTGCAGTCTAACAATGGAATTATGACAGAGTCTCTAAATATTTTTTTTGGAGAAAGATAACTTTGATGGGATTTCAGCTCTAAGTGCCTCATTGCAGATCAGTGAATGATGTTCAGTTCCACTTGCAATCAAAGGAGAACCTTTTTTTTTTTTTTTTTTTTTTGGATAGTTTTATAAATGCACAGAAAGGAATGGAAAAAACATCTAAAGTATCCCCATCTTCACAGGAAAAGAAGGAAGAACTCTTCTTGGAAATAAGGTTTCATTTTTCCCCCTTTAATTTAAAGCATCCTTTATAATAGCTTCTGAATATGTCATCTGAGTAATTACAGGATTTATTTTAAAAGTATTGCTTAAAAGGGAGCTGCCATAATTATATGCACCTGAAGCTTTTTGAGACATAAATTACTGGCTACACTTCTAATAAAAAGCAGACTGTCAAGAGGTGTCCCAAATCATTGGGTTAATGATTTCAGGTCAGCAGGCCTCTTAGAAAATATAATTAATGTCTCTAGCTAAAGGTATACATATAGTTCCAGTGGACACTAATATCATATATTAGGACACCAAAAAACTATGATACCAAGTCACACTTAAAACCTTCAGAAAGGGAAGGAACTGTACTAATTTATATTTATGTTTGCTAAGGGCTGCACGTGTAAATTATCTTGACTGGAATTAGTTTCCAAGTTTGTTGCATCTGGGGTTATTTTCTGTGGTTTCCTATGCAATTTCTTTAAGCAAATAGATGTCTGGGGGTGACTGGGTGGGTCATTCTTGATGAACAGTGTGTGAACAGAGGTGGTTCAAGAGGTGGTTCAACTAAGCAGGATGAAATTTATATCACCTTGCAATGCACTGGCTGTTCAACTGCCACTAGATCTGCTAGGATTTTTTTTGGTTACAGAGTGTGAGAGGTATCTATTGTCCAGGCAACAACTTTCTTTTAAAGATGAAAGAACTCTGCATAAGGTCTCAGGCTTTCCCCATCAGAGTGTAGGAAGAGCCTGGTCCTCTATAGATGGCATTACTGGGGCTCACTGGGAAGTGGGGCATAGCAATGCACTAGGTACCCTCTAACTATTCTGTGTTTATTAAAATTTCTGAGTTCTGTGGGTAATGGAAGCTCTTTCTGGAAAAATCCTTCTGGTAGTTAAACAGTCTTGTACATTTTTTTACGTTAGATTAATTTTTTTGTAGTATATTAAATTAAATGTCAGAAGTTAAGGTTGTTAGGATAGTCAAGCATGTGTCTGAGTTGCGTGATTTCAACAGGGCATATATGTGTAAAGTCAAGTGTCTTCTTTCTCATCATACCCATATATATCCATAAATATACACACGTATATTGATGATGCTTTTGCTCTCTACCTCATCACAGACAGCTGCAAAACAATTCCACTGTCTTTCTGTTGTAGTCTTTTTAAAGTCTGTGAGGGCTTTCAAAGCTCAGGTTTTCCTTTTTCCCCAGGCCTCCAGGGATAATTCTTTCTCATTCAAGCCAAAAATGAACTCCTAACAATACTGAGTCTAAATAGTCCTAGATGTACTGGATAAGTAATGCTAGGCTTTTTAATTTTTATTTTAATAAATAAATATATATATATTTAATGGATTTGTCTCTCACTGTTGGCTGATTTCTTAATTATATTAGACTAGGAATGTAGTTTGACCATACCTCATGCTATACCTGAGAAAGAAAAAGTAGAAAAGGAGCTGGAGGAGAAAGAGACCATGAGTATGCTGGCAGAAGCTTGAATATATGTTTTTAGATGTTAGCAAACTTGTGAATGAAGTTTTGACCAAAAAGCAAATTCTCCATCATGAATGGGGCATTGATTCTGATTTAGTTTCCCATGTGGTTGTAGCTTACACAGTGTTTTTCCCAGTACAATTTCTGTGATGTTTAAATTTCTGAGCTAATGATGCAGCCTTTCATCTATACAGACACTTAAAGAGCTTTCTCAGTCTCTCTGCATATTTCCATACACTCTTTTGGAGCTTTGGTAGATCTGCAATGTCAGCTGAAACTGATTGATCTTACAAGTTGCTAGGAAAGGACAGAAGTATTGTGATCCTGTAAATTCTGTAAATTCTGTTTCCTTAGGAAACCTGGCCAAAACAGTGCTCCTTGCTGAAGAAGGAAATGTTTTTTTTGTTCTTTTCATAATTTCTTGATTATTTTAGGTGAATGTGGTTTTGTTGCCTTGTTGTTTTTTTTTTTTTTTCTTTTTTTTTTTTTTTTGACCAATTTCTATTTTTTCTTCTGGAGTTGGTACAATTTATACTCATTTTTACTGGAAATTCAAACCTTAACAACCTTATTAACAGCTATGAATCTGACAGATTTTCATGATTCTGCTCTGTTGAGGTTAGACCTTGGAGGTCCATTTGTAGCAGATGTAGAAGATGAGCAAACAGAGGAATACGTTTTAGTGCAAATCAGCCAGACTGAAGATGCTGTCCCAAGGAGGAGACACCAGCAGCAGGTGATGGCCTTTGCATTTTCTTTCACTTTTTCTGAGATGTGTTTTATCTTTTGTATTTCCGTCATTGGTATGTGCGTTAGTTGGTCATGCTTTTCCCTGTGGGAAAACCTGTGTGAAGGTCAGCATTGGAAAAATTATTAGAAAAATAATTAGACTAAGCCTTTGCAAGACTTTCTTTAACTTCCAATCAAAATTTTCTAAACCTGATATCTCTTGACTGATATCTTGCATGAAAGTTCAAGTGTTAAAAGTTGGCAACATTTCAAAAATTGTCTTACGAAGAAGAAACAAGTGTAAAGTGCCTTTTTGCACTCACTGAAATACATTTTCACATTTTGTTGCAAATTATTTTTTCAGGCAAGTTGTCACACTTATTGGCTTTTTTTTCTCTTAAGGCTTTTTCATTGCCGATGTTGTCTGTAGCAACTTCCTGCTGCTCCCTTCCTGAGAACTCAGTGAAGGAGGATCTTTTATGAGGTGTCATTGTGTATCACTGAACAATGAAAATAAGCTTCATCATTTAATAAATAGTATTGGCATACAAACTGCTGCTTCTCATTCTGTATAGGTGGTGTCCTGTACCAGTGATAATTTAGCTGAATAACATCAACAGTATGCCCGCTTACACCCAATACTACAGCGAAAGATTAATCCCACTACCTCGGTGTGCCAAATAATACGATAATGGCAATTACAGCCTTAAACCACTGAACTCCCTGATGTGGAGAATGCATCCCCAAGGCAGTGATCCCCAAGGAGCCTTTGCACTGCTGCAGGTAGCCAGAGCACAGTTTGTTGTAGCAGCCCACCTCCCACTGGCACTCCAGTGGTGGTCCTGACATGACCAGATTATGCTACTCAGAATGACTTTCCCTGTCTGCGTGCTCCTCAGGCATTTCTCTGCATCAGGTGTTCCAAGTTGGCTGATTATGCTGTTTTTTTTTTTGGTTTGTTTGTTTGTTTTTCTTCTGCAATTTGTAGCACATAGGGTCAAGACAGATTCAGGATTTACACTACAATTAACTGAATCTTACATTTATTTACATTTATTTTCTTAAAAAAAAAATAAAATTATGTATCTGTATGTAATGACATTTGACTAAGTTTGCCAGTATATCAGTGTATTTTAGTAGGTAAAGTTTCAGTTTTTTATTTTCTGAGGCTCTTTTCACTCTCTTTGCTCTTGTTCCTTTCTCTCATTCCTCTTCCTAGATCAGCAAAGGAAGGAATTCTGTTTCTGTTTGCTGAAATTCTAGCATGTATTCTTCATAACGTCTGGGGGTAGGATCTTGCTGTTGGGCTTCTCATCATCTGTACCTTATGTCTGATAGTTTTCTTCCTAGGCAGTCTTTAGGAGCAAACCACATTGTCTCTTCTATGGCTTAGATGACAGGTCACTCCAGGGACTATTGCCTGTGGAAGGACGATGGACACTTCAGCAACTTTGGCTGTTTTCCCTTATGTAGTCATCTAATGCTCTCCTGGCAGGTCCTCCACCTTAAATCTGCCAAGAAAGAATATCTTTAGCATCATAATATAAAAGCACCACACTGACTGTCTGTAATTCTTTTTTTTTTTTTTTTTTTTTTTTTTTTCTCTCCCAAGCCATTTGAATTTAAGTAAAAATATCTTGGGCCACAAGGGCACCACTCAGAGACTCAGAGTCTGGAGGACACCTGTCCTAAGTACCATGCAGTTTGTGTTGCAGGTTAAAGAGTCAAAGAGGACTGTGCAAAATTCAGAAACTCTGTACCAATTGTCTGGAAGTTTGGGATTGCTCCTGGGATTTGTGGCTCTTGCAGTGTGGAAATGCCCACAGTAGCCTTGTGTTGTGTCACCTAGCTGAGATGCTTAGGTGAGGAGCCTAGCTGCCCTAGATGTTCCCTAAAGCCAAACAGAAAGTGTGATGTGGTCTCCCCTCTCTAGAGCATCTCCTGGAGTTGTTTCCAGCTTCACTCATAGAATGAGGGGATGAGGATAAACTTGCTGAAGGCTGTTAACATAACTAACAAAGTGGAATGAATTTAGGGTGGTGTGTCTGATCTCCTGTCCATAAAAATCCTCCACGCTGCAAAGGAGATAGAATGAAGAATAAAAGCCAGAACAGAGGTTTATCACTTTCACTGATTCTTACTAATATCACCAAATCTGACCCTTTTGCAGGTGGTGTACAACTGGTCTCTACCTTTAAGTTCAAGAAGAAATCAGCAAATCATCACAACTAGAACCTTTCAGATGCCAAACAGGTTGGCTACAAGACTCAGAAACAAACCATTGAAGTTTACATAGACTTGACTGCCAAAGAATAAGATAACATTCTAAAAATAATCTGTCACTGACTGTTTCAGAGGGGCAGGAAATCATGACATCTCCTTTGCTTTCTAAATGCATTTCCAAGGGTGGCTTGCTGAGTTATCTTCCAAGCAAAGCTATCTAGAGGGATAGAGTGAAAATATTTGAAAAGTCTCTTGTAATTGCAAAAATATAACATATTTATAGATTCTTAATATAAAATTAATGCATAAGTAAAATGAATGAGTTTTCATTACAGAATAAAAACCAAACTTTTTTTCCTTTCCCCAGGGGCACCATCTTCATAAACATTCAAGCTTTCCTGCAGGAGCCTGGAAGTGTTCCTCTCTCCATGAAACATCAATACCTTCATGCTAATATAGAGGCACAAGTAACAATTGCATCCATCATCTTAGTTGGTGTCTATGTGCTGATCATACTGGAAGTAAGTCATGTTTTGTGCTTTGGTTTTATTTTTTGCAATTGCAAATTGCAAAAAAAAAATTGCAAATGGAACGTGAGGAAGAGTTTCATTCTTGAGCTGTAACATACTTTTAAGATCTGTATCTGAATCCTTGCTCAATCATTATCGTTGCTAGTGGAATGAACAAGGTATGTGTGAGGAAGTTGTTCTGAATTGCAACTGATTCTGGTTAGCTATACCAACATTACAGTGGTTTTTGCATGTTCTTCTACTAGCACCTCTTAGTGTTTTAGTATTTTAGCAGGATTACAACTTGGCTATAAGAGTTAAAAAATAAATTTGGTTTATAAAAGATGCAGAAAATCAAATCTTAAAAAGGTTAAAAGCAATTAACTTTTTTTTTTTTTTTAAACTTCAGTTATTCCTTTTTCTAAGGCACCTCAAACTATAATTTTGCTTACTTTTAAAAGGTTAAACTGTGCACACTTTTTAATATCACTGACATTTAGAAATGCTTTTACTGTAGTATTTAAAGAAAAAGAGTTTAAGTTAACATGAAGAAGTCAAGGGATGAGGAACTTTAAACATATATTGTAATTTAATTCCAAAGCCTTGAGTTACCAGACCCAAAGAAAATACCTCAAATCAGCACTAAGGATGAGAAACATGTCAGAAAGAGCTCCAGCTCCTACAAACTTCTTTGAACTGAAATCATTAACTGTCTGATTATCTTGAAATACAGGCCTACCTTCTTCATCTTTTTTTTTTTTTTTTTTTTTTTTTTAAGATCCTGTGAGTATATACATTCTCCATGAATTTTCCAGGAGTTCCACTAGTATGAAACAGAGAAGTGAATCAGGTCTATACGGTGCTTAGTAATGTCTGGCATGCTCACTACTTATACATATCCCTTGTGTACCTTAAGCTTTTCATCCTGTTACTTGCTGAAATGGTAAGAAAGATAGGTAAATGCTTTCTTATCAAATATCAGCAATAGGCACATGTAACATGACAGATGCTTCAGATGCTTAGATTATGTGATTCAAGACTGGTGATTTATTTATGAGGCTAAAACTGGTTCTATGTATTTTCTAACTGAACAAAGAGACCTAATATTAAGTGTGAAGGTGGTTTGAACTAGATCTTGATATATACATAGGTAGGAATGCAACACAACACCAAAATAAGCTTTATGGTCTTTAATGCAGCTTTAAAAAAAAACACAACCTATGCAATCCTATAACAATTGCAAAACTTTATTATTATTATTATTATTTTTTAATATGCAATGGCTGAGATTTCTTGTTTCATCCTAGAAAGTCACTTTTGAACAATTCATGTGTGCACAGGAAATAAAGGCTTGAAACTGAAGAGCAAAACTAAGAAAAGCACACATTTTCCTGTTGTTTCTAAGAAAAAGCTCTGAAACTACTCATTAGTTCATTGCTTCTGTGAAATGATCATGGAAAAATTTCTGTTGATGGCAGAAAAATTATTCCAGCAAATTCAAAGACAGAAATAGATCTTTATAAGTAAACGTTTTTTGAATATTAAAGTGTGGGAAGTCACCTATTGCATCACAATTTTAGCTGCTTTCTCCATAATTTTTGTAGGAATGGCAAATGCTGCAACTAGAGTAAATTTTAAACTATGAATTTATAAGCTGGCAATAACTAACATAAAATAAAACTTGACTGTTGTTTGGTTCCATCATGGAACTCTTCCAAGACGTGGATGTTAATATTCTTAGTATATGGAATAGTGGCTTACCTTATATTTGATATTTATTACTTTGGTGCCTGAAGTCCTGCTTTCTCAACACATTGCACTCTAATCCATTAGCAGTTATCACTGTTAGAGAAATCAATTGGTGTTGCTGCAGGAGCGATCTCTCATGGATTTTCATTTTCTGTGTTGCTGCTCCCCTTTTTTTATCTGTCTTTATTCTAGTTTCCTGTGTTTTATTCATTATCATTGCCAATATAGGTTCAACTTCAGGCAGTGCAGACACCCAAACAGGTTTTAGAGCTATATCTTCACATATTTTCTTGTGATGGTAAAGAAAGAGGAAGCCTTTTTTCTGTTACAACACATGAGCTGTCCAAAGGTGGTGTGCCTTTTGCTCCAACTGCACAGCCCTTTTTCCCCATACAGGAACTCCAGATCTTGTGCCCCCAGCCTCCTCAAACCCACTGTCCTCATCTTAATCCTTCCTTCCCCTTCTCAGCCTGCCCTTTGCTACCTTATTCATCAGGGAGTATATAGGAAACAGACTGCAAGAGCTTCTGCCTTCCACAGATACAGAGGAACATATTCTGACTGAAAAATGAAATGCATTTGCTGTAAACAGTCTCCTCTAAACTTGCAGCAGTGTAAAAACATGTGCAAAATTCTGCTCTGAAGTAGCTGTTTGCATCTTTTTTGGCACTGAATTTGTAGGAGCTCAAAGTATATCAAGAACCAGTCCTTGTCAGAGGGGGTCTTAGCATCTTCTGAAGAACAGCACATTCTGAGACACGTTAAGCCACTGAACCTTTTTTTTTTCATGCATTTATTTTAAGTGCTACTTCTTTTAAAACTGATTGTGTTATTTGATCATAAAAATATTAATACATTTTTGGTAAAGGAAGATTTCACTTTCTCATCTTCAATTTCTAATAATTTCTTCTATATGCTTGCCATAAACATGAATATTTTTGTACTCACCATCCTACTCTACCCCTTGGAGCTTTCATATATTGCCTTTAACTCTGGACATCTCTTAGTTACGTTTCCTTTGTGAAATCTGTATGTTCCTTTTTCTTTTTTTCTTTCTTTCTTTTTTATTTTTTTAGTTTTTTTTTTTTATTATTATTTTTCTTCACATAATCATTCTTTCCTTCAGTAACTAGACATTCATTCTCTTGAAATTGATTTTTCTTCAAATATTGAACAGTTACCTCTTTGCATTTCAGTCTTCTCTTCCCTTCCCTTCTCCCAGAGGAGAAAAAAGAAAAAAACCTGCTTCTTGTGATATTCTTGTGATATTTCTGAATTAAGCTATTGTATAGTGTTGTAGAAAACAATGAAGTATTTCATTTCCTTCCTGGAAGGCTACACTGCACAGGAAATTAAAGCAAAGGTACACTTCAGGAGGTTCAGATCTACCTGTTTTGATGTCAGGTCTGACATCTGATCCTTCAGGGTTACTGAGGAACAGGTGGGCTATAGGTATGTTTTGACATTTTCTACAGGATCATATAGTGAAAAGTCCAGATGTCTGGAGTTTTACATAGATGTTGCTGTGCTAAATTAGTTTTATGGTTAAAAATCTCATAGGTTCCCTTTTCAATACAGTAAGATACTTTTGATTTTTGACTTCTCTCCTTTTGTGTATGTAGATAATGGAATAATACACTGGTGACCTCGAAAAGAAATCTATCTGCCTATCCATATCTTAAAATACTTGTTAATATTAGAAAGTTTTATTGGTGTTTAGAAAAGCTTCTTGAGTTCATAAAGTTCTTAATAGTAATTACAAATTGCATAATTGTAGCTATGCTGAACATGCATTAATTAGAAATATATAAGAAGGAATGTGTAACATTTATTATTAAAGGACAGAGATCGTTAATTTGAATGAATTATTAATTGTGTACACTTGTCCACTGTTTTCTATTAATTGCATATTTTATGTTGTGGGCTAAAATGGAGTGTTAACTGTTTCTGATACTTAACTTCATATTTTCTGGTTTACTTAATAATCTTAAAAAACAAACAAACAACAATAAAAAATAAAATTAAAAAAACACCTATTTTATGAAGCATTTTATCTAGTCAGGAATAAAAGCTAGAATAATAGTCATTTTATTAAATAATAAGAAAGTACTTCTAGTACTTCAAATGGCAGAAAAGTGATACTGTCAGGTGCCTGAAATTCTGTGAGAACCTCCATTGGACCTAGCATTATCACAGCACCTAGCATTTATTTTCATATCCTGTCCTCTAGGTATCCCTAAGAAAGATCTTGTCAGGATCTTTCAAATAGTATTTTAGTGATCTGGCATCTTGAATAACATTTACAAGTCTGTATTTCTCCTTAAAATGCAAATACATGAAAGTGCAAGATCTGGCTTTAAAATGTCTAGCTTCTTGTTTTGTGAAGCATGGACTATTAATCACAATTTTCAATTTAATGGAAATATGGAGTATCAGTTTCTTTCCATATCACTTTTCTATTATTAACTGGTTTAAATTATGAATGAACATACCTTAAGCTCAATTTCTTTAATATAGAGTGTTTTTTTTTTTTTTAATAGCATCTAACCAGTAGAAACTAGCTGCAGACATAAAATTTTTTTACATTTTAGTATGTGGTTTAGTACAACCATTTTTTCTAGCATTGTGGGCTGCTTAAACCAATGTCAGAAAACTCTTTTACAAATGGAATAACATGTTTCTTATTACTACTGTCTATGCTCACGCAGTCCTCTTTTATTTTTTATTTTATTTTTTTAATTTTTATTTCCAGTAAGAGGCTATTTATTTGCACATGGGAAATTATACTTTAGAGAGGGAATAGGAAAAGAGAAGAAATATTCACTGGTGTACAAAACATAATACAAAGAGATTGCAATAGACTAAATTTAAGGTAGATTTTTTTCCTGGTGAGGAGATTCACCGAAACTGGAGATGAGCTTATTCAGCACGGTTTCTCACTTCCCATCCATCCTCATATTGATCTGTGCTTAAATATAGATAATGAATAGAGTGGACTAGAGTCTTCCCACTTACACATATATCCTACCAAAAGATTGTTAGTACAGGGACGGAAGAAAATCCATAGTCTTTATTTGAAAAGGCAGCATAAAAAAGAAAATCGGAACTGCTGCTCTCCCTGGCCTTAGTGGGAAATAAATAAATTCCTGCTAGTATTATTTCCAGTTGTGCTAGGATGCAAAAATTGTGAAGAGGCATTAAAACACTGCTGTAGGTGTTGGCAGAAAATTAGGGCAGATAAGAAGAAACCATCTATCCTTTTTTTTTGGTGAAGAGTCTGAACCATACCTCATAAGGCAAGATAAAATTTGTCCTCTTCTGCCCTCCTGTCTGGGACTGGGAAGAAAAAAAAGCACAAGTTGGGGGCAGAGCTGGTAAACCATTGCCTGCTGGGTGTGCCAGCCAGCTTCCAGCAGCACAAACATGCTGGAGAGCAAAGATTTCTTGACTGTCTTGATCATCTGCACTGTTTTACAGTGAGGTAGAAATGGAGCCAGGAGCTAGGGCACAGAGAGTGAACTTGCTGGATGGAGGCAGAGATCATTAATGTCATGATGCTGTGAGTTGCATGGAATCTGAATCCACCTTGGTGATATCTAAAATGTAAAACCCAGTAGAAAAACCTAGCTTTCTATGGAGCTGGCTGGCTACATCTTTCCTGGGCAGCAGGTGGTTGCAGGTCTGCGTTGGAGTCCCCAGTACCATGATAGACCATTGCCATTCAAATGCCTCCTTTTTCTATTTTTCTAGCTGAAAATGTGTGAGGTAATGAGGGCTGTCTTGCTGTGTCTGTGAGTAATGTGCTTTCATGACATAAAACTGATGGTATGCACTGGGAACGGTGTTGAGGCCTATGAAGCGAGTGTCAGGAGGCAGCAAAGCTTGCTAAGATGGAGGACTGGATTGAGCAAGGGGATCCAGATGTAGGGCAGATCCATCTCTCCTGTTCCCTTGAGGGAATTTTTCTTCAAACTTTACCCTGGATGTTCTCCAAGAGTGTTTGTGAGGCCCAAACAAGACTTGCAACTGAGCTAGCAATTAAGCAACGTGGCCTGTCAGGGTAATTCTTTTTTTTTTTTTCCTCCCTGTAATTTAGGAGGATGATGTGACAAGTTGTTCCTTATGAGCAGCAGTACTGGCCAGGTGCTGGGATTTCTACCTCTTGGGTAGAGCAGAGATACTGCCTCCAATAGGACAGATCTAACACCAGTTAGATGAACTACAGCCATTTTTACCTGCCACAACTGCAACAAAGGAAGTGTAAAGTGGGCAATATCAATAGGTGGAGAGTTAAACTAGATGATCTTAGAGGTCTTTTCCAACCTTAATGATTCTGTGATTTTATGATTTAAGTAAAGGAAGCACAGAGTACTTAAAGACAAGGATAGGATAAGTTTAAATTAAAACAAAAATACAGTATAACAGAAAGCAGAACCCTCAGTTTGCTCTGTTCTAAAAATAGTTTTGTATTATTAATTCAATATGATTGTTGATTTTACACCCACTATTGCCTAATTGTTAGCTCCGTCTTGGTAGAAGCCTGTCTCTGCTCTGTGTGTGTGTGTGTCTACATGTGTGCGCTTTAAAGAATACTATCTTAGATGATGGTACTTCTGTAATGTGTAAATTGGCCTTAATTAAGAACTTAATACAAAAAAAAAAAAAAAAAAAGAAAAGAAATTGCCACAGGATGGTGCTGCTTGCTATTCCAGGGAAGGGATGGCATTACTGCTAGCTTTAAAAGATGCTGGAACCCAGGCTCCACTTTTCACAGAATGCTATTTTTTTTTTTTTTTTCTGAAATAATAGGAGTCATATTTCCAATGCTGTGTAAAAACTAATTTCTAAGTGTCCATTTTCTATTCACTATTGCTTTTTAAAATTAATTTCAAACTGCATTTTGTTCAATTTGTGAGACTGTCAAGCATAAATGTCTTGCCTGCCTTGCATACTACGTACGTTGCTTTTTTTTTTATTTTTTTTTGAGACGGGCAATAGAACATTAAATTAGCTTAATTGAATGTTGCTGTTCAGCTTCTACCCCACCTACGGCAAACAGAGGGGCAGAGAGCCATGAAGTCTTAAAATTTTAACAAGGTGTTAAAACTCACATACACTTCTAATGCACGCAAATGGGGATGAGAACCACTTGGCTTCTTCTGGGGCCTTAGATGATGTCTTCCTTCAGCATGAGCAGGGAAAAAAGGAATAAACAAACACAAGGCAGTGGAGGGGTACTGAAAGCATATTTGATGGCACAATCTAAAGAGGAAAAAAAAATACAGAGAAGAAAAACGAAGTGAGGAAGAGAGGAGATGCCAGAGATGAGAGATGCACCAGAGAAACAGCCAGCTGGAGCAGACAGCTCCCTGTAAAGGCAAGGCAGGTGCTGCAGTTAGCCATACTGTTCATAGTGCATGGCTCCAATTCTGTACGGTCATAATATGCCGCTGTTAAAGAAGAGGGATGAATATTCACACCAGGAAAGTAAAATAGACTTACACCTTAGTTTTGTGGTTTTCTCTGTGTAATTTCTTTACATTAGAAACTATAATGTAGTTAATCTTTACGATGTTGTGATAACTGGGAAAATGCAGATGCTGCCATCTTTGGTTTCAAGAAAATGTTCCACAGCTGCGAAGGTTTTAGCAAGACTGAAAACTTGTTGCCAGGCCAACCTGTCAACATCCAATGGCTTTGGTTATGTCAGTCTGCAGTAGTGGTTTGGTTTATCATCTTCTGGGTAGCAACACTAAGTCCTTTACTGGCACAGGACCTGATCTCTCTGCTTCAGTCATATAGCAAATGTTTTTGTAGCTAAAATATCACAGGAACAATATGCCTTGGCACATAAAAATGATTATCATCCTGTTTTTCCACAGGGCTCTGCTTTCTATTCATCTGACCTGACTCAAGGCCTTGATTTACAAAACCTCAGTTCATTCATCTCTCTGTGTGCCTCTCCAATTTCACATTAAGACAAAACTCCCAAATTTAAAGCAAATAAAAAGACGTGCTTTTAAAATTTGAGTTTGTGTGGCTCTCAAATCATCAGATGTTACTGGATTTCCACATCCAGTAAGTCCTGGAGGGGTCTGAAAACAGTTCTGTTATCAGTCATCTCAACAGGTAAAGGCTGGAAAACACCCACCAATGTCTGTAATTATATTGGTATGACAGACTGATAGACTTTTTTTTTTTTTTTTTTTAACAACTCTGGCTCTTAGCAATATCCTGAGCAGGGAGCTAATTTTGAAAAACATATTCAACCTTGAAGTTTAGCAGTTATTTTAGCCTCTTGATATAGGAACAAATCTTCTTCTAGAGACTCCAGTCAACATTTGTATGAGTACTGTTGCTCTCCCTTCTTTTCTCCAGTTTAATGGAAGAAGGGAATGGATTATTCAGATAATTTGACTTCCTTAGTTTTCCCCTCAGCCCTCTTTTTTAATGCATTTTTTTTTTAAGTAGGAAGAACTGATATCAGTTGGTGAAACTTAATTTATTTACTTAATCACTGAATTTTGAGGCTATTTTGCCTAGACAGAGTTCCCAAGATATTTGTGGCCTTGAATTTATCTAATATTTTGAAAAATTGCATGAGGAAGTGCAACTGCTTTACTTTTACTTATGCCTTTACCTTAAGGCAGGGTTGTTTAAACCATGACTCTCTGCACTGACATTGAATTAGAACAAGTAACTTGGCACACTGAGTGAAAACATCTTTTACAGCAGAATGGCTTAGATTGGTGCTTTCTTACCTCATGGTTGTGTAGATGTTCTTTAAGATTTATGCAGTTTGTTGTAGAATGTATTGTTTGCATTAAAAAAAGCCTTTTTGGGTTGGGAATGTGCCTGTAAAAACTGCTTATTGAATGTATGTTGAACATTATTTTCAGAGTTATAGGTATCAACCGTTTATCGTATGATTAATGAGAATGCATGTTAATTCTAAAATATGTAGCTTATATTTACAAGTCCGCAGCATTCTTGTCTATATTCTTAGCTGAACCTAAGCACACATTTCATGTATGTGGCAATACTATATTGAATCACTATTGAATTCTTGTAAAAGTAAACCATCTGTTCAGTTATTTTTTTCCAGCAAGGCATTCTTATGTCCAGTTGTTTTGATATTACTAAGCTTATTTTTGTAAGCCAAAATAAGATTTTCTAAAAATTTAACCTAGTGTAAATTCTTATTTTATGATTTGCCTAGTCACATGTATAGAATACATATAGATAGTATCCTAATCTGCAGACAAAGATATAAATAGCTGTTCTTGCTGTCAGTTTTTTTTTTTGGTGATGCTTCCAGTTCCTTTGGGATCCTTGATACACATCATCTTTCAGCAGCTGTACCCTGCGTGTTTGCCTCAAGAGATGCTTTAGTCCTTCCCTGAATACTTCATCAGTATAAGTTATACTTTCTAAAATGTATCGAGCAGCTCCCTTTTGGCTCATTAGGCTCCCTGGAGAATTTACTCTCTACTGCTTAGCTATGTAATTCTGAGGCAATTAATTTTCTGTTATCATTCATTTTGCACTAGCTGTTGAGACAGGTCCCCTGTATGGGGTTCCCAGGCACTGGGAAGAGTGCTTTGGGGCTGAAGAAGCAGCAGAACTGCTTCTGAAGAGCTCTTGTGGGGAACAAACAAGAGGACATAAAGCATTAGCTGCCATCACCAGCTAAAGGGAAGGTATGTTGCTATGCCTTCAATAGCTGGTGCTGGCTAGATGGCTTCTTTAATATAGGTGAGCATGAAGAAAATAAAATAAATATGACTGGCTCCATTGAATCCCCTTTTCTTCTGCTCTGATCTCATCTGTACCTGACTATATCCTGCATTTCTAGTCTATTGGTTTATATTGTGTCCAGATTGTGCAATTTGTCAGAAGTAAAGCACATTTTCATGTACTGAGAATTTGATGTCATTCAGCTTTGAAGTGGGTTTACTCCAGGCTATTGCAAAGCTTTTTTGACCCTTGTTTTTTTTTTAACATAAACTCATATTTTCCATTATGTTGCTTGACAGAGTAAAGAAAAATTACCTAAGTCGGTTAGCTAAATTACTGTTGGTTTTCTAGAAATGTCAGTTTTGATTTCAGTTTCTGATGCCAGTTTCAGTATTTGGTGTTAATTTTTCTAGACCATAAATGGATTAATTTTGTGTGACATGAAAGACTGAAGTTTTGTCTCTATCTTGTTATTAAAAAAAAAAAAAGAAAAGAAAAAGAGGGGGGGTGGGGGGAGAAGAGAACTTAGTGGAAACATTTAAATGCACTCTTAAACAGCCAATCCAGTCCAGGGCAGTGCAGAGTACCAAAATTTATAAAGTACATGAAATCTCCATTGCAGGGATCTGAAGAATACATTTCCAGAGGCAATCAAGGTAATGCTGTCTTGATTATCTTTAGAAAAAGCAAACTGTTCCTCTCTGGGAAAAAAAAAAAAAAAAGAAAAAAAAAAAGAAATGTTTCAAAAAATTCTCTTCACTGCTGAGGATATTTTTTTTAACCAAATAAAGACTTATTAAAACATAAAAAGGAAAAGATATAAAACATTAAGTCAGAAAAAAACTATCCTAGAGCAAATTTTATCTGCATTCTCTTTCTCCCTGTCCCCTGAGAATAAATAATTGAACTAGAGACTTTGTGAAGTCTTAGAGGGATTTGGAAGTTGATTTTTATAGCAAAGGTCTCAGCTACTCTGAAGGTGGGTGGAAAATGTATAAAACCCATATGTGAATATAGGCTTGGGAATAACCACCTCCTGAAAGTAGCAATGCTGCCATTCTATCATATGAAAATGAATTTTTCAGGAAAAGAAGTATTTTAATGCAACAGGCTTCAATGGAAAAAAAAAAAAAAAAAGAAATGAATTGAGGCTGTGTGTGAAGCTTTACATTAAAGTCACTGACAGTCATATTTCAACTGCCATTTATCACTTACAAAGAAAGACTTGTGGAAATAAAATGTTTGTTATGATGTATCATTTATCAAATATCTTCAGAAGCACATTTTAGAAATATGCATGCCCTAGATTTCAGCTAGGAAGTATATGCTCTGAAATAGCATACAGGTCATCATTCACTGGGCTCCTAAATAATTTTCTTTTACCTCCTGGTGTGCTTTACAGGATAAAGTCTATGGAATTTTGGATCATTTTTATAATGAAGCTATTGTAGTCTAACACCCTCTTCCCCCTCCCTTCTCCTCCTCAACCCCCTCCCCCCCCCCCCCCCCAAAAAAAAAAAAAAAAAGATGAACTCAGTGCAAACATTTTAAAACATGTTCAGATGGATAAAGAAATTTAAATCTGAAGAAGGTCTAAGTTGCCTAAATCCAATTTGCATTAAAGTTGTGGAAATGTATATTTTTAATTAATATCAAGCACAATAAACTTGGGTCATAAATTATTTGGGTTGATTTCTAATGTTAGAATTAACTTCTGAATTAAGAGTATGGAAACTATCATATAGTGTCAGCATTTGGCACATTGTCACACATCGGGCAGTCATGAGAAAGTCTTCCTTCAGATAATTACAAAACAAATCTCTTACAGAAATTTTTCTAATATCTGCCCATTGTATTCTGACCTTATAGCATGATCCTATGTTGTTATAACAACACCTACATTGCTGATGTTATTTTTAATAGCCTCCAGTTTTGCATCTTCGTATGTTTTCATTATTTACATAATATGCTGTAAATTACCATTCTATTTTCTCAGCTCTCAGCCTAAGTGCAGGCAAGCTTAAGGTCTGAGCTTTGCATTGTAAAGGCTACATTGTTTTCAGAAGCAGTTTCCACTGAGATAACTATCCATTTGTAAAATGCATGTGCCATCTTTCGCTGTTTCATTAAGTAAGCACTGCTAGGTGTTCTTCAGACAAAAACGAAGGTGATGGTGACGATGAAGGTGTCCCTTCTGAGAAGAGATTATAAGGCTTGTAGTCAAGGAAGGTGAGGAACTCTAGCATGCAAACTGATAGACCAAAGGCTTTGCATCTTCTAGCATCTGTTCTGCCTTTTCTTCTCAATGGCCTTTTTTCTTTTTTTTTTTTTTTTTAATAAAAATATTATTTTTATTATTATTATTATTTTTTTCTGGAAAACTTCCCAGGAAATCAGGAAAGGAACTTTTATAAGAAGTGCATTTTACAGAATGGCCTAAAATCATTGCAATTGCAGTGGGGATCCATTTGTGGGATGGAATAAATGAGTGTCTTGAAAATAAGATGTCATTTTGGTATGTGCCTTTGACAGAATGAGGATCAGAAAAGACATTAGGAGTAATTACTTTTGAAACAGAAATTTGGACAAGAGGCAAGTTGGAGAGAGAATGAAAAAGAGAAGAGGTGCTCTGATATGCAGTGTGCAGTATGGAAAGTATTTTAGTGATGGTTTTTGTCAAAGGAATAATGAGTACTGTGTAGCTGAACTGTGGTCCAGTCAAGAGGTTATGAGTGCAGGAAATGGATTCTTGGAAAGGAGAGATGAAATAGAGAGTAAGGTTCAGGTACCATAGAAAGGTCTATAAGAGTTATTGACTATACCAGTGTATTTGATGAGGACACATTGCACTGAGCCTTGTGCAAATGTGTATTACAGCCCAAGCATCCAAAATTGTGCCTCTCAGTTATCTAGAACTAGTGTGTCACGGGCAATACTGTATATAGAAGGAGTATATATAGGAGTCTTCTCTTCCTCCACCAAATGCAACCAGAAGTAAATCTTTGAGCTGCTCTGATTGCTCCATAACTGGTTATCTCCAACACCAGAAGTCTACTTAAAACAGCTGGACTGATCAGAGTTTAGTGCTATAACCCTGGGATTACCACCCAACTTTTCCTGTCATTTGTAACTGAAAGAAAGTAGAGGCCAGTCATTTGCCTATACTTACTTTCTTAGCTTATAAAATGGAGACTCCATCCAATCAGGTGTAGACAGCCAATCCAAATTTTTGATATTACAGGCAATTTCTGTTTGAAAGAGAAATTCCTTATAAATCATGGTTCTTTCAGCATATTGTCTTTATTTAAAAAAGAATGTACAAAGATACACTTTCCCAAGTATGAGAAAGACCAATTTAATATGGATGATTTCTCACTTTATCTTTCAAAATTTCTTTAGATTCAGAAGTTCATCAAATCTCTCAGCTTTCCTGGGGCTAAAAGGCCCAGGAAAATTTATTTCTGAGCTCTTTCAATTCTGTACCTGGGTTGTTGCTTATGCATATACTCAGATTCATCCTGAAATGATATTCATCTTCTTTTCAGACTTCAAAAAGGGTTTGGATTGGGTCCACAGTGCTTTCCAAAAGAATAATAATGGATTTTTGCCCAACTTGATATCCTCCATATGTGAGATTTTCCAGAGATACACAATATAGATATTAGATGGAACCATAGCTCAGAGTATCATAGCTTTTAAACTGTATCTATTTTCTCCATTTGTAAGTTTTTAAAATGCATCCACAAAAACTTTGTTTGATTGGGGTTTGATTTATGTGAAAAGAAAATCAAAGAGTAATCTACTCTTTCCTAAACCTCCCCCAGATTGCCTCAACTTTTGGATAACTACATCTGTTGGAGCTTTCTAGTGTTTATATTTCTGTACAACTCCCACTTAATAATTTGCTGGAGTGAAGAGTTGCACATTTTACAAGATTTTAGCAGTAGAGCTTTGTACCTGAACAGTCTTTTTTCATTCTTTAGGATATACTTTTGTATAGATCACCAGGGTGAAGGAGCTGATGGATGACTCCATTTGTGCATTTGTCCCCATCTTTCTGCAGAAACAAAAGCAAATTTTAACCATAGGTGCCTCTTGGAAACTAAAAATGCTGTCAACCTAATATATTCAATTAAGTGTTTAATGATAACAAAAATGCTTATGTGGAAATATGCCAAAGTAACAAAACAAAGTATCTAAGACCAATCAAATCTTGGAAAATCCATGATGTTTTTCTGAGAACTGCAAAAGAACTAATCAAAAGAACTAAATTAAAAGGTGACTTATCACCCACTTCTGTGGGAGCTGGTTGGAGACGTAATCTGTGCTACACACTTTTACATCATTAGGACATAGAAATGTTGGTCCAATCTCCTGCTTTGTTATTTGTTACTATGAATAACTAATTCTTCAGTGCATTTTGAATGAAAACAGGAAAATGAGACAGATTTTCATGTGACTCCTAAAATTAGTCAATTAAATATTTATTTTTCTAGTCATTTGGTAAATTGCCTTGTTGTTTAGCATTAGTGTTAAAATTTTATGTTCAAGGAAAAAATCAAAGCCAAATGTTTTCTTTTTCTTTTCCTATATAAGCAGGTGGGAGGGCCTTGAGATGTCCATGTCCTATTTTCCTTATCAGCAAAATATTTTTTATAAAATTAGCAGCAAAGGAAATATTTCTAGACTGTCTTATTTCTTTGGGATATAATTCTTGCTTCTGTCTGAATATTTAAACACATTAATAGTAAATGCTGTTGATTAGATTTGGTCTTTTGTAGTGTGATTTTTATTAATTACATTCTAACTTTGAGTTATTTTACACAGTATGTGATCTTCCAGACATGGTGGATTAAATAATTACAAACGAGCACTTGGAAGAGGAAAAAGCACATTTTTCAGGGCTTGTCTGCTTTCATACTTTCTCTTTGAGAATTTTAAATGCAATTTGTTTATTGGATATATAGACATGGATAAATGTCTGTATGTTGTATGAACTGTTAAAGTACTAAAACAGTATCTCCTAAAAGTTGTGTTGCAGTCCAAAGTATGGATCCTATTTTCAGATGCATTGCTCACATACTAGAGAAACATTAGAGAAGGGCAGAAGCAGTGTTCAAGGGCTGGTTAGGCTAGACACTGGTGGAAGAAACTTTTGAAGGACTACAAGAGACAAGGGTGTCCAGTAGATTTTAGCTGAAGTATATGGCTTTATTGAAGCCAAAACATTTTTTTTTTTTTCAGAGAAAACACTGATGTAAAAAAAAAACACTGTATGAAAGCATAATGTTCTGTGATGTGGTGGTTTTACCCTGCTATGCAGCTAAACTCTAGCACAGCCATGCAAAGGATGTTCCTTTGAGAGAAAATACTATGGAAAAGAGCTCAAGGGTTGAGATAAGGACGGGGAGATCACTCACCAATTGCTGTCACAGACAAACAGACTCCACATAGGGAGAGTAATGCAATTTATTGTCTTTCACTAGCAGTGCAGAGCAGTGTCAAACTAAAAACACCCTCTTCTATGTCATTCCCCCCCGTGTCACAGGTGAATGGGGAATGGAGGCTGCGGTCAGTCCCTAACACTGTCTCCTCTGCTCCTTCATGGTCACTCCCTGCCCCTGCTCCCCGTGGGGTCCCTCCCATGGGATGCCATCCTTCCTGAACTGAGCCTGCGGGGGCTGCCCACAGGCAGCAGCTCTTCAAGCACTGCTCCCACATGGCTCCATCCCATGGGGTCCATCCCCCAGGAGCAAACTGCTCCAGCACGGGTCCCCCACAGGTGGGCGGCAGCTCCCCCCAGACCCCCTGCTTCTGTGTGGGCTCCTCTCCATGGGCTGCAGCTCCGGCCCGGGGCCTGCTCCTGCGGGGGCTCTCCATGGGCCGCAGCCTCCTCCAGGCCGCATCCACCTGCTGCACCGGGGGCTCCTCCACCCATGGGGGGGCTGCAGCGTGGAGATCTGCTCCATGTGGGACCCATGGGCTGTAGGGGGCAGCCTGCTCCACCAGGGGCTCCTCTACGGGCTGCAGGGGAACAGCTGCTGTGTGCCTGGAGCACCTCGTGCCCTTCTTCTGTGCTGACCTTGGTGCCTGCAGGGCTGCTTCTCTCACATTTTCTCACTCCTTTCTCCCAGCTGCTGTTGTGCAGCTTCCTTAACTCTGCTCTCCCAGAGGCCCACCCAGCATCACTCCCTGGCTCGGCTCTGGCCAGCAGTGGGTCCCTTTTGGAGCTGTCTGGAGCTGTCTCTGATCTGACATGTTCAAATACAGTGTGTGAGAGTGCAAAAGCAAGTATGCAAGTTTGCAAGATCTATCGGTGCCCCAGGCCACAAAATGGACCTAGAAACTCAATGTAGTATGTCTGTGTAAGATTCATCTGCCCCAGGTCTGAGCTATGTGCTTTGGTATTGCTTTGTATTTGTAGATCTTTGTAGTTCATTGGATATAAACAAGTGCCTAGAAAGAATGAGGTAGACCACCTCTTGGCCATGTGTCTTCTTCCCATGGGCTGTGAAGGGAAACCAGCAAGACTAGCTCAGGCAGAGATGCCTGACTTTTTGATTCTTAAACTGGGAAGATTAATGGCTTTCCTACTCAAGCCACTAGGTGGCAAATATAGGAAATGTGTGCCCAAGTTCCTTCTCTGCCTTGAGATCAGAGTTGAGACTTCCTACAGGGTTCCCACGGATGTGGCATTTATTTATTTATTTTTAATCCTATAATGAGTCAAAGTAATCAGCCATTTTCTCCTAAGCTTTATTTATTTATTTATTTGTTATTGAGAGGATAGTGTGGTCAAAAAAAAAAAAAAAAAAAAACAAACAGCAAAACAAAACAACAAAACAAGAAAAGATTCAACTACAGAATTTTGTATTATTTTAATAATAATGAGATGTTAAAAGGAGTCTTTGGTCACTTTTTAAACTTTCTTGCAGATTGTTCACAGGACCCTTGCAGCGATGTTGGGTTCTTTGGCAGCTTTAGCTGCATTAGCTGCTGTGGGGGAGGTAAGTTATCAAACTGTAAGCGCTTACTTCCTCACTTCAATTCTGTCTATGATATCACAAAATCCAGGGGTTGCCATGTTGTGAGTGGACACAGGGGACAGCAGCCTTTTTAAATAGAACAAGATGGTAGGACAGATATTAGGATGGGGAGTCACCATGGGGAAAGCAGGAGAGCCTATGGAACAGAAGAGGAGTAAAAAGTCAGTTGATGCATTTAGTTATGATTTGCAGGAAGCTGAGTACAGCTGTTTTTATCATAATTCAGATTTATTTTAGCACTGTTATTTTCAGTAATGTTAGGTTACCAATCAAACCTAAATGGAAAATACACTGCCTTATGCTGCCCTAAATATTTACACCTCCTGCTTATACTTTCCAATCCCTTTGTTCCCCCCTGTTGCCCCCACTTACTCTTAGTTGATGTTTAGTGAAAAGTCTGATTGATTTTTTTTCTTCATTTTTTTCTTATAAATAGTCACCACATCATTGCTATGTTCTTTTAAATTCCGTCCGATGTGTTCACAGGTGAACCTGTATGCTTTTGTTATCTTATGAAAAGGAAAAATGGGGTGTACCATATAATTCTGTTATAATTTATTACTCAAAGCTACATAAGGAACAAGTAGATAAACGAAGAGCTTAATGTAGGCTTTCGATAGTGACCCACTTAGGATGCCTACAGTACTTTAAAGTAATAGTAATAACAATAATAATAATGGAGTAATAAAAAAAGAGTCCTTTTTGTGTGCCTTGTAGGAACACTTATTAACTTCTGTCAGAGTTTATTTAAATGTCTCATCAGTTAAGTGGAATTTATACTTCATATCTAATCACAAGTTAGATGTTCCGTGGTATTTACTGGTAATTGTATTTTTTGATTGCAGAGACCAAGTATGGTCAAAGTGGTAGAGTGGATTGATTATGAGACACTGGCGCTACTGTTTGGAATGGTAATTAAAATGTATCTCTTGCTCTAAATGTGTTGAGATAATCACATTCAATATCTAGATGTTACTTTTTAAAATGTTTTGTTAATTGCACTTTACTGGGACGTGTTCTGATGAAAAATTGGAAGATATTTATCAAAAAGGATGATGAGCATACCTTTGAAGGAGCCTTTGAAAATATTGCTTTTTTTTTTTTTTTTTTTTTTTTTTAATCTGTAGAATCATATTGGTAACACACAAAAAACATGACTGAGGTCTATAAATTAGAAAACCTGTTTAAGTGTCAAGTTTTATCACTCTCATTTATCTTGTTAATTTTGTTTACTCAAAAACTTCCTCAAACATGCTCTACTGGCTTTCTTTGTCTTAATGTCATGTTTGGAGCCAAAAAGAGAAAACCAGAAATGGAGGAGAAATATATGATTAGATTATAATAATATGCTATATTATTTTGCCCAGAGCTATTTATGATAAAAAGTATTGTCCAAGTGTGATTAAATGCTGATATAAAATACGCAGTTTATGCAGGAAAAATTACCATTTTCTGTTTCCATTCTGAGCTTTTTTTTTTTTTTATTTACTGACAATGCTCTGGGCCCCTCTGCCCTCCCCACAAAAAAGGAAAGCAAAAAAAAAAAAAACATTTGGGAGGAAAGATGGAATCACAGGCAACAGCCCAGAAAAGTGGGAAAGTGCAGGTAATTCTTGGAGCTGATATTTTCTGTAATCTGTAGAGCATTACTGCAGAAAGCACACAGTTATTGGCTTCTCTTGATTAATGATGCAAGGGAGACACATTGATTCTTTAATGTGTGACGCCTACTTAGTCATTACAAATAAAATTCAACTAGAGTAATTTATAGACTGCTAACGCTGAGAACTAAATTTCACCATATGATATCTGAGATAACCAACAGCTGTAGTAGTTATCCTGATATGAAAACGATCAGATTCTCAAAACGGTGGCAGATACAAGGGACTTTTGTTAGGGCCACAAACTATATGACACTGTTTTTGCATAATTCAATTGCAAGCTATTCTTTTTTTTTTTATTTCTTTTTTCTTTTTTCTTTTTTTTTCTTCTTTTGGTAGATGGTTTTGGTGGCCATATTTTCAGAAACTGGATTCTTTGACTACTGTGCGGTAAAGGTAGGCTTGTTTTGGTACTCTTAATTATTTCTAGTTTAATCAGGTTAGCATTTAATAAGATCATCAAAGAACTTTAATAGAACTTTTCTTTGGGCAGTGTGTATCACACTACAAATGGCAGTAGTGTGACTTGTAGTTTTGCAAGAAAATCTTTTAGGGATGAAAGGAAGTCTTTAAGGCAATTCTCTTTCTACAGGAGAAAGGCAAAGGCCCCCAGTAGGATACACAAGCATGTGGACAACATAAAGTTGAATTATCCCACTAACTTGCCCAGGACTGCAGTTCCTCTGTAGCTGAAATCTGTATTTATGTCTGGCAGTAGGAGAGAGGAAATATGGGAACAATCATTAGCTTTACAGTCACACATGATAAATGGCCACAGACCTTTGTACAGTAGCAAAGATTACATGAAAAGGGTAATTCTGATGGATTGGCTGTAAAGCAAGTATTACCTATAGTGAGGGACTCCTGTTGCAAAGCTTAATTTTCCTGAGAACTGTGGAAAGAAATAAAACAAAAGCAATAAAGGGGACTGCTTTGAGCACAGAACACCCAAGCAAAATGCACGTGGACAAAAAACCTGTCTAGATAGATATCCAGACTGTGTAGCCCTGGTGGTGCTGCTGTGAGGATGAGGAAGGTGTCCCAGCTTGTGAAGGTGACAGGAGGGCTGAGCCATGTTAGTCCACCCTGTCATGCAGGCAGAAGGTGGGGGCTCAGGCCCCACCCATGCCTGGCAGTGGACTATGAGGTCTCTTCACAACTGTATGATGGAGATGTTTGCCAGCTTCCAATATGTGTTTTGTTGCTAAATGAATTCATATTGGAGAGGGCAGTGATGGACGTGCATGGAGTAGTAAATGCTCTGAGCTCACTGTTGTTTCATCTTTCGTGAAGTAGTTTATCTGTCATTTTTTGACAGCTCAGCTGGAATGGTGTAGTCCCTTAATTTTGTTGTTATTTGCTTGTTTTTTATTAGGCTTATCGATTCTCTAGAGGCAAGGTGTGGGCCATGATTACGCTTCTGTGCCTTATTGCTGCAATTCTTTCTGCATTTTTGGACAACGTTACCACTATGCTGCTCTTTACGCCAGTAACCATAAGGTACTTTACTGTTATGGTTTTGGACTTAGTCTTTTATAGCCAGCAGTCAGTAGCAGGCATGTGTGCATAAATGCTTGTTTGGACTTTTTTGTTTGTCTAAATGGAAATTAAAACTTCAAATACTCCTATTGTATTAGGGTAAAGAGCTGATGTTTTCAAAGGGATCAGTGGTTGTTTTCCTTTTGTGTTGTTTGGTGAACATATATCTGAAGCCTGTTTAACCGCCTTCGGAGTTAACCACCCTGGTTTGTCTCCATATCTGAACTGCAATAGGATATTGCACCAAATGCTCCCTAGAAGATGACTTTTTGTCCTATAAGCAGGGAGATTTTTTTTAATTAATGTTTTGTCCTTTACGGGCTATATACAATTTTGTCTAGTAACCTATGTTTTACATGTGTTATCCCTTCTAATACTTGTTAAAAGGCTTCCAGATTTCAAGTAAGAATCTTCCTTTGAGATATGAGACTCTGAATTTTCTTCCTGATGGTGATCATGACATTGGTACAGTCACAGATCAATTCTGCAGTTGGAGATTAAATCTTTGAAATTTTAAAAACAGTGACTTTAATTACTTCAGGTTATGTAAGTTAACACATGATTTGCAACTTCTATGAATGTGTGACTAGAAATCGCTGTTTAACCTAAATTTAACCAGTGTCTAGTTAATCCAGTTTAGTTTCTGAAAGATCTAGTGTGGTTTTAAAATAATCCAGAGTGATGTAATTCTTCCAGTCATTCATAGAATAATAGAATGGCTTGGGGTGAAAGGCACCTTTAGGGTCATTTAAGATCACCCAGTTCCGACCCACTTCCATAAGCAGGGATGGCACCCACTAGATCAGGTTGCCCAGGGCCCCATCCAGCCTGGCCTTGAACAATTCCAGGGATGGGATACCCACAGCTTCTCTGGGCGACCTTTTCTGGTGTATCATCAGCATCACAGTAAACATTCCTTATTTCTAATCTAAATCTTCCCTCTTTTAGTTTAAAGCCATTATCCCTTGTCCCATCTCTATCTGTCCATGTAAAAAGACACTCTCCATCTTTTTTATAAGATCCCTTTATGTATTGAAGAGCTACAACAAGGTCTCCCCAGAATATCTTCTTCTCCAGACTGAACATCCCTGGCTCTCTCAGCCTTTCTTCATAGGAGAGGTGCTCCAGCCCTCTGATCAACTTTGTGGGTTTTGTCTGGACTTTCTCTAATAGAACCATGTCTTTCTTGTGCTGGGGACTCCAGACCTGGATACAGCACTCCAGGTGGGGCCTCACAAGGGCAAAGCAGAGGAGCACAATCACCTCACCCTGCTGGCCACTCTGTTGATGCAACCCAGGATGCAGTTGGGCTTCTGGGCTGCAAGTGTGCACTGCTGGCTCATGTCGAGCTTTTCATCCATGATTATGACATCATTAAAAAAAGTATTAAAGCACATCATTAGAATACACAAAATTCTATTAAGATATGCTGCCATTTTAAAAGGTAGTGTAAAGCAGTAAAAACCAATTTTGCAAGTGGCATTTATTCTAGATTGGGAAACAGCTGGTGAGTGAAAGCACCATTTGTCTTCTGTCTGATTATATTTTAAAGAGATCACTTTGCCTTACTCCAGTCAATAATTTCACCTCTAACAGTAAGCAACATTGGAATTATTAAACACCAAGTTTTCTTTAGCTGTGTTGCAGAATATTTTGTATTAACTATAATTGGGAATGGATTGAAACACAGATGTCAGTGCATCATGAACTACAGTTCACAGGCAGAGTTACTGTAGCATTTATTCCTTTTTTTACCAAATGAGTTTGTAACACTGAAAAAGGGCAAATTCAGTGTGCAGGAAACATTTGTATTTGAATTACTATCAAAGTGAAAATAAAATTTGCTCTAATCGAAACAAATAATAGCCTATTTCTAAAAACATCATGCTGGGGGTCATTTGTTGTTTTTATCTTACTGTCATTGTCTTCAGCCCTCATCTAAAGCTTCACTACATCACCCTGCGCTGCATTGCCATGGAGATAGAGCTTGCAGAAAATGCTACTGATTCTGTGAATATAAGGATTTAGACTGCCATTAATAAGGCATAAAACATGATATTTGTTTCTCTCTGCATTTTGAAGTAAGCTGATAAAAAATTAATAACTACCCATTCTTAGCTATGGGTTATTTTCAAAATGCTTTGTTATTGGGAACTGGAAAAGGCTAATGGTTGTTCACATGGGAAATTATATAACTAGGGTAAGTGTACTGAGAAAGTTCAGTCCTATGGTACAGCTAACACACTGTAATTGTTCTGTACTTTGGGCTTGGCCTTTCTTGGAGTACATCTGCTGTTCATTCCTCAAGCTACCACGAGGCACATCAAAACAAATCAACACCAAACCGAGCCAAACACTAATAAAATGTTAACTTTATTTAGAAATGCTGGAAACAATGGAGTGATGAAGTTCAAAGTATGATTGTAGTATTGTGCCACAACTTGTGTAATTGGGCCATCTGTACTACAGAGTACACTTTTAACTGCATAATTTTACACTGTTTGGGAAATAATGCATTTTTGCAAAGTTACTTTGTTCTGGACTTTTTATGTACTGATATATGTATAAGCTAACAGTGCTTTTTCTGATTTTTAAATTGATACTGTTGGTGACAGAGTAAGTGTATCAAGGTAAGCTTTTGTGTAACACATGCTTTTCTCTTTGAAATATAAGTTTTAATAATATAGACTTCGGTTGAACTGTAAAGCTCAACTTCCTTCAGGGAAATCACTGACAGCACTACAATGAACGAAATCCTGAGGATGAATGCTCACTGCCTAGGCTTTCCCACATCCTGTATTAGGTAGAGGGGGCAATAGTTTAAGCATGCCCCCTTGAAAAACAGAGGAATTTCTCTCTGGGCTTTTACCCCAGCTGCCGTGCTGTGCTCAGGAGTGGGTACCTGAGATGTAGGCTTCCGAATCACACCAATCCTTATTTGTTATTAAGCTATAGGGAAGGGGGAGAACCAGGAGCAGAAAGAAATGGGTAAACTTTGGCTGAAAATGGAGGTCAATGATAGATGGATGATTCATGGCTGATAGGTGGCCTGTCCTCTGCTTCTGCTCCCCACACGATAGTCAATAACTAGGGCTGAGTACAGAGCTTGTGTTTGCCCAGAATAATTCTCCATATGTCAGTGCCACCTGGGAACCATGGCTTAAAAAGCTGTATAGCACTTAGAATGGGGTTTTAAATTTGAAACTTTCCGTGTAGTTCAACTTTTGGAATAATTGATTACTTCTAATGAAATTCTGTTTTAAACACATCAGTTTCATTTACCATTAACTATTGCATTGTAAATGTAAAATGTCTATATTTTTTGCATTGATACTGCTATAATTACCAAAGTATATATAAAATGAAAATTTCAACTGTACACACAGTTTTTATTATGTTTCACATCCTGAAATTTTTCAGTTGAAGAACTTTGTTTTGTAAATTTTATAGATTTTAAGATTCAAGGGAATATAATTATAGTTTTAAAAGGTTAATTCAATTTTCTTTCATCTGCAGGCTCTGTGAAGTACTTAATCTTGATCCCAGGCATGTCCTGATTGCAGAAGTAATTTTCACAAATATTGGGGGGGCTGCCACAGCTGTTGGGGATCCTCCAAATGTGATTATTGTTTCAAAGCAGGAGCTGAGGAAAGAGGTACGTACTGTAAGCTACTCTGCTACTGAAATTAAGTGCTGATGCTGATTTATGCTGTGTTGAACCTTTTCTCCCCCCCGACAGCCATATGAGCAGAACACAATCCGCTTGTTCTGCCATGCTATTTCTTTCTTAGTAGGGCAATCAGACAGAACAGAGTGATCTTCTGGGAAAAAAAAAAAACAACAACTGTGATGAAGAACAGACGTTTTGATATGGACTGAGAATACTGGTTTCCTTTTATTTTGGGGGTTTTCTTTGTCAATGACCAAGTGAAGAAGGAATCAAAACAATGGAGGGCTGTAAAGGCAGTAAGTTGGATAAAATAAGAAAGGGACATGAAAATGAGTATGAAAATCCAAACTTTAAATATATTGAGACTGTTCAATGCCTTATTGGGACTTTTAAACAAGAAATAACTGTCTGAACACACCTGTGCACACCGCAAGAGACCACATAGCCCCTGTAGACCTGTCACACGTGACCCTGCTGCAGGTGGTGGATTTGTCCTCTAGCTGCAGCCCTTTGGGAAGTGGGGGTGAGGGTAGCAGGGGCTCTTGCCATGCAGCACAGGCTCAGCTGGCTCCCACCTCCTGCCAACCTGTTGATATCCTCAGGCTACAATGAGGGATTTTAACTTCCTGCACTTGTCTGTTTTATTTATGGATAAAACTCTTTTCAGTTTGGTAGATGAGTGGTGCCAAAGGGAAGGCTATGGTGACAGGTGCTGGGTGGGACACTCCTACCCCTGCCAGGGGGACTGTCCTGGTCTTACCATCTTCTCTCCGTCCTGTAAGGGCACCAACCATGTGCTTTCTATTTTTTCTAGGTGTCATAAACCCCATATTATTTTGTGACGCTAATGCCATATATGAATTTAAAGCGATTTAGTGTAACATATGGGCTAGTGTGAAAATATCTGTGCAAGTGGGATAACAGATTTTTAGTATAAAACTTTTTTTTTTTTTTAATCTGGAGTTAATTACATTTCTGTTGTACTAAAAAAATTATCTTCTAATTAACTGCATACACTCAAATTAATTAAGTGCTGTCCAGGTTGGAAAATGTCTTTGAAAGTTAATAGTGTTTAATGAATTAAACATTTACTTTCAAAATATTTGAAATGTGCTGCAATTAGTTTGGTTGAATGGTGACTTTGGAGACTCTGTAATATTCCTGGCTGAGGATTTGATTGCTAAATTTTACATTTTAAAATATAAAATCTGTGCAATTATTGCAACCTCCTTTTCTAAAGGAGAATAATTAGCACCTGCCACACAGGTCATTTTCCTAAATACTCAGAAACTCATCATCTCTGTAAAACCTTTTGCAGGGGCTATAAACACAGTAAGCAATTAAGCAATCACATTGAAAGGAAACAATTTTATATTTTTCTTGAATGAGGTATTGATAATTTTAGGAGGACTCAGATGTATACATACTCTAGAAGATGTGACACTATCGCAAATTCTATATTTTAAACAAGCAGAAAAACTTTGCAAACATTTTCACTCTGGAGCTTTTTCATACCTTTGTTGGATCAAAGAAGTAAGAATGTAAGAAAAGAGATAAGATGCAGCACAGGATCATGTGACTTGTACTTCTTCCTTCCTACATTGTCATCTGTTATATCTCAATATATATAAATCAGAAAGGGTCAAAGACCCGTCCTGGGCTCTGAGGTGGCATGGCTTTTGTCCTCACTGTTTGTGTTCTCGGTGTTTAGGTCTCAGCCCCTCTGGAGGGGATCTGCCTAGAAGAGTGATAGCAGGAGAAGTGGGATAAAGCCAGGGGAAAGGGCATGGAGAGACCTGGACCATCTGGAATCCCGCAGTCTATGCTGTTGAACTAATATCTAGATTCTTAATTTTGTCCATCCACTCTAGCAAGCTCTCTTTTATTCAAAGATGAAATGTAGACATTGTTTCTGATGCTAGTTCTAGTAGCTGCTGAGAGGGTAGTTTATAGGATCAAACTCAAGTCCACCACCAAAATGCGTGGAATGCCAGCTACATTTGTACTAAGTGATTTTTTTATTTTTATTTTTTGGTGTTTCAGAGGTACAAATTTTTGAATACAATTACTTATTTTAGTGGCATTTTGGAAACAGCACTTCATGCAATATTGTTTGAAGTATTTATTCCTTTGTTTTCTAAAGAAAATAGCTGTATTTTTTTCCTTCTTTTTCATGTCCTCAAACATGGTTTTACCATTCTATGAAAATTTTCTCCTGTTAAGGAGAATTTTCATTGAAATGTCTCTCTTCATTCTCTTATGCGTCTTTTCCAGTGTTATTTTTACTCTAGTAATACAGGAGTACTTGGATAACTGCCCCTGTAAGAGGCCGATAGCTCATTGCACTGTGAAGAGGATTGTTTTTTCTATTTTAGAAGGTGCGATAAGAATGAGAATTTTCCCAGTCTTTCTGAAGTTTTTCTGTTGTACTTTTACCTCTAAAAGCAGCCTAGTGAGACATTATACAGGTTCACACTTTCTTAGGAAAGCTTGATTTGTTAAATAAATACAAAATGAAGTGCAGCCCTGTTACATTGGATGCTGTTGTTGTGTTAAAGCATTAGAAATGTTTTACTCTTTGTTTACTGTAGTGCTGAAGAGATCTTTTTACCTAGGTTCTAGGGAAAACTCATGCCATATAAAAAATATTTTATGAGAAGTATATTTGAATAAATAAGCATTATGTTAAACCTTACTCATTAAAATGTAAGGATAAGTCTGTTTATTTGTCCTGAGGCATGAATGAATACCTAAGGGTGTTTTTTTTTTTTTTTTCTGTTTTGTTTTTTAATAGCAGCAGTTAATTTATGATAGCATCATCGTGTCTGGAATTAGTGGAACATTTGCATAATAGGAGATAAAGATTTGTTGTACTCTTACTTCTTCTTAGGATGAAGCTGGAAGAAGTCTCACAAAATAGCATTTATATTGTGATATTAGGAAAAGAAAATGATGAAAATAAAGAGATTTCATTAAGAGCAAGCAAGAAACTCATTCAGTGAATACAAAACTTCAAAAAATTTTATTACCTTCAGAATACTGCTACTGAGTGGCCATTGTTAGCAAAATTATATTTTTGTCTTGAAGAGGTATTTGCTTTGGAATTTGGGAACTCTGTTTTATATACATAGTATGGCACAAACTGTTTCAAACCAGCCATTGCTTTCAGAAAGGTTGAGTGTTAAGTCCTCTGTATTTGGGAATTTCCCAAGTATCTGCAATCATGCCTTTGATATCTGAAGTTGTTTGGGCCCTAAGCTTAGGCTGTGATTACATGATCTTTGGACAAGGGATGGCGAATAGGTCTCCAGTGCAAAATGGCGTGAACATAGCGTATGTTAGTGTATTGAGCTTTATCTAGAAGAGGTAATGATAAGAGTGAAGACAGTTTTAGCTTTTGCTGGATTATATCCTCTTGAGGGTCCCCATTTATTTACAGTGTTGGTATGTGATAAAGCTTGCACTGTTTATCTGATGTTTGCTGAAGATTTTGGATATTCAGCAACCCATTCAGAGTTATTCTTGCAATTTGACAGGAATTCCCCAGAAAATGAACAGCCATAGGGATCTCCTGTCCTGCTGTTGTGGTTTAACCCGGCCGGCAGCTAAGCGCCACACAGCTCTTTGCTCGCCCTCCACACCCCCCCAAGTAGGAAGGGGGAGAGAATCAGGAAAAAAATGAAAGTTTGTGGGATGAGTTAAAGATGGTTTATTAGGAAAGAAATGAAAACAACAATGATAACAGTACTACTACTACTAATGTGTACAAACAAGTGATGCACAAGGCAATTGCTCACCACCCGCTGACCGATGCCCATCCCATCCCGAGCAGTGGTTCCCCCACCCTGGCCAGCCCCCCCATATTAATTGCTCAGCATGACTCCATATGGTATGGAATACCCCTTTGGCCTGTTGGGGTCAGCTGTCCTGGGTCTGTCCCCTCTCAGCTCCTGCTGTACGACCAGCCTGCCTGCTGGCAGGACAGAACAAGAAGCTGAAAAGTCCTCGGCTTAGTGTAAGCACTGCTCTGCAACAATTAAAACATCAGTGTGGTATCAACATTATTCTCATCCTAAATCCCAAACACAGCACCATACCAGCTTCTGGGAGGAAAATTAACTCTATTCTAGCCAAAACCAGGACACTTACATTTCAGAGGCTTTCAGTTTTCATGCTGAAATTTAGCATAATGCTATATTAATTGGTTTTATTGTATGATAAATTTTGGTGCCAAAAAATGTATGAATAGAAGTAGATAATTCTGACCAATGGAACAGAGAAAATCCTATATGTAAATCTATTAAGGTATTTCAAGCACTGGCAGACTGTGAAATGGATTCCCATAGCTTGTAGGCTATTTTTGTTGAGGTTGCTGTATACAAGCTTGGTAAAACTTTTAATCAGTTTGTAAATCTTCTGCTTATTCTGTCAATGTTTCATTGATTCCTTTCCTCAAGAAAAATGAAACCCTAAGTAAGGTATATGAAATAAAATGTGTGGTTTTATGGCTGATTTTAGATTTTTTTTTTTTTCCCTATCTCTGCATGTAGTAATCATTAAAGAATACAGTGCAAGGCAAAAAAAGGTTCTCATCAATGTCTCAGGCATTATCTTTATGTAGCTGTTAGACCATCAGTGATTTGTCTCTCAGCAACATCATGAGCAGTTCTTCCTGACACAACATACATCTCAGTCACTCAGCTTGAAGGGATGTTTAAGCCAGTGTAGAAATAATAAATTACTCTTGCTCTTCTTCATTTTATTAGCTTAAAAAAAATAATTGAAGGGCACTCTGACTAGAAGCACAGCATTTGGTGATCCCTGAATTCATGCATCTAGCTATAATTTTTGCTTTCTCTTTTCTTTAAAATGGCTGCTTTCTTCTGGAAAAGTCTGAAATACTACAATTTAATTTCGCAGCTCCAAAAGCAGTCAACCCCTCTCCCCCATAAACAAACAAACAAAACAGGTCAGGATGATGGAAAGCTAGCATTTCAGGAAAACAGTATGACACTTCCTCCTAATACGAAATTGATATATTTGACTTCATGTTTAAAACCATAAACTAAAGAAAGATGCCCACTCTTTCAGCTTTGAGTCTGTAGGCAAGGGAACCTTTAGGCTGCTGTCTCCGTAAAACAAAATCTTTAGATTTTCATTGTTGTCTGGGGAACAGGAGAAATTTAACACAATCAGCATAGCCTCAAGTAGGGGACATTTGAGGCATGTATTTATCTGATGGATTGAAATCCTCTGGAAGAAAAGTATTTCTTGCCTTTTGTGCATGTCAATTTTATTTCAGTCTATTGTGCAGGAAAAAAGAAAATCTTTATGAAAAAGACATTTTGTTGTATGCAGCAGACATGTGGAACGCTTTAATGTGTTTTTATAAATGCTGAATCTTGGTCCCAGCAGTGCAGAGAACTCAGGAGGTATAAAAGGCACACAGAGTATGAATACAGGCTCTGTGTAGATGTTGCATGCCCTTACCAGAGTGTGGGCAAGGGAGCAGGAGCGACGGGTGAATTGTCTGTGCCACCATCTTGCGATCCTCTGCTGTGATATTGGTATCTGTGATGTGACCTAAACTCTTTGTAACAGAGCAGCAGGAAACCTGAGGATCTCTGTCATGATCGTTCCTCTGCTAAATTAACAAATCAGTATGTTGCCCTATTGTCAGAGCTTGGTTTTGCCAAACTCATTCCTCCTTATCCTATTCCCTTTCCTCTTTTCTATTTCCTTCTCAGAAAATAGAAATGGTTTTTGAAAGTTCTCCAGAAGCTGCCAGTTGGCTACTAGTTACCTGAGAATGTCTGGTGGGAAATAAATCTGCCTGCTCCTTCCCTGAGAGCATATTCTGTGTGCTGGAGAGGTGGGTACTAAGCACCCAGCCCAAAGCATCAGGGTGGGCGGGAAACTCATTTGCACCACCAGTGCTTCTGATATTGGGAGTAAGAGGGATTGCACATTGTAGTCCTCAGCTTCCTCATACTGGCAACAAGTTATCCAAGGTGCTACTGATCATCAGGTGTCATTTTCACATGCTGGCTGCTGCGGATTGCTGTAAGGAGGAAACAAGAAAAAAAGCTGGAAGCAAGCGAAGAGAGGAGAATTGAATCCAGCCTTGCACTATTGTGGGCAATATCATTGTGCAAGCTCTTTCCTGAAATAAACACACTCCATGTCAGAAAATTATTTGTTTCAGCCGAATTGGAAAGCTGTTCTGCAGTCACAGCAGAGAAGCACATTTTGTTCTTCCCCAAGGATCTCAGATATAAGAGAGATCAATGGGGTGATATTATGAAGTTTAACAAAATTCTGAATCTCAACCCAGCTGCTCTTTGAAAAGTTTGAGTAAGCTTCCAGATAGGATGCTAAAAATCAGGTAGATATTTTTTTTCCCTCTTCTGATGATGTCTGCAAATCACTCTTCAGACTGTGTCAGCTCTTATGTTGTGAAACTATATTAAACCTGATTTTTAAGAGTATTGTGAGCTATATCTCATTTTGATTCCTTTCATCTCTGTCAGTCCTGAGACCTCCTTATTAACCTCAGTATTTTAGTTTGTCTTCCAGGTTGATGTGACTTTCGTTTTCATAGAGAAATTAGTTTTATGGGTTTCAGGGAGCACATTTCTTTTGCTGTATTTTTTGTTTGAGAAGCTCCTGCATTGCAGTACTTCAATAATAAAGCACAGTTGTTTTGCTTTAAAATTGGTGTTTGGTATCCAAAACTTCCAGGAGGCGACTTTGTAAATCTTAGTAGTTGTTTGCCATGAGCCACTTAAGTTCTATTAACATATGGTGGGGCCATCACCAGCTTAAACTCTAGTTTTCTGGGATTCTTCAGGTTCCTATTTTATTTCTTTATCTCCTACACTAGCAATTAGCTTTATGCCTGAGTATCTCTGCAGAGAATACTCCACCTGGTAGCTGGCACCCTCCTTCAGGATGAGAACATGTTGTTGGCAGCCTAAGAAAGCTTTGTGGCCACTATGCTTATTGACACTAGGTCGGATGTAAAAGTGATTTTCCTAGTTCTGGTAATTGTGGGTTAGGTATATTCTGCTAACACTTCATTTCTTTATTGGTCCTCAACCAGCTGGTTCCCAGCCATTTGGTTAGTCAGAGGATAACTTTTTTTTTTTTCTTTTTCTTTTTTTTTTTTTTTTCTTTTCAGGCAGATTTAGGCATTACTGTTTTGTCTGGTGTAGCTACAGTGTTTTTACAGCTTAACTCCTTTCAAGTTCCTAACTCTCAGATCGTTTTAAAGACCACCTAAAACTGAATACTTATTTTCCATACTTCCAAGACTCTTAAATGGCATGTTGTCAATATCTGAGCAATTTCTGAACAGAAATTCAGTTCTCTTTGGTTTTCAGGATTCTCAATGTCCAGACAAAATTTTCTGATTTTTCATTTTGGCCATAATCTTAGAGACAACCTGTATAAGAATTAGATTCACTGCTCATGGCAAATGTCTGTAATTAAGGAAAAAAGTGTGGGGGATATGGACCTTATATACTTTGGGAACAGGTCTTACAAATATTGATCCTTTGTAGATTTTTTTTCTTCTTTCATTGCTATTTGTAAATTTCCTGATCTATGAATGCTGATTTCATCCTTCATAGAAATATGTCTTGTAGTCTGAAATCTTGACTTGATGCCTACAGGCCAAACTTTCTGAGCATTAATAAAAGTTTGGTAGTAAAGAGCATCTTGCAGCGGTGTCAGACATTCAACTGGCTGAACTAATAGGTAGGCAAACTGAATGAAGGTATATTATTTTCCATTGTGGTATCATGTTTTTCTGTCCGATTCTTAAAAAAAAAAAAAAAAAAAAAAAAGTCTTGTTCCAGTTCCTGAAGAATCTTCTTTCTTTTGTCATAAAAAATATGGAACTAGCTGAGTTATAATGAAAAGCCAGTGCATGCAGTTTTACCTTTTAGTGTCTGTGGAATAGGCAAAGAATCTACTACTAAATAGTAACTAATGATAAATTTCTTGAGTTAATGTAGCAGAATCCTGTATTTTTAGTAGGACTAAATTCTAAACCCAGGTCTGCATATTTACTTGATTGTGCTTGTCTGCAAACTATGGATTTATTTATTCTTTTTTTTTTTTTTAAAGACCACTAATCTTTATCTGTCTATGAAAGTTCTTAATTACTTTAATCAGTTTCTTGTGCTATCAAAAAAAAAAAAAGTATTATTATTATCTTTTATTATACCCTGTGATGTAATGGGGAAACATTTCCCCCCCTTTTTTAAACTGAAGTAATTTCAGCTAGAACATTTTTATGTAAATTGTTTTAGTAGGAGACAATACACAAGAACCCATATTTCAGTTAGTAAATCCTCAGTAGTCTTAACACACAGGAGGTAATGCTGCATGGGAAACTGTTTTTAATTTGTATTGGCATTACAGAAGGTAGCACACAAATATTTGGTACAAGACAAGTCACTCACTGTTGCACAGACATAGGGTGGCATGGGGAGATCCCATGACTTTCTAGAGACTGGAAAGTCAGCAGAAACTTTGAAGGTTCAGTTTGGACAGTCTGAGTTACCCATAGAGTTACTGTGCTCCCAAGAGTCAAGGAGCTGCTCTGCAGAGATCGCCATTTCAGGCAACCTCTGCCCTGTGGATATGGGACAGTTCCTTGCTACCTGAATGCTTGGACATGATCCCCCTTGAATCTTTGTGTGTAACTTGTTTTGGACAGGTTGGTCCTGACTAGTTCAGAATATCCCAGCTGAAAGGCTAACCTTGGTCCACTACAGCTTGTATAATACAGAATTACAGAGTAATTCAGTTGAAAGGCTATCTAGTCCAATGTCTAGTCCAGAAGGCTGTCTAGTCCTATGTCCTAATCAAAGCATGGCCAACTTCATAGTATTAGGGAAAATGGTCACTATCAATTTTAATTGTTTAAAGCAGCAGCTTTTTAACATATTACACTTTATATTTTTAAGAACTTCTTAATTAAAGGGGTTCATTATGCAAAATATAAAGAAATATATGTGTTTATTAAGCACGCAGAAAAATAGTCAGACTGTTGAGGTATATTTTATTGTAGAAGAACATTACTTACTTTAAATGAAATCCTGGCTCTGATAGGATTATTGTAAAATCCATGTTGTCTTCAGTTTAAAACAAAGTTGATCATTAAAAATACCTATTTCTGTGATTCAGTATGATTTTAAAATGAAGTTAAAGTGATGAAAGTAATTTTTTTTTCTTTTAAAATCTGTTTTAGGAACACTGAATGCATTTCAGAATAACTCCTAACACTATTTTTGAGTTCTCTGAACTAAATTGTAATGTTGCATGTCTCCTTGAAACAGATGAAATACAGCATATACAGTACTTGGAACTCATTTTATTGCTTTCTATTTATTATTGATTGCTAAAGTACATATAATTGAATACTTTTCCCTGTAGGTATTATAGGAAAATAACTGATTTTTTTTTTTTTTTTTAATTTATGTTTTCATTTTTATTTCCAGGGATTGGATTTTGCAGCCTTCACAGGACATATGTTTGTTGGTATCTGCCTTGTTGTTCTGGTCTCCTTTCCTTTTCTCAGACTTCTTTACTGGAACAAAAAACTTTACAATAAGGAGCCGAGTGAAATTGTTGGTAAGTGTGAGCATGAAAACATTGTAATAAACACTACTTTAATAGGAATATATGTTAAGTAGGGACTGATTAGTGCCTACAACAATGTTGTCCTCAGAGGATGTGCCCATTCACCTTCAGTCTCTGAATATTACATTTTAAGGTTTGATTTTTAATTGTGATATTTTCTGACTTCTAGAAATAGATATTTTTCTTGATGCTAAGCTTGAGGTATTGATATGAATAATTAAATATCTTTCAAATTTTATGGGGATAACTTGCATCATTTATAGCCAAAGGCTTGAATACCGGAGTGTTCTGTATCACAATAGTTACCATCTGCTCAAGGTGCTCAGTTCACAGCTTTGTTTTAGATATATGCCAGGTTTCCCTTATGAGAATGCACTAATATATTCCCTCACTGTTGGTTTCTCCCACTGGATTTTTTCAGCCATATTTTCCTGGTCTGCAGTCAGTGAAGAATGTTTCTTCAATGCTAGAAGAATTTTTCCAGCTTTCCTCTGTGGCTTTTCCAAACTTAGCTTTCTCTGGTGTATAATTTCTGTAATTTAGTACATCTAAATGTATTTTTTTTTTAGATTGCATACTTTCATAGTTTCTAGAAGTCTTGGTAATGATGTTCCACTGGCCTTTACAATAGCTGTTGAGTACGTCAGTCCCTTTTTGTCTTTGTGCTTTTATGTCTTTCTATTTGGTGGTTTTGAAGTTTTCGTCATTGTTCTCAGGCTTCTGTTTGAGTGGTGAAACTTAATAATAACACCCAAATGTCTATAATTTCTTTATGAGGTGAGAAATGATTCACAAATCATAATTTCTTAATGGGTTTTGTACTACAAAGATAGCTGAGTATAACTGTTTCTTCTCCAGGAGTGAAGGTTTTTCATTTTTGCTTGTTGAGACTCGGGATCCAGGCTACCATAGACCATGTGAATGAACCGTGAATGTGGGGTCTGTTTAGTATGGTGAGGACAGATTTTGATATGGCTGATATAACTTGGCTTCTTTTATAACCCACAGAAGAAGATAAGCCCTTCTAAAGCTTAATATAGCAGTCTACAATAGAACAGATATATCACATCCCAGAAAGTTTATAACTCTCCTTTGGGTTTAAAGGGAGATTAAGGTGATTGAGTGGTAGAGATTTTCACAATACATGCCTAATTTAGGCAAGATGAGTACCTCTAGTAGTGACTTGCCTTGGCACAAGGAAAACTAGCTTTAGGAGTATTAAAAAGACAGAAACAACAGTCCTCTCTCCTCAGCAGATGTATCCTGTCTCTTGAATCTCATCTGTAAGAAAGTTCGGACAGAGATTTCACCACCTGGGAAGTTGGCTTTTGTGCAGATATCTGGTTTTGAGGGACTGAGGGGCAATGACCACAAACTGAAGCACAGGAAGTTCCAACTGAATATGAGAGGGCACTTCTGTGCTGTGAGGGTGACAGAGCACTGGCATAGGTTGCCCAGAGAGGTTGTGGAGTCTCCCTCTCTGGAGATATTCAAAACCTGCTTGGATGCCATCCCGCACAATGTGCTCTAGGTTGTCCTGCTCAACAGGGGTGTTGAACTAGATGATCTTCAGAGGTCCCTTCCAACCTCAACCGTTCTGGGATTCTGTGACTGCAGTGCCCATTCAGCACAAAGTGCTCTCAGCCTATCTGTTCACAGCTCTAGGGGTCAAAGTCCTGCTCAATGTTAAGAAGAAAAGAGTTTTTGGGGTGTTCTGCCTAACAGTTTTCTAAGAAAATTAAAGATAAATTTCTGTTTGTTTTCTTGGTATGAGATACACGTATTCATTACTGTGCTATTGTACAACAGATGAGGCTTTCTGCATCCTTAGACATTTGATCCTGAGAGCAAGAGAAATAAAGCAATGAGGTCAGTCTCTAAAATGCCTAAATATTTATCTGTCACACCACAAAACAAGATTTTTTTTTTTTTTTTTTTTTCAGAAATGCCATTGAGAATCTTATTTTCCTAACTTCTCATACTGGAGAGGGCACTGCAAGAAGTTTTCCTCACCTGATAAATAAATCTATTGACCATGTGGTTCTGGGTCAAAGAGAGAAAATATTTTATTTGCTGGTAGACAAAATGATAAGACAATTCTGGCTCACCTTTATATACTACATCAGTATACATTCAAAAAGCTCAATTTTTATCTTGGGAGCCAGGAATACCTTTAGAGGAAATGACTAACTCAATGAAAATTGGTGGTGCTAGCATGCAGAAGAGGATGTTCTCCTCACCTAGCCACAGATATGCCTCAAATTTGTCCCCTTGAAATACTTAATGTTGAGTTTTGCCTTATGGGAAGACACTATTGCTGAAAATAATGCATAATCTGAACATGTAGGCAATTCGCTCATGTTTCTATTGCTCACTCTCTTCTGTACCAAAATGCTGAAGTGTAAGTTCCCACCTGTTCTACACAGGACTCAAGAATGACAATCTTTTGTGGATGAGATCATCTCTGGGAGAGGACTTATCTTTTTGTTAAGGAGAAAAGAAACCCTTGAACCTTCCAGATAAAGCCATTTGTAATTATGCATCATTATAAAAAATGATTATTTTTCTTTGTTGCTTGGAAGTATATTATTAAAATCTTTGGTACTCAGCATTTTTTGTAACTTGCCAACTTTCTTATTTAAAGAGAATTAATTTACTTTTATTCATTTCTTATTTTCTAATAAAAATCATAGCTTTGTGGACCTTTCCATGAATAACTAGAGTTATATACTTCAATTATCTTTAAAAATGCCACCTTGAAAAGTGTCCTGAGATAAGTAATATCTGCAAAGTCTGAAAATTCATTTTATCAACTCTGAGCAATTTTACTCCTAGCATAAAAGCATTATTTTGTGAATACACATTTTAGAAAATACAATTATTTTTCTTTCATCCATAAAATTTAAAACATGCTTTTAAATTTATTTTATTTTTTATTTTTTTTTTAGAAACCAAGTACACATAATAACTGTTGGGTTACCTTGAACAGTACAATCTATTCACTTACATAACATTTTTGTGAATGAAACACTGTACAGAAGCTAGCATATTTCAATTCATCTCCCAGTAATCATTGCTACTTGCAGCTTAGTATGTTCAGATATAGCAGCCTTATAATCAGTATACCATGTATCTTTTCTCATAATCAGCAGCTCCTCCATTGCTGCAAAGCTAATCAGTAGCCGTTCAATTAGAACAAATGCTAAAGCAGTGCTTCTTCTATTGAAATTTTCAGTGAAATGGGAAGAGAAAGCAACAAACACAGGCTCTATTAATAGGTAGCTGGAGCAATTTGGATTTGCAGAAGGAGCACAATGTGTTCCAAGGTGTTTTCAGAGGTCCTTGCATTTCAGATGGCAATGATTCTGTGTTAACTTGAAATGGCTTGTTTGAAGCAGCTGCTTTAATCAGCTAAATTTCTGCCTTCCCTCATTCTGCCCCCAATTAGCAATTAAGCAAGATATGTGACACTTGTATTATTCTCCTAAGATTTTTTTTTTTTTTTTAGTCTTCCTTGTGCTTTAAGATTTTTCTGTTGTTTTGGCCTATACTGAAGAATTTAATTTTCTTAATTTTAAGAAAAAACAGTGCTGTTATTCTGACAACACATTGGCAGATTGATTTCAATGCAGTGTGTTACCAGTGTCTTTAAGTTGTTGTCTTTGAACTGAGCTGTAGCACTTGTGCAGCAAGAAAAACACATATCTCTTCCCCAGTAGTACCATTTACCTGCAGTTACTTGAAGCGTAGCATATTACAACATAAAAAAAGAATCTGAAGAACTCAACCATGGAAGAGATAAATTCTTCTGAAAAATGAAGGGATATCATAAGGAATTTTTTGAGTTTGACTTTCATCTGATAAACCTGCACCTTGTTCTGTGTTGTGGAAAAAGATGCTAGGACTGGAGTAGGCTTCTATGAAGTTTTAAAAGGTATATGTACACTTTCCCAATAGAATAAATAAGGCAAAATAACAGTATATGAGTGGCAGAGGAATTAATGTAGCTGTTCTGTCCCCTCTCCTTCACACTCCCAAGACATTTTCTTACTTGAAATCAAAGTTTTTACATCCCTTAAGGGTTAACCTAGTGTTACTTAGTCCCTGGGAAGCATGAAAATGATATATATATGAAATATGAAATGATACATATATGAATATGAAAATATGCTGTTATGTTTCACTTATGAGACTGTGGATCTGTGGACCTTAGTGCTTGGGAAGATCCTTTTCCCCAGGACAGTGGTTGACATGTAGTTTGGTGACAAGTATTATGCTTGACATTCTTTGCCAAAGAAGAAGAACATTCACTTGCTGTGATGACTGATTTAGCACCAGCTCCCAATTTCTTCTGTGTTGCTTGCTCCAGTTCTTGATTGTTTTGCTTGTTAAAAGAGAGACCCACTATTGAAACAGGAGGGGTGATGATAAGTGAGGGGGGAGCATGTTTATTCTCTATGTAGTTCACTGTCTGCAGCATCTGGGAAAATAATGCTGTGGTAGTAGGATAGTATGCAAAACCTACAGCAGAAGGAATTTTCTAATTAATCACAGTCGTGTGTGAAACGCTTAATGTGTGAAAAAACATGACACTGTTTCCCTCAGCGTGAAATGTGGTAACCAGATGAGTGAGCAAATCTGTTTCTTCCATGTGGAGCTTTGCAGCTGCTTCTATAAAGGAAGAACTTAGAAAGGAGGAGGAAACAAACAAACAAACGATCAAAAAGAAAACAAACAAAAACAGGCACAAAACTAGCAGAAAATAGGTAGAAACTTTAGAATGGAAAAAGAGAAAAGAATAGGGGAGTGATAACAGGGTTGTCAGATGTACAACATATAGGACTGTGCTGGCTGTGTACACGAGATGTCCAGATGTTCCTGGATGTAGAGTGTGTTGCTTACATCAGGCCTCATTTCGCATGAAACTATCCAAAGGATGACACAGCTAGAAAGAAAGTCAAGACAGAAGGGAAGATGGAACTGAAAAACCTGTTCAGCACTTAAATTCTGACGAATTTCTCTGGGTCCCATAGTAGCATAGGCTGTAACTGTAGCTAACCCCAAGGTATAACCCAGTGTTGTCATTGTGAACCCCCTTGCCTGCTGTGGTTCTGAGGTGCTTGCCTCAGGGAACAAACCCCAGGGCATGTGGCTGTGGTTTAACAGCTTTTGTGTTTTATTATGGCATGAGATGTCCTGCCTGCTGCTTGAAGAAGTCATGTACTCTCTCTGTACCAGGCTCTCATGGCCTGTGACGCTAGCCTGGGGTTCCATGTAGACACAGGTTGGTCCTAGGCCTGTCAAGCACACTCAAGCTATAATTCTTTTGTGACAATCATTCAAACAGATTCATAGTTTCTTTCTGGCCTTGAGACATAGCTTATCAGTCAAAGTTTGTCAGTAGGCACTTAAAAGTGCTGATAACAGGATATTTAAAAAATGATTTAGTCACATCAGTTGTGTCAAATAAATGTGTGTTTAAATTTTGTATTTTGCTTGGTTTTGGGGCACTTGTAGGATCTCTCCCCCCGTCATCACCCCAGTTCAGTCTAGGGACCACTTCCAAAGATGTTTTTTACAAGACAACAGGTTTGGCTCCCTGAATACTCACACAGTCCTCCAATGCTACCCTGGTTGCCTCTGCATCCTCTAGCACTGTTGTGTACCTTCATGCCCTGGCCTGCAGTGTGGTGTACAACCTTTTGGTTTAATGCTAGTGAAGAACTACTCTGATGATTTGCAAGACAATCCCAATGCTGGTTTCAGACACTTTCAAATGAAAAAATCCCACATAAAATACAAATAATGTCCAGGGCCACAGGGACACTGCAGGGACACAGGGTATAAGGTGTCATGGAGGATCATTGCAACTTTGTGTAATGCTTTTCCTCAGGGCCAGAGAAAGATCTTTAGTCCTATTTTAGTTAGTAAGGTACTTGTAACAGTGGGGACCATTTCATGTTAGAATCACTGAGAGGTAAGTCATGTACTGAGCTGGATTAAATACATCAGTAAATCTCTGTCCTCTGGTGTGTTTGTACCTATGTAGGTACTAACTGCCAGTAAAGCACTATTGGTGTTTCAGCATAGCTGTTGAAAGCAGTAGGCTGGCTTACTTGGAAGCTGGTTCAGGTGAGATATTCAACAGTCAGATTATTCAGAGAATAATGTCCAAAGAAAGGAATATTTTAAAATGCTTTCAAGCACTCAACTCCAAGCTAGATCTGGCTGGCAGTTTTGCAACATACATTGCACTCTACTGTCCTCACCCAAGATAGGGAATCTATCACAACTTCTTGTGAATTTCTTTTTCAATCAGTTATGATTAAAATTAGATTAGGAAATGTTTCTCAACCCTAGAATTGATTTTTCTGCTTAAAATCAAAGCACGGAAGAGAGAGATCAGCCTGCCTATGTGTACATTAGCATGTTCCCTTGAGCTTCAGAATAAAAAATGAGTGATTTGATATGAAGGATACATGAATACTCCAAACTTTGCCCTATTTGACATTATAGGTAATACTCATATTTTGAGCTTGCTCACACTCTCTCTCTCATCCCAGTGTATGGAAAGCATTTTTAAATCTTGAAGAACAGTGTGGAATAGGAAAACTTTTTTTTTTTTTTTTTCTTCTCTGCAATCCAGTTGTGTATATTAACAATGAATAGTTAGTATTTTAGCTTTCCTACTGTAGTGTATAGTGTGCTAAGCTAAAAGATGTAGCTTTCTTACAAATTATGTTGGAATCTAAGACCATATATTTATTGTACATTTTACATCTTTTATTTTATACAATGGTAAGACTTTCAGTTTCAAAGGAACTAGTCTTATGGTCCCTGTGGACCTGTCTACTTTTGTTTCACCAACACAGTTCTATCCACCAGGGGTCATGGTTTTATGTTTGAAAATGTAACGAAAAATAATCTCTTATTATTTTCACTTTCAGTAGCTCTTCTATAATCAGGAATAAAAATAATTGTAGTTATTTACTTTACATGTATTCAAGATTTTTATATTTTTTTAAAGATTTCAAAACATTTTATGTTTAAAATCCTTGTATGTGTCCTTTGCATTCCTTTAGAGTTGATGGAGTATTTCCCGTGGAAAGAGGAAAATGTTGATCTGTCTTTTCTTGTTTTTTAAGTCATAAAAATGATATTCTGACATTGCAGAATAAGGGAAATATGACAATTGCATTTTATTTGCCTAGTGTATTGATAATGCAGTTGTCAGAAGAAGGTTGCAGTAATATTACTTTACCTGCCTTATTCAGAAAGAAAGTATAATACAGTGGTATTTTGAATCAATAGAGCAGCACTTCACAATTTTATTATATACATTTTTCATTGAAGGATTCAGTACAGAAAAATCTCTGATGGGAGGTAAAAATTTAGGAAGCGATACCTGCAGTTTCTTTTACAGCACTTGTCCCCCTAGATTTTTGTGTGCATACCACAACTGCAGAACAATAGTATGGATATACATTTTCCAGGAAGGCCTGGGAATTCTTTAACAGTGTTTTATGATACACTATGACAAAGTTTTCACTTTGCTCTTTTGGTGCTAAAGCTCCTAAAATCTTCCTGGTATACAGCGCTACATATTATGTTAATTTAGTACATGCCCTGTATCATTTTGCTCCAAAGAGCTTTTACTGTGATGACTGTTCACAAAAAAAGCATAATCTTGACATTTTAAAATTATTTTTGCCATTTTTTATGTATCAAAGCTGAATGAGCTGAACTTATTAGTAACCATTTCTTACACTTAAACCAGTAGCAAAAAGATATGCTAGTTCTGAAGTGAGCTTATTTTGCTCTTCATTTTGCCCTTAGATGAACCATTTTCTTTTTTATCTTTTGGATTATGAGAGGTATCCTCTTGAGGCTGTATCTTTTCATGGTTCTTTTCCCTTAATAGGACTCGGGGAATACCGTCTTTCAGTCTTTGCTTGTAGCACTTTCTTTTTTCCTTGGTATTGAAATGACCTCAACAGTTGTTTGGTTTACTGCAAAATGTTTTATGATTGGAGTTTATCTGTCCACTTCTAAAAAAAAGGATAGTGAGTTGAACATTTTTTTTTTTTTTTTTTAATTATGAGGTGGTTGTACTTTAATGGAAAACATTGGCTTTCAATTGCTAAGTCTAGCAGCCTGAGTTAAAATGTCTTGATAGAGAGTAAACAGGAATTATTTTTATAGATTTCAGACCAGATGACTTTTCTTCTGAAATAAACTGTACTGGGATTTTAGATAAATTTTAGGCTGAAAATACTTTATTCTTTACTTCCTATGACCCTTTGCTATTCTCAAGCAGAAGAGATTATTGTGATAATATTGGGCAAGTGCTTATGGTACACATGGAGCCTAAATATACTCATACTTCTGCTTTTGAAGGATGGGGAAATAAAGCACAGGAAATTAAGGGGCAAATCCAAAATGACTGAAATAATGTTGCATCTCTAAGTCGGAGAACAGAGTATATATTTCCTGAGACCCCATCTCTCATTCAGTAAGAAACCAGCTGGAGAGTAATGTATATCTTTTTCAACCACCTTGAAACACTGTGAGAGACCTAACTCTCTTTAATATCTGCAGATCACTCCATCTGAGTGTTATGTGACCATCATAAAGGTATTGAATTGACTACTCTCTCATAAAATGTAGCGGTGATCTTGTAGTGTTTTGCTGAAATTCCTCATGCTTCTTTTAGTAGTTAAAATTACAGGGGACAATCCAAAGCACAATGAGGAAAATACATTTCAGTTTTTAAGAAAGATGCTTGCTGTTTTTCATCTTTTTTAACAGCCTGGCTCCTGTGGCTGTTGTTGTCTGCCCTAGCTTGCCCAGAAGAAAACTCTACAGAGGTGGTTTAAAAATGTGGCTCAATCTGAAATGCCATGCAGTTTTCTGCCTGGGCTTCAGCTGCTTTATTGCAGGGACAAGGGTCTCTTGTACTTCTTATGCCATGGCTGCAATCCCACGCAGAGCATCTGAATATGTCCTAGGTGCTTCAGTGACCAAATGGGGCTCCAACAGTCTGAAAGCTGATATAAATCTTCTGTATCACTTTATGCAGCACTGTGCAGATTTCTTGCATTCCTTTGCAAGTATTTAGCTGAATCAGGCAAAGTGTGTTTTGTTGCAGTTTTGAAGACCCTGCAATATTTTTGCGTCTGCTTACCTCTATCCACATGACTTATAAATTGTCCTACTCAACAGAATAAAGACAAGGACGTTTCATATATATATATATGTATACACACACACACACACATATATATATATATATATAAAATTATTATTTTTTCCTTTCCAGAATTAGAGTTTATGCTCATCTCCTCTTGAGGGGTGCTGCTTCCAGGAAAGAGGTGTCAGTTGTTGAGCTGGAAATTCCTCAAGGCAAATTCTTTCCACACTTGGACTTCACCTTTCTAACTTAGTTTCTGAGCTTTTAAAATGGAGATGACATTTACTTACACTCTAATAATACTGAGGAAATAAATTACATTATATCAGGGATTTAAAAATTTACTTAAAGTTATAGGTATTAATATTGCTAGATTAAGCTATAATTCATAGTACTTAATTTACTTTTCAGTTAACTTTTAAACAGAAGTATCCTTGTTAGCTAAGTTAGCTAAGAAAAATAACTGCTTCACTGGAAAAAGTTAAGCTACAATATCATGTGGAGAAAAAATGCTTTCACAGGAACATGCTTTGAATTTTGTTAGTCACAGCCCCAAATTGTCTTGCTTGCAAAAAGGTAGATAATATATTTAGTGCACTTGCAGGTTAAAAATTGTCATTTTATGATAATTCTTATCATCTCATCAAGATTGGTCATGCTCTTCTGAGTATCTTCAATAAACAAGACTGTCCTCTTCAGATTCTGAGACTGGGAATTAATTACACTCAGTTTTTAGAATGTCTTCTTTGTTATTGGCAGTCAGGTGGGAGGGAGGGTATGATTAAGTGAAAATCAGTCTGACTATTAATTGGTTCACTGCAGAAAGAATATGTATTTTTGGTGAAACAATGTTTTCTAAAATGTAGAAAATCTTACCTAAAATGTCACAGCTCAGGTCTGTAGCTGATGTTCTGTTAATTTCAATGAGTCCAGGACTTCGAGCCTGTTCTTTCCATGGTGAAATATGCTAAATGACAATAACAGTGGAGGACATGTGGCCTGCGCTGTACAGGGCTGCTGCCCAGGTATGCAGGGACAGGTTCAGGAAAGCCAAGACACAAGTAGAACTGAGATTGGCAAGGGATGTAAAAAATAACAAGAAGGGAATCTATAGGTACATTTGCCAGAAAAGAGAGGCCAAGGAGAGTGTTCCACCTCTGATAAAGGAGAAGGGAGAACTGGTAACAACAGACGTGTAGAAGGCTGAGGTACTCAACAACTTCTTTCCCTCAGTCTTCACTGTCAGTCAGGCTTCCCACATCTCATTTTCCTGAACCTGTAGGTGAGGGCCTGGGGGGCAAAGTCATAGAATGGAATCATAGAATGGCTTGGGTTGGAAGGGACTTTAAAGATCATCTAGTTCCAAACCCCAAATCCCTCCCACTGTAAGCAAAGAGGGTGGGCTCTTGTTGTGAAAATGTCTGTCCTTCTGGACAATGGCTGTATGTGTTGAGGCCCTGCTTCAAGGACGTGGTCAAGCATCACTCATCTGTGGGAAGTGGAGAGTAATTTTTTTCCTCTGCACTTCCACATAGCCTTCATTTTTATTTATTTATTTATTTATTTTTATATTTTTTGTTTCCCCCACCCTTTTCCCCTTTCTTTTTTTTCTTTTTTTCCCCTTTAGTTAAATCGTTTAGTTAATAATAATCTTTCCGTAATAATAATAATAATACTTTTTTTCTTTAATTAAATTATCCTTATCTCAACCTGTGAGTTGTTCTTTACTATGCTTCTTCCCCTCCTCATCTAAGCAGGGGGGGAGTGAGAGAGTGGTTGTGGCGTTTAGTTGCCTAGTACGGTAAAACCACCACAGTGCCTGGAAAGACCATGGGAAAGGCCCTCCTGGAAGCAATGTCAAGGCACATGCAAGACAAGCAGGTGATCTGAGACAACCAGCATGCCTTCACCAAGAGCAAATTGTGCTTGACGAATCTGGTGTCCTTCTATGATGGAGTGACTGCATCACTTAACAGGGGAGAGCTACCAATGTCATCTACCTGGACTTCTATAAGGCCTTTGACACAGTCCCACATGACATCCTGGTCTCCAACTTGGGGAGAGATGGATTTGAAAGGTGGACCCTTCAGTGGATAAGGAATTGGCGTGAAGGTCACACACACAGAGTGATGGTCAATGGCTCTATGTCCAAGTGAAGGCTGGTGATGAGTGGTGTCCCTCAGGGGTCCCTCTTGGGACTGGAAACGTTTAAGATCTTTGTCAACAACAGACAATGGGACTGAGAGCACCCTCAGGAAATTTGCAGATGACACCAAGCTGAGTAGTGCAGTTGATACAACAGAAGGAAGGCATGCCATCCAAAGAGACCTGGACAAGGTTGAGAAATGGGAAAAAGCATGTAGAACAACAACAACGAAAAGTGTGTAGAACCTAATGAGGTTTTACAGGTCTAAGTGCAAGGTGCTGCACCTGGCTCAGGGAAACCCCAGACATGAGCACAGACTGGGAGAAGAACTCATTGAGAGCAGCCCTGCAGAGAAGGACGTGGGGGTTCTGGTGGACAAAAAGCTCAACATGAGCCAGCAGTGTGTGCTTGCAGCCCAGAAGACCAACTGCATCCTGGGCTGCATCAACAGGAGAACAGTCAGCAGGGTGAGGGAGGTGATTGTTCTCCTCTACTCTACCACTTGGAGTTCTGCATCCAGGTCTGGGGCCCCCAGCACAAGAATGATGTTGATCTGTTAAAGTGGGTCCAGAGGAGGGCCACACATATGATCAGAGGGCTAGAGTGCCTCTGCTATGAAGAAAGGCTGAGAGAGCTGGGGATTTCAGTCTATGGAAGAGAAGGTTCTGGGGAGACCTCACTTCAATACTTATAGAGGGCTTATTAAAAAAAAAAAAAAAAAAAAAAAAAACAACTGCTTTTTGTTCAGGCAGATAATGATAGGGCAAAGGATAATGGTTCTAAACTAAAAGAGGGGAGATTTGGATTAGATGTTAGGAGGAAATTCTTCACTTAGAGGGTGGAGAGGCACTGAAACAGGTTGCCCAGAGAAACTGTGGATGCCCCATCCCTAGCGGTGTTCAAGATCAGGTTGGATGAGATCCTGGGCAATCTGATCTACTGGGTGACATCTCTGCCTATGGTATGGGGCTTGGAACTGGATGAGCTTTAAGATCCCTTCCAATGCAAACCATTCTAGAATCCTATGGACAAAACAGATTAGCAGCATAGGGATTGTACATTTGCTGATCCTTTTTTTTTTTTTCTTTTTTCTTTTTTTAATCCAAGAGATATGACAAAATATTATTTTCTTGTTGGAACTGGACTTTCTAGCAAAAAAAAAATGTCTGTGAAAAAACAATGGTAGGTATTCTTCTATAGTACCTTGTGGACTTTATGAATGCACCATTTTCACAAAGATTTTTTGATATCATATAATGGGATAATAAATGTAGGCTGAGACACAGTAAGGTTAACCTTGCAAAAAACCTGCAGACTGGGTTTTCCTGGATGAGTGAGTGGAGTCAGTGTGCCCTGACCATCACCTCCCATCTGAGTAGGGAATGGAAACTTATGGAAATGTGGAAATGAGGTATAAGACCTTCTCGCTCAGGGCCAGCCAAATGCTGTCCTACTGCTTTAGCTATAGTTTCAAAGTAATTGATAAGAACCTGAAGCTTCATAAACTCTTGTCACTTGTGTTTAACACAGTTAAAAGATCAGTTATTCCCAAACTGTACAGGTTGATACCCAAGTGGGTTTGCAGACCTGAGATGGTAGGACAAGATAAAGGCCCAAAGGTTTCTGGTTGCGTTCAGTGTTCTCAATGAAATCAAGGGTATTGCATTATATTTCCTTCACAGCAAAAACTACTGCTAACACATGCATATATATATATATACATATATACATATATATACATATATACATATATACATATATACATATATACATATATATATATACAGCACCTGGCGCCATAAAACACATTTACAATAAAAATGTGCCTGGAACTGAAAAAGGAAGAACTTTCTGTTAGAAGGTTTTGTTAAAAACTTGGAAAAACTCTTCAGAAATTCTTGGCATAAATGGAGTAGCAGTGTAAAAGATGTATCGACTCTTCTGATTTTTGCAGGTCATGTTGCTCTGAAGTGAATTTCACAACCGCTTAGATGTTTGCATGCTTGGGATGTTTAGAAAACTAAAGAGTCTGAACAATAAAGCATGCACTTGCTGTACATAAAGGCAAGATCAAAGCCATGTGAAAACACATATTTTTTAACACAGATGAGATTTTGCTGAGCCTGGAGACTAGCCCCACAGCATTTCAGACATGGAGCAGGAATGTGCAACCCAGCTGAGCTGCTTTCTGCTCTGTGGTTTTGTTTGTGGCACAGCTATAGTGATGTTAGCTGTTCCTTTCCGAAAGAATGATGATAAAGACTCTGTGAAAATTCCCACTGGGGATCTGCATCTCATTTAGAGGATGAAAGATTCAACTTTTTTCCATCAGCAAAATCCTTGGTGACATTTCAGTTGGAAAGGATAAGAGAAATGTGGCAGGATGAACAGACAATTGTGAACAGACATGGAGAGAGAATTTTTACAAGGGCAAGTAGTTATGGGACAAGTGATAGTGATAATGGTTTTTAAACAGAAACAGGACAGATTTGGAGCAGATGTTCAGAAGAAATTCTTCATTACGAGGGTGGTGAGGCACTGGAACTGGCTGCACAGATATGTGTAAGCCCCATCCCTGGAGGTGTTCAAAGCCAGGCTGGATGGGGCTGTTAGCAGCCTGATCTGGTGAGAGCCATGGCAGGGCAGGCTGAAATTAGATGGTCTTCAAGGTGGCTCCCAACCCAAACCATTGTTTGATCATATGATCTGAAAAGGTGTTGCAGCAAAGACAGCCCGTCAGAAGCAGAATAGCAAACTGGATAATTATGCTTCATGAGCATTTGCCAGAGAAAAAAACAAAAAGCAAACAAAAAAACAACCAAACAACAAACAAACAAACAAAAAAAACCAACCAACCAACAACAACAACAACAAAAAAAACCAACACATTCTCTCTCTTGAACTGATGGCAAGAGTTTATAAGCCACAGTCTATTGGACTTAAAATGTTGTGAGAGAACAGAACAAAAAGGACCGTTCACCTGTTGAGGGGGATTTTCCTCCTTCATATGCTTAAATTAAATACAGATGTTTCTATTTCATTTAGTGTAGGGAAGCTTGAAGGGTGGTAGAAATATCTCTTTCACCCTGAAGAACTTAGGAATGTTTTTCAAAGGAAAAAAAATCCACCAGTCGTAAGGTTTAAAATATGTTTTTTGTACGGCTCCGATCCACCTTAATCCTCAAAAAAAACCAAACAAATAAATTTATATATTTGGTTGGAAGCAGAAGATTAGCTGTGGCTTAAAGCTCTGTCTCTTTCTTCTTTATGTTCTGGAAGAGAACAGAAAATCACTGCTGATATATTTGTGGGTATCACAACTGCTGATGGAAATGTAAATGATGGCTAGAATGGGCATCTGCACAAACTCATGTGGATCCTCTGATAAGACTTGCACCTATCCATGTTTTAATACAATGTAGTATCAGATTTTAATCAATGTAGTATCCTGGCATAATCCTGGCAAGAATCAATCACCAAGGTGGTAGATTCTGTACCTCTGATATATGTGGTTCAGATATGAACCACATATAAATGGGTTTTTCATATACGAAATTTGGCTTTGTATAGTGTGAATTTACATTTTCAGTCTTACATCATAAAGCCAAGGCAAAGATAATTGTTTTGATGGCTTGCAAACTGTGTGTTCATCTAGAGATGTGACCAATAGAAAATGTGAGTCGTCTGCTGTTCATCAGCTGTTCAGGCAAGTTATGATGGCTCTGGACACCCTTACTTTTATTCTTAAATGTTTGAGTTCTGTCAAGTCTAATTTCCTCTTACGGTCAATCTTTACATGATTCACTCTATATCATGGCTATAAATACTTGGTCACAAAGGTGTCCATTTCTTAAGATAAGAACAATTTGCACATTAAACAGGGATCTTAAGATATAAAACCATGAATTCTCGACACATTCTCTTCAATGATATAAATTTTGATGGAAAAAAAAAGGAAGTGGGAGGAAGTATCCTGTTATTTCATCCAGAAGTATTTATGCACGCAGTTTCTGAATGAATATTCAGCATTCATTTATTTAGGAATTTCCTGGAAAACCCAAAGGATATTTTTTGCATACCCAATCTAATGCCTGTCCTCAACAGGAGCACACACTTTTCAGTCATTCTCCAAGGTCTTGACAATACTGGAAAAAATAAACCAAAACATTCAAAATCCTGACAACACTTTGGAGGCCGATTTGAAGTGTTAATAAGTCTGTTTAAACTTACACAGGACCAGATATCATTCAGGTCTGCATTTAGTATTATATTAATATGTATTGGCTGTTATATGCAAGTGTTTGTAGACAGTACTTTTTTTTTTTTAATGACTTTGAGATTAATTTATATAAAATTTTGAAATGTTCATATTGATTTTCCATTCCCTTCAGCTCTGCAAAATGAATGGTAAAAGCAGCTGTCAAAGTGGCAAATTGTTGGGAAACCATTCCAATTATTTTAAGAGCTTGAGTCCAGAACACCTTACACATATTTTGTAGGTCTCCGGTTTTATATGCATTGCACCTGCTTTAACATAAGCAATTTTGCTTATTTTTAGAGCTGAAACATGAGATCTATGTTTGGAGGTTGACTGCACAGCGCATTAACCCTGCCAGCAGGGAAGAGACTGCTGTGAAATGCCTCTTGATGCAGAAGGTGCTGACTCTGGAGATGCTGCTGAGGAAGAAGCTTAGGACGTTCCACAAGTGAGTGGGTGCCAGCGTGTGCCACCTCCCTTGCTCCCACTCTTGATAGGATGAGCTGTAGACATGGGTGGTTTGTTGGACTGACATGGAGCTCCTGCTCATCTCAGACGACAGCTGGAAATGATACTGTGGCTTTGCTAATGTCTTCAGTGGGATGAGACCTATACTCTTAGTTGTCTTTTAATCAGATGTGTGTTGGGGCAAGTACGAAGAGCCACCCTCAGCCTCAGTATTTTTGGAAAAAACCCGAATGTGTAGAGTTTGGAAAATATATGTCAATAGGATCCAAACATAAAGGCCTAGAAATTTCATATGACTTTTGTTTTAAAAAGATCATAAATACTTCATTATGCTTTTCTTTGCAGTAGTGACTACAATGTAGTAAAATGCTGCAAATTCTTTTCTGCTGAAAAATTCAAGTGTTCTTCAGTGAACTGTTGAGTTTGAGAAACATACCACTAGTGATTTACTGCATTTTAAAATTGTTTTGTAATCAAGCCATCAGTGTTGACCTGAGCATAGGCATAATTAACCATTTATGTATAGAAAAGTAGTTTTTATAAACCGGGACTAACAAGATGCTAACCCTATTTTGTTTAGGTTCCAGCAAAACTAGCTGTTATGCAATGGAATTTGATGTCTGAGAATGGCGGTGATAAATTTCCTTAACTTGAATTGACTCTAGACTAAAGTGAAAATGAAATAGATTTATTTATTTTTTTTTAATTAATAAACATGCTAATTAAATACACAGTATGAACAAGGGAATGTAAATAAGATTTCTTAAACCATTCCAGTAATAATTTTTACTTAATAATTTACTTATTTTTTTTACTTAATAATTTTTGCTTATATTGTGCATTTTGAACAGAGTGACAAACAAGTCTGTTACTTCAATTAAAAAAAAAAATAACGTTGAGTTTACAATACTCAAAGGGGAGTTTTCTGAAGTATACATGAAAATTGTACATTTAATTTGAAAATCAGGATTTCTCCAGCACAAGTACATTTATAGCAATGTAAAAATTCATTAGTATTAACAACAGAGCTCCCAAACTGCAACCCCTACAGCCTTTTGCTGGAAGGCTGACTATGCTGATAACACAACTATTTTATAAGTTTAATAAGTTATTCAGATTGTAAAAACTTCATTATAAAATGAAAATGTAACACATATGTGTTCTGACTTGTTAGCACATGACCCTTGTTTTATCGCAGATGGGCACACATTACCTTCTGAAACTATTAAGGGAACTACATATTGCATGTAGCCAGCTCCTATACAAGCGTTCATACTCTGGATGCTTGCTCCTTCCAAGCCTGTGGCACTCTTCATGAACTTAACCGTGTATGTACTAGTAGCGCTTGTTACAAAAGTGGGGTCTTAAGTGACCTGTCACTGGAATTTTGCTACTGACCATGTTGCACACAGTTCCTTTCTGGTATGAGATACTCCTTATGGGTAAAAGGATGATCTGGTTGTGATGAGAGGGATTTAGTCCAATAATTTTGGCAGAGCTCTAATTTCACACTGGAAAAAAGCAGGTGTCATTTTCTTTCAGGCAAATTTCACAAGAAGATAAAAACTGGGAAACAAATATTCAGGAACTTCAGAAAAAAGTAAGTAGATGGCAGTTCTTCTCAGTTCCAGTGTAAGTGAACCTATGCCTTTGTATGGAGAGAGTCTTTTGAACCCAATGCAAATTTAATAACTCTCATGATAGCAGAAAAGCTGGCAGGCAGGCTGGCTGGCCTCAGTTGAACAGGGTTACTGAACCACGTTGCGAGTATTTGTCAGGTTTTATACTTATGTTCCTTAGAAATAGGTTGCTTAAAGGATCAATAAATGATTCAGCAGTGTTTTCTTAAAATTTTAATCTATGGCCAGAGAGACCCAGGAGGTGTCAATAGGTTGTTTATAACCATGATGCATGATGGTAGAGTATACTCCTGCTGATGTACCTAATACCAATTCTAATTTACTACATTGTCTGTGACACGCCTGCTTTATTATTCAAGTATAGATAAACCACTTTCAGGAATTCTTTTTTCTTTGTTGTGCACACATTAACACTGCTTATGTCTTATATGCCAAAGCTGAGTCTGACAAGACATGTACTCTGTAGTGGGATTAATTTCAACTAAATGTAAATGTCTAAATGTCACATCCTCTCCATCTCATTAGCACTAATGAGTACTGGCCTGTGCTTGGGAACTCATGTCCTTGGTTGGTACCTCTCTGTCCTATATGTCATACCAAAACAGAACAAGGTCAACAGGACTATCTGATTAGTTTTTACACTTTTTTTTTTTTTTCAAAGCATTGCATAAATGACAAACTTCTTAAAGAACAGAGATTTAATTGTATTTCTGTAGAGCTTTAAACTGTGTGGAAGAGACTGGAAATGAGAGATACTGAGGCTGGGAGAAGGTGATTCCCTGGGTTGGTGGTAAAAGTGAGATCAGAGTACAGAATCGGGCACAGTGGAAAGTGGCTGGGTCTGAGAGTGAGAGTATGAGGAGCTCTGGGCACAGGGGAACAGGAGCTGCATAGGGATTAGGGATTGGCATGTCCTTGAATGTTCCACAGGAAGTATATGGATCTGGCCTCTAGGTTGGATTATAGGTTTTCAGAAAATAATTGCAACAAAGGGTGATTTTGTCCAGGGTTGTGAAACCACAGAGCACCTGAAGTTCTGTCTATAGTAGAAACTGTTTCAACCATATAATTACGTAATGATGTTGTGGTAAGATTAGATGGACACATCTAGGTGTATTCAGCAGTTAGCTGCTTGCGTTTCTTAGCTTCACATTGGGCCTTTGTTCCTACATATTCAAAATATAGTGTACATGAAATGCTTCAACTTAAATATTTATGTCTTTTATGCTGAAGAAGGATATACAATACAGGAACAGCAGTTTGTACTTCACACATGCTCTTTTGAACTTAATGCGTAATAGATAGCTCCTTCTTTAATACAGTTACTCAATTCTTTTTCCTCTTTACAGCACAGAATAACAGACAAAATCCTTCTTATCAAATGCCTGACTGTGCTGGGATGTGTTATTCTTATGTTTTTTCTCAACTCATTTGTTCCCGGTGTCTACCTAGATCTTGGTAAGTTTCATAGTTTTGTTCTATTTAGTTGAAATAAATAAATAAATAAAATAAATCAAAACAACAACAACAACAAAGCCAGCCAAATTGTAAGATTTTTCTGAGTCTGTGTCAGTTTGGAAAGCTCTTTTCTTTATGTTCCTTGCCTCACAATTTCACCAGATTAGTCAGAACAGCAGCTTCTCAGAACAGGTTTTTGAAATGCAGTCACGTCTTAGTCACCCCAGGAGGAGTAGCAGGTAGAGCTCATGACTTAATTTTTCTGACTTCCCAGTATTAGCTAGGTGGGTAAACATTACAGAATGAGCAAATTTGACCTTAGCATGATCTCACTGTAGATATGAATAAATGACAAAAATTCATCCCGGAGATCAGAAATTGTTCCCAAGTAAGGAACAAAGTAGTCTGGCATTATTTCTTCAGTGTATATACCTCTTTACGTGACTTCCAGTCATCATTGCATTATCACCAGAATAAATAATTTCCCAAACTAAAAAAAGGAAGACACTGTATATGTGTGAAATAAAAATAACGTGTATACTTTCTAAGCCTAGACTTATATGTGTGGATTTTTATACAGTTATGTGTATATCTATGTGTGGACATGTTCTACATGTCCTAACAATAGAACCAAATTAAAATTCACATATAACTAAAGGGCAGTCATAAAACCTGCCTGTGCATTGGCCTATGAAAATTAAAAATATATTTTTGGCTGCTGAGCACTTACAATTTCTGAATCCCCCACTGTGTACATCCAGTGACTGAAAGATGCAACAGTCTTGAAGAAGAATAACTCATAATGAATAAAACATTGATTGAACTATACTATAGATTTTTATTATGCCTCATAGGGCTAGTTTTAGCTGTACAGTGGCAATCAGGTTGAGGAAAGGGTGTCAAACAGTGACACTAGTGGCATGGCTGCTTTGTCAACTTCCTTGTTCCAGAGTATTTGTCGTGATGGACAAATCATGATGGGTGATTTAATCCAATAAATAATATTGGCTGCTAAGAAGTTCTAAGCTGTACTGATGCATTATAAGCACAAAACTGCAACTTTACTAAAGTGTAGGAAGAAGCCGGAATTGAAGACACTTGAAGGCATTTGAAGTCAGTGTGGCTAAGAATGTAAGGAAGGAGCTCACATCAGCAATTTAAGAAATCAATTTTCACCCTTACTTTTCTGCCTCAGATAAGTAGACACTGAACCATGTAGGATTTTCTGAAGTAAACCCATCATCTAAAAGTGTTTTTGAAAACCCACAGTCAGTCAGTAAAGGCCATATAGCGCTGGTTGCATATGCCCCTGGTAAGGTATTCTTTCAAAACTTCAGAGTAGTTGGAGTACTAGAAGAAACCTAATAAATGATGACTGTTTTTTTGTCCTACTTCATGTCAGTAAAATAAATGAAAAACATGACATGGTTGGCAGCTCAGGTTTCTTTTATTCACTAGTTGATCTTCAGCTGTAACCTTGAGAATAAACATGGACTGTATGTGTTCTGTGTAGCTTCCCCCTGTTCTGTATTCACAGCAAGCCTGTCAGATTAATGGAAAAGTATTATTAAATCATATGCATAATTTCTAATAACATTTAACGGAACCTACAGACTTATACCAAGGTCTCATTGTTGACTCCTGAATTCCACTGTCTTGATGCTTGCTGCCACTTATTTATCATTACTGAAGATAGTGCTGCTATGAGTTTCTATGGATTTTAGTCCTCCAGTGCATGCAAATAAATTTCCTAAAATACAGCACTTGCACTCTGGTGGTTTGGTTAAATTTGTTCAATAAATTTTTTGCATAAAAATGAAAGGAGATTGTAGTTCAGTGTTTAATTTCCTAACAGAATAATGTTTTATATAGAAGCTTATGTGTTAGAAATCTAATAACTTTTAATTGCATTTGGAAGAGTGAATTAGAAAGATTATAGAATTCTTTATCTGTCCCCAGCCCTGATACAATTTTTCCATTATGAACTTGGAATCATTGATATAATTTGAGGGAACTGATGTTTTAATTTAAATTATAAAGTTTGCGTACTTAACTCTCTTTTAAAATGCAGAACACTTTCCTATTCAGCTTTCTTTTACCTGTTCATCAGTTTGTTTAGTATAATTCTATGAAATATGAAAGATTAATACGGAGACTTTAAATAAACAAATATGGCAAACTTTAGACTTCTACAGTACTTTCATTCTGTTCCTATGGGATATTACTTTGTTGATAAATCATTGGTAAAGCATCTCAGAAAAGATAACAAGAGAGGAAAATAAAGCCCCTTTGATGTTTCTACTTGGCTCCTATTTTGACTTCAAGTTTTAGGCAGGCATGTCTAGAGCTTTGAACTATAATGAGTTTCCCCTACAGAGACAAAAGATTTTTTTTTTTTTAAAGTAAAATAAAACAAAATTTTATTGGAATAGAATCTAGAATATTTGTTTATTTATGTTAAGGGATGCTCAGATTGACCAGTTCAGACAGAATAGACAAAATCAATTTATAAGCTACTTCCTTTGGGGTAGGTCCTTTCTCTTTGGTTTGGTTTCACTCATTTCAGTGATTTGCTGAGCTACTGTGATCTCTGTGCAGTTCCTTTGAGTATCCATCACCGCTGTTGCTCTGCTGTTGTCTGCCTCCCTCAGCGACCTCTGCATGCAGTGGAAGTACCTCATTCCTTGCAGACCCCTTACAATCATTCTTCCTTCCACCTCTGAACCCTCTCTTCTTAGGGCAAGGTTCGGTCATTTCTGAGACAGTGGAAGGTCCTCTCCTCCTTTTAAAGGGTTGCAACAGATGATTCGATGATCCTTATGGGTCCCTTCTGACTCGGGATATTCTATGATTTTATGGTTCTTTTGGTCTCATCTGCAGGAAACCTGTGCCAGTGCTATGTCAGCTACACAGTAAAGAAGTGCCTCCTGTGTTCCAGTTTGTGCCCATTGCCTCTTGTCCTGGCACTGGGCACCACTGGGCTCCATCTTCATTGCATTCTTCCTTCAGGTATTTGTAAACATTGATGAGATTCCTCTGTGAGACTACTCCATACTAAACAGTCCCAGCTCTCTCAGCCTCCTCATAGGAGTGGTGCTCCAGTCACTTGATCATCTTGCTGGACCTCTGTTGGACTCTTTCCAGCATGTTCATGTCTCTCTTTTACAGGGTGCCCAGAACTGAACTCAACACTCCAGCTGTGGTCTCACCAATGCTGAGTAGGAGGTGAGGATCACTTCTCTTGACCCTCTTGTCCTGCTGGCAATGCTTCATCTAATGCAGCCACAAATACAATTAGCTTTAGAAGCAAGGGTACACTGCTGATTCATGTTCAATCTGGTGTCTCCCAGGACTCCAAAGTCCTTTTCTGCAGAGCTGCTTCCCAGCTGGATGGCCCCCGACATGTACTGGTACCTTGGGTTATTTCTCACCAGGTGCAGCTTTTTGCACTTCTCTGTGCTGACCTTCATGAGATTTCTGTAAGTCCACCTCTTCAGCCTGACAAATACACTTTGGATGGCTGCACAGCCCTCTCGTGTGTCACTTACACCTCCTGAGTTTAGATTCTCTACCTAGGGAATCTCAGTCAGGTCCTCATCCATCCTCTGGTAGAGCTCCATGTACTTCAGCAGTCATAGAGTGCAGCACACTCTGCTCTTCTCCCCAGCCTGTTCTTTCCAAAGAGCCTGCATCCTACTTCTCCAACACTCCAGACATAGGAGCTATCCCACCACATCTCCATGATGCCAATAAATCATAAACTCTGAGGGAGCAATCATGTCTTTTCATGTTTCTGTTGAGTGGTTTTGTCTTCACACCATTGCCTGATCTCATTCTGGTTCCTTTCGTGCTGTGGATGCTTGTGATCCTTCAGATCACAAGCACTTCAGCCAATGCACAATGCACAACCAATGCACAAGAACAACACTTCAACCAATGTTGAAGCTAATTATCTTCAGCTGCCCTTAAAATAATCTGTGCAGGAGATCAATACTCAATGGAGGTGATTAACCACTGTGATTTGCCTGACCTGCTTTAGAGGGGTAATTCATGAAAAGAGTCACCTTACTCTACGTTATTTCACTCTTCATGTGCCAGAGGGTCTCTTCTCAATTTATACTGAGTTTCAGTTACAGATAAGAACAAAACCATAACAGGTAGATGGACTTTTGGTTTGGTTATTCATTTTTGGGGGATTTCAGTATTAACTAAAATCAGATGTAGTATTACTAAACAAAACAGTGTTAGTAAAGAACCTAAACATATGAACTTCTAAAAAAAAATATGATTGTATTAATTTAACAATCACGGTTACCATGAACTTTCTGGGTACTTGGACAAGTTCTATAAGTCAACATGCTGCATCACTTCTTTCAAGAAAACCTCCTAGACATAAATTTTCCCTGTTGTCCTTTCTCTAAAGCTAAAGTTCCTCAATATTTATATACAACGGTTATCTTGTTTGCTGAGAACTCATTTATGTAGTTAAATCTAGTTTCTCCTGGAAAACTCTTCCCTGTCTTCTATATCCACTATGGTTTTACTTCTGACTGTGAGGTTGCACAGCAAATTCTGCTGCAGATACCTTTGAGAATCTGTCTCCTTTCAATTTGCTTTGAATAGTTGTATCTTGCTGCATTGAAAATTTTAAAATCTGTGATTGAAACAGTGGAAAAGGAGGGAAAATGTTCTTTTCATTTAATTTAAAATAACTTTTTGTTTGGATGGCCATATTGTGCAGAGCTCCTTTTTATTTTATGGCCAGTACATTCAAGGAGAAATGCGTTTATTAGCTGTAGATACAAAAGTCTCCTGTTATCCTGTCACTCCTTTGGATGCCAGTTGTCATATTTTCTGACTAATTTCTGTAATTTACAGAAAATTTGTTGAAATTCACAGGAGAAATTAAATACCTTAATTGGATAAACACATCAGCAGAACAACAAAAAAAAAAAAACACAAACCAAACCAAACCAAAACAACAACAACAACAAAACACAACTCACAACAAATGATTTCTACAGAGAATGTTATGCAAATTATAGCAAAAAGTTTGTCTTAACCTGCAGAGGAGTGACACCTCAACTTCAGGGAAGTGGAGTGGCTCTGAAATTCCTTCCATATAATTTCTCTTGGTTTTCAACCTGCTTTTGTTTAAGTGGATATGCGCAATTTTCAGTTAACACTGTAGTGTACATAGGTGAACCAATAATTCAGAATAGATTAGAGACTGAGTGATACTTTCCTGATGATGAAGAAAGTCCTTCATTACCCTAAAGAACTTCTCAAATTTACTTGAATTTGGTATTGAATCACAGAATGTCAGAAATTCTGTACTGATATTTACTTGGCTTAGAAACACCAAATCTAGTTCTCCATTAGTGCATTTTAATAACTAACTTAATCCATTTTCTATTCTACATTATTTTCAATAAGTGATAAAAGAACTTTTCTGTAGCAATGATTCTTCCTTAAAAACTTCGAGACAGACTGCCAGTATGTGTAAGAGATTTAGCAATGTTTGACTAATGCCAGAAACCATAAGCTTTGAGATCTTTGACTAAATTGTTTAATTCTATTTAATTCTAATTGTTTAATATCACACAGGTGAAATAAATGTAGTCTGTGCAGTTTTATTCTGAATGTTTAACTCAGAAAGCTGTGTAAGAAGAACTCTAAGAATTTTAAACAGCTCTTTGAACTGTTATTCTGGAACATTTTTCTCATCTACCATTGGTGGTAAATCGCTTAAACCATCTTATGCTATTCTTCGGTATAATGGTGGAGTTATATAAATCTACACTGTTTACAAACAATACAATCATATATGCAGAATGAAACAAATTATGTTTTCAAAATGTGTTTGTACCCATAGGAAGGGTAAGGAAAAGTGTTTATATTTTGGAGATGCTTGCTTTCAGGATAATTTGTGCAAATCTTGTGAAAGGTCTGTCATAGAACTATTCAACTTACTGAAGAGTTATTATTTTATAAAATGTTTGAAAAACAAACAAACAAAAACCCAAACCACTTCACACAAGATCAATTTAAGAAACCACTGTATAATTGTTTAGTGCTTAAGAACAACAAAAATCCTGGTGAGACAAACAGCCATTAAGCTATAAAAATTGGTGAATGACATATATTTAGGAAAGCATAGGCTTAATGCCAAAGGCTATATTGTTAAGGTTAGCACATCTTGCACCATTTTGTTACTGAATCTAACATTTATCTCCAGGCTAACTAGGAGCTGACATATTATCTGGTTTTAACTGAGGAGAGCTTATTGGCATTGACTGCTAAGTAACTTCTCATATAAGACTAAATTATCAACTATATTTAAATCTGTTAGAGACAATATTTTTTCTCCTGTATTTTTTGTAAAGCTTTCCAACCTGGTTTGATGAGATAAAGAACCAGATGCAAAGCTTGGGAACCAATGTTTACGGACCTTTTCTAAACAGCTAAAAATATCATCCAAATAATCTGTGGTTGCCTGGAAACTCCTTCACACATTTCAGTGAGGTAGATTGTTTTGGTCCCCAAAACATTTGGATTAGGGATGCCTTCTTTGCATAGAGCAATAGGCTCCAGCTTTCAACGTATCTGTGATGGTGTCATGCTCATGATATTGTGGGCAAAAAAGAGAACCTCATTATATCTGGAACTATGAATTTATTGTTAGTCTAATTAAAACTGTTATCAGTTTAAGCAAAACAAAACAAACAGTTATTGTTTGTGTACTTATGATAACTCTAACACATTGAGTTACTTAATGAATACAAAAGCAAACTCATTAACAATTAAAGCTGTTGCTAATAAATAAATAAATAAAAATAATAAAAAAACATATTCCTAGTATCTTCCCCTTCTATACTAATGTTATGGTTATCCTTTGATGCAATGTGGGGTGCAAAAGTTTACAGTTTTAGGCTGAGTAGAGACATGACGAGTTGATACCTTCAGGTCTTTGCTTGGGGTAGCATTACAAGGGTTTCTTTCTCCTCTTTACCAGAAGATGTATAATGCTGATGGTTTCTTCCTTCTTGTGCTTGAGTCGACTTGAGCTCAATTTTATCCATTTTTTGAAACTTCATGCCTTGCTTTTTTAAATCTTTTCTTCAATTCTGCATTAAGTTCAATTTTGTCAGATACAGTGTTGTATGTTACATACTTATTCCTTGTCCTTTTTTTTTTTTTTTAACTTCAAAAATAGTCTTTGACTCATGTCTAAGTTTGCATTATTATCCCTTACTACTGGCTGCTGAGTTGCTGATAGTCCTAAAGTACTTACTATCATCCTATGCCCTCACTTTCAAGACCTTTCCTATCACTTCACACCTATACTCCTTTATGCTGTGTTATTAGGTTCAGGTCATAAGTAGCTCATTATACACAGCATCAAAAATTGTAATTCCTAGCTATACAGGAACTGATACCAATATGCATGAAGCCACACAATTATACAAAATAAAAAAAAGCATAAATATATATAGCATAAAAATAAGCATAAAAATAAAATAAGCATAAAATAAAAATAAAAAGCATAAATATATAATAAAAAAATAAAATAAAAAGCAAAAACAGAATTCGGTATGTTTTCTGATTTTAGGTTTTGGATATTTTTGTATCATCTTTCATAGAAATATAGAATATAGAATTTCAGAGAATCATTAAGGTTGCAGAAGACCTCCAAGATCATCTGGTCCAGCTATCCCCCTACCACCACTATCACCCAATAAACCACGTCTCTAAGTGCCAGGTCCAACCTTTCCTTAAACACCCTCAGGGGTGGTGACTCCACCACTTCCCTGGGCAACCTGTTCCAATGCCTGACTGCTCTTTCTGAGAAGAAATGTCTCCTGATTTCCAACCTGAACCTCCCCTGGTGCAACTTGTGGTCATTCCCTCTAGTCCTACCACCTGAAAGAAGAGACTGATCCCCAGCTCCCCACACCTTCCTTTCAGGTAGTTGTAGAGAGCAATAAAGTTTGAGCCTCCTCTTCTCCAGACCAAACAACCCCTGTTCCCTCTTCCCTCAGACGCTCCTCATAGGACTGGTGTTCCAGCCCTTCACCAGCTCTGTAGACCTTCTCTGGAAACTGTCCAGGGCCTTGATGTCCTTCTTTTACTGAGGGGCCCAAAACTGAACACTGTACTCAAGGTGCAGCCTCACCAGAGCAGAACAAGACTGATTGGATAACTAATTGTTTCTTTTTGCTTTAGATTCTTTAAATCCTGACCTTGTAATGGTAAACAGAACAACAAATTATAGCATCTGACAAGAGTATCCAGCCTACTGTAGTAAGATACCTTAGCTTTTAGGCGCTCTTCTCCTCTTTGAAAGCACCCAACCCTTTCTGGAGTTCCTTCCAGCTTCCTGAAGCTGTGCTTTCAGCCCTTTTTTTTTTCAGGTGATATCAACTACTACTGTCAAAGGTGTCAATGGAGTCTGGATCATTTGGCCTCATTTAGTACTCTTTTCCTCTCTGCTTTTGCTTCATTCATCTGTTCTGTTTTTTGTTCTGGCATGTAGTAGCATTCGCTTAAATTGTTCTGTATTTTTACTTGAGATCAAGAAGAGTACTGTACATGACTGACCTTCTGGTCTCTGAGTATGTAACATGGAGATTTGATTGTGCCATGAAGGTGCACATTGCTTTAAGATGATAATAAACATAATTGTATTTACAAGGTTAATATATGTTTGATTCATACTGATGTTGAAAAAAATCCTGGTCAAGTGTGTATGAATATGAGTTAAAAATAAATTTGACAATTATTTTGTAGTACTCAGAATGTTGGAGTGGAGCTAAATTGATGCAGTCAGCATTGACTATGACTCAGATAGTCCTGTTCAGATCTTAGTTATTCTTTTTTCTCAGCATAACACATTCTTTCTGAAAATAAGAGAAATCTGTTTTCTGTGGTCCTTGCAGTTTTTATTTCTCTGAGGCTAGTCTTCAAAAAAATTACACCCTTGAAATTGCCCAGTCATCTTTAAGAACATGTAATTAAACATAGAAATTATTATCTGTCCTTGCAGTTGCCTGTACACTCAATGTGAGAAAAAACAGGAATCAGCAGCAGTTGTATCTGCTAGTGAACCTTTTGCATTTTAGTTCTTTAGTTTTTTCTTCTAGAAAAGTTGAGCTTCACTTTATCTTGATATTTGCATCTTCTTAAATAATTTTTATTTTCCAAGAGCCAATGAGGCTACAGCAATAGTGTTTTTTTTCAGTGACCTTTACTGAGATAATATTATCATTTTTTAAAGACAGATTGGTACAATATACACAGCTATATGTGTCAACTTATCTTCTCTGTTAGATGTAACACCTTGCTATAGCAATCTCCAACCAAGGTTTCTTGCTTACAGCATTCTAGCTCGGATGCCATTTTAGATTGTTCAGGAGAATTAAAAAAGTTGGGTGTTGACATTGCCACACAACGGTGAATGTGATTACTCCATTCTGACCTGACAATACTACAGCTCTGCAGTAAAGTCCAGCCCATCCCGCCCCTATACAAAGAGTCTGATCTGTGATTACAGAACAGCTAGTCCTCTGCTTCTTTGTTTTATGATACACTTCTTGCTTTTAACTTTAAAAATTTCCTTCTATCAGTGTAGGTTTCTGTTTTGTCTGCCTTTCATAGATTTATAGTTTCCATCAACTTCTTTCACATTCCTTTCTATCTTGTATTCTACAAAGCATTTTCTGTTGCAGTGTAAACTGTTCTGAACTGTCACTATCATAGTTCTGTCCCCAAGAAACAGCCTTAAGCTTGGTTCTAAAAATAGCATAGAACAGGTACAAATGATTTCTATGAAGCTATGCCAATGAAAAGAGACTGTTCAAAAGACCAGCAGGTTGTTTTTAAGATTGTCATTATATATATATTTAAAATAATATCTATATTAAAGATAAAACAGTGCTTATGAATTGACAACTGTTGCTTATTCGGTATGACTTTAGAATGTACAATTTCATGACTGGTAAAATTAAAAAGAGGAATTGACAAAAACCTAAATATAGGGCATTTTAATTCACATCCAGTAGTACTGATGAAATGTATTGCATAAGTAGAGTGAGCACTATGGTAAATGTCTTTGGTTTAATTGTTTCATGGAAATATTTCTATAAAAGTACATAAGAGTATAATTGAATGAATGCTTATATATAACATTACAACTGTAGCATAGAGTATGAAGGACTGACATGTATCTTTAGGTTAAGTTGTGAAGGGTTATGGAGGTATCTGGACTTCTGATTAAGCTGTTGGGACACAATGATGAACTTTACTTCCTCATATATTCAATTACATGCTATGTAAACCATGATTCAAAGGTAAGAGACAAATACGTTCTAGCCTGTTATGGATGTTGTGGGCTAGGAGTGTTTTAATGCAATTCACAAAAAGTTGCTGTGGCCATTTTGACAAGTAGAAAATTGGTAACATCAAAGCAAAAGAATATCCTGCTTTGCTCAGTTACAAAAAATCCATGTATCCATTCCACTGTTTCCAGAAAGGAGAATTATACTTTGATCTAGTAGATGCTGGTCTGGCTGATTCTTAAAAATCCCTCTTTACTTCTCAGCATGTATGTGATTCTGCATACTGTGTAGCTTGAGTCTTTCTCACTGCTATTATGCCTCCTCACTCCCTTTTGTCCTATCCATTACTGCCACAGTAAACAGATTGCTCTCTCCCCTCTGAAGAAGCCTGGTATTTGCCTGAAGACTTGCAATTAAATCTTCTTATCTTTTAACTAAACATCCCAGAATCTTTTAATTTTTCATCAAAATTAAAGTTTTCAGACTGTTAACCATACTTCTCTGCCCTTGTTTTCTAATGGGTAGGCATCTGACAGTACACATTTTCTGGGTTTACTGGTGATGAAGAGAGAAAAGGCTGCTTCACAGGATTTGCTGTTTTTTATCCTGACCCTGGATTTCAGGAGGCCATTAGGTTCTGTTGTGATCCACTGTATTTCTTGAGTCTTTTCTGCAGGACTGTTAGGTATTCAGGTGCTTCCCAGCTTGGATTTGTGTAGTTTAAAATCTTCCTGCCTAATTGTAGTACCTTGCACCTGTCTTTCTTGAGCAGCCCTCTGTTTTGTCCAGGCCAGTACTGAGGTGGTGTAGGGTTATCCTGGCATCGGCTTTCTGGGTAAACATCTCAAGCGCCATTTCAGTTTCCAGAAGAGAGAATGCACTATCAGTCTTCATATAGAAGTAAATTATTTCAAATTCTATGCACGTAAAGGAAACATACAGTATCTACATGTTCACATTGTTATGAGGAAGCTTATTATGCTTTTCAACTGCTAGTAGGTCAGACAAAATTACCTTTACTAAGGAATACAAATTTTGCTTAATGAGCATTTGAAAAGCCTGTAGATTACACAGTATTTTCATCCTTTCATTTCTTTCTCTTTCACCTATCTTCCTCCCACATATCCTAGTCTTCTTTTGGATTCTATTAGATTGTTTTCTGTTCTCTACTTCTTCTGCTTGATTATTTCAAAATAAGTTTTTATTTTTGTATTTTTTATTTATTTATTTTATTTTTTTTAAGATGGATTGCAGTTGTATTCTGCTCATCATAAGCTATTTATTGTTCCAAATGTGGTTTTCCCTACTGGGTAAAGTGAATCAGAAAAGCAAAGCACTCAAGCTATTTCTCCTGTGCCATTTTCCTGGTTTCTGACAAGACACAGGAATCTTTTCTGTGAAGAATGCATTATAAATTTGCAAAGTGCATTTTATAATAAAAAATCATTTTATTTTCCCTAAAATAAATAGAAACTGTCTCTGTCTTCAACAGGTGCTGTGTGAGTGCAGAAATGGAATTTAGATTCAGTTTCTCTCAACATTATATTTCCAGAACACCAATTGTTGTGAAACAGAAGCACTGAAAGGCAGTAAAAGAAGTGGTTTTGGGAAATACAAGTGGGCTTTGCTTTCACTGTAGTAATGAGAAGTTATTTTTTGAAATTATTTATATTTTTCTTCTTCCTGGCTACCTTTTGTGGCCCAGTAAGCTAGAAAATAAAGAAACAGAGATGACAGTCTTTAATGCACCCTGGGACTTTCAGTTCTTTGAAAATGAAGGAATGTTTCAAATTGAATCCAGAGCAAATGCAAAGACACCCAAATATATAAAACGCTGTCATGAATGTCATTAGCAAGAACATTACTTAGAAAAGACTCGGGAAACCTGCCCATTTAGAGAGGCAAGTGGCTACATAATATCTGTACAGATGTAGTTGACTTTGACAAGCAGCGTGGCAGAGAACAATCAATCAAGCAGTTACAGCCCATACTGACTACTGTGGTCTTCAGGCACTAGAAGATGTTACTCTTGCCCAGTTGCAGGGTGCTTGAAGTCAAACCTCAAGATCTTACAGGAAGTCCTCCAAAACTCCTTGAGAGACTCCCTCCTTCCTCTCCCCTTTTCTTTGCTCCCAACCTGTGTTCATCCTCTGAGAGATGGGTAGCTATCTCTTCTCTTTGCAGTTACAACAACAAAAAAAAAACAACAAATACACTCTGTAAAGACTGTGCAAGTAGACTGCAATAAGTAGGTGACATCTTCAATTCTCGAGATCTGTACTTGCTGGAGTACTGCAGGAGGACACATCCCCTACCCATTTGTATTCCCTGTGAACACTATCATAACGAAGGGCACTGTTCTCATGCCAAGCTGTGTGCATAGAGCTAATGCGTGCTGCTAAAACCCATGTTGCAACAAAATGCTTGGCTCGGTCCACCTCTCGTGCAACTCATATTTCATTAGTTTTAGCAAGTGATTATCTCCATCTACCATGCTCAAACTGATTTGTTTTTGGTAGGGGTGTAGAAATAATCCCAGCTTTTATCACAGATTATTCCAGAATTGCATAGAAGTCTCTGTTCTTTAATCCTTCACTTCATTGTACCTAATGTTGTCACTTACAGCTGTACAAAATAGCAGTAAAATTCTGCTTTTAAGCTCCAGATCTGTACCCATCTGCTTCCATTGAAGTGTCCCTCTAATACAAATTGCAATAATCTGCATTTAAGGCCCAGTGTTTTTTGCTGGAATTTGGAGAATAGCTAAGATTTGAAATTAGCCAGTCCAAGTCCATACCATTTTCTTTGTGCTCAGAGAAAATAACTATTACATTTGCATGGATAGATCCACCTTGCTTTAGGGAAAGGCAGAAAGCAATTCAATAACGATAGCAAAAAATGTGGTAGATGTCAGGAACTGACAGTTCCCTACTTACTTTCTTTTGCTATTTTGGAAACTCCTAAAGCAATTTATAACTGTTTCTTCAGTCTGATTTGCCTTTGGTAAGAATAAGACTATCTAAGATTTTCAAAACATTTTCCTGGAAGATCTTCTGTATGAGCTTCACCATTTCAGTATTCAGGCTATGTGCATATCCAGGGCCAGGAGAGCAAAAAAGCTGTACCCATTTTCAGCTTATGCCACAATCCAGCATTTACCTTGAGCAGTACAGAGTATTACCACTCCTAGGTCAGTCCAGGAGCCTCTTCCCAACAGTTGGTAAAAATTCCATTCTTCACGAGAAAATTTGCTAGCTGCTTAGCAGAGCACAATGAATTTGCAGAAAGAAGAAAAGCAAGATTGTGGGTACCTGGAGCTACGAAACAGGGTCTTTTACACAAATCAGGAATGTGGCTGATAAGCCCCTTGTAAAATTTGGATGGCTGAGATGATTATGACACAGTACTTTTTTCATTGCTAAAACAAACCAACCAAACACCCCACCAACCTTTGTGAAGATAAAGACTTTATCAAATGCAAAGGCATGTTATGTATCCTTTACCCCAGTACGCCACATCCAGCTTTCCTCCTGATACAGATGAACCAGACCTTTTCTACCACTTGGTATCTATCTGCCTGCGTCAATGATGTGGGGTGGATTTGACCCTGCCTGTGCCATGTTTCATACTCAGTAGGGTAGAGGATGGCCAAATGAGAGTTTGCTTTTAGAGCCTGCATGCCCTGAGTGTGGGTTGACTTCACTGCTAAGAGACTTCTGAGATGGACCATCTGGGCTGTCCCCACCCTGCTCTCTTTTGTGCTGGTTTTTGCTCTCCTCCTCTCTTGCAGTGTAATGTTCATGTATGAGCTACTTTTGACTGAGGATGACTTAGATCACTGTGAGCAAAGCAGGGACTAGATTTGCTCAGTTTCCAGCATGGTAGCACTGGTGATGAGCAGAGATAGTTGTGAGACATGTTTTTTGGGACCAGTGAGGCACTCAGTTGAGATTTTACTCAAAATCTCTATCAGGAAACAATATAGGAGCTGAAGCTACAAAATTCCAGATATAAACTTCCTTCAGAGTTTTCAGCCTTATTTAGTTTTGGCTTTGTTTGTATGGAGGTCTTTCTGCTGGTAAACCATTAGATTTCCTAGTCCTTATATCTGTTTCCTTACAAGGATTTCCCTGCATTTTGCTCTAGATTAGCTTCACACCAGGCTAAGAAAAGTTCTCATGAGAGTTGCTTATCAAGGAATCAGCAGAACCAAAGTGATCAGTGGTGTCAAGAAGGATCATGGGGAGAAGCTGGGGAAAGGAAAAATTGTTCATAATGCTGGAAAGCATGTTTTTGGTCATGCTGAGGTCAGAAGCCACTTTAGGGAAATCAAGAGTAGAGCTGCACAGAGGAGAAAGTGGCACTTGGAGGAAAAAAATTAAAAAAATAATGTTTACAGCTTTGTGATGAGGCAGAACCTTTGGTCTCTTTATTCTTTTGTATTTACATGGAATTTAAATAGAATATTGGTTGATCTTAGTTTTAATCTGTTGAATGATTTTGGATCCCTTTCTTTCTTTAACCTAAGAGAAAAACAAACCCATGTGCATAAGCTGCAAGTCAAATGGCCTAAACTTTTATGAATGTCTTCTATTCTTGAATTTTCTTACAGCTGTGGTTCTTGAAGGCTCACTTTATTCATCTACCTGCTTTGCAGCAGGGGCCTATTCACATTTGGTCTTTGATTATAACTTTGTGATTTAAAGTTTTTTTTTTTTTTTTCCCCACTCAAGATTGTTATTCTTCTTTCTTCCTCACTTGTTCTGCAGTTTTTTTGAATCCATCATTTTTCTACAGTGAATATATGAGATAGCATTAGGTATCTGAAAGAATCACAACAAAGAGAGAAATTACTTGAAGAGGTGGGATGCTTTATTTCCGTGCCATTAAAAAATCCTAAATTATGTATTTCAGTTCTACGCATTAAAAAAAAATAAAAAATCTGCTATTTAAGAAAAAGTAGAGAAGAAGAAAGAAAAGAGAACATCATCCTGAGGAAAAAAATGCCAACAAAATCTGTGTGGGTTTTTTTTTTTTTTTTTTGGTCTGAAATCCCATTCTACTGTTAAAGATAAATGTGCCAGAAGAATTAAACAGCTTCAGAAAGACCTTCAGCTGTGCAGGGCAAAAGCGAGTCTTGCTTGGACAAGAGATTCACTGCTTATATTCTCTGTCTGACTGTGCATTTCATCTGCATTTTCTCTTAGTCATCTACCAAAATGTGTCTTAAAACATCATGGTGTATAGAGGGATCCTGTTTGCAGAGAGTCTATTTTGCTGTTTAAAGATGTTCTCCTGTTTCAAAGATCATTACACATCCTGAGATTATCTGCCAGCACATTTAGCCTGTGAGTCTTCAATGCCCTGTGGCTGCAGCCAGCCTTTCAGGGGGCTGCAGAGTCCTTCCAACCATCTCCTAACCACATAAAATTTTCTTTGTGATTAAAAGTCACTATTTTTGTTTTGCTTTGTTTGTGTTTTTGTTTGTCTGTTTGCTTTTTTGTTTATTTTTGGGTAACCCAGACACACCTTCTTTCCTTTCTTAATTATGCTTGCAGACTCTTGTATTTCTTTCTCCTTTCTGGCCCTAGTAGAAAGCTGCTAGCAGCCTGGCCCTCATATGGAATTTTTTTTTCCTATGTGTATGTATAGATATAGATTAGATATAGATATAGATATAAATTAGAAAGCACAAAACATTCTTCCTGGAGTACTTTTGAATTTCTCCTTTTAAAGAGTCAGAGTGAAAGTGTGGCAAAAACCTTTAACTGAAAAATGCAATACCATAACTTTCACATTACTAGTACATAATGTGTGAAGTGTGAAGTATTGTTCTCTCTTTTCCCAATGTGCTCTCTCTTTTTCTAATGCAGGCTGGATTGCCATTTTGGGAGCAATTTGGCTGCTAGTGCTAGCAGACATCCATGACTTTGAGATGATATTAAACCGAGTGGAATGGGCAACCCTTCTTTTCTTTGCAGCATTGTTTGTTCTCATGGAGGTAAGATTTTGTGATTTCTAAAGCCTGAGCAGATAGAACCAACTTAAAACGTGAATTTTGAGGACATGTATGTTGCCAGCCAAAGATGTCTTGCAGATTCAATTCTGCTAACAAAATGAAAATTGAATGCAGTCACAGTAGTATGGAGTGAAACGGTGGAGTGGTAGAAGCCAGATATTTTTGACTAATTTTTCACTGTAAGCTTGGTCCTACTCTCCTTCTGCTGCATTTGCTGTGCACATCCAACACAATCATTTTCCATAAGTGGAATTTTTGTTCCCAGGTTTGTCTCTGCTCCATTCATTCAGGTAGTTTATATATATATTTATGTATTTATTTTGAAATTCTTTAGACAAGCAATAGAAAAAATAAAAGAGCAAGAATAGACCATAGCTGAAAACTGCTTCTAATACTGTCAGCTACATGCTGGTTACCAAATGGCCTGAGAGCTTTCATGGGAGGATGGTTTGAAGGGATAATATCACTGAGTTTCAGTTTCCAGTTGTAATTGCAAAAGATTTTTTACTTGAGCTGTCTGGATATCTCATTGTGTCATTTTTGTGTATTTGTCTGTTCTAATAGTCTTTTTGATCCATCCATGTTTTATACTCCTTTTTTAATATTTATAATTAATATTATTTTTAATTTTTATATTTTTACATTACATTATATAAATTTAAAATAATACAATAATACAATACAATAATATAATACAATATATTTATATTTACCAGTTGATGTTTTTGATTCTTTGTTTTACTGTTTGATGTATTTGATTTAGTGGATTTAGTTTTACTCCAAATGTTTGGAGAAATCTTTGTATGAATATCCATATTTGTATGTCAATAAGGTGTCTGTGCATTTCCTAAAATATTTGGTATTTCTTAGTTGTTACTTTTTCCATTTAAATGATGTTGTTAAGTTGTAGAAACATGATTGATAAAACAAGAATAATCACTGGGTAGTGAATTGTCTTTGTGAGCAGTCTGGGAAAAGCCTGGAATAACAAATTATCTTGCACAGCTTTGCCCCTACTATACACTACAGTATTGGAAAAAACACAGACTTTGTAAATTGGGATCTATAAAAAAACAATTTATTAAGGAAAAAAAAAAAAAAAAGGGAATAAATTTGAAGCAAATACAAGCATTGAATAACTCAACTAAATCTAATTAATTCCAAACTGGAAGTTAAAATCTGGTCACCTCTGAAAAGATGAATAGGCACTCTGATTATCATTAGGAAGCTTGTTTGAGACCTAGTAGGTCTAAAATTCATCAAGGAAATACTGATGTATTGCACACTTATTAGCACAGGCAATTTTTAGTTCTGTGTTATCAGGTTCTATATATCCTTGTGTTTTCTAGCTCTCATAGGGAATCCATACTGAAGCCATTTTTATTTTGTTAGCTGCTGCTGTAACAGTCTATTAGTTGCATTCCCTGACGTATTTATTGTTTTAGCTTGAATTGAACAGTTTTGATTTGAGTGCAGTCTGACTGTACAATAACATAGTAAAACACACAGGAAGTTATTTGCCATTTACTGCCAGACTTCAGATATGACTGCTATAATTCACTGAATTTCAGTTCTTCACTTTTATGGTTTCTCAGGTCACCAGTGAATAGTTTGCTAATGAAAGAAAAAATTTCCTGGCTCTTTAGTATAACAGCAATTTATAGTCATGAAAGGCACTTATCCTGGGAGTCAAGAGAAAAAGTGGGAGACAGTATATTGACAGCAGTCATCATGACATACTGCCCATAAAAGGGTTTGATGCAAATTTGTGTGCATAAAGTTCAGTCTAAAATGTTACATGATTTTTTTTTTTTCTGCAGTAAAGCTCTAATCTTGAGCTGTCAAACTGGAAATCATATGCTGGAAGGCACCAATTAGTGCAGTAATGCTCATTCCTCTCAGGACACAGGAAGATCCAGGAGACCCTCTGTGCAGTTTACATCCTGGGGAAGCCAGTGGCATGGTACTAATTGCTGCCTTTCAGTTACATGCTTGCAGGCAATAAGTCTGGATATTATAGACATCTTAAAGTTGGTTGCATGATTAACACTGTCATCATATCCAACATGATGAGCTACCTGCAGACTGACTCTCTTGAAGGAGCAATGTGCATATCTGTTACTCACTTCCCTCATTCCCATCCTTTACTCACTTTCCTCTTTCCTGAACATATCTTCTGTAGTACCATGTCTGGATTCCAGAAGAAATTTTGGGTGATACTGAAAAGAAATACGTTGTGTTGATGGATAATTAAATAACAAGGCAGCACTGTTAACCAAATGTAACACTTAGCACTGCTTGCTGACGACTATGTGAGAAGTTTATTTTAAGGTGTGAACACAAAGCAATTGCAGAAAAGAAAAAAAAAAGACAATATTACTGCTTTTACATACATTTTAAAAATCACTTTGATAAATATTGAGTTAATATGGGTGGAGAACTCATTGAGAGCAACCCTGCAGAGAAGGACTTGAGGGTTCTGCTAGACAAAAAGCTTGACATGAGCCAGCATTGCACACTTGCAGCCCAGAAGGCCAACTGTATCCTGGGCTGCATCACCAGAGGACTGTCTAGCAGGGTGAGTGAGGGGATTGTGCCCCTCTGCTCTGCCCTTGTGAGGCCCCACTTGGAGTGCTGCATCCAGGTCTGGGGCCCCCAGCACAAGAAGGATGTGGGGCTGTTAGAAAGGGTCCGGAAGAGGCCACGCATATGACCAGAGGTTTGAAGCACCTCTCCTATGGAGAAAGGCTGAGAGAGCTGGGGCTATTCAGCCTGGAGAAGAGAAGGCTGAAGGTGACCTAACTGCAGCCTTTAGATTTTTAAAGGGGTCTTACAAAAAAAATGGAGAGTAACTTTTTGATCAGGCAGGCAATGATAAGACAAGGGGGAATAGTATTAAGATAAAAAGAGGGGAAATTTAGATTAGATGTTAGGAGGAAGTGAGGCACTGAAACGGGTTGCTCAGAGAAGCTGTGGATGCCCCATCCCTGGAGGTGTTCAAGACCAGGCTGGATGAGGCTCTGGACAATCTGATCTAAGGGGTGACACAGGTAGCTTAGAATCAAAATAGTAACTTAAGAATATAAAAATTTATTTGTTAAAGCCATGAAAAATGTCCTTATTTTTTAATGTAAAGGGTATGTGTATGCATCTTAAAGCTTTATCATCTGTTTTCTGAATGCAGCATTTTTAAATGTAGATGTACCTTCCCATGAGACGAGTTGTTAAAAGTAAATACAGTCTCTGGGTCATATTTAATATGTGGCACTACTGGCTCTGCTCTCCTCCTTGTTTTCCTTCTCAATGGGATGGTGTTCACTTAGAACTTCTGAGTGAGACATCCTGTCTTTTATGAGATACAGCTGACCTGCCTTTACCTATGCATCTTTTACTCATGTGGCGAGTGGAAAACTACCAGCCCAGCCATGGTATTGGTGCTCCTGCAGCATGTGGGTGCTGCTGCCCTGTGCTGCTGGTGGTACCCAAACAATTACACACTGCTGCCCAGCTGAGGAATTGCTGGTCTCAATGTCAGCCCCGCTGTCACTCTGTCATTACTATGTCTACTGTGCCATACTACTCGGTACCTATTAGGATCTTTGTCTGTCTCTGTCATGGGATTTGACAGTGTGTGAGTTCAATGCTGTTTTTTTCCCCGCAGTGATGTCTCTGAAGAGCTCTGTCTGACTGCCCGCTGTGCAGGTTGCACAGCATCATGCCATGTGAATGCTGACTTCTGCATCTCTGTGTGGTGATGCTCTCAGGCTGCACAGTGTTGCATCTAACTGATTCATTGTCATGGCAGGAAAATGGAAAGTAGACTAACCACCTTGGTCTGGGCTGCACCAAAAATGATGCAATTTTCTGCCCCGAGATACTGAAAAGTCAAAAAAATAGATATACCTCATTCAGCCTGGAAATAGTGCTTCATTACGAATTCTTGTAAGAAAGTAAAACAAAATCAATGTAAATTAAAGTCCCTTCTGAGATAAATTTACCCCCTTACCTTGTGTTTTGAAGGAATAGATCATACTTCTGGTGTGAGGACTCAGTTTGCCTTTCACTCCTATCTGCCCAAGGAGAGAACAGAACCAGAACCACTGGGCTGGAGTCTTGCTATGTCTTTTCATGCCTGGTAGTAACCATGGCTGTCTGGGGTACTACCCAGGTATCCCGCACAAATGAGAATAGTTCCCACAGGGAGGACAGGGCACTGTGGAGCAGGTTGTCCCCTGGCCCAGTGGTTACAGGGCTCTCCTTCTCAGGCTGGATGCTTGATGTGGGCATTGGGGAGCTGCTTTTCCTGTCTTATAGGTTCTGCTGCCTCTGTGCCAATTTTCATTCACCCAAAGCCTCTGGCCTGGTTTTAGCAGATGGGTAGTGTTAGTTTTTACAGGTGCGATGCAGCTGTTTAACAGAAAAATATATTTTGTTTTCTATTTTCCTTCACATAGGCCTGAACACAAGATGCCTGACCTTTTTAAATATGATACACTTCGGTCTACATTGTGGTTATGTCCAAGGTTTTGGGGCCACTGAATAAAAGTCAGTTGTCCTCAGGTATTCAGGAAAACTTGTTCACTGAAGAATGTAATCTTGACATTTCAGCCATTCTCTGATGCCTTTGCCCCAGGCTCTTGAAGCAATCCCACTAGTCTATCCACTACAACCAGCCCACTTCTGCAAATACAGCTACCATTTCTGTCTGTTCTTTCCACCAACTGCAAAGTTGCTGTAAAAGCTGCAAGAGATGAATTTCAAGATCTTGTGAATAGAAATGAATTGTGTATGCTTACATCTACTGAAAAAATGTGGCTTCACTAGCTGATATCTTTGTCTTTTTTTAGGCTTTGGCTCATTTGCATTTAATAGACTACATAGGGGAGCAGACAGCTTTGTTAATAAAGGTATGTTTAAAACATTGACAGTGTTTTTCAGGTAAGGAAAACAGTGGTATGCTAATAAAATGCTAAATAATATTTTTATTTTGGAATTTTATGTTAAATATTATATTTCTACATCAGTAATATTGAGAAGGTATGTCATACTTTTGGGTGGATGACATTCAGTGTGTATCTATGGGCAGAAGAAATGTTGCTATAAGTGCAAAAAGGAAGCCTTTTTTTTTTACAGCCTAATAAACAAAAAATCCCAAGGTGCAAACAAATATAAAGAGTAAAAGGGGAAAATTTGCAGTTACACAGTTAATTTGAGTATTTATTATTCTATCTTTATATTATATATCTTATATTTGAGTATATTATTATTCTATCTGAGAGCCTGAAGAAATAAAAAATGTTGATAAACTAAAACCATGAAGACCCTGTGTGATTGTGCCGTTAGGGGGACAGAGCAATACTGATCTCATCAAAGTTGTAACTCTTTCAATTCCAGGTTGTTCCTGAAGATCAGCGCTTGGTGGTAGCCATCATTTTAGTGCTCTGGGTGTCTGCTTTGGCCTCGTCTGTGATTGACAATATTCCGTTCACAGCTACGATGGTAGGAGTCGATACAGGTTTGACGTTTCCTCCTCCTGGTGCTGGGAAGGGAGCTGAGCCTGCTGGTTACAATTTGCTTTTTTTTTGACCTCTGCTATGTTGTAATTTACTTTATTACCTGAGACTCCATCATTATTACAAACTTACTCATGTTCTTTAGATGTCTGGCTGGCCATTGCTGCAGTTGTCTGTTGAACTAGTAGTTGCATTTGTAGTCGTCTATTGAACTAGTGCACTGTTTTAGCTGCGTTTTTGCACTTTCCTTGTTATATCAAAATAGATAGCTGAAAAGTAAAATAATCTTTCTGGATGGAAACTGTCATTATCCGTCTACTTCTGTCGGTGTTTTCTCTCTATTTGCCATGTAGTTATGCAATTTTTTAAAATACTTTTATAACCTTTTATAACTTCCATAAGTTATTAATTCAAAAAACAGCAAATAATATTAAATATAAAAATTGTTTTCAGCAGCTGATCCTAAATATCAGAAAAGTATCAAATTATAACAAATTAGGGCATGGTCAGATAGATTTATTCAATCAAGACCTGTATTTAAAGTGCAGTAATTCCTTAATTATGCCATAGGAATGATTCACTGTTACAGCATGTAACAAAAATTCAGAATTTTTTGGTGCTTTTTTTTCTGCCATTGTCATTGGGTGGCCATGTGCACCCTTAGCTTGAGTCAAGAGTTAAGACGCTTCCTACAGGGCATATGACAGGTTGGATGGATTTGCAACTATTCTATAATTATATGCTAATATGGTATTTTGGTCTGATCACCATGGTGTTTCCTGTGGAATAATATTGATTTAACAACAGACTGCAAGCAATATGTAGAAGGCAAAGGCTGGTTCAGGATGAATCACCTCCCAGCAAACACTTAAGGACAATTAAGCAATAATGCAAAAATCTTAACTTAGAAGGTTTTACCTCATATCCAGCTAGTCTATAAAAATTGGTTTTGAATAATAACAAAAAGCATCTCTATGCACATAGACCAAAAGGACTTTTAGAGATTTTGAAAGCAAACCTCTTTTAAAGACTGTGTGTTTTGTGGAATGGTACTGAAACACAGGAATCTTTTGGGTTGTAGACCATGGCTTTTGAATCTTTGAGGGATGTAAATACAGGCAGACAAGAAATGATTCCTGGCAACATTTTAGAAATTTCAAATACATATCTTTTCCATTCTATTCTGGGCCAAACCTAAGGCTGTTGCAACCTATTTTCTTGGAAAATAGGTGGAGAGGGAAGGAAGGAAGGAAGAAAAATGCAGGTATATTTTCATCTATGCAAAAGCTGTCAACAGCTGAGGTGTTATGAAATTCCTGTATATGGCAGACTGAAGCCAAGACCTAGCATTGGCTAGCTCAAAGAATGAACTAGGACTTTGGTCTTTGTTATTCTTCATCACAAAATTCCTGAAAAACTAAGTCACAGTTTTTTTTTTTTTTTTTTTTTTTTTTTTTTTTTTATGTAAGATTGTACGTGTTTTCAGTTAATATTATTTTTTTTTTTGTCTCTTTGGCACTTAGTTCCTACTGATGAAACAACAATAATTGCTTTTGGAAGGATATTTAACAGCACTCATGTCAAAGTTATAAACTCCAGATGTGGAGTATTACATGTTTTGAACCCATATCCTTTGTAGATTATCTTTTATCTAAATGGGTACAGTGTGTGTGTGCATGTAGTATACACAGTGCAACCAGTATTTCTCAGAAGACCTTTTATTTATTGACTTGTTTATTTACAGAATCAACCTGCAACTATGAAGAGCAGGTAGTCTTCCACACAGCTAATTCAGTCATTCAGCCACATAGTTCATTCACACTTTCACACTGTTACCCAGGGGGAATAAAAGCTTGGAGGTCAACCCCAAGTTGACCGTCAGAACCAGAGGATCATATTGGCATATGCATGGATATAAGTTTGGTTTCACCTACTGTAGAATATAGGAATATGGAAGATCTGCTATGGTATAACCTTGAATGATCCTGCCCTCTTCTGGCAAAAGCTGTCAGCTTCATGGCTGAGTCCAAACCTTTATAGTCATAGAATCATAGAATGGCTTGGGTTGGAAGAGACGTCATAGATCATCTAGTTCCATGCCTCCTGAGCAATGCAACCCCCTAGGTCAGGTTGCCCAGGGCCTCATCCAACCTGGTCTTGAACACCTCCAGGGATGGGGCATCCACAGCTTCTCTGGGCAACCTCACTACTTTCTGAATGAATAATTTCCTCCTAACCTCAAATCAAAATCTCCCCTCTTTTAGTTTAAAACCATTCCTTCTCATCCTGTTATTATCTGACAGAGCAGAGTCAATCTTCATCTTTTTTATTAGTCTCCTGTAAGTCCTGAAATGTTGTAAAGAGGTCACCTCGGAGCTTTCTTTTCTATAGGCTGAACAGCCCCAGCTCTCTCAGCCTTTCTTCATAGGAGAGGTGCTCTAGACCTCTGATCATATTAATGGCCCTCCTCTGGACCTACTCTAACAGCCCCACATCCTTCATGTGCTGGGGGCCCCACACTTGGATGCAGGACTCCAAGTGGGGCCTCACAAGGGCAGAGCAGAGGGGCACAATCCCCTCACTCGCCCTGCTAGACAGTCCTCTGGTGATGCAGCCCAGGATACAGTTGGCCTTCTGGGCTGCAAGCATACACTGCTAGCTCATGTCAAGCCTTTTGTCCACCAGAAACTTCAAGTCCTTCTCTGCAGGGCTGCTCTCAATGAGTCCTTTACCCAGTCTTTACTCATTTCTGGGATTGCCCCAGCCCTGGTGCAGCACCTTGCACTTTGACTTGTTGAACCTCATTAGTTTCACATGGGCCCACTTCTCAAGCTTGAGTGGGTCCCTTTGTATGGCACGCCTTCCTTCTGTTGTATCAACCTCATCACTTAGCTTCGTGTCATCCGTAAATTTGCTGACGGTGCACTCGATACATTGTCTATGTCACTGATAAAGGTATTAAACAGTTCTGGTCCCAAGACAGACCCCTGAGGTACACCACTTGTCACCAGCCTCCACTTGGACATAGAGCCATTGACCACCACTCTCTGGGTGTGACCTTCAAGCCTACTCCTTATCTACTGAATGGTCCACCCTCTCTCTCCAATCTGGAGACCAGGATATCATGTGGGACCTTGCCAAAGGCCTTACAGAATTCCAGGTAGATGACAAGTCCAGGTAGATGACAGAGAATATAAAAGACACAGAAAAACTGACTCTCTCCAGTGAAGCCCTCCAAGACGTCCATAAATCTCCTTCAGTGGTGAACAATGTATCTGCAAGACAATGGGGAAATTGGTCTTGTGAATTTTGCAGTCATAGCCTTAATGGACCTTATAATGGGTAGGAATGAGGGGCCATCAATTTCCTCCAGTTTTTTGAACCTACAGATGCCCAAAATCTGTATATCTGTGTGGTTTTCATAAATATCAGCTGTGTGGACTGACTGAGCAAAGAGTATTTGGAGGATGGCATCAGAGGTCTCTTCCAGTATTGAATTTACCCATCCCAAACTGATTAGCAACTGACCAGTAGGAGTAAGGGGAAACCGGGCTCACGGGGTGACAGGCTGTTTGACTTGTACATAGATAAAGATTCCTGAAATATCGTTCAAAGACAGTGAAAGGCTTGGTGACAGCTCACAGTTAAGGGCCCCAGCTCTATCTCTTCTGTATTCAAAAGGAGTGTATCCGGTGCTTGTTTTCTATATTCCATGGATGACAGTCTTACAGTCTCAGCTCTTCTGGCCACAAACCTCTAGCTGACTGTGGGCACAACCATTGCAATGGCAAGGGCACCCAAAAAGTCACAAACCTGCTTTTCTTCATGGGTGAGGAGGTGCAAGGAGACAAGCATCAGTTCATCCATGAAATGTCCCCAACACTGCCTCTGCAGCTGTTGTATGAGGTCTTCCACTCACCCCCCACAACAAGGTGTAGCATGTGCTGTCCAGACTTGGAGCAGAGGGGTAAGATGGGCTACAGACTCTTGTACAGCAACTCAGACATGGTGTGAAAACAGACAGGAGTAAGGGTCTCCAATGTGCGGTGACTGTGATGGGGAAGTGGCATCTTAACATCATTTGTGTAAGACACAGAAAGATACTGTGGTGATTTTTGGAAGGCCCTATAGACGCAGATGTGTTTATGTGTTACTTTTCCTGCAGAAAATTTGAAACCATATACTCACAGGATGCATTTAGCCCTGTGCCATACTGTAAATTCAGACTATATATCTAATTCAGAGAAAGCCCCCATAGACTGGAGGCAATGTAGATGAGAGTAGTCTCAGCTCCAGCTCTTTCAGTCTCCTGACCTTCTCCTATTACATGCATTACTTGCTAACATAGAAGTTGTTACGTAAAGTGTTTTGGCAACAGATGTGCCTGAGAAATGGAAGAATTCCACTCTACATGTAGCATGTAAGAAGGCCTGCAGCTTGACTTCTAAGGGGCATAGTTGTGTTAAACAAAAAGAGAAAAAAATACAGAGAGGTCTGTAAATATGATGCTGTTTCAGTAAAAAACAAGCAAGCAACCAACCAACCAAATAAAAAACTTTGAAGTGTGGCAGTCCAGATTTTCACTTCAGCTTTTTTGTTTGTACAGTGGGATAATTAGATTTATAATGACTTGCTTTGTGTAAAGAAAAATGAAAAAACTCTGGATGGCTAATGAATGGAAACATAGATGAAAAAATTCATTTTGTCTGATTTTGGATAAAGCTGACTGGTCCATTTTAAGTGTCAAATTTCACAGTATTAAATTTTATAGCTGTCCGTTTATTACCTTAATAGGATGTGAAATGTGGAAACTGTTGATCATTACTGAAAATAACTAATTAAAACATGAATGTATCTGAGACAGCACAACTAAGAATTCAAGGAAACAACCTGTTTTATGAATTGAAGTAATGAAAACAGATTTCAAAAATTGTTTCCTATAAGAAAATGTAAGCATTTTCAAGGCTTGTTAATTATCTATGTAGAGAAGTTAGGATTCCTGTTTCTCCTAAAACATAAGCACAATAAATTATCTGCAATCTTAAGAATAAAATCTATTTTTTTTAGTTGTTTTAAGATAGAAATGTTGTATGGTGCAAAATATTAATGTATTTAAGCATCTATTACATGTTGATATTTTTCAGCACCTCTCTAGCATTCTGCTCTATAAAAAAAATCCAAAAAAAATAGAAACAGAATTAGTTTATTATTTGAAGTGTCTTATCCTGATGTATCTTACCCTATTTTTTCAGTGCAACAGGGCAAAACTGTTCAAATTCTTCTTTGCTCTAGACAATAGTAAATCTGGTCCAACATCCCCTTCAAAATTGTCATACCGCATGGAATTCATATATATCACGGAATCACGGAATTTCTAGGTTGGAAGAGACCTCAAGATCATCGAGTCCAACCTCTGACCTAACGCTAGCAGTCCCCACAAAACCATATCCCTAAGCTCTACATCTAAATGTCTTTTAAAGACCTCCAGGGATGGTGACTCCACCACTTCCCTGAGCAGCCTGTTCCAATGTCTAACAACCCTTTCGGTAAAGAAGTTCTTCCTAAGATCCAACCTAAAACTCCCCTGGCGCAACTTAAGCCCATTCCCCCTCGTCCTGTCACCAGGCACGTGGGAGAATAGACCAACCCCCACCTCTCTACAACCTCCTTTAAGGTACCTGTAGAGAGCGATAAGGTCGCCCCTGAGCCTCCTTTTCTCCAGGCTGAACAAGCCCAGCTCCCTCAGCCACTCCTCGTAGGACTTGTTCTCCAGGCCCCTCACCAGCTTCGTCACCCTTCTCTGGACTCGCGCAAGCACCTCAATGTCCTTCTTGTAGTGAGGGGCCCAAAACTGAACACAGTACTCGAGGTGCGGCCTCACCAGAGCTGAGTACAGGGGGACGATCACCTCCCTAGCCCTGCTGGTCACACTGTTTCTGATACAAGCCAGGATGCTGTTGGCCTTCTTGGCCACCTGAGCACACTGCTGGCTCATATTCAGCTGACTATCAACCATCACTCCCAGGTCCTTCTCTGCCTGGGAGCTCTCCAACCACTCATCTCCCAGCCTGTAGCTCTGCTTGGGGTTATTGTGCCCCAGGTGCAGGACCCGGCACTTGGCCTTATTGAACTTCATACAGTTGACCTCAGCCCATCAGTGCAGCCTATCCAGATCCTCCTGCACAGCCTTGCTACCCTCGAGCAGATCGATACAGGCACCTAACTTGGTGTCATCTGCAAACTTACTGAGGGTGCACTCAATGCCCTCATCCAGATCATCGATGAAGATATTAAAGAGGACCGGCCCCAGCTCCGAGCCCTGGGGAACGCCACTAGTGACTGGCCTCCAACTGGATTTGACTCCATTTACCACGACTCTTTGGGCCCGGCTATCCAGCCAGTTTCTAACCCAACGATATAGAGGCAGTGAAACTGTATTCTGTACAGAGCTCAGAACATAGCAAGTATTTTATCATAGAATCATAGAATTACAGAATGGTTTGGATTGGAAGGGACCTTAAAGACCATTTAATTCCACCCCATCCTGCCATGGGCAAGGACACCTCCCACTAGGCCATGTTGCTCAAAATCCCACGCAACCTGGCCTTGAACACCTCCAGGGATTGGGCATCTACAATCTCTCTGAGCAACCTATTCTAGTGCCTCATCACCCTCATAGTAAAGAATTTCTTCTTTATATGTAATTCAAATCTACGCACTTTTATTTTAAAGCCATTACACCTTGTCCTGTCACTATACTTCCCACCTTTCCTATAGGCCCTCTTTAGGTACTGGAAGGCCACTATAAGGTCTCCCCAGGGCCTTGTCTTCTCCAGGCTGAATGACCCCAGCTCTCTCAGCCAGTCTGTGTAGGAGAGGTGCTCCAGACCTCTGATTATCCTTGTGGCCCTCCTCTGGACATGCTCTAATAGGTCCATGTCCTTCCTACATTGGGTGCCCCAGAGCTGAATGCAGTACTCCAGGTGGGGTCTGCAATGCAAGGGGGGAAAACCACTTCCCTTGATCTGCTGGTCATGCATGTTTTGATACACCTCAGGATACAATTGGCTTTCTGGGTGGCAAGAGCACACTGCCAGCTCACGTCAAGCTTCTCATCAATTAACACCCCCAGGTCCTTCTCCTCAGGGCGGTTCTCAACCCATTCTTCACCCAGCCTGTATTTGTGCTTGGGATTGCCCCAGCCCAGATGCAGGACCTTGCACTTGGCCTTGTTGTACTCCATCAGGTTTGCACAGGCCCACCTCTCAAGCCTGTGCAGGTCCCTCTGGATGGCATCCCTTCTCTCCAGTGTGTTGACCACTCTACACATCCTGGTGTAACTGGCAAACATTCAGAGGGTGTGCTAAATCCTACTGTCCATGTCACTGACAAAGATGTTAAAAAGTGCTGGTCCCAATACTGACCCTCAAGGAACACCACTCGTCACTGATCTCCACAAGAGATGCTGACTGCAACTCTTTGAGTGCAACCATTCAGCCAATTCCTTACCTAGTGAGTGTTCCATATGTCAAACCTATGTCTCCAATTTAGAGACAAGGATATCATGGGGGACAGTGTCAAATGCTTTGCATAAGTCCAGGTAGATTGCATCAGTTGCTCTTTCTCTATCCATCAGTGCTGTAACTCCATTGTTGAAGGCCACCATATTTGTCAGGCATGATCTGCCCTTAGTGAAACCATGTTGGCTGTCACCAGTCTCCTCCTTATTTTCCAACATTTTCCTTTTTTCCCTTTTTAAAAATGGGGTTATGTTTCCCCTCTTCCAGTCATCTGGAACTTCACTGGATTGCCACAACTTCTCAAACATGATGGACTTTGACTTAACTTCATCCACCAATTCCCTTAGGACCTGCAGATGCATCTTCTCTGGTCCAATGGGCTTGTGCACCTTTAGATTCCTTAGATGGTCTCAGACCTGATCTTCTCCTACAGTAGATGGATTTTCATTCTCCCAGTCCCTGCCTTTGCCTTCTGTGACATGGGCTGTTTGTCTAGAACACTTGGTGAAGACTGATGCGGATAAGTCATTGAGTACCTTGGCCTTCTCTGTGTCCCAGGTAACCAGGTCTCCTCTTTCCTTCTGGACAGGGCCCACAATTTCCCTAGTCTTCCTTTTACCACCAACATATGGAAACTTTTCTTGTTGCTCTTGATGTCCCTGTACAAATGTAATTCTAATAGGGCTTTAGCTTTCCTAACCTGATCCCTGGCTGCTCAGATGATTTCTCTGTATTTCTCCCAGGCTACCTGTCCTTTCTTCCACCCTCTGCTATGTTCTGAGCTCTGACCGCCCTTCCACCCTTTTTTCTGCTTGAGTTTAAGGAGCTTCTTGTTCATCCATGCAGGCCTCCTGGAGTTTTTGCCTGACTTCCTCTTGTTGGGATGCATCACTCCTGAGCTTGGAGGAGGTGATCCTTGAATAGTAACCAGCTTTCTTGGTCCCCTCTTCTCGCCAGGGCTTTGTCCCATGGTACTCTACCAAGCAGATCCCTGAAGAGGCTGAAGTCTGCTCTCCTCAAGTCCAGAGTAGTGAGCTTGCTGTGCTCCTTCCTTGCTGCCTTCAGGCTTACAAACTTTGCCATTTCATTGTCATTTAGCTTTACTTTCCCCACTGCCCCTTGTTGTTGGTGAGGAAGATTTCATACTAGAGAGGACGCTTTATGAAGTTAATTGTGTACTTGAAAGAGTGGACTGGGTTTCTGAAGTGACTTAGCTCATCATAGTTTGATTACTCTTAACTGTTTATGTTTTGGTGAAATTCTGTGCTAAACTAAAATAAATCTTTGCACCCACAGAAAGATAAAGCAGCAGTATTCAGACCATATTCCATTTGCTTGTTTCATATAATTTGCCATGAATGCAAAGGTCATGAACTGCCCCAGAACAAGATGAAGAGATTGAAACTGAGTTGTTGAACTGTAACCAGAAGATTTTTCCCTACTTTTAATGCATTGGAAAGTGAAGGCCCAGCTCCCTAATTAAAATGTTTATCAGGGTGACTGTTTATTGTATTTAGTTGCATAAACATGCCTGGCACCTGTGATAGCTGCCCACACATATTAAAATCAATATTTTTTTTTTTGTCAATATTTAAAAAATCTACCCTGGCAAAATATTTTGAATTCAATATGTACTTTGTGGGAAAATCCATGAACTCTATGCAAAGGTCTATGTTGCCAGTTTCAAACCTACTAGATGTAAACTTATCTGTGAATTGCTTAAAAACAACCCACAAAAGTCTGTCCATAAAGACTTAAAAAAGCAGGAGCTTAGTTATTAAGTCTTATGCATTTTATTTTCCAGAATGGAGAGGATTTTTATTTTTATTTTTTTCATGTTGGATATCCAGCTTTCTTTGTCTGAAGAACAAATGTGGTGAATCACGTAGTGATGCTCTGTGTGTCATTCTATTAATCCGCTGATATTTTTCTTCCCTTTTGAACAGACTAAACTCACAATGACGTTCCTTAATAGGTAGTCTTACTCATTTTTAAGACCTGTATTTTCCTAGTATTGTCATTTAAATAGCCGTGCATTTCTGCCCTTAGAATGTTAGGTGACATGATTTTATTACCAGCACGCTCTTTAATTTAATTGACATGTTTTATCAGCTGCATATGCTGGAGCCATCTGTTTATGTTTTTCTTTTATTATCGGAACTAAAAATATAGCCATAGTAAATCTTTGTTTTAGCTGAGTCTAAATACTATTTCCTCAATACATTGTAACAAGCAATTTCCATTAGCCACCTGGCTGGCAAGGTGACTTAGTCTCTGACAGGTCTTTGTTAGAAATCAGATAAATTTTGGCCAACTACTTCTTACCCCTAAAACTATCAGTCTTCATTTGCACTACTGAATATTTCATCAGTATCTCATGTTCTTAGTGCCACTTTTATTTTTGGATCTTCTTTCCCTTCTGCCCTACTGGAGTTTTCTATGTTCTTCATTTCAATGTTCAATTAATGTGTAAGACTGTACCCTCACAGTCTGCAGAGACAGACCAATCATCAACAGTTTGGGAAACTAGAAATAGCTTTTATTCTATTAATGTACATTCTCTGCAGTTTTCATAGAAAATATCTTTACCACATGCGGTTCTTAGCAAAGTGTGTGCTGTGAAAACCCATATTGTAGAACAGCAATGAATTCCTAAAATAAAGATGTAAATTGCTGCTTTACTGTCATGTTGCACAAATAGACAAGATGGGCAATATGACCTGATGACTTCTCTTGTGCTGCATAAATATGGGAAAAACATGAATGAGCGGCTAAGTTACCCTGCTTGCATGATGGGGATGCGTGATTACTTTTACAAATATTTTTGGAAAGCAGAGGGGGCTTACCCTGCTGTTGCTTATGAATCTTCTTCCACCCCAAGAGGCATCTCTCACTGACAGAGCAGCACTGTCTCTCCTCTTCGGTTTCCTCCCTACATATCTAGGGTTCAGCTAGTTAAGCTAAATCATCATCTCTGCTTGTATTTCAGAAGAGAGTCTTCAAAGGTTCAAAAGAGCTCTTACTTCTTGATCTTGACTAGTTAAATGTCACGCTCACGAGCAAGCTTTGTCATAAAAATAGGTTGATAGAATAAAGGTCTTGATTCAACTTGCTCTTTGGTAATCAGGAGTCATGGAAAAGAGTCTGTGGCAGCAAGGTGTGAAAATGTTAACTGTTTGGTCACACATTTGCTTCCAAAGTTTATGTATCAAAATAAATGTGAAAGCAAAATGCTGGAGGCCCTCTGTTCCACTTTCATCCCAGGAAAACTGGAAGGAAAAAGGCTTGTGAGGGGTTGAATAGATCCCCTCTGAAAAACAGAATTGAGACATTCAATTCTGACCCCCAATATTCTCTTTCAAAAAAAGGGATTGCCTACCACAATATAAATGCAAGGACTCTATTGAGAAAAATTACAGTATTTTATAAAATTTAGCTTGGTAGTAATTTACATATATAATTCTAGTCTAAAATCTTCCAGTTTTCTATTTTCCAAAGCATTAATTTAAAGTAAAAATTAAGCTTCCTCTATTTGTGGATGCTTAAATCTTGCTTAAATTTTCAGGATGATGAAGAGCAGAGAGGAATGAGAAGAAATATGCTGTCCTGCAGAATTATATATTTGGATTCAATATATTCCTAATATTATTAATTGTTAATACATGGTATATTTTCTAGGGAAGGTGGGCAATTGTATAAGAGTAATAAAACCCAACTCATTTTTTAAAAGCTTTCAGAACTATTCAAGATTAAAATGAGCATGAAATATTAGAATATATATACATTTGCATTTTTGGTCTTTTAATGTTTGTAACACACACTATGTATTTCCAAAATGTATACAGTAAAAAAAAATTTTGTTCACAAGGGTTGATTTTGACTAGGATAACTATATAGACAAATGTGCCAGCATCATTAAATAGTTGTGTTGTTTGTGCATCAGCTTTTATTCTCTCTCTATAACAAATTTAATGTCCTGTATACAATAGAGATTAATGACTAGTACCTCTCTATATCAAGTCTTTGAGGACACCCTCCTTTTTCCAGGTACGCTTATTATTTCTTATAGTTATGTTTTGATGTTTTAGTACTCGGAGACACAGAATCATAGAATCACAGAATATCCCAAGTTGGAAGAGATCCACAAGGATCATCAAGTCCAACTCCTGGGTCCCAAAAGGACCACCCAAGAAATCAGACCATGTGTCTGAGAGCATTGTCCAAACACTTGAACACAGCAGGCTCAGTGCTGTGACCATTGCCCTGGGGAACTTGTTCCAGTGCTCAGCCATCCTCTCAGTGAAGAACCTTTTCCTAAGACAAAGCCTGAACCACCTCTTTCTCAGCTTCAAGCCTTTTTCTCAGGTCCTATCACTGATCACCAGAGAGAGGAGATCAACACCTGCCCCACCTTGTGAGGAAGATGTAGACCACGATGAGGTCTCCCCTCAGTCTTCTCTTCTTCAGGCTGAAGTCATATAGATAGTAAGATGAGATAGTGAGTCATATAGAATGGGTAAGGGGGGTGATTTGGCTCTGCTGTCTTGAGCTATGTCACTCATTTTATTTAAATTCTGCCAATCAAGCAGTAATGTAGGGTGAAATGTGGTTCAATATCAAATTTTCCAGACTTTTTTTGCTAAGATTTCTCTTGCTAAGACTGTTGAAATAAAGGCTATAAGAAATTAATGCTATCTTCCTGAAAAGACATTACGATTTTCATTCCAATATTGATAAAGATGCTGTTTATGTAATCTAAAGATGGAATAATAATGGAAACATGAGTTTTTTAAGCTTTATTTTTTTTTTTATCTTTTTAGGGGCAGCACTTAGAAAAACTATGAAAAAGGCTGCATTCCATTTAAATTAATCGACAAATGTATTTGTACAATATGTATTGCAGCAAGCTATGTTCCAGCTTGCAAACTATCCTAGCATGGTTTGCTTTTGATGCTGTTGTATATGTTGTGTATTTTTTTCTAACCCTTTCATAGTCTGCATTTTTTTTGTCACTTGGGTTAAATATAACAGTAAATAAAGCTGAAGTTTGAGGTATTTGTAGTGCAAAAGTGTTGCCCAATATGTAATTGCATGAATGAATATGATAAAAATATATATCTAAGGTGATTTTATGGGAAGCAGAGGTTCCCTTTGTAACAGCCTGTTTATGACCCTTATCTATTTAAAAGGTAATTGCTCAAGCACTAAGAGATGTTATTGGCTTTAATTGCTTTGCAATATCTATTTAAAAGCTCTTGCTGGTGATCAAATTTCCTAATTCTTCATTGCTTTTGGGTCATGAATGTTCTGAAGATGGAAATTAGAACACTATTTGTATTATACTTACTTTTATATAACAAAAAAATGATGCTAGTGACTTTTGGAGCCTTTGTGACGTGTAGTTGCCAGAATATTCCATAATGTTTGCAAAAACTTGGTGCACTCTATGGATAACTAAATATTTTTATCTGAATCACTAGAAAATTAACTGAATGTTTTGCATTCATTTTTCATCTGATTATTTAAAACTGAAACTTATGGGGTGGCATTCCTTGTTAGAAATATCTCTTCTTTACAGAGGTTACATGCATGCTAGATCTAAATTCAAGCATATGATGGAGATCTATAGATCTTCCATTCTCTTTATAACCATAACTGCTATACGTTGGTAGACATGAATTCCTTTAAATAAGGGAAACACCCAAATTTAACTGTACATAAATATATATTCCTAAGGCATGTTTCAGTACTTGTCTCTTGCTGAAAAAGCAGACATTTATGGGAGCAGAGATCACTGATCTAGCCTGCTGCCAGTTAATGTACTTAGAAGCATGACATCACTGATGATAATTTTAACATAGATAATTAATTTTTATGAAGATTTTTTTTTTTTTTTAAATCAAGTGGAAGGGAAGCAATATTATGTCAAGGAGATACCAATAAAACCAGAGGGGTCAAGTTTGTATTTGCACTCCTGAAATATTTTCTTGGGCTTAAAAATTTCACTTTCTCTTTATGCATTGCAATGCATCTTTGTGTTTTAAAGAAGATAGAGTGAATTTCAAACCATGAATTTCAAACCTTTGATTAGAGACTTTCTTCTAAATAGTTTCAGTGTCTTCAACCAGTAGGGATTTATGAATCACTTAGAGCTCACAGAGCGGAGCTCCTTCAGTAAACAGAGAGAACCAAACTTTCTGATGGGAGTATTGTGCATGTCTAGCTGCAAATACTAAGTGGAGAGTTACCTGAATGACTTTCTGCCTGGTATCTACATTCCACTTCTTGCTTCTCACATCCTTCACAGTGCTTTATATAGGGAAGAGCCCCTGGAGGGCCACAGGGCTCTGCTTTCCACACAGTTCTCATCAGTGAGGTATGAAAATAGCATTACTCGGTCTGCACTTAGGATCCTGCTGGCAACAGTTTTAGGATTGACCTCAAAAGTAAGAAAATAGGATTGTCATCTTAATGCACCTCCACCATGTCTGCAGGGCAGTGGATGGCACAAGGTCATCTGGTTTAAAAAGTGTTTTAAAAAGTCCTGCATGGTTCAGGGTTGTGTCCTACAACAAGAGAGTTAATGTAGTATAACAGGATACTTGCAAATAATTCCAAGGAGCTAATAATTGGCTTTGGTTCTTACAAAATTACACAGCAGGAAGAAATGCTTTATTTAGATTGAGCAAGATGGCTTATTCTGGGATTTCAGTATTTTTGTTTAAATTTATTTCATTTTATGATGAAACATAAATATAATTGTGGTTTGAATTGCGTATCATGTTCTGGCAGCAGTGGTTTGAGAGAAACAAAGTTTATGGGGGGAAATGATTTTTTTTATTACTGTCTTGTGAAAAAAAAAAGAATATCAACAACAAAAAACAAACAAAAAAAATCCAGCAAAAACAACAGACAAGATACTGGGCATGCTGACTCTTCTTTAGGCCTGAAATAGAAGTACCCATCTTCAGGCAATGTACAGTTCAGGAATAATTACTTAAACATTACCTTATCTATGTTAACCTATTAGAGGATTTAAGAGGAATGATTAGCACCAATGGCAGGAGAGAGGGAGAAAGAAAGGATTGTAATTCTTCATAAAGCCAATATATTGATCCAGTCAGTAAAGGGGAGCATTATTCAGTCATCAAATTGAGAACATTTTTCAGGAAGTGGCTGGTCCATCTCTGAGATCACAGCCCTTGAGGGGGACCTTTGAAATACATCCAAATGACAAATCAGAGGATTAAAAGTCATAACTCTAATCACTACTGAAGATCCCGAATTCTGAGAAAGCATTCAGCTTTAGGCAAATTACAGTTATTTACGTACATCCCTTGCCTCTTGGTTTCTTAGTGTTCCATGTTTGCTTATTCTTTCTCTGTCCTTTGGTCCCACAGACATGTTAAAAGCAGATCAATAGCATTATCAACTCTCACCTTGCTAATAACTCTTTCTCTACAGGTATTAATCATGCCTTTCTTTCAAAAGAAGCAGTTATACAATAAAGTGGAAGTATAAACAGTTTTCCCCAATCAAAACTCAAGTTGCGTAGCTTTGAAGGTTGCTACTGACTAAGATTTGGTGTTACTAGAAAGCTTGCCTGCTGTACTTTTTGGCTCTACACCAGTTGCCTAATGAAATCTTTTATGTTTCCTTACAAACCTCATTTGACTTACAAGTTGTGTGTGTTTTTTTTAAATAATTTATTTTATTTGCTAAAAATATTAAATGAAATTAATAAACATTTGCAAATATTTCCCAGGAGAACAAATATACATTTTCTGGTAAATGTAATATTAGACTAAAAAGCAGAATAATTCAGCTCTACTTGTGAATTCAGAAGCCAGCTGCATTGATCTTCTTTCTCAGTGTCTCCCTAACAGATCAGACACATTTAATTATAAAAAGAACTCAGGAATATTTTAGTTATTGATGCATGGTATACAACCAGGTCGAGGTCTGGACATCTCTCACAGCTGTTTCCAGGAAGAAGAGATAGATCTGTCCTTCAGGTTATGGGAAGTGGAAGGGGAATTGCTTATAGTCACTGACAGTTCCCAGTTGAAATAGAAGGCTCAATGGGAGGCAATCACAACCTTAAGGGATCTCTGGTTTTGTAAGCAGTCAACCAGTGCCAGGGTTGGCTTGACATTGCCAGTAACTTCTCTTGAACTGCAGGACCAGCACAATTAGTGGGAAAAACTGAGCAGAAAACAAGAATATTAGGCAAAGATGCTCATTGAAAAACAGTTATACTTTAGACTTGCTCGTGTTTTCAGTTTTTGACTTAAATTGATTTTATTTATAACGTACTGATGGTTGGGTAATGTCTCCTGAATTTCACTCTCTCCTTTTCTTTAACCATAGATTCCTGTGCTTCTCAACCTGAGTAAAGATCCTGACGTTAACTTGCCTATGAAGCCATTAATCTTCTCGTTGGCCATGGGTGCATGCCTTGGAGGTAAGAGCCTATGCAAGAAAGCTAACATGAGGCAATAACTTTGAAATTATGATATGTATTAACTAGTTCAAATACGTCCAATGATTTTGTTATGCAAAACATAGGGCCTCGTGCAGCTCCTTTTGACTTCAAAGGACTCCTGGATAAGGATCCCAGCCACTGTCTGCTGCATAAACTACAATAGGATTTTTGCAGTCTGTGTTTGAAGATGGTATCTGCATAAAGTACAAACACACAGAGCAGCAGTCCAGATGGTGCTTCTGGGGTTCTGACCTTTTGAGAGAGAAAATACAAAGATACGTTTAGCTTCCAGAGCAGAGGCCCATCATTGTTCATTGAAAAGGTACATAAAATGTATAATAGCTGAGATCTGAAGGCTTGATTCAGGGTCTATTGAAGTCACTGGGAGGTTTTCTAGCTTGCTTACAGAACTGGGTTGACTATCCATTTGCTGGCCTATTTAGCACTCCTTACTCTGTGGAAGATCTCACTGAAATATTTGGGAAATTTACCTCAAATAAAGAAAGCTAATAGCCATTCTTCTAATACCCATATTGGTGTTAACTTGGGATTTCTTGTATTTGTCAGTACACTACCATAAAACAAGCAGATGGCTTCATGACTTCATTTATTTATTTATTTTTAGTTAAAAATCTATCATGTTTCCACAGTAGGTCCAAGATTTCCACTCTATTTGTTATAACAACAAAGAAGAATAGCAATCCGGTAGTTTTTAAATTAATGTTTATACTGGATTACTCTATGTTCTACTAATAGCTTATGAAAGTGTTTTGATGCAAACAGCAAGTGTACTAAGTACAATTGAAATGTATAAGCTTTTAATGAGAAGTAGAGTTAGCATTGTTTTTAACTAGTGAGAGATTTAATGCTAATTACATTGTATTGGTCTGTGTTCTGATCCATAAATATTTAGACAGTTAGGTTAAATAACATTAAAATGGATAGTATTCTGCAATGAATCCACCCCTTCCTACCTCTGAAATCCTCCAAATAGTTTCCTTTACTTTATGGAGATTAAAACCAAAACCAGTTTTGTGTTTAATACAAGTTCTGGTTTGTTTATTTAGCTAAGTGATTGCTAGTACAAGTGACCTTAATACCTAACAAAGATTATAATGATGTAATTTACAGATTGAATTTTAAGAGCGTGTTGCAAAGACAGGTCAATTTATACCAAACAAGAGTTATTCATTTTAGGAATGTCTTTTTGTACTCATCATTACTCATTATATTGTGACTTTAATCGGCAAATCTGTTCCTCTTTAAAACCAGTGATTTGAATAATCAGCATGTCTTTATATAGATGTTTGCCATAAAATATCATCTTTCTTCTCAATTTGCTAATCATCAAAGATACTGATTTCATTAAACTTTCAGATATTTAAAAAAAAAAAAAAAAAAAAGCATAAGGTATGTAAAGTTGGCCAGATTACACTGACATATTCTGAGTGGGAAGCACTTCACCAGCCTTGGAGCCTTTACTGTATTATCTTTCATCTTTAGAAACATCAGTTGATATTCCTAAAGTATCAGTTATTGTATTAACCCAAATACCTTTAATTTGATTTTTGAAGGGCTGCTGGGATTTTAACACAGACTTCTGTGTGTATGCCATATGAAACAACAATAACAATATAAGCAGTACCATAAGCGTTGTTTGAATTCAAGGTAGTAGAGATACATGTACATAGGAAGTTCTCACGTATTAAAATAGACTACATATAAGTACTCTGATAAAAAGTTAGAGCATTATCATTGTTTGTGAAAGCTTAAATACTCCAAATAGTACTCTATTAGGATAAAGCTGAGTGAATTATGACTTATACTGGCAAAGGTCTCATGAGAATGTTAGTCTGAAGGTTAATATAGTCCTGACTTTCCCTTTTCAAAACCAGAAGCTAATGGATGGCAGTTTATTCTTAAGAAAATATTTTACTTTGAAAAATCTCATAAACCCTCAAAAAGTGGAAGAGAAGGAGCTTTTTAAAAGCAAACAAAACCCAAACCAACCAAACAAAACCCAACCAACCAGCCAACCAACCAACCACAACAACAACAACAACAACAAAAAACACATACCAAAACAAAAAATTCATATGGCCTTTAAAATTATTTCCAAAATAAAGGCTTATCAGCACCGAAGTGATATGAAAGAATCCTCAGGATCTAATCTCATTTTGTAATAGGAAACTGAAAATTATATCATTATTGTCTGATGCCTAAGGCAAAAGATTTTATCTTATTGCTCCTTATGCAACCAAAGGAGTTTGACAAACAAGACATTTTGTAAAAGTGCCTGATTAAATAATACATTAAAGGCATAGATTTCAGAGGTTGTTGTTTACTACATAATACACAGCTTCTGTACTTGTAATTGGATGGTGTTTCTTGGGTTCAGGGTAAACACTGCCGTATGCTTACGTGACCATGAAGGGAACATTATCATTTGTGCTCATGTTGGAAATACTGTGCAACATGTTGTCCTGGAAAATTTCCAGTGGGTACAATTTTTCTACTGTCACAAACTGCACAGCCACCTACTGTTTTGGAAGATGATGGGATGAGAAAAGACTGTAATTTTCTTTCATTGCTTTAGCTGTTGTCCTGGAAATGAAAGGATTGAATCAATCTCAAGCAAGATAGAGAGACCTTTGCCAGTATAACTACCATATTGTTGTCATCTTCACCAGTGTCTCCCAAAAGAAAGCTGCTGCTATTAAATTTCTGTCTTTCATGGCATTGGGTTCAGAGATAAGGAGTAACTGAAAATAGCACAGATGATCCTTGTTCTGTAAAATGTGTATCTGGAAGTGAGAAGGAATGAAAAAATCCTGTCTCTTAATAAAGAAAGCCAACAAGACTGGTGGCCATTGGCAGTTCCTGGTGAGGTGACCACAATTTTGAAACCTTTCGGTCTTCCACAGAATTTGCAGCTCCATTCTGGCAGAAATTTTCTTGGTCAGGTCAGGTTAATCTTATGCAGTTAAAAAGTAAACATAGTAAATTGCCAGGAGATCTAGTTCTGGAAATTTAGAGCTAGATTATCTCTAAGATATTAAAGATAACACAATTATCTTTAAGAATTTATATGAAGTTGTAAATTAGGAGTCTTGCTGCCCTGGGCTCCTTGTTTTGTGCTGGGGAGACTGGCATTTCCAAGAGGCAGATGTTTACTCATCCACTGAAAATGTGAGACATTCTCTGCAGAGTATGTAGGAGCCCTTAACGTACAGAAATTCAGGAGCTCAGAGGGATATCCAAAGATAAGTCAAATGAATTCTGGCCTCAGGGCCTCCTGGTTTGTCAATTTTTCTGAACGCTGAATAGCCCTATTAGCTCATGTCTGTCTGGTCATTAATGGTCAGGATGTCTATGCAATAGATTGAAAAATTGTATTGCTTACTTTTTTTTTTTTTTTTAATGTATTATCTGCCAGTATTTCAATTGTGCTTTGACTATGAGGGAAAGACAACAATAAGTTTAAAATAAACTGAAGGAAACAAACAAGGAAATAGCTTCAGTCATTTTCTGCGGTGTTCTGGTGTTCTGACAAATATATTCATATTTCTTTTTCAGGAGATGACATTGAATAAAGCTTTATTCATTAATGCTTCCTATTCTAGTACATGATGAAATTATGGTATCTCTTGAGACTGAGATGTACATAGGCCTTCCAACAGTGTGTAGAGAATGCTGCTCTGAAATTTTGGAGCATAAATGAAGATTGCTAGTTCCAGCAATTTCAGAACAGGAGGAGCTTTAATCGTGTAGATTTTATTGATTTATAAGTTGTAAAATAACAAGAAATATGGATTCAACTCAATTTGAGTAAGTGCACAGTCAGAAATGCACCTGTTAAGACTGTTCAATTGTGTAGGACTAGATTCTTTAGTGAGCTGAAGAGGTTATAGCTAAGACATTGCTTGAAAGGATTTTGTACATTTGACATTTGTACAGCTGGCATTTATTTGTCTTTTTATCTCTCTCTCTCTCTTTTTTTTTTTTTTTTTTTTTTTTTGATTCATAAAACGTACGTTTGCAAAAAGAAGAAAAAAAAAGCTTGAGTTAAAAGTTGACTGAAATCATACTTGAAAGTCACTAGCATTTGAGTTCTCTGTTGCTAGTGTAAGAAAAGTATATATCTGCTACAGTAAGTACTCCAGTAGTCTAAAGGGAGCATTTTCTGTGGCTTATAGTATTGTGCTATTTTTTTTCTCAGTATATTTTCCTGGAGGACAACACCTGAAAGTTGTCTTTGTCATAATTCTGCTGACAGAGGCAAGCTCTAGGATGCATACAGCTGTATTGTTCTTGCAAGCTTGGTTGTACCTTGAGAAAGGAGGCGAAAAGAGCATTTTTCTTCTAACCTTACAGGGTCAAAACCCAGGTGTGACTAATATCCATTATCCACAGGACAATTACAGCTATTAAAAGACTGAAACCCACACTGCAACTAAAAAAGTTGGATTTCTCTTGGTGGTTCAATGCTGTAGCTGTTCTGTCTCTTGGCAAGCCTCTTTACATGCCTGATGCAGATTGGACCATGCACAGTGGAGACTTACTCATTTATTATTCCCACTGATTCTGCTCAGTAAAATCCTAAACTAGCTGTAAAGCTTCAGGCACGGTGAAGCTATAAATCTAGAAATATTGTTTATATTACTAAATCAACCCTGCTTCTTTGCAATATGAGGGAAAAGTAAAAGCCTTCAATAAAACATTAAAATATATAATTCTTAATTAATATTATGAAAATAGCACCTCTGTAGATCCTTTTGAAGTTCAATTATAGTTGCAACAGATCACATTTGTTTAAGGCTTTTCAATTTGAAATGTTCAAAAAGTATGCCAAAATCCAAAGTGAAAACACAGCAGTTGAGGCGTACTACTCAGCAACTACTAGTTGAGTACTCACCAACTGCTAGTAGGAGTACTACTACAAAATTAATTGTTGTATACAATGGAATGTAATTGAAACTGTAGGAAAAAATAATCTGTTGAGAGAATATATTTACCTAAGCTTGAATTTAGCCAGGATGCTGATATTGCAAGTTTCGGTTGTTTCTAAAGGTCAATGGAGTCTTTTGAGGATGTGAAATCCTGAGGTTCAGTTCTATGTCTGTGGGTGAGACACCTCTGACTTGGTTAATTTTTTTGTTGCTTGTTATACAATTTATAATCCAAATAAAAACTAGGACCATAGGGAATCAATGAAAGTAATATGTGATCTTTCAAAAGGAAAAGGCTGCTACTGCTCTTGATTTTAAAAGGCAGGCAAGACAAATGAGGAAATTCAGTAAGTGTCTCAGTTTTAAAGATCTGTGTGGTGTTTAGCAGTATTATACCTTTAAATTTTACATATCAAGAAGCAAATACAGCAGGTGTTTTATATATCTTATCCTAATATCTAATTTCCTTTCTGAATATACTTTACATTGTTTCTGTAGTGTTTGCTGTAATGGAAAGAAGTAATTTGGACTTTAAACAATGACTCCAGTAAATGGTAGTACTGTTTGCTTTTTCTTAATGAAGATCTCTCTTCAGGTATTAACTGAATGTTTCATTTTTGTTGTAGCCCTAAGAGCAGTATCATCAGATATGAGCACAAGAAATCTTTTCTCTGCATCAGTATTCAAGTGTCCAAAATAATCTCATGCTGTTTTATGAAACAGACAAGACCTTCAACCTCCTATAAAAATCCAAGTGCTGTTTTTCTTAGCTTTTTCATGACATTCAAACTCTGGGGCATCTTCACACTTTTTCGGTATGAAGTTCTGCTTAAAGGCCAGCAATGCTTTAAAGTCTGTGATGTGAGAGCCAGGCTCATTACCAATGTACCTGCAGCTAGAGGAGATTCTCTAATCTTTAAGATTACTGAAGATAATCCTCTGTGACATGGAAGAAATAGAGAATAAAGCTGTGAATGTAAAATGTAAAAACAGCTAAACCTCAATGTGTACATTTGATGGACATATCGATGTCTGTATTAAGGAAATATCAGAGGCCTGCTTGGCTTTAAGACATTGAGTTAATACGGAATCAAAAAACATATTGAACCCAGTCAGTTTTTCTTAGCAAGGCCATTTTTCTAAGCTTGAAAAGAGTTATCTTGGCAGACACATATATATATATCTATGTATGCATGTTATTAAGGGTAAAATATGAAGTATATGGGGTAGAGGACATGCTATTTCATGTCATCTGTACTGATGAGGATTTATAGTTCAGATGGTAAATCTTAGATTTTAAAATGGAAAGGAGAAGAATATGTATGTAATATACAGAATTCAGTAGTATTCAAAAGTAATTTTTAAAAAGAATTTGCACCAAACATAAGCTCACTTCATAAAAATGCTTACATTGCTGATGAATTTGAAATGATCGTATTGTTTTCAATCTGTGTAAAATAATTGCTTGCTAAAGAGTTCTGCAAATTAGAGAAAGGTTAATGATCAGTGCTGACAGCAGAGATGACATCGAAGACTCCTGCAAAGCAGAGTTTTGTTTAATTTTATTTCCTTGCTTTGTGCATTTATCTATCATAAATTATGAAGGGTTCTTCTTAGAAGCCTTGACCATTTCTATTTTTAGAATAATATAGAATATTTAAACTCATTATTTTGTATTACTGAGTCACTGCAATATGAGAATACAGACTCTACACAGCTGTCAGCAGAAGAGGTATATTCAGTTAGAAGGTAGCATTTGGGCTATCAGACATAACAAGAAAAGGAAGCTATAGCAAGCTTTGAAACTCTAAGCGTAGAAGATAATACTGGCCTCTCCTTCTCTTTCTCCTCTCCTCCTTCCACTCTCACTGCAGGCACTTTCCAGACAACACACCTTTTTTTTTTTTTCTTTTTTTTTCTTTTTTTCTGGAAAATAAATAACGTGCTGCTTGCAGCAGTGTTGAGTGGTGCAAAAGGAAAATAATATCTCTGTCTCTGATATAATTGATTTATAGTGATGAATCAGATAATCAATCAGACACTCTGTGTGACACTAAAGAAAGTTATACTGGTACCCTTATTACCTATACATATATTAATATCTGCAGCACAATTGCAGTTAATACACCTAAAACAAATAAGGGTAATGAGCAGGAGTTGTGAACTCTTTTTAAGCAAGGCACTTGAATCGTAGCAAAGCGTAACAGCTAAGCTCCAATTGAAAGTCAATTTGTGTAAAGATGGAATCTGAATTTTAAGCACTGAACATTCTAAAATAACTTAATGGAGGGACATTTAGTTTTGAATAATATTACATTGTTCTGCTCACCTCTGAAGTATAAAGTTGAATAATATACTTTTATTTTGATATTCCTATGGAACTATTTTTCAACATTTGGTCCCTAGTGGTGCCATATGTGGAGAAGCTGTGAAATTGAGCAGACAATTTAAATGTCAGTATCTAAAAATTAGAGAGAGAAAAAAAAGTGTAACCTGGGATTTGTGTGCCCAGGAAAATTTTAACTTTTACTGTCATAGAAGAAAGAAAACAATGAGCACTGAATAAAGTAATAGTTACAGCAGCTTTACAGCTGGCAGAACAGTAGTAGTAGTAAAGTAGGACAAAGTTCACATGATTCAAGATGTTGAATTGAATGGTTAGGTCAATGAAGCCTTTGGAAAAATTAACTCAAAACTGTGATTCACCTTCAGTGTTTTCCCTGTAAATTTCACATCTAGGCAATTGGACAGAAATGTCCAATTCAACATGTTTCCAAACAGGTAAAATTAAAATAAGTAAATAAATAAATATTGTATAATTGAAGTCTGTGACATATAACTATGTTCAATGAGTTCATGCAGGCCTTTTCTCCTTACTGCTTATGAGCTGAGGATTCTGGTTATTGTAAGGATTGGTAACAGTTTACATGGCCTTAATTCTTTATCTCTTTATTGATTGCAAATTTGATTATCCAGGGCTTGTTTATTTTTACTCATAAACAATATTAAAAGATATTCAAGAGTTGTACACCCTTAAGACATGAATATAAGTGGCTCTGTTTAATGAGGCAAATCTGGATTAGATTAACGTGAAACAGAAAATTAGTGAAAGCTGTGAAGGTTGTCACCTATAAGGGTAATCAAAATTATAACTGTTCAGTGTTCAGTTCTGTAACCAGGTTTGTCACATTTGCTCGGGATGTGCTTTGAGTATAGAAATGACATGCTATGGAAAGAAAGCCACACACTTCAGTCTGCTTATTCTTAACTGAATTAAGTGCATGGAAGACTGCATAGTTTTGAAAACGTATGGAAAACAAGGAGCTGGCTTCCTTCAGTAGGTTTTGTGTAGACACTATAATGAGATTGTTTACAGCAAAAAGCAGGTCTGAGAAACCTCATCCTGAAATTATTCATGATTCTGTGGTGAACTCCTGGCTTCAAAATAAGAATATTTGCCTGGGACAAAGCAGTACACAGAACTGTGCCTGTGCAAAACTGTGCCTTGCATAGATGTTTGTCCAAGGCTAAGGGTAAATCTGCTTTCATGGCTTATGTTGAGTGCTGCATATGTCTTTTACTGTGGCTACAGGACAGTGATTTTTAGCTTTGCAATTGAAATAATTGGATTACAGAAAAATGATAAACACTTTTCTCTACTGGCACATGGCTAAATAATAGCCTTAGCTCAGCAGTTGTTATGAAAGCAGTGTAGTCTTTTTGCTTCTGCATTAGCTAGCCAGAGATATAGGGAAGAGAAAATGCAGAAAGTCTGTTGGTTAAGTCCATGTGTAGCTTGCTATCTGCTGTTAGGCCATGTGGAGAAGTGGTGTGTTAAGGACAGAAAAAAACAAGACCTTTTTTTTTTTTTTTTTTTTTTTTTTTTTTTTCTCTCAGAAAAGAGCAATCCTCTTTTAAACTTGCTGTTGCACAAGGTACGATCTCCTTTATATTCTGAGAAACCATTTTTATGAAGGCTGTTCATGCCAGGCGAAATAGCTTTATTGGTGATAATCCCTTTCCTTTGATTTCTTGGTGCTTTGAATAAGAAACACAGATTCTGCCAGACACTTTGAGGGTGATTCTCCAGGCAAACATATTAAGAGTGCAGCAGACCCAAGGGTTAGGTTTTTCTTCAAGGGCAATACCAAAGACTCCTAAGAACTGATGGTACTTGGATGTAATAGATGTGCTGCTACCAAGTAAAACCAACAGCTGAGAATGAGGTTTAAAGTGAGAGGAAACATTACTGATGTAAACTGTCTCTCCCTTTGCTTATTATGGTTCTTCCCCAATTTCCCAGCTCCTTCCTTTGGTAAGATTAATCAGTTCTCCCCAAAGTATTTTTCAGTGCATTGCAGATTGTAGCCACGTGGATGAACTTTGTTTACCAAGGCAGAGGCCTGCTGAGCCAGGGAGGTGCATTAGATATGGTATACCAGTTCTAGGCTTGAATTTAGTAGTCTCTACAGGGCTATATCAGAGTGTAATAACTGTGAACACTGTGTTGAGAGGAAGTAGTGCAAATGGAAGTAAAAGGCTGGAAGAAGCTGGTCTGTTAGATACTGCAGGTATCAAATCAGACTTACCAAACTCTCTCAACATCTTCCCACTTGTTTCTCTAAGCTGGATTGATATAGAAAGACATGTTTAAATAAGTAGGTTTTGGTTTTGGATATTTTATAAATGAATTTATTTTAAACTACAACTGTTGAATACTTTCTTGTACTTGATTTTGCATTCCCTAAATATATTCAAAGTAATTTGCTGTGAGAAAAGATATTTTTATGTCACCTTTTCTAGACAGAAATGTTCAAAGACCTTCTACTGTGCTTCTGAAATAATTGTGCAAAGCTAGGGCATGTCCATAGAAAAATGATCAATGATCCATAAGGATTCCTTCATTATTTTCTTCTATATAGCCTGCATAGCATTGGCACTTTAACTGACATGTCTGGATCTTTCTATGATCACACATCAAAGTGAATATATATGTATATATTTTTTGCATTAAGAAAAAATATTTTATTGATTTCATGGTTATGAATTGTTAAGCATAATTAGCATTGACAATAATGACTGCAGTATACCAAGAAAAAAAGGCAGAATAGGTATGAAAGATAATATTTATGGTTTACCTCAAACATATCACCTACTATGGACATTAGAAATATTGCATTTAATTCATTGTAATGAATATAGTTTCTTGATAACTATATGCTCTGTGATAAAGGATGAGTTACGGTAGTCATCAAAACTGATATACTGGTTATTACGGTGTTGTACTTTGATACAGTTGACCAATGTGCTATTACAGCTTGAGCATACAAGCAAATAGGATTCTTTGCTATGTTTTTTTTAGATTAATTATTCTTAAGATTGAAGATGAAGTGATGATGAGTTGAAGATTCTGTGAAAGCCTAGAAAATACTTATTCTTCATTTGCATCAATTTGAACAAATTTAATGTGTATAGGTTCCCATGTACATGTATCTAGACTTGACTTATCTGTGATTCAGAGGTCATGGTTTCATTATTTCACTGCTCAGTTAAATGCCTGCCATTGAGATGGATGTTCCTTGGAGGGGAAACAAAAGTTTGCTTTGGTTGTTAATTTCAGTGCGGTTCTTTGAAGCCTGCTGAGCCAATACCTAATTAAACTGTACACACATTCTGAACGAATGAAAAAGAAATACCACTTCTTTCAGATAACATTTAAGGTGATGATTTCTCCTCAAGTGAAATCTACTCAGGGAAATCAATTCAATGCTGAACCAGAAACTCTTTCCATAATACCTCATTATTTGAAGGCATTACTGTAACACATGTACAGTATTGAAGAGAGTGTGCTGTTTGGAGATCTTGGCTGTATCTTGTCACAGTCATGGGACACGTATAGTTTCATTCCTGTTTCCTTAATTTGAAACCAGAGATATATTCCTTGTCTATAGTAATATTATTCTGATGGTGATGTCTAATTGCACTACATGTAGAGCAGAAACCTCTTATGAAATGTTTGGAGGCTGAAGACTAGTGATTAGCTTTGGAATTGAAAATTATTTAAGTGTTCCTGCCTGACTTCTCTAATAACTTCAGCTGTATTAACTTGCTCTGTTTTTGTATTAAGTCACGTGCTTTGTGTTTTGCCTTTGTTATGCGAAAGCCTACCAGGAATTCTGGTGTTCTAAGTTCAATTTAATATCTCTGAAGTATTAAAGTAACTAAAATACACTTTTAGTCAAAGACAGGACAAGGGAAACAAGCTCAGTTGCCTTGGAAGGTCAAAGCCTTAAAAACAGCAAGTAGGAGGCAGCTCACCTAGCATAGCTCCTGAGGGAGCAGAAAGAGATAAAGAAAAAAGAGATATGCAGTTCTCTCAAGAAGACAGATGTGCTTTATAAACATGCACATTTATAGACATTTATAAACATGTACACAAAGGCATTTTTTGCCTTTGCATTTTCCTCTCGTAAGGGGACCTGTATAATGTAATTTGTTGAAGTTCAGTAAATAAAGGTATTTTCTTCCATTTAATAAAGAAACATTATGGTTTGGCAAACAAACTTTATAACTATGGTGATCCTTTTGACTTCAGTAAATACATGTGAAACAGATCTAGTCTCTTCCATTGTCTGACTTTTCTATTTATTAAAAAAGCAACACAAAACCCAACCAGCAATTAGTTATCATATATATATATAAAAGACATTAATTTGTCAATGTCAAGCCTGTGAAGGGAAAAAAAGCATCCATTTTTCTTAACATCCTCAAATGTTAGTTGAAGATATTGCTGCAAAATTCTGTTTTCTTCCCTGTGCTATCTCATCCTTTGTTTTCAGCTCATCTGATGACATCTTATTGTATAAGGAACAAAAAAATCAGCAAGTTTATCTGAATGCAAGTCTCTGGTGTCACTTTGATGACTGTTAGATTGGTGTTATGTTCCTATTTTCCTGGCTTATGTAGAGTTAGAGAATGATACCAGGCTTATCTCTGAAAGCAAGGAACTATTTATAGGATGTAGAAATACTGTCTGTATGTTTCTTTTCAAGTCTATACAACAGAAATTGATTTTTTTTTTTTTAAATTTATTTTTTCTAACTGGTACATCTAAGGACTTTAGGACAGAATAAACACAAGAAAGGTGAGAAACAGAGCATGACTACAAACCAGTATTTGTTTTCTGAACTGCAGGTAACGGGACATTGATTGGAGCATCTGCAAATGTTGTTTGTGCAGGAATTGCTGAACAGCATGGTTACGGCTTCTCTTTCATGGAGTTTTTCAGGTAAATTTTAAACTTCTTTCTTTAAATGTGTCTTTTTTTTTTTCTTTTTTTTTTTTCTTAGACACACAGTGGATCCTCCAATGAGAAAATCTATTGAATAGGTCTATAAAATAGATTTGTTTCTTTACTGTAAGGGTGACAGAGCACTGGGGTTATGGAGTCTCCTTCTTTGGAGATATTCAAAACCTACCTGGATGTGATTCTGTGCAACATGCGTTAGGTGACCCTGCTTGGTAGCAGGCTTGGACCAGAGGTCCCTTCTAACCTTAGCCATGCTGTGACTCTGTGTTCCTAATTTGTTTTTGGGAACTGAAATGCCAGCACAAGGCTGCTCATGTAATTTTTATGTAGTGTGGATAGAGTGTATAAAGGTGTTGTGATTACATTGAAACCCTGGGAGAAGGTGGGATGCCCCAGTTCAGACTGAGTAGAACTTCACAATCCCCTTAAGTAAACTGATTTATCTAAAGGCAATTACTATTTTTTTTGGCCACCTGCTCAGCAGCTCTAAGTGAAAGTGAAATCAATGGTCAGTAGCAGCTCAAGTTGTTGTTTAATACTGGTTCAATTATTAATTAATAATTGTTTAATAACAACAAGGGAACAACATGAAGTTCTGTTGGGGGAAGTTCAGGCTAAATATTAGGAAATGGTTCTTCACCGAGAGTCTCTAAATCAAGTCTTCACAGGCTTAGGGTAAGCAGATACAAAGATGTTTAAAGTGTAACCAGTCCTTTCAGCATTATTCACTGGAATTTACTCTTTGGAAAAACTGAAGATGATATTCAGACGTTCTGAAGTTACCTTCTTTATGTATACTTTCAGTGGAAATAGTTACTGAGGAAAGCTGTGGTAATTGTGAGGAAAGATGGGACGACTGAATCCAGAACAGTCACAGGAAGGTAGTGTTGGATATTAATTAGCAGAAAGAACATAAAAGGCCACTTTTGCTAGCTTCTCATTCCCTGAGCAGGCAGTTCATGAGTTCTTCCATAACTTGCCTTAGGAAAAGATTTATTTTAGTCAAATGTACCCTGATTCAATATACTCAGAGGCTTCCCCTGGTGTTAAAAGGTATTATGTGTATCTTGAAGATTTTGATCTTGCGTACTTTTATTCATGAAGGTTTCCTCAAAGAACAGAGTGATTCTTTTCTGCATTTCTTCCTTGTTTTCCCAGGGTCCCTCATTAGGTTTCACACCTCTGATTCAAGGTCTTCTGTAGAGCTTCTACCAGTGTCTCAAAACACCTCCAGGGATGGGGCATTCACAACCTCTCTGGGCAACCTGTTCCATTGACTCACATCCCTCTGAGTGAAGAATTTCCTTCTAACCTCTAATCTAAATCTCCCCTCTTTTAGCTAAAACCATCCCCCCTTGTCATGCCATTATCTGGTTGAGCAAGGAGTCGCTCTCCATCTTTTTTATAAGTCCCCTTTAAGTACTGAAAAGCCTCAATGAGTTCACCCTGGAGCCTTCTCTTTAGCTTTCTCTTTTCTTTTTTGATGTGAAGGTAATTACTGAGTGACAGCATATATAAGTAAGCAGAAGGCAGGGAAAGATAATATGCATAGTATGATTTTTAGTCTGGCTATCAAAGAAACTTGCAATCATAAACAAGACAATTGACATAAAGGAGGGCTGCCTGTGTAATACTGATACTATTTCTTTTAGCAAATGATCAAATAAAGACAGTATAGTCTTCTTGCCTGAATGATTTCCAGAGGTCAACATAGAAATTTTATATCTATCAAGGGTGTAGAAAATTTTGTTTTTCTTGAGAAGACAGAGAGCATTGAAGATGTCTCTTCTAACTGAGGTACTGCATTTTTTGTTAGCTTTAAATTTTTGCTAATCTATCTCTGAGTGTGTTTTTCATATAGCATCACACTAGGTCAATCTGCCCTATGGATTATGAAAATGACCCACAGAAATATTTTTGTTACCAATGAAAAATTTGCTTCCAACTTTCATAGCATAAGAAGTGCTCATTGCTGTAGGGTCTGTAATTATCTGTTTCTACATGCTAATAAAATTGCTGGCTTGAGTTTTAATCTTCTCTTTAAGAAATGCATTTATAACCTTTTAAATGTACGTGGTATTTCAAACATAAAATAAGTAATGTTCCATCGTCTTTCTTCAGTACAATACCAATCACCACTGTGTGTCTTTGATATATAATGTGATTTAGAAAAAATAACAAAAAACAGATAAATGCTTGAGCTATATGACAGGAGAAGAAAGTCTTCTCCTGGAAGAAAGGATTAAGGGAAATGCTCTAATTTTATTTAATGTAATTTTTGTCTGACTGTGAATATATCATGACGTGGAATATATAGGCAAAAGAGGAATGGATTGTATAACTATGTATTAGGATGAGTATATGGGAGAGATGATTTGATACATGAGGAATTCAGTCTGCCTGGAAGAACACGGTATGAGCCCAAGGGACCTAATTTAGATAACAGTGTTAAAGTTAGCTGGGCATGATCCTGCAAGTGTTGTGCATATTTTCAGGTTTTGCATTTTTCTGTTACTTTTCCTTCGTATGGTATCTGAAGATCTGAATTAATATTCTGGTTTAATATTCTGAATTAATATCACTGGTAGTAACAATTATTTGGAAGTGTCAAAAAATATTGGTTTCTGATAATAGCTTACTAAAAAATGTTCTCAACATAGGATTTATCTTGGGAGTTATTCACAGCAAAAATATTTACAGTAGGATATCCCTGCTTGTATCCCTTTATCCCAGCATGAGAACAATCATAAAATCACTGAATGGCTTGCCTTGGAAGATTACTTAAAGATCACTTAGTTCCAACCCCCATGCCATAGGCAGGGATGCCACCCTTGATCAGGTTGATCAGGTTTGATCGCACTTGATCAGGTTGGCCAAGGCCCCATTCAACCTGGCTTTGAACACCTTCAGGGATGGGGCATCCACAACTTCTCTGGTGATCATCCATAATGACTGTGAAACAGTGCTTCCGGTGGAAATTATCATTCATGCACACGGGAGGACAAATGTGGTTTCCTTTCCTACTCCTGTGTATCCTATTTACATGATTTAAAAAAAATACTTAAAAAACAAACAAACAAACAAACCCAACATTAGGCTCTGTAAAGCCATATAAATGGCTTGATTATGTGTTAGATATTAGTAGTCCTGTTCATTCCAGTTCAATTAGTGTCATTTTTTCTTCTTTCCTTGTTATTAACACCACTCTATGCTAAACACTGTTGGTAGTTTAAGGCTGATTCTGTTCAGAATAAAACCCGCCCTGTTACCTTGGATGTGAACTTCAGTGGTGGAGACTTCAGCTGAGCAATGTGGCATTCAAACGCCTGAATACAATTCACCTCTGGGCTTTCTATCAGCTGTGAAACTCCAGAACATACGTTTTCAGGATGCTTAAAGTTCAATGATTCAATGAACTGCTGTGGAATGGTTAATGAGAAAGACACACAGGTTAGCCTCATCTCATTTCCCACAACTTTTATGATGAGTAAAGAAGAGTAATGGGTTAAATGGGTCATGGGTTAAATGCTGATATATGACACGATAACAGACTTCTGCACAGGTAAGTATAAACACAACACTTCAACAAAGACATTAGTTCAATCTGTGCAAGTTTTTGTTTTACAACTAATGCCTCATTAAACTTGTCTTTGAAAATCCATGTTTGCTTTTTTTTTTTTTTTTTTTTTTAAGGTATATTGCGTCATCTTTTTTGTCTTTATCTTGGCTTCTTTGCTTATGTATGGAAAACATTAGAAGGTTTATTAGAAATACCTTATTTTAACCATAAACTTAAAATACATTTATACATGAAAATGCTCTATTCATTAATACACTTAGGGAAATGAGTTTAAAAAATATACTCTGGACTTTAACATCCTATTCACTATTGTATTAGGAAGGGCAAAGCTTTAGACTATCTGTTGATTTTTCAGCTGATCTTTCACTGAGGTAGAAAGGTAGTAAATTTTTCAGTGTTAGATTCTAGGCTGGGCTTGTTAAGAAGAATGCCAGTTTTCTTTCAGCTATCCAAGAATAACCATTGCAAGATTTTAAATTGTCAGCACTGGCCAAATGAGTACTCTTAAATAAGCAAATGCCACATTAACATCCATTTCAATTGATTAAGGTGAACTTTGCTTATTTTAAATAGTTGTATACTCCATGAACTGAAGTATTCTTGCAACAGTGTAGTACAAACCATTTTAAGAATAATTCATGAGTTATAAGCGTTTATGAATGTGTCTTTTGATTTTTATTTAAGAATAAGAACTACCATAAATGGAAAGATGAACTATTGTGTTTTGTCATATTTTTTGGAAGAAAAAAAAAGAAAAAAGGAGAAAGACTATTTTGAACCCTTAAATGTGGAGATATTTCATTTTCAAACTTGAAATAGGAGTTTTCTGTACCATGTGAAGTTTTATGTGGAGTTTAACAAACGTATATCTTCTAACTAAAGTCAGTATCTTTGAATTATTTGGCCTGTGGGCATACAAGCATTGTTTTTCCTTCTCTTTTTGCTGTGAAGTCTTCTGGATTTGCAAATCACTTTTCACAAAAGATAGATGAAATCTAACTAATTAATCTTAGTTTAAACTGCATAAGATTCTGTTATTCATTTTTTTTAATTCTATTTTTATTGTTTTATATTTTGAAGACTATGAAATGAAACATACCATTTTCAAAAATCTGAAAAAGAGCTTCTAGAAAACAATTGCAATCATTCATTTTCTTCATTGGGCTCTATAGGAAGCATTGATTCTCCAGGAACGTACATGCCACTTTGCTATCGTGGGTTATTCTCACAAAGCAGTATCCAATGAGTTAAAGGGACTTAACAATGCAAGGAGCAGATATGAAGTATCATGGTCCTTCACTTTGTCCTTGACCATAAGTCTTCCATTTTGACATATGAGTTCAAATGTACTGTATCTCCAGTCTAGCATTTCTATTTCTCTTTCCTTCCTGTAGAAACCAAAGGGGAGAAGGTAATGGGAGAAGAGGTGGGGAGGGAAAAAAATGGATAAGAGATGCCTTTGTGTGCCCAGGTCTCATTTCAGATTGGAGCTGGTACATAGCTAGAATACAGCTTACTTAGAGACTGCTCATGTTCTGGTGCAAGGTTTCTCATGCTGCTATTAAGAGCAAGCAAAATGTCTCACTTTTCCTCCTAGCTTCCTATACTTCACCTGTATTTGTCTTAGCCCTCTTCTCTACTGCCATGGTGTTGAACTGTGAAATTTAATGTGTTTTGACATAAAGATGAACACTGAAGCACAAGTAAAATCAAATATGTGTCAGAATGGAGTGATGCTTGTAGCTAACACAAAGACAAAAATTGTGATTTCTTCTATTGCATTTTTTTGCCTTTACAATAGGGCAGTCCAAAAATAATAAATAAATAAATAAATAAATAAATCACTCTAATATGGTGGTTTTAACCACTATCTGTGAAAGAGAAGTTCACTATCACCTTAGCTCAGTATTTGTGAAAGACTTAAAATCTTTTCTTATTTCTTTACACTCTAGTTTAATGCTGAAGTTTTTATAGATGATATTTTCCCTATGACAATTGCACATGAATTGTCTGGCCCAGGTTTTTAGTTGCAGACTAACTTGTGCTGAAAAGTGTATTTGAAAATCAGAATATCTGCTCCAAAGAACAATTCAGTGCTTCTTCAGTGTCTCTTTAAATAGCAGTCATGTAAAAACTTGAAGAATGAAATGCTAGAAAAATCTGCATTGAACAATTTTTCACTGGTAGGTGGTGGAGTTTAAATAAAAGTCCTTTCGTCTGACCATGAGGGTTCATATTTTAACACTACTAACATTGGCTGAGATCAGTTGAGACTATTCACCTTTCTAGCAGGCTTTTAAAAGGCAAGTAAATTACCACATTTTTCATTTCACTGAATTTGATTTCTACCAGATACTCAAACTATTTTGAGTGGTACTGTATCTGAATGTACAGCATTTCATGGTTAGATATAAGGTCTTATAATTAAAATGTGTTACCCAGTTTTAGGAGCACGTGGAGTGAAAACAGGCTCTCTAAGTGATTAAACTTCTACAGTATCAAAGCTGGAGCCTTGTGCTGTAGTTTATACTTTCTGTTGAGGTGCATATGCTTTTTTTAAAAGCTAAAATGTACAAAGTGAAGTTCATATGTACCATTATGTTGTTAGGCTTTTCATGACTGTGGTTGAAAAATAAGATAATAATAAAAGAGCAAACATGGAGACTGTTCATTCAGAGAGATTTTCTGTAGTTAAGAGGTCAGTGCATTATTTTCTGAGAAAATTCATCAATGTCAGTAGTGTTAATGAAGATGTGGGACACGTGTCAAGTATTATTCTATCCACATCTCTACTGCCATTGTGGTCTAGTGCTTGTTTAGTAGATAACTAAATGAAAACTGTGCCAGTACTTTACATGCTGTGAGTAGGTCCACGTAAGAAGAGAGGAGAGAGCATCTTCATTCTCTTTCTAGTTACACCACTCACTGATAATCATTCCTAGCCTCATATTGCCTGCTTTTTTACTAAGATTAGAGGAATATTTCTGTCAAGAAGAGAAGCAGGATTTAAATAGCCTTTGATACTTTCCCTCATCATGTCTTGAAACTAGAAGCTGGACTGAATTTCTTCTTGTTACCATCTCCGTTCATATAGCACAAGGAAAAGGCAAGGGCCTACTTTTGATAGATGTGGCTCCTAGTTAGCCTGTGTGCTGTATAGTGCTGAAAAAGCTGTATGTTATACAAAGGGAAAAATATAATAATGCAAATTGTTAATCTTTACCTCATTTAGTATTTATTTTATTTTATTTTATTTTATTTTATTTTATTTTATTTTATTTTATTTTATTTTATTTTATTTTATTTTATTTTATTTTATTTTATTTTTTATCCTGAAACGAACAGATTATTTTTGAAATGTGGGTTAACCTTGGATGGCTGCCAGTTACCCACCAAGCCACTCTCTCACTCATCTCCCTCAGCTGGGTTTTCTGCCTTTCAGGTGGTCAGAACAAATCCTGCCTTTCCGTAGCCATTTGTTATGGCCCTTCAGGACAGTGTAAATAGCACACATATGAAGAAGTGAACTAACAATAATCCTGCTAAGTATTTCCAGATCATTTTTATAGACTTTTGTATAGAACTTGTGTATAGGATTTATTGGAAACATTTCTGTCTTTTATTTCAGTTTCACAGCCATGTGCTTTAATCTCTCTTCCTATTTTTCTGTCTGAAAGACAGCAGCTACTGCATAGGTTTCTCTTGATCTTGCAAGTTTTTTATGTATTTATTTTATTAATTATTCTCATAGTGTGTCTTCTGGAAAGGTTCTACATTGTTGCCTTTTGGCTAAGTTCTTGCCTTTTAAAAAGCAAATTTGGAATCTGTACTGAAACACTGTTATTTCAATTTGTTAAAAAACTGTGAATATTTGCCTTACCCAGGTGTTGGCCAGAATGAAAAAAATCATTTGATTTCTCTTCATGTGCCATACACACTATTAATGTGAACTTTCTTTACTAATTTGTTTCTTTGTGACTGAAACTTCATATGTCTTTAAGAGAATTCACTCTGAAGCACGCTGAATTCCATTCTTACTTCTCCCACTGTAATGAGGAGGTTTTAAAATCTTTAAAGTGTGATCTTAGCCAGAGCAGGAGGTCTACGTATAGTAATGCTGATAAATGAAATGTTTAAAAAAAAAAAAAAAAAAAAAAAAAGAATTTGAGCAATATGGCTATGAATAATGAAAACAAGGAGAGAGAGAATAAAATTGAGGCCATTCCAAAAGACCAAAAGCTGAAATCAGCAAAATTAAAAAAAATATATCAAAATCTGTCGTGTTTCTTATATATGATATATTGGTGAAGGCTGTTTATAGTAAAGGCTATTTACAGTGACTGGGAAAAGAGTGAAATACAGGTTTATGACTTATGGAGTCCTTTGCTTTCATTGCTTCATTGGGAACTCATTAAAATCGATGGTCTCTGTTAAATTCCAAAGACTTTGGATTAAATTGTTGACTGTGATATTCCTATCCATTATTTCCATTGACGTACAGATAGCAGGTGGCCATTGCTTTATTAATATACTGGAATGTAGTATATTTTAATATTATATATGCTTACATATATAAACTGTGTGAGAATAAAGGCAACCTAAATGGTCTCATTTTAGAACTGTCACTGTATGGGTTATTTGGCCTAATAAGTAATCTTGTGAGAAACATGGCAGTATTTATATACAATACATAGTCTATCACATTTTATTACTTAAATGTAGTAATATTAAAAAAAAAAGCTCCTATTTGCCATGAGCATGGGAGCAAAGTAGGGGTCTGGAGATCTCTGGGCTTTAATTTTGAAGTTAAATTTGCCATCTATAAATTTTGCCTCTCAGGCACAGATAGTTGTTTTTTTTTTTTTTTTTAAGGTTTTACAGGAATATCGCTTTTGACAGATTGATTGTGTGACTTCGTGTTGCTCTAATAACTTCTTTTTAATGGGAGAACTTTGATTGATGTCAGACTCAAAAGTTCAGTGACAATGTGCCTTCTCTGAGTTTAGAGGTTAAAAACAATTGACACTTTTGTATGCACAGAATAAACTGCCATAAAAAATATTAATTCTATGACTATTTGATAGAAACATATTCAAAATGAATGGTCAGCTTTTCTGTAAGCTTTGAGACAGTGAATATGACTCTATTAATAAAAAAAATCAACAACCATTACTGAAATAATTAAGAAAAACATAATAAGCCAGGGCTTGTTGTAATTACAGTTGCAGATAGAGTAGTATCAGGCTTGGAAATATTTAATATTTCTGATTCTGTGGAAATTCAAAAAATACTTTAAGAACTATTATTAATTAACAACTAATTTCTGAACTATTCTAGCAAATTATAGCATAGAAAACATTTTTGTTTTAATGCATATTGCTGTTAAAAAAAAAAAAAAAAAAGAAGAACGTGCTAAAGCACACTGCTGTTGGAGGTACAGCATGGTTTTCTGACATTAAGAACATCTGAATGGAGGAGCACCTGAGGAACCTTGAATGAGGTCCTGGCCCATGAGATGGATGGGGTGGAGCTTTGAGGGGGTATGCGCACGGGCAGTGTGGTCAGTGAGGACCCTTGGGGCTATGGTAATGCAATTGAAAATCAGATGAAGTGTAACTTGACCAACATGAACAGTGTCTGCAGGCTATTCTGTCTGGTGTGCATATAGCAATAAGGCACAGCACAAAAACCTGTGCATTAAGAAGTGTGAATTTCTATAGTTTTATATATTATTTTAGAAGAAGTTTAGTGTGGTTAGTGGCCTTTCTGGGTCAACCTTCACCTCACAGAAGTTAAACATTTTCCCTATGGTCATGTTACTCCAGGATATTCTCCTTTTTCCTTTCAGAGAACAAGACCACGTAAAAATGTTTTGAAGTATTGTTCAACTTGTGTTGAAATGCACCTCATCACACCTGAGTTCATCCCTTTAATTCAAGCTATTCATTTGTGTTCCTTCTGCAGTCAGTGGAGAGGAAAAGGGAAACTTGTCCTGACATCTTAAAGGGATATGTGAGATGGGAAGAATTACTTTATGGAAGCCCCATTCTCATATCTGACTAAAAATAACCACCTACTCCTGTGTCCTAAAGCTAAATAATACAAATCATATATTTGGTAAACCATAAGTATAGTTGATTTTTTTAACAGCTCTTAGGTAAAGACTTTAGTATAGCATATATATTTAAATATATTGATATATGACATTATTTTTACTACTTCCTGATTCATGAGAGCTAAATGGTGAAACCATTCATTCTTGACAATTTTTAGTGGATAATTAATTTAGTGGATAATTTTAGTGGATAATTAACAATTCTACTTAAAAACAAGCAAATTAAAACAACATCAATTTTAAAATAATTAAGACTTCTAACCATTCTAATGCAATCTTCAGACATTATTGACCAATGAAAGCAGTAAATTTCCCAGGCTAATTTTATCCAAGAGAAGTGTTGAATAAAAATTGAATAAATGTACTGTTATAACAATTTATATTCTGCTATGTTCATATAACAAAAATATCTTGAATCTCAATATTATAATGAACTTGAGGAAGGGGTGCAACATGTTCATCTATGTTCATTTTTCTTTTTAACTCTCTACTCTTTCTTCTCTTTGTCCCCTAATGTTGGTCTGCTTTTTCCATCTATTCATATCTCTTTCTTTGTTATTTCCTGCCCAGTAGCATGTAGAATTTTTTTTTCCTCCCATAGAGATATGCAAGAATAAGAGGATGCTCAAGGGAGACCTTATTGCTCTCTACAACTACCTGAAAGGAAGATGTGGGGAGCTGGGGGTTGGTCTTGCAGATAACTAGTGATAGAACTAGAGGGAATGGCCTCAAGTTGCACCAGGGGAGGTTTAGGTTGGAGATTAGGAGACATTTCATCTCAGAAAGAGTGGTTAAGCATTGGAATGGGTTGCCGAGGAAGTGGCAGAGTCCCTGTCCCTGGGAATGTTAAGGAAAGGTTGGATGTGGTGCTTAGGGACATGGTTCAGTGGATGACATTGGTAGTAGGGTGATGGTTGGCCAGATGATCTTGAAGGCCTTTTCCAACCTTAATGATTCTATGATTCTAATGAGAAAGGCAGAGAAAAAGACCTAATACTTCAAAAGTAAAAGCTTCTGAACAACTGTTAGGTGAGTGGTCACGTCTTCACATTGGGACCTTTCTGAGTTGAGTTCAAAACTATTCTTCATCTGGCTAAATAAATGGAAAGGGCTTTAAATGATAAACACCTTCTTTAGCTAACTACCTGCTGTTTTGGGGCTGTTGAGGGTCTTGTTCTGATTTTCATATTTAAAAGTCTGTTTCCCTGGGCCTGGTTGTGAGCAGAGGACAGGTAAAAGGCCCTGAGGACACTGGGGAAGGTGTTGTCCCTAGAACCTTAGGCTTAGGACAGCCTGGGGCTTTGACTTCAGCATGGCTGGGCAGCTCTCCTCCCATTCTACTACTTTTCTTCACGTAGACTTTATCTCCAAACACTGCAATGACCATATTGTTACTTTCATGTAGTATAAGTTAGGCCTAAGGGGCCATGCTTTCATGAGAATGAAGCATATGGATAATACATTCAGTTGTATCCTAGGAAAGTCTGAGTGGCTTTCCCTGAACATCTCAGTCTTGTTGAATATTGTGCATGAATGCTTGGGCAACTAGTCACAATAATTGTATTTCACCTTTCATAAAAAATACGCACGCAGCAAGCAGACATCATTTGTCCAGAGTATTCAGAAGGTAAAAAGGAAAGGAAACTGACTTGTTTTTGTTTTTCCAACTGAGAAGAGTATATTTAGCTAACAACCTAAAGTTCTTTACTAGCCAGTCATATAACATGTTAAAAATAACACTTTTGCTATGTTTGCTTCATCTTAAAGTTCTCATCCCTGTGAAAATATTTTTTATGCTTCTGTTGTCATGTGCTATATTTTTAATTTCATTTGAGTTTATCAGATTTATGAGAATAACTTCTGTAAGAATTGTGTTTTGTGTATAGACACAGGTATAATTTTTGAGTCTGATCATGCATTTGATAGGAACCTTAATGCTAAAGTGGCTAGTTGGAATTTTTGCTGCGCAAGAAATACAAAATTAGCCATTTATGTTTTTAGATCATAGAAACACCTGTGGTCCCATAATAATTATTCTCTATCAAACTCATAATCGTCTTACAACTTTTACTCAGGTTTCTTTTTTAACGTTTTTTTTTTGCCTGGCTTCCTACATCCTTTGCTATGTTTCTAAATAAGTGATTTATTATTTTTCCTTAGATGATGACCATCTAGGGATAATTTTGAAAAAGGAGTTAGTTAAACCCGTGATATGAACAGAATTTTTGCAAATTTCAACATTAACTGTGATTATTTGTGTATAAATTATTTCATTGAAAGCAGCTATCTATCAGAAATAAGTTCCTGCTGAAAATGATACAGTAGTCTGGAATTAAAGTATTCTCATTGGTAGGTGCTGATACTTGTCATAAATCACATAATTCAAAGAAGCATGATGTTTGTTCAGAGGGGAACACATTCTGTCTTTATACACATACAAATATGCATTCCAATGGCAAAGCTGTTAAGGATTTAATTAATTGCATTGCCATTTAACATCAAAATAATCAAAGCCTTCCTGGTGCAAGAACAGTAAATCAAACACCATCTGGTTATTGCCCAGGGCCTTCATGGCATAAACTACAATTTTTTTTTCTGTACATTTCCCATTGCCAAGACTTGTTACAGATAGAAAGACTGTTGTGATCCTGAACTATGTTGTGACCACAAAGTAGATTCCTTTATTAAACTGAGGATAATTAGAAATATTTCCATATGATTTTCAAAACCAGTGAAAACAATGACTGAAGCACAAATTAGAATAATTTTAAATTAAGAGCAGGTATGCTCAGGACAAACTCTGCTGAAAGTCAAAGGTAAACCTGAAACTAATCATAGAATCATTAAGGTTCAAAAAGACCTCCAAGATCATCTGGTCCAACCATCACTCTACCACCTATATCACCCACTAAGCCATGTCCCCAAGCACCACAACCAACTTTTCCTTAAACACCCCCAGGGACAGGGACTCTGCCACTTCCTCGGCAACCCATTCCAATGCTTAACCACTCTTTCTGAGATGAAATGTCTCCTAATCTCCAACCTAAACCTCCCCTGGTGCAACTTGAGGCCATTCCCTCTAGTCCTATCACTAGTTATCTGTGATATCTGTAACTAGGATAGGCCTTTCCTTCTGTCCTCATGGGTGTAGTCACATAGATTGCATGATCTTTGTTTTCATAATTCAGTTTCATGATTTTTTTTTCATAATTCAAATTCATGTTGATGAACAAAAATAAGAAAAGTTCCAGTTCTCATGGCTGCCCAATAATATACCTAATTTTAAGCATGGAAAGAGTCTATTTAAACCAAAAGGATACTTGTGGTTTAAGTATTTTGCTGGACAAAGGCCAAAAATAAAAATCGGAAATTACGTGGAATTTTATAAGTATTTTTGGCTACAGGATTCACTAGCTACATCAATGAAATATTTTGCTTGGTTGGTTTTGCATAAAAAACTGTCTATTTATTCATTCAGTAACATTTTATCTTTGTGACCTTCTTGAATGGCCTCCTAATTTTTTCTACAGGAACAATGCTATTGTTAGCCTTTCTTTTTCTTATGTAGTTGTTTCCTTCTATATCATTGTTGCAGTTGCTAGTTGCTAGTGCCAACCTAATCAACTAAATCTTAAATTTGTGATTTAGCATGTAATATAATGTTTGTCTATTCATCCAGTTCTGTTTTATTTTATTTATTTTTAAATTAAATTTAGTTGGGAAGGTTTTCCATGCTGGTATCCAAAAAATATATTTTGCTATCTAGGTGTTGTGCACTTTCGGGTTCTGAAAATGGTAATCTGGAATGAAAACTTCTGTTGTTTCTAGAACCTCAAATAATAACCTATGTTTACCTCATCAGCTTTGAAGCAGGGTGTACTCTTAGTATATCCATAGATCAACTTTGTTTTATTTTTCAGCTTGTCATCTCATTTCTCAAAACATTTTATCTAATTATTTACAAGTCTATTAGACATACTTACAATTCATTAGCTAGAAATAAATAAATAAATAATAATTAATAAATAAATCAATAAAATAATAATTAGCTAGACTATTTTACTAGCAAATAATTAATAATGTATATTTTAAAAATTTTCTTTAGTACTATGGGTCAGGGTTTACCTTAAATAAAAGTGTTTGTTTTTATTTTTCATCAACATTCTTTTGCAGAAAGTTAAATACAAAAGTGGCTAAGGTTGTAATGAGCTTTCCATTTAACAGTACATTAAAAAAATTGTTCCAACGTATACATACATGCCTATTTGAATTAGTCAAGCAACTGCTACTTTATGTGAATATACAGTTACTTTAGCAGCCCAGTGAAAATCTGCTGGAAAATCTTTGGTCCTGTAGTACTTTATGTGCTCCATATCAGGAAATCAGGATGTATGTAGTTCACAGTAAACACAAGAAAATCCCTGAATTATAAAGTTACAAAATGAAGGTATCTCTCCTTTAGAAGAAACCTAAACATCCAAGTTAAGAGAGAGGTCTGAAAAAAGAGTTGGCTTTAGACTTTTGTTACATGAAATTATGGGAGGAGAGAATTGGATTACTTGAATGTCAGAAACTCAACAGGGTTGACTTCATTTTGGAAATAGACGTTTCAAATGATTTACTTATTTTTATTTCTTATTTGTGTTCTACTGAAGGACCACAACTGACAGAATATAAACAAGGTCAGACTTCATATAACTCATGAATTAAGAACTGTACAACACCATAGGTATTTTTACATGATTAAGCAGGCCAAAGAAAATAAAATGCTGTCTGAATGACATGACAATAAGTTAGAGAGAAACTTTGATTGTTGCCTTTTGGTTAAATGCTGACTGGCATCAGAGAGAAGGTAACAGGACATATGGTAAAAACACTTCTTATAATAAAAACTTGGAGAACTTAGGCTTCTGGGATGTCCTAAATCTTACAAGCCCTAATAATATTAATAATATCTAATAAAGTTTTCTACAGAACATATGTTATTTCTGCTGGTGTCTGTTGGCTCTCCTTTTGGAAATCAACAGGAAATTACAAAACTTTGGAATTTACAAATAATTTTGGTCTGTATAAGATTCCTGATCTTATACTATTAAAATATTTATTTATCACTCTTGGGATGAACAGTGAATTGTGTTGCAAGTAAGTCTTAGACAGTGGGGGCATTTTGATATGGTGACAGTGGGAAAGAATAAGGTAGTCTGGTTTATCTTTTGATTTCATTGCCATCACAAGCAGCTTTTTACAGAGAGAATCTGTGCTTTGTGCATCTTTATGTAAACTCTTAGTGGAAAAAAGACATGTTTAAACATAGAAAAACAGGAACGGCTGACATAAATACTTTTTAGTTTACGTTTGTCAGTCTATTTAAATAGTTAAAAACAAACAAAAATTTCTTTCTCCTCAAGAGTTTTGTCTATCTGTAAAAAGTTTCTCATTTACAAAATCCAGGTGTCAAAGCAGGATCAGGTAAACACTTCTGCAGTTTCTGTTTGCTAGGTTTCCACGGGCTGCAGTGAGAACTCAGCCGCATCTCACGTAAATGTCTAAACACAAGGCACCTTTCAGGCCTTAATCAGCTGTATCAGTGTAATCACAGTCCAGCTGCAGGAGCACTTGAAAAGCAGAAAATTCTGAACAGCCTACTGCTGGGATTAGACTGTGGCTGGTACCTTTACTTGCAAATGTAATGCTAGCTCAGCCCTTTTCATGTTGTTTCCAAAGTACTGAGATCTTTGCTATAACTGTGATGCCATACATCCCAAGCAAGCCATCTTACTATTAAATAAATAAATAATCTTCTCTTAATAGCAGACAGTGGAATGTGGAAAACCAGCAAGTTGTGTTTTCTCGCAAAATAAATGATCTGATTCATTTTAGATAAGGGCACATGTCTCAACTAGTGTACATCCAGGAATAAGTACCCTGCAGCCAAACACTGGGAAAACCAAAATCTGTCTGCCCACATTCTGCAAGTACTTCTGAGAAAATGGAACAGAATCCTTAGACTGGTACAATACCTGTTTCTTTTTTATTATTTATTTATTTATTTTTTCAGGAGCTCTTTGTGCATGGGATGGTTGGATTTGATATTTTAAGGCAACAGCTGTTACCACTGTCCAGTATGCCTCTGGCTCTAAATGTGCATGTTAGAGATGCAGAGAGTTCTGCTCTCAATGAGGGACATCCATTTCATTCACTGTACTGAGGTCCATGTCACACACGATTGCTCTTAACCTTGTTTCTGAGACAGATGGAAAAATAAAAGGCTGAACTGTTTTTCTTTTATTGCTCTTTGCCAAGGCTGATCATTTTTTAAAAACAAAACAGCGAGGACTCTGCTGAATGTATACATTGTTGGCCTAATAATGCCTTAATTGAAGCTAATGGACATTATCCAGTGAGTTTGGAGGAGGGCAGAATGAGGCCAGACCATGCCCTATTGAAAAACTCCACTGTTGCTCATGCCTCCTTAAGTTTTAGACATTGATGGAACAAATACTAGTCCTGCTAATGATAGCCTTGAACCAGAAAAATATTTTTTACTTGCAGTTTAATGATATTTAGATTTTCTCTTGTACATTTGTTTTACCTACTGCTGTGAAAGAATTTTTTTGTCTTCATCCAAACATTTAGACTGTGTGCTGTCATTGTAGGCGCTGTTGGATTATATACAGGTTTATGAGATAGTTCAGTAATGTGGTGTAACCCAGGAGGCGATACAAGAAATGTAATGCAAGAAATTTTCTTCTGCCAGATGGAGCTGTACCTTGCTGATAGATGATTACAAGTCTGCTTATAAAATACTAAATGACTCTTGAGCCATTTGCCTTGCCTTGGGACCCGAATTGTTTGGTTAATCTAGTACCTGCATCTGCTTGTTGCTGATACCACTTTTTTTTTTTTTCTTTTTTTTCTTTCTTTCTGTGTTTGTTAATTTAAATGTAATTCATGGAAAAGTACAATCCCAAAGAAGATGCAGGTATATAAATTAATGTAACAGAATTTCAGTTCCCTAGTCTATAGGAGTTATGTATCCCCTAAGGTTACCATAATGTGTGGTGTCAGGACTGTGAACTGAGACAGTCAAGGCAAAATATTTTGTTATCACAGAATTTTCCTGGTTCATTTGATATCAACCCAATTTGAGGAGATCACTGTGTTTCTTCTAGTAAGCATTTCTTTTGTCTTGCCTTAGAAACACATTGCACTTCTGATTTATGCTGCAATAGCGCAAGGTGGGTTTATTGTGTAGGCAGTTTCAAGAGGATAGCATTCATATGTGTGTCCTCAACCCAGGGCTGTCTATTCCACTTAGGTTGGTTGTGCTGATTCTTGAATTTCCTGTTACCACAAGCTCTTGTCAAAGCCCAGCACAGTAAAAAAGGAGTGCACTCTAAAATGATCAAAAACATGCTATCTGTGCAGCCAGTCTATAAACTGAATGCAAACTTGTCCAATAGTAATGGATACAAACAGTAGGATTCATCTCACCTTATTTAGACTACTAAAGTGAGGTATTCACCTTGCCGTGTATATTCTTTGTGGTCAATATAAACAGAATATTATCATTGATTTCATATTGTGTTTGCATGCACTTTGGCTTAGCACTAACGTGACAGTTACTTCATCATATGGGAAAGCTGGAGCAAAAAACTCTCGTGAGCCCGCATTACTCCTTAGAATTCTAATTAATTTAGTCCAATTATATAGTAAGAGATAGCACTCTAGAAATGGTTATGGAGCTGTGTTAGCAAAACTCGGCAAATGACAAACAGAAGAGTAATGCTTTGCTCTACCAAAGGTGAGGAAGGGTCTAATATATAGGTAAGTAATATCATTGTATCAGGGCAAAATGGAATAGAGGCATACTGGTAAGGTAGCTTTATAACCAGTTGTAGGGGATTCCTACCAACGCTGGGAAGTATTGTGGGGGTAAGGTACTGGTAGAAAATATGAAAAGTGTTGATGAGGGCTGGCACTGTGATGCAGCTGTAAACATTTTGCTGTGAATAAGCAGATAATTAATGAGGTGGTGTAGGCTTTGATAGTGTATATAAATTGAAAAAAGCTTCTGCTTTGTGCAAAAGGAAACAAATGGGAGAATGCAACAAGGGTCTTGAAAGGATTGTACTGTTGATATTGGAAATTAACCCTTTGTATTTCTTGAGGCCAAAGAAAAGGATGTTAAGAAACTGAGATGAGAGAGTCCTAGGTTAGCATTTTCATTACATGAATAAGCAGGAAAGAAGACTTATGCAGAGGCAATCTTCAAGAATTTTAAATGTAGGTTGGATGTGAGAAGAGAGACGTAAATCCAAACTGACTAAAATGATATGTGAAGGTAAGGAGTACGATTACAGTACTGTGAAGAAAGGAAATGAAGGAGAATATTTGCAGGGAAAAAAATTAGAACGGTGCTGGGATGGTGTTGAGAGTAAACTCATAGCTAGAGATTAATAAAAGCCTGGCAAAAGACTGCACTAACATTTGATTTGGAAAAAGTAAGGTTAGTTTAATTGGAGGGGATGAAATCAAGTGAATTTTTAGCACAGGGAATGCTGTTGAATTACACGTCATCTGTGGTGAAATTTCGCAGAGATGAGTGACAGAGAAAGAAGGAGAAGAAGATCAAGAACAACATCTCTTCAGCAAGAGAAAATACAGTGAAGGATCAGTTGAAGCACATATGAAGAGAGATCAGAGAGATGGAAGATGAATCAGCCTCCAAACCCAAGAATAGTATAGGCAGCCATGTCAAAAGCAGTGACTCTCTGGGAGGATGAGTAAGGAACATTGCTGCTAGTTTCTCTTGAGAGGTCAGTAGAATGGACTTTGGTGAGAGTGATTTTCTTGTCAGTAAAATAAAATGTTTTAGTAAAATAAAGTAATTTTAGTTTCTGTCACTGACTGAAGAGAAAAAAGAAACAGGCTGGGGATCAAGCTAAGGCCTGAAATTATATCTGTATTTGACTGTAGTAGTTTACATCATGGCTTAATTGAGGAAAATCATAGTTTTTGAAACATGTACATATATTAACATGAATTAGACACCAGATGCTGTGAATAGTGCACAAGATGTATGCTCCCCACAAGGAGAAGTAAGCAACAAGAGATATATATCTTTCACATTGCCATTGCAAGGCTTTTTGGCTTACAGGGTTAACTCATTTCCTTTCCCTGCCAAAAAATGCATGCGCATGCATACCAAGGAAAAGTTTTATGTCTGATATACTGACATTCAAAAAGACAAAGTTAAATCTGCAGTCACTTCGCCTATTTACATGGACTGTGGTGTTCTGGCATTGTACTAGTCAGACTTCAGAATAAAGATCTCCTCACTTAAATGGTTACTAAGATTATCACGTTTTGAATATTGTACAGAAAATCTGGTGAGTGTATTCTTCTGACACAAAATATATTTAGTCAGTATATATTCTGAAGTGCTAGCAATTAGTATGTCAATGCATAGAAGATTTTGAAATACTAAATAACGTGCTGAAGCTTATAATTAAATAAATTACTCCAGTGACACTGGTACAAGTTGTTTATTTCCATTGTAACTAGCAGAGCATGGTATATTGGTGCAAACTAAGGATGTAGTCACATTTGGAAAAACAACTTCAAATACATATTTCATATTTTAATGATTTTAACCAAGAAATACAAGCAGTTCAATTGTTCTTTGTATTTTGTCAGATATTATTCTTCATTGTAAGAATACATAGACTTTTCAGATATGAGGTATGCTGCTAGAATATTAATGTTTGGTTTTGTGAGATTTCTGAATATTGTTCAGAATAGTTATATATTCTGAATGCAAAGTGCATGCAGAAGTATTATCACTTGGAGTAATAATGATAAATTATTTCTTAGTCCAGCAATGTTTTCATGTATACATCTAAGTAATAGACTGATTAAAATGCTTCTTTTATTTGGACTTTGTTAGAGATCATTTATCAGATCACAGAGGTGCTTTAAAATATTTTGGTAAATGGCACTTCACTTTTCTATTTTATATTAAATTCTGAGCTATATACTGCAGGAGTATCAGCAGAATCACTCTAGTCAAGATTGCCTTGAGATTTACAATTTAATTGTGATAATTTTTATTTCTTATAGCTTAATAAGTGAATTTTAGTTTTTATGTTTAACTTAATTCCTTAGGGATTGTATGAAATTTCAAATCAAAATATATGCTAATTCATGCTGACTTTTAACTTCACATTTCTTTCTCTTCCCCATTACCTTCCCACGCCTACAAGCATTCTGATAATAAGTTGGAAACTAGAACTACATAATGTAAGCACATGCAAAGGTAGATCTCTTTCTTTAGTCATTCTTGAGTTATGTCATAGTAAGTGTTTCAGTTAGCTATATCAGTTAGCTATCTGTTACAAGTATGTTTCAAAAAAAAAAAAAAAAAGCTTTAGAAAAGCTCTTTGTTCCTTTCTTTCCATCAAAGCCTAACTTTTTATCTGGTTTCCTGTGCAATCATACTGCTGTGAATGTGTCTGTGTGTCTCCCACCTAATAACTTCTGAAGTGCTTATCAACTTCAAACACATTTGACAGAGGAGAGGATGGGGAAAAGGGGCTTAATTTCTCAAATATAATTAAAATCCCTGAAATGTCATCAAATTTGGTGGCTGGAAAGAGAAATAGAAACTCTTATTAGTATTCCAGCAAGGGAATGTACAGTCTGAGCCCATATGTCCTCACATGCTGAAAAAACATCCAGGAGAACATCAATATAGGTTATAGAAGAAAGGTTCAGTTGGAGCTTTCTACTTAGACAGAAAGTCAATCAAACTTAAGACACAAATTGGTAGGAAATAAGGCTTCATTACTTCCCAGTGTTCACAGAGCTGCTTGTCAGTAAAGGTAAGATAGATCTCATCTCACTTTTCCATTAGACATTGTTGATATCTTTATTTCAACTAGTCATTGATGGCTCTCATTATAGTCAACGGAAAGAAATAAGTTTTGGATAATGATTCTTTTCGTCCCAATGTATGCATCTAATAGAAGTCAAACAAATTGTGTCCTAGAAAGGCCAGTCACTCAGATTTAGTCTTTTACAGATGTGTACCACAACAAATAATCTTTTTCCACATGTTCATTTAGTGCCTTTTTAAGGATAACTGCCGTTAAACAGATATGAAAGCCTGTGGTGTGGTCTGTTTTAAAGATCGAGTCGTAAAGCAAAACAAAAGTATTGGGTAATGGCAGGCAAAGGTGGCACTCAACTTCAGCGAGATGCAGGGAGGAACTGTGGCCAAGAGTTTCTATATAAAGAAACTGAAGTAATCATAGTGAGGGTAAGATGATTTGGCTACAGTGTTTTGTTCATCTGCTCATAGTTCATTGGAGTTAAACATACATTGATCATTTGTGTCTGGATTTTAAAGAAACAACTAGCTGATCAGTCACTGTACTCCCCGGAATGAGAGTGCTGTATTGTGATTCCAGGTGTGACTCATGATTTTGAGACTGAACTGAAAATCTCCTTTCTTCAGTCTGGTTGATCTCTCACTGGAGAAGCATATCTCCAAATCTTCTTGGGTGTTCCTGGCTGATTATTACTGTCACTTTTTGACTACTGGTAGCCTAAGAGTTTTATGGGGAGTTGTGGGGCCAACACTGTCCTCAGTAATGGTCAAAAAGTATGAGCTGTATGCCCAGGAAGGGGTTATGAGCTCATGAAGAGCAGAGTGGAAAAAGTCCTGTTCTGAAAAATTGTGTGTCTTAAGCTGGAGACAAGTTAGTGGAAAAAGGAGAGTTTGGACAGGGTATAAGTTGAGTCACGTAGGGGTGATTGCAAGAAGAGAATTAGTGAAATATTTGCTCATTTTCATGCATTTTCTAATTTGACTTGGTGACATGCAAAATCAAACGGTCTTGAGTTAGCTTCTATTTTCATTCCAACTGGGAGTTGACATAAATTTTTTATATATTTTTGGTATCAAACAAGGCATATTTGAACCCTTGCATATTGTATGTGATGGTATAAATAGTTTTTGTTACCCAAGACATCACTACTTTTTTCAGCTTCATATAGTTATTTCATGTAGTTACATCAAGTGCCAAGTGTACAGTTAATTAGAATATGCTCAATTTGATTAGACAGTATCGTTACTGAACAAGAGTCTTATTCAAAGAATATCAAAATTAGAAAGTGATTTTCTACGTAAATAGGGTACTTTGGTAATTAACAGAATTTAGTCAGAAAGTGCTGTATTGAAAATATTTGCTCAGATAAATTTTGTATCTTGTAACATTGTTTTGCAAAACAGCATGAGTTCCAAATACAAAGGTAGTTTACATAGCAGGAAGAGACACGAAGTCTTGGAACCGGAGAATATTGGATGTTTGAACTTGTATTTGTCTATGAACCCTGACTAATAAGCCTTGTTCAGAGAGAATATATTAATTCTCCTCAGCTTGAATTTACATTATCCCATGCTTCATATTTGCTTGCCAAAACATATAGACATTGAAAATTACATCAGAATCATATTTTATGTAGTATTTCATTTCCTCAGAAAAATTTTAATAGGAATAGAAAGGTGTGTTCCCCTCTGTTACTAAATAAGGTGTCAGACATACACATATACCAAGACAATCAGAAGAAAGGAGGATTTAATGGTTACATTATCTTCATTATAATGCATTTGAAACAAGAACTACTCAAAGCAACTAGCTCTTTTACATGAAAGAGTAAGTAGATTTTTATTTTCTTGTGTAAGCTGGCCATTGTTTCTCACATAAAAAATATGGTTGCAATTACTATATTTCTGTTTACTGCTTGAACTTAGCAATGAATTTTGATAACCTCTTAAAATTATTATTTTCCTGATAATACTTGCACTCAGGGGTATTATATTATTTTAAACAGTATTACATTTTTAAATCACTTGAATAATAACTTCCTAGGTCAATATTTGCAGTTGTTCAGCTTCAGTGAGAGTTACTTAAATAACGAGATTCAAGTTTGAAGATCACATGTATCAGTTAAATAGGCAAAAAGGGTAATGGTTATTTAATGATTTCAGTTTTAAACCGATAATGACTAAGAGCTGCTCTTTGGGATAATATAGGACCTTTTCCTGAAAGAGAGATAATGTTTTGAATATTTTTAAAATTTTTTATTTTGTTGTTGTTTTTTAGGGATTCATTTCATTCTATATGCCTTGAAAAGTCTAGTAAGGAAAAGGGAAGAAATCATCCTAGGACAGTTTGAAATGGAATTCTGTTTTGTTGTTGTTTTGTTTTGATTCTTTTTTTGTTGTCATTGTTGTTTATTTTTGTTTTCTCTTGTAATAGTATGTAACATATACTACTAAAATATTAGTTTTCAAATTCGTTGTTGTTCATTAAGCCTTTTCTATCCACTGATAATGAAGGCTGAATAAAAAAATGAGAGAAGTTCAAACTAAGTGTCAACTATACATGTAAATAGTTTCTGTAGTAGTAGGAAAACAATCTAATGAATAGATTTTCCAAAGTAAAAAGAGAAACTAGATTATTCCAGCCAGTCAAGAAATATTCAGATTCTGTTTCTAGCATTTTAAGGATATTAATGACAAGCATTTCCTTAAGATTTTGTTCCATAATTGTACAGCTGAATTTCATTAAAATACATCTCTGCACCATCTGTTTCTAAGACAAGAAATTCAAAAGTCTATTGACCTTGGCAAAAAAAAAAGACCAAATTCAGAGAAATAAACTAAAATGAAAAATGTCATAACATACCTGAAACAATGATCCTGATATTTTAGAAAGATAATAAGATGATGTTTTGGTGGGACTTAGGAATGGTTCAGAATCACTTGATGACATTTAAACCAACCACTTGATTGTCCAAACCGTTCAAATGAAAATAAAACATCTAAAATAATAAAGAAGGAAGACTGTGGTACATGCAGCCTTTGTATAAATAGCTGGGCCAGACCATCTGCATAACTCAACTGCTGGTAGATGCTTGCATTGCCGGAGAGCAATCCATCTTTTCCACTGCAGAGATGGAGACAGGAGGAAGGAGGCAGAAATTAGTCAAACAGCTGGGTTAGTTTTCATGTGTTTGTTGAAAATGTGAACTTAGTAAAATATCTTTATAAATCTTAAAAGCCTAATAATTTCATTCCTGTATTTCCTTCATTTCAGTCACTCTCTTATCCTTGTTTCTAATGTGGGCCTGAATAACACTCTTGATGGTGCAGTTTAGATGACCTCTGAAAATTTAGCATATGCTTTTCTAGGAGTAGAGAACTGAAGTTTCTCAGGCTCTGACCTTTCAACTTGGAGCAACTTAGGGGTTATGCGCCATCCATAATAATTTGGCAGCCAACTCCTTTTGATGCTTCTTTTTGACTTGCAGTGTCTGTGAACTGGTCATGTAGCTAGTCCATATTAAATCAACCTGCTAGCAATACTTACCTGCATCTCTATGCTACGCTTTTCCTATCTTGCCTATCTGTTAGGTCTTTTCCATTTCATAAGAAATATTGGTATATACTTGTGATAGTCTGTGGACATATATTTATACAGAATGCATTTTTCTGGTGCTTTGTACACCAGAGCTTTAACTTCTGAAGGAACAGATGGACTTAGAACTGGATTCACTTTAGGCTTCGCCTTAGTTTGCTAGTGTACTTAAAATCAGACCTGTGGTAAGACCAGGTTCCTGCTGGTCCCTTATTTCCTTCTGACTGGCATTTCATGGCTGGAGAGAAGTATTCCAGTTCACACTGCTGGAAAGAAAATATCTCACTTTCTGCTCCTACCCTAGACTGGGTCTGAGGACTCCTAAAGCATAGGGTTTGTGGTAGAAAGTTTACTGGCCTTATAAAAACAATAAATTTTTATCAGAAGGCATCTTCTGAGTTCTTAATGAAAAATAATCTTGCTAAACTAGAGGCATGCTTCTATTTTAAATTAAAGATATGGTTTTAAAATATATTCTTAATTATTATTGTTATATCATGCAGTTACTTTGCTCCTTTGTCCTGGCAAACTGCTCTACATGAATTCTCTGTCATCACATTATGTGGCACACAACTAGGAGTCTCAAAGCAAGTAGAAGGAGAAGAGGAGAATGAAACAGATCATGTTTTTTCTTATGTAGCATCTGTTTTTTTTTGAGCTCCATGACTTTTATAACAGTTCAGAATGCCCTGTTGATATTATTAAAGAATTAAATGATTAATCTCTACTGGAAAACTGAAGTTTTCCTTTTATCTTGTGCTTTAATGAAAATAAAAGAGCACAATGAAATAAAGAGAGAGAGAGAGAGAGAGAGACTAAGAAAAGTGTTCCACAATACGGTTTGTGAGGGTTGGGATTAATCACATTCATGGAAATGACATTCAGGCAACTTCTATTCCTGAATCCTCACCAAGGAAAAGCAACACAATGCAGAGTCTTTTAATTTTGAAACATTTTGGAACTAAAATAAATCATCATTAATTTTTGCCATACCCATTATCTCACAGACACATACTGTGTTTGTAATTCTTCGGTCTCTTTGAAACACAAATGTCAGAAACAAGAACAAGTATGTTACATTGTAAAAATAAGAAAAATCTGACTGAGGATGGAACTGAAATTCAATGTGAGGCATGCTCCCTTTTGCCAACATATGATGTATAATATCACGTGCTTTCTAATAGTCATAACACTTCTTGGCAGAGAATAGAGTTATTTGACTATAAACTTTCATAGTTTAGACAGCTTGCTTTGGAGCTTTAACAATGTGTATTGCATGTTTCTTGGGAGTATCTCTTGATGGAAAAGAGAAAATACATCCTTTTAAATGGAATGTACATGTATATAGAGACTGAATTACTGAGAAGAAGGAAATACAAAGCAATTTAGATTTTCAAGGGACTTGTAGATTTTAGTAGTATTAAAACTTCAGGAAAGCTGCTTACATACAAAGCTGTCTAATAAAATTGCTTGAAGGACCTTTGTATCTCTAAAGAGACTATATATGATAGAAAATATGATGACTATAATGGCACACAGTTTTACTCTGCTGTATCTTCTGTTTTTCATGGGGGCTTAGAAATAAAATAAGGTAAAACAGGAAAACTAAACTTGCATTATATTTGAATGGAAAAATCTGAACAAAAAAGAGGAAAGATGCTTCCAGATTATTTCACTCTGCCCAGTTTTTTTACTGGATTTTGGAAAGCATCTAGTGTAATCTAAGATTTTTTTTATTTTTTTTTAATTGTAATTAGTTAGTGTTAGTATTGGCCTTGTTGTATTGGCAACATTTATTTTCTCAATTGTTTCTCAATGTTGTGATATAATACTGGTGCTCTGAGCTATATACAAATATTGTTCAAGTTACTAGCACAAAGTGCTTGCCCATTTTTTAAAAAACAAGATGAAAGATACGTGATTTATTTTTTATTTATTATTATTGTTATTATTAAGACTCAGGAGATCTAGCAAAAATTCAAGTGCTCAAATTAGTTGTTTAAAGCTGTAATGGTATACAAGGTCTGAATGTAAAATTTTCTTATGTGAATTAAGTCTTATAGTCATAGTCTTGACTTTGTAAAGGCTGCTTTCTCTTTATAAAAGTGTGGGTTTGTCCAGCCCCTCTGGGTGTCAAAATGTTGCACAACTGTGTAGGAGATCACGCTCTTCTGGAAACTAATAAAAGATTAGCCCACTTCATGTAAAACGAGAATAGCATGTGATAGAGTTTCAGCTGTGTAAAGTGAGTGTGTCATGGCCACCTGCAACTTTCTCTTATGTAATTAATAGTTATACAAGTCTCAGGAAAAGGAAAGTGCTGGGAGCAGTCTCAGCTGGCCATCCTTAATGCAAGAGCTTCCTCTGCTCTCTGTGTTTCTGGCTCTCACCTTGGCTGAAGGTTGCTGCAAGCTTTCTTGAAGAAAGGATGTGACTGGAGTGTTCAAACATGGTTGGTTCACTGTAGGTATTGTTAATTAGAAAGCTATCAGTGTTAAACTTTGGAAAATCTGAGTTGCTTTGGGTTACTGTATCATTAATGTCAAGAGTAACTAAATCTTTACTTGAAGCTACAACTAAAGCTGAAACTCCAACTGCTGTTGGAGACTCTGAGGGGTATTTTATGCCATAGGGCATTTAGATGAAGAAAAGTTAGAACTCCCACAGGTACAGCAAAGCTGGGAAAACAGGGGAATCCACAGTGTCCTACTGTTATGTTGGCTTTCCTGCTTTTGGTCATCTTCCAGAAGAAACTCTGCAGATGATTTACATGGGGGTCACTTGATTGTCTATTTGACTCCTGATCTAGCACAACACTTCATTTTGTTTTCTACTTTATGGCATTATTCCTCTGATGTAAGCTTAAGAGATTTTTCAGCTATTGGCTTGCGTATATCTCTATAATATCATCCTACTATGGCCTAATTTATAGAGCAAGGTAATCTGGTTTTGTATGCTCTATAGCTTTAATAAAACATTCTGACACACATAGAGGTCTTAGTCTAGCTTCCTTTACATGCTGTGACTCCAATGAGCTTGTTCAAAGTCGTTCTTTTTCTCATTTAAATGTGGGGTATTTATGTTGGTCATGGCCAAAAGCTAAATGTGGAAAGTTACTGTTTTTTCCCTGTTGTCAGATATATATGAGGTTCTGGACACCTCATGCGTGTTAGTAAATTAGTCATACTGATTTATTAACTTAAAAGGATATTAGAAGAACAAGAAAAAATAAAACAACTTTCACATATTTATTGGTGATATGTTGCTCTTCCCCAGTAAAATGTCACTGCTAGTTCTGTATTTTCAGGATTGTTTCTGTATTTGAGCTTTAGTTTCTTGGGTGTCTCCTGAATTTCATCATTTCCTATTGGAGGTGCATGGGTGCATGTTTGGTTCTAACAGAAAGGCCAGATGTTGTTTATCATCTAACAAGTGGTGTCTTTCTTCTTTAAATAATCAATTACAACATTTTATTTTTTTTAAAGTAGAATTTGACATGTTTTCCTTTTTTTTTTTTTTTTTTTTCCCCATAGTTATCAGAGTCTCTTGTTCTGACAGTCTTGTATTTTATCTCATTTGTACCACAGAGACACAAACAGATACTGCAACAAATATTCTATCAATGGTCATTTGAGTCTGCCAGGTGGAGCTGCCAGACTAAGTGCTCTTTTGCAATGAATGAACTTTTTTATTTAGATACTCAGAAGTTTGGAAGGTCAAGGAAAAGCCTATTACTTGTTCTGCACATAAGATCAGAGGTTTACAGTGAATGTTTCCAGATGTTCCAGACTGTAGGAGGCAAAACTTAACACCTTTAGATTTCCTCACTGATTTTCCTAATCTCAGTTTTAGTCCTGTTAGTGACTGTATGGAAAATCTTGGCATAGACTCAAAACAGATAGAATATCACAAAAAAAAAATAAAAAAAAAAAATTGGCAATCAGAAGAAAATGGGATTATAGGTTTTGTTCTGTGATTTCAATTACACAGTAACACCTGTGTATGGTAACTGGTAGGTGACTACACTGTAATTTTTATGTAATTCTACACTATATGAAATTCACAGCAATTTAATGTTGCATTAATGCTCACTGGCAGTTTTAGCCACCTGTTTTTTGAGGTACAACAGGTGTTAGATTTGAAGAGGTCATGGGCATGTTATAAATATTTTTTAGGGGTTTTCTTTAAGTATAGGAATGTATAGTTAAGCCTGTACTTACCTTTCAGGTAAACTGGATCGGTATGTCAAAGACTTGAAATGATGGCAAGGTTGACACAACCAAACTGACAGGACATGCAGTCTGCATTGAAAGAAAGGCAGTGAAGAAATAGGATGACAAGACAGTGATCATAAATATGATAAAAACAGAGAAATTAGTGAAGAGTGGAATTGTCAGTGGCTTTGAGAGTAAAGCAGACAAGAAATTTAAAATCTTTCCTTTCAGTTTCTACTCCTTCACAAAGCCAAAGGTGGAAAAAAAAGTAAAGAATTAATCAATAGAGTTAATAAAAATGGATTTTTTTTTTCAAAAAATTGAGCATTTTTTTTTAACAATTAGTATCAAAAGTCAACATAATCTTTCCAGAAAATCTCTTTGTAGCAGAATGCGACAGAAAGTAATCACAATGAAAATGATCTATATACCTAAGAATGTTAATAGAAATAAAATAATAATAAATCTGTAATGGTAATGTTATGTCTCATTTTCTTCCCCTCCTCACCCCAATATTTCCCTATGCTATTTAATCTTAGCTGATGTATAGAAAAAGAATTTGCTCACTGAGCTGTACTGTGTGAACTATGACTTACATGGACCTATATAAGTTTTGTTAACTAGCTGATTTCACAGAATCACAGAATTTCTAGGTTGGAAGAGACCTCAAGATCATCGAGTCCAACCTCTGACCTAACGCTAGCAGTCCCCACTAAACCATATCCCTAAGCTCTACATCTAAACGTCTTTTGAAGACTTCCAGGGATGGTGACTCCACCACTTCCCTGAGCAGCCTCTTCCAATGTCTAACAACCCTTTCGGTGAAGAAGTTCTTCCTAAGATCCAACCTAAAACTCCACTGGCGCAACTTTAGCCCATTCCCCCTCGTCCTGTCACCAGGCACGTGGGAGAACAGACCAACCCCCACCTCGCTACAGCCTCCCTTGAGGTACCTATAGAGAGCGATAAGGTCGCCCCTGAGCCTCCTCTTCTCCAGGCTGAACAAGCCCAGCTCCCTCAGCCGCTCCTCGTAGGACTTGTTCTCCAGGCCCCTCACCAGCTTCGTCGCCCTTCTCTGCACCCGCTCAATGTCCTTTTTGTAGTGAGGGGCCCAAAACTGAACACAGTACTTGAGGTGTGGCCTCACCAGAACTGAGTACAGGGGGACGATCACCTCCCTAGCCCTGCTGGTCACACTGTTTCTTATACAAGCCAGGATGCCGTTGGCCTTCTTGGCCACCTGAGCACACTGCTGGCTCATATTCAGCCGACTATCCACCATCACTCCCAGGTCCTTCTCTGCCTGGGAGCTCTCCAACCATTCCTCTCCCAGCCTGTAGCTCTGCTTGGGGTTATTGCGCCCCAGGTGCAGGACCCGGCATTGGCCTTGTTGAACTTCATGCAGTTGACCTCAGCCCATCGGTGCAGCCTATTCAGATCCTCCTGCAGAGCTTTCCTACCCTCGAGCAGATCGATACAGGCACCTAACTTGGTGTCATCTGCAAACTTACTGAGGGTGCACTCGATGCCCTTGTCCAGATCATCGATGAAGATATTAAAGAGGACCGGCCCCAGCACCGAGCCCTGGGGGACGCCACTAGTGACTGGCCTCCAACTGGACTTAGCTCCATTCACCACGACTCTTTGGGCCCGGCTATCCAGCCAGTTTCTAACCCAACGAAGCGTGCGCCAGTCCAAGCCAAGAGCAGCCAGTTTCTTGAGGAGAATGCTGTGGGAGACGGTGTCAAAAGCCTTGCTGAAGTCAAGGTAGACCACATCCACAGCCTTTCCCTCATCCACCCAGCGCGTCACTTTGTCATAGAAGGAGATCAGGTTCGTCAAGCAGGATCTGCCTTTCATAAACCCATGCTGACTGGGCCTGATTGCCTGCTTGCCCTGCAAGTGCTGCATGATGACTCTCAGGAGGATCTGCTCCATGAGCTTCCCTGGCACTGAGGTCAAACTGACAGGCCTGTAGTTTCCCGGGTCTGCCCTCCGGCCCTTCTTGTAGATGGGCGTCACATTTGCTAGCCGCCAGTTAACTGGGACCTCCCCCGATCGCCAGGACGTCTGATAAATGATGGACAGTGGCTTGGCCAGCTCCTCTGCCAGTTCTCTCAGTACCCTTGAGTGGATCCCATCCGGCCCCATCGACTTGTGCACATACAAGTGCCGTAGCAGGTCACCAACCAGTTCTTCATGGATAGTGAGGGCCACATCCTGCTCCCCATCCCCTTCCACCAGCTCAGGGTACTGGGTATCCAGAGAACAACCGGTATTGTTTGATTCATGAAGGTTATGATTTTCTTTTAATTAAGATCCATGAATATTGCAGTTTTACCTTATTGTTTAGATGAAATATAGATGAGTTACTTTGCAAATTGAATTGTGAAATTACATTAATAGGTGTAACTTTTCTTTCATTCAGAAATAACTTTATGTATCTTAAAAATGTACCTTATCTGAGTCTCATTTTTGAGGCTGCTTTTGTAGACATTTAGATATGCTTTTAAAAACGAGCTTGTGTTTGTCCAACTTCCAGAGCAAGGCACTGCATAGTAAGTGTCCAAGAATGAGGTGAATTACCCACTATCTTTCTTTTGTTAAATATTTTCAGATGGCATGGCAATCTTTAGATGTGCAGATGATGCTTTTGTACCCTGTGCTGAATAATGGAGGAACAAGTGGGTGGGTGGGAAGGTTATACCTTCTACAGAACCTTTGGTGAAACAGATATGAAGTGAGAAAAGCAAAATTTTAAGCCTGATGCAAACTCCACCAGTATAACGTGAACTGTGCATTAAATTGTGAGTGAAAGCAGGAGCAGAAGTTTTTAGCACTAACTCTTACCCCTGGTAAAAGAGGAAAGAAAACTACCAGTTTTCTTTCATTGCCAGTGGTTTTGTCTGGGATTTTTATGCTGTTGCTTTCCCAATGAGGAGCAGCTGAAGGTTCCTCATTTCCTTGGATGTGTTGTTCTTCCACAGATCCCCCTGAGGATGCACAGGCTGCGTAATTTACTGGCTCAGAAATGTCAGGAAGGTGGTGCCTGTAGGTATGGTTTTACAGATAAGAGTCATGTCATGTCCCAAGTCAGGCAGAACAAGTCACTGAACCTGGGTCTTGTACATCCCTGGTCCTGCTGGCTCTTGAAGCATGACAGACCAGAGCTTCAAGGTACTGTAAGAGATCAGTTTGTTCAGAAAAATGCAATTCAGACCCTAAAGGCTTCACTATTAGTATTTAGCAAATACAATTAAATAAACATATAAGCTAAGAAAACTGTAATATTCACATCAATAGGTACTCATTAAAATGGGATTTATCCCCAGAATAATTATACAACAGTTTCCTTTTCCTCTAAGTATGCACAGGGCCAGACATCTTGCAGTGAGGCAGGATCAAAAATAACTAGGTCATTAAAAGTAAAAAGCTTCTCTTTCCTTGCTTTTTTTGTGCCCATGGTTTGACTTCTCCTAATGCATACTTCACAGCTATCTTTACAGAGTTTTGTCTTGTACGTTTCAAATTCTCATTTTAATTTGTTAAGAACATGCTGAATTCTGTTCTCCAGAGTCTGACATCTCTCCTGCACTGAGGTGATTTGCAAGGTCTTCACCAGTGGGTCATTGAAGTTATTAATAAGCAAAACTTTGTCTAAGACAAATCCCTAGGGCTTCTGCTGGAACTGTTCTCGGTATCTCACACTGAACTAACATCTGCATGTTGTGTATATTTAAGCTGCATGATTTCATTTAGATTACAGTTTTATATGTAAACTTCTGTTAAGAAGAAGAGGAGGGAAGTCTAGGGTGAATGATTCTGTCATCTGTCCCTTCCTTGTTCTTCATCTCTGAAGCAGTGAAAACTCAGTGCAGTCTCCATGAGCTGTGGAGGGTCAGGGCCGTGCAGCACTTGTGTTTCTCCCTGTGTGCAGTGGGCATGAGGGATGAAAGGCTGCCCAACGCAGGGTACATCTGTCCTCTTTCCTTAGTTGGTACATAGAAATGTCATATCAGATGTGCTGCTGTTACAGGGTCATGGAAAAATGAGTTTTTATGACAGAGGCTAATTAGTGTTTCTTACTAATCTCTTGAACTAAAACTTCAGAAGTTTTTAGAACTTCTAAGCCCTGTGTAGTGGGTTTACGTGGCAAGGTTTTGGTAGCATGGAGCCATAGGGGTGGTTTCTGTGAGAAAGATCTAGAAGCTGCCCCATGTTTGGGAAGGGCCCCATTGTTTTCCAGATCCGAGCCAATAAGCGATGTTGTTTTGTGCCTCTGTGAGAGCATATTTAAGACAGGGAAAAAACGCTGCGCCACACAGCAGCCGGGAGAGTCAAGGGAGTGAGAGAACAGCCTTGCACCAAGGTCAGTGTAGAAGGAGGGGGAGAGGTGCTCCAGGCGCCGGAGCAGAAGTCCCCTGCGGCCTGTGGTGAGGACCATGGTGAAGCAGGATGTCCCCCTGCAGCCCATGGAGTACCACGGTGGAGCAGGGTTCCACGCTGCAGCCCGTGGAGGAGACCACGGTGGAGCAGGTGGCCCTGCACCGACGGAGGCTGCCGCCTGTGGAAGACCCCTGCCGGAGCAGATTCCGGGCCGGACCTGTAGCCCGTGGAGAGGAGCCCACACAGGAGCAGGTGACCTGGCAGGAGCTGCTGCCCGTAGGGGAGCCAGGTTGGAGCAGTTTTCTCCTGAGGGATGGACCCCGTGGTACGGACCCATATCTGGAGCAGTTCTGGAAGAGCTGCTGCCTGTGGGAAGCCCACGCCGGATCAGTTCATCAAGGACTGCATCCCGTGGGTGGGACCCCACAGCACAGGGGACGAGAGTGACCGAGAAGGAGCGGCAGAGAAGAAGTGCTGTAGACTGACCATAACCCCCATTCCCCGTTCCCCTGCGCCGCTCGGGGGGAGGAGGTGGAAGAGGGTGGATGGGGGGGGAAGGTGCTTTTGTTTGTTTTTTTTCCTTTGTTTTCTCACTTCTCTCGCTTGTTAGTTGTAGGCAATAAATCTTACTATCTCCTTATGCCGAGTCTGTTTTGCCCGTTACAATAATTATTGCGTGATTTTCTCGTCCTTATCTCAATCCTTGAGCCCTTTTCACATATTTTCTCCCCATTCCTCTTTGAGGAGGGGGAGTGAGAGAGCGGCTGTGGTGGAGCTCGGCTGCCCACTCGAGCGGAACCACGACACCCTGCTGTTTGTTTTTCCTGGGCAGGAACAACAACTGACATGTTGCTTTTTGACCCACATGTATGCAGCAAACGAGCATTTATGGAAAGGAATTTTCACATTGTTTAAAGCGTGTTCTTATTTGATGTAACTAAAGGAGATTGTTATCAGGCATTGGAAAGATATGGCAGCCCAGGGAAGTGGTTGAGTCACCATCCCTGGAGGTCTTTAAAAGGCGTTTAGATGTAGAGCTCAGTGATATGGTTTAGTGGAGGACTGGTTAGTGTTAGGACAGAGGTTGGACTAGGTGATCTTGAAGGTCTCTTCCAACCTAGACGATTCTGTGATTCTGTGAAAATGTAGGTGGCTAAACGTTATGTTGTGCATAGGCTGGGACAGGAGTTGTATCTTTGATGTCATGCAATAGCACAATAGGGCACTAAACTGATTTGGGTAATCAACTAACTCTCCAGTACCTAATACTCACTGAGCAGGCTTCATCTCCTCTCTCCCTGGTGCACAGATTCCACGGTGAATTTGATACAATTACATTTGTGCTCAGGCCAGTGGGCCTAAGATTCAGGCCTCAAGTTGAGGGCTAATTGTCCATGCAATGAGAGTAATGGCTTTATACCTGGGCCCTGTGCAAACATCCAGGCTAAATGAAGTGAGGTACCTCCCCAGGCTGTGTGTGGCTCTGGCTACTTGCTTTGACTCCCACTCTAAGTAGGGCATAATTAGAATGCCTGCATATTTATATGTGGTCCCATATAATTCATCCATTTTCTCACATGAACCCACCCCCTACCCCCGACCTGGGGTTAGTTTTTCTGTTCTCTTTTTCATGGTCCAAGAGCCACTAAATCTGTTTGGATTCTCCCCTACCCTTGCCAGTCTTTACAAAGGCATTTTGTTGCCAGTCACTGCTGAGCTGCTGTGCTTTCCCCACGGAGGTTTGTTAGGTTGTATTAGTACAGATTAAGATCTGCACTATCCCCTCTCCTCCCAGTACCGGTTCTTTGTTTGCTAACTGTGAGGTCAATAAAATTCTGTTTTCTGTCAAATAACAACCTGTTTTCTTATGAGAGTTGTAGAAATCTCTGGTTCACCAGCCTGCCATGTGGATACAGCTGCAGGGGAATGTTCATGAGATATACTAAAGGATGTAAGAGGATTTTATAGCCATGCTATTTTATTCCCACAGCCATAGCTGGTTTTGCTTTTTTTGTCCTATCTCGATACTTTTATGTTAGTGAAATTAGGGAGGTCTGGAGGTCAGATATGCTGAGAGAAGGAAGGAAGGACTCCGAGCAATTATCTAGACATCAAATTAATTTTACTTTTTTTTTTTTTTTTTTTCTAAAATATTTCCAATGGATTTAGCTTTTTCTCCTGCTTTGTAATATTTTCAGCTTGATCATTTATTATCAACTTGACCATTTAGTGAATACTGAATAAGAAAATATAACGATAAAGAGCTGATTACTGACTCAGCTCTTTCTAGTAAAGAGTTGTTCAAAAACAAGGATCTAACCATTTGAATTTGAAATAACACTTACCTGCAGTATAGTTACGCATATTCATCTGAACAACAAAAAAAGAAAAATAAATGAGCACTTCCAAATGTATTGCAGACTTCTGATGATTTGAATGCTGTGAAAATCCTATGATCCTTTCTAACAATTCTTCATACTTTTCAGCACTTGAACAAACCCTGTCATTCTTTCTTCTTTTCCAATTCCAAATACCAACTTCATGTTAACACATTTGAAGCTAGAATACCAATAATAATGACTCTTACATGAATGGCAGAAGTGGCTGGCACACCAGGTCCTAAATCCTGGAGAGGCAGAGACACTAGAGCCAGGCATTGGAACTGTCCTTTTGGTACAGGCAATATTTGGTCATGGACATGGGGCAATGCCAGGTTCTTCTTCTTTCAAGGAGACAGAAATGAGATGATCTGTTAGCCCTTATACATTTCCAGCCTTGCAGGTATTTTTATTTTCTTGGTTTGCCTCTATTTCTACCATTACTTGGGATGGCTTCACTTTGATAGGAGGTCAAGAACAGCCACATAGCCATCATTATGGGCAAGATTATTCTTCACTAAATAATTCCAACATTTTCTTTATAGTGTTTGAATTTTATTAGTTTCCTAATTGTTCTGTCAACTTTATAGGTCAGTGTGTGTATGCTGGCTGTGACCCTGTTTCCTGAACAAATTCTATTGTCTGTAGCTTGAATGACTGTTAAGGTGAGAGCTCCTGTATTCTGTTGGTCACAGCTATGCTTCTTTCAGTCTGTTTTTCAGCAAAAAAGCAGTGAAAAAAAACATGACTTCTGAAAATCACAAGGTTTAGAATAACATTGGAGCTGCAGGTAGAAAGAGGAAAGGTGATCAGGCTGCAGTGATCCATTGAGAAGTTTAATTTTAATTTTATGTGAGTGGTTTCATATACTGAGGAAGTGGTGGCCAGATTTAATGCACCAAGAAGTCCCTTTTAGCTGTAGCTTCTTAAGGCAAGGAGCTATTCATCCACTCAAGCTCAAGAATGTTCTCCTATCATCAACAAATATGCTCCTGGAACCTTACCAAGGACGCCTAACAAGCAAGGCAAAAAGGCACAAGTAATATACCCATATGTAATAAGCAGGTCTTACTTCAAGGAAGAGAATAAATGAAATGCTGCACTTCAGAGAACATTACCATGCTCTGATGAGGTTTATGGAAATTCATGACTGAACTTGACAAAAGGTATTACATAAGGAGAGTTGTTTGTCACAAAATCATTTTCTCATCTCAATTCTTATAATTTTAGTAACAAAAAAAAAAAAAAAAAAAAGTGTGATCAAAAAAGTGGTACTTCATAGTCTTTCAGAGCCATACAACAACATTTTTAAGTTTCAGAAAACTCACTTATTTTCACAGATGTGGAAGAGTCCTGTGAGCAGGACTCAGACAACCCCACAACACCCTTTCTAGTTGTCCATTTCTGCTGCTTGTGTTTGCCAGGCTAAAGAAAGCTATAAAAATGATGGGTGTGGTGTGAAAAGCTTAATCTGTGATGAAAAGCAAATAGCCGTTCTCAATACAACAGCAATGTTTTAGCACTTTTACAGCTGTCTGGGATTTAATATTAAAATCCGTTAAACCTGGTGAGAGGAATACCATCTGTATGTGACTACAGCTCAACAGGGAAACGATATAAGGAGTTTGAGCCAAAGATTGTAATAAAGCACCATACTGATGTGATACTTACTGAACGATCTATTCCAACATTACCTAACTTCTAAGAATTGTTATTTTACCTGTATAATTGCTTATTGTTGGGGGGGGGGGGGGGGGAGAAAAATGTAAAAAGAAAAAGAAACAACTGGGCATGCCAGATTCTGAGACAAAGTAAATTGGAAGAGATGAACTGAAATCAATGAAATTATGTTGATTTTGTCCACCTATCTTTTAAACAGGCCAGCAGAAGAAATGTGAAATTGAATATTAGATTCCTTGACCTTGTCATGATCTCACAGTATAACCATGCTTTTGGCACTGCATAAGCATATTCCAGGCTTGGAATGTGCAGGATAACTTAAACTTCCTTTTCATTATGTACTTGGAGAACAAAATATTGTAATGTTATTGATATTTCTTTTGTTTTCTTGTTGTTTCAGGTTAGGTTTCCCCATGATGATTGTGTCCTGTACCATCGGGATGTGCTATCTTCTTGTTGCTCATGTTGTAGTAGGTTGGAACTCATAATAATTTATACTTTCAAGACTCAAAAAAAGCTTTCTGTTTCGTTTAGTTTGTATGTCAGAATACAAAGAAGATACATAAAAGGAAAAAGGTGGTAAAAACCAACGTACCAACCAACCAAAATAAAACCCACGAGTGGTATAAATCAAGATGACTGTCTTGTCAGGTTTGGTCATTCTTCTTCTGTTCTGTGAACAATTTGCAGGACTAGACATTCAAAACTGAAAGAATACTTATATTTAATTGTGAAAAAAGTTACTGTGCGGATGAAAAGGCACCATCGCCAGTGAATATGTTGTGCCTAAAAATTTGTATCAACACAATATGAGTAGTCACAGATGAAAAACTCATTCATAATAGCAGATGTTCGTTAATTTCTTTTTAGGTCTTCATTCGTCTTTGTCAATGTATTTAGCTATTTGTATTAAAGTAACTAATATTCAAGTTGTAATAGACAGTTAAGCAGTCTGTGCACTATGGAGGATGTATCATTATCTATGTTTAAAAATAAACACAGCTCCTGAAAATGTGCTGTGGAAGGAATTATTATTTTGGATATGAAATTACATTCTATGGAGGCTTTGTTTTTCATTCTAAAGCTCCTCATCAGTGTTAAACTGTTTTATTTTTTTTCTTAAAATAAGCAAATGCCCCTCACTTTACCAAAGCAGAGACATAAAGTGTGATAAAGCACCAGACATTTTCCATTTAATTATTAAGTCACTTCTGTGATGGAGTATTCTAAGTCTTTAAATAGGTTAATACAGTATATGGAAGAATGAGATCATACTTTGGCTTTGGTTTCCTTCTCTCTGATAATAATGTGTTAAACTATATATATTGTTTTGTATAATTGAATGCCAGAACAGGTCAAATTTCTCATTATGAATATTAAGTCCTGTGAGGGATTCAAGATTTCAGTCTGCAGCTTCCTATACCTTTGTGGGTTTGGCCTAAATTAGAGGCAGTTCTGATTTATCTTGAGTAGGAGAAATTGGCGACCTTCTGGGTGCAACCCAAGTGAACAGAGCTGAACTACAAGAAGCCAGTAGAAATGAGCAAATACAGCTTTTACCTGCACTTAGTCTTTGACATAGCCTGGTAAGTGAGAGAGAAACAATCTCTCTCCCACAGAGGGTATGAAGTTAATCAGATATCTCATTTTACTCATACCTAGGTTGTATCCCTTACCTACATGTTTTAAGCCTGCAATATCATATTAAGTGAGTGACTGGAATAAGTCACAGCACTCATTCAAAGAAATGCTGCTCCCACCCCTCCTGGTAGATTCAGCAGTGGTAGAGGGACCATGTGGAACAGAAGGAGAAAAGCTTTTTCCATTGCTCCCAAACCTTTCACTGAGACTTCCAGCCCCATCCACACTTGAGCACGCTGGGGTGAAGTCTGCTCTGTCTGGGCTGTTGAGAAACCTTGAGGCTGCTCTAATAGTGAATAGCTGTAGATCACAAGATCTGTAAAAAGATCAGCATAACCTCTGTTTTGTTTTATATGTTAAAGAAACAACAACAACAACAACAAAAAACACCAACAAAAACTCTCCCAATCCCTTGAAAAACAAACACCCTTAACCAGAGAAAAAGAAACAAAATTGTGAAGTGTCTGAATCAAAGTGAAATAAAAACAAATAAAAGACCGTAAAACTCACTCCTTCAGACAACTTGAAATTGAATTTGGCCTGTCTCCTTCTCAGTATGGATGTTGTTGTTGTTGTTATTATTATTTTTGTAAGAGCAGTTTACTCCGCAGTTACTGGAATTCTGCTGCAATTAAATAAACATTTATGCTAATCAGCTTAACGTTGATCCCTGGTTAAAAATAATCACAAAAAATTTATAGCTATCACCATTTCTCACATTGGAACAATCTTGGTGCAGTCACTGGCTATACACGATCTGCTGTATTAAGCCTCAGAGAATGCAAGATCGGGACTCAGTTGAAACAATTTGTTCTTGTCTGTTATTATTACTATATTTTTTCCCCACTCACCAGATTTAAGGATTTATTTGTTTTTCTATTCCATTAAAACACTGTCAGTACATAGGAGTATCAAAATGAGACTGTGGCCGGCCCCACAACACAACTTACAAATTCTTTATTTTTTATTTTTTGTTTTGTTTTTTTTTTTTTTTTAAGGAGTAAAAAAACAAAACAAAACCAAAACAAAACCAACCAAATGAAAACCCTAATCCTGCTCCAACTCATGCTAATAATGCAATCACACTAGCTGACATGAAAATGTATGTCTGCATTTACAGTTTGCTGGAAGGAGGAAGATGGAATTGCGGCAATTCATTTCCATTCACTCATCTTAGCAAATGTTCTGGAACACTTCAGTGCAGGGGAGATCTTGCTCACTTCAGAAGTGAAACATCAACAAGACTTGAATAAGATTTTATTTCTCTTACATTACTTGTCCTGTGAAGAGAAGGGAAGCAGGGTACATGGAGTACAAAATCATAATGCTCATGCTTTTAGGTTAAATTCATTCTGCTTCTAGGAATTTTTTGTTATGGTTTAATGTTTTCATGAGGATTTCCTCAAGATAAACTGGCTTTCCTTCCTGAAACATCCTTTCTGCTTCATTTGCACAGGAAAGAGCTCACTGAGAGCTCATATGACAATGCAAATGGTAAAAAGAAGATAAAATGGTTTGTTTGCACAAGCCTTTATGTAAGTGTAATCTAATCATCAATAACCAGAGAAATAACAGTGATAAACATGTTTTTGTGGCCTCTTGCTTTTGTTTCTCACATTAGTAGACAATCTGCTAAAATGAAAATTACCCAGGTACTTCAGATCATTTCAGGGTAATGAAGTATATTTTTCATTGACTTCCATTATAGTTATCAATGCAATCTGCACATCAGAAGGGCACAAGTTACAGTGACTATATTTGTGAAGAAACTAGTGCATAGGATCCCATAGAAATGGAGTGAATTTGTAGAGTGGGTGGAATTAATTTTTGACGTGGAATTCTCTCTAAAATGTTGAAAAAAATATTAAGTGATAAATTAAGTCAAAGTGTATCATCTTTAGCAGCTTTGGTGTTTATCTCAGAAGACTGTCATTGTCATTGACATCCTTTTAGGCTATTCACAGGTGTTTGTTGTAAACAGTAGAGTAAATATAAATGTATGCCTATTCTAAGATGCATTTATGTGTTCTGAATGGTGTAAAATGCAGTAAGATAGAAATATAGGAACTATATCACTGCAGTGCAAGGTAAACAAAGACTACTTAAAGAAACCATCTCATCTTAAGTAGGGCAGTCACTGGAAGCAAGGAAAGAAACAGGGATATATTAGACCTTCACGAAACGGTGACCTTATCTAAAGAACCATAGCATAGCAATAGCCCAAGGTCTTCCCAGCCCAGCACCTGTCTCTGATGGTGGCACACAGTGGATGCCTGTGAAGAACCCAGGAGTGGGGCAAACATAAAATGCTTTTTCCCCCAAATATTGTCCCAGATTTCAGAGATTTATGTGATTCAGACTTCTTGCATGAGGAGTAGCATCTCTGTACTGAATTTTACCTGGTGAATTGTCCTTCCACAAACTTAGTCAGCCCCTAGCTGAACCTATGTAAACTCAACATCTGTCTCAAGGAGTTTCACAGATAAGCTGTACACTGTGGGAAAAAAAAAATAATCCAGTTGTTTGGTTTGAATTTACCCTGTGCTAATTTCATTTCTGTGGCACTTCTCGCCCAGTACTTTTCCTAAGCCTTTTGTTTAGGAAGGGATAATGAATAGTCATCCCCTGCTTCCTTTTTCTAAATCATGATTTTATAGGCCAATTTCCAGTCTGGAGATCACAGTCTGTTTGCTCATTTCTGATGTGGAAATGCTCTCCTACCTTTATTCATCACTTTTTGCACCTTCTGAAATTTCACCATAGCCTATCTGAGTCAAAAGTATCAGACATAAACAAAGCCAAGACACAAATGCCCCCCATTTTTTTCTGTCTTTTTATTCTTTTCCTAATAATTGTTGAGATCTGATTCAATTCTTGAATTCTTGCTGGCAAATAAACTGAGAGGTTTTGCTATACATTTTTATAGAAGAGCCTCTTGAAATTACAAGGTACATTTCCTGAGTGATAATTACTACCTTACATTGTTTAATGTGTAAAGTTAGGATTATTTTGTTCCTGCTCTTACATTACTTTTCATCTGTCCAGGGTAAAGGTTAGCCTTTTTTTTTTTTTTTTTTTTTTTTTCTTTTTTTTCCCCTAGCTACTTGCTCTTGTAAAGTTTTTATTTAATTCTCTACTGGTAAGCACCATGTTTGCTACCCTTAATAACACACAAACATTCACATTTAACTTTTTACCTTAGAAGCTGGGCCATTTACAAGTATGGGGAACTATCACCAGCCAGACCAACTCCCTCTAGAGTGGCATTCATGGATCATACCCCTTATTCTTGTTAGCTTAATTTCCTTAAGAGCTGTTGGACTGGATGTATCTACCCTTTGTCTTGATTGTAGATAAGATCAAATCAAAATTTGTTTTAAAAATTGAAATATTTTCCCATTCGACAGAGTGAGCTTTGGGACTATCTTGCTACTGGATATTGCTGAGATATGACTGAAAAAATACCTCTCATTTATATGATGGTATTTGAATTAAACTGTTGGATTTAGGGAAAAAAAAAAAAAAAAAAAAAAAAAAAGGATTTGTCCTGGGAAATATATGATGACTTATTCCTCAGGGAACTCTAGTACATATATGTAAAAGGAGGCTTGCCTTGTTGAATGGGTTGTTCAATAGCTGTTCAGAAAAGCTTATTTTAGACCATTCTAAAACTTCTTGTACCATATCTTGGTTAACACCAAGTCTAGTTCATGACAGAAATTCTAGTTTTCTTAACAAAAGTTAAAATAAAGGGTGTCATTTCTAAGAAAACAATTTTTAAATGTAGAGTTGGAAATGCAAATTGTGTGACCACCCAGAAAAAAGAAGGTCTTATTTGAGAAATCAGATGCTATTTGCAAATATTTGTGCAAATTGCACTGCAGACTTCATTCAGTGAATCAGAATAATTTTATATGTAATATATAGGAATAGGCACAGAAATGCAAGGCTTCTCTTTCCTGCTGTGCTTTAGCTTTCTGTGTAACTTTTCATAGTCAACCGATTTGTTTATGTATCTGTTTCTTGATTTTACCCAACTTTCTGAAGTGCTTTAAAAATTTACATTTTTTTTGTACAGATGCTTTGGGCTTTGAAGGATTAAAATACAAAAAATACTGTTGATCAAATAGCAGAGAATTAGAGTTATCTGCAAACATCATCTATTATTTTAAAGACACTAATAAAAAATATGGAAACATTTCAGCTTAACAGCTATCAGATGGTTACTCCCTACATTAACCCCCATAAAAAAAAATTCATAGGTTCCAAATGGCAGAAAATCAGTGGCACCTGAAATAGACCCAAAATAAAAATGCTAAGCATGAGCTTCCATGTTTGCTGTAATGGGATGCTAAGAAAATAGTTGGGAACAAAGCCAGAAAATATAATGAAATAGCTGAAGCATTAAATTAATACTTCTGAAGTGAATTTACAATAGGAAATTCTAGCATTTCAGAATAAGTGCTAACCAGTGCAGATGAAGTCAGCATATGAAAATCTGAATGATTTATTAAGGGCAAAAGGAAATCAACAAGTGATGGAGATTTATTGAAGGGAGGATTGAAATCTTCTTCCATAGACACTCTAGAGGGAAAGGATGAGAGAACTTTTTTGCACACTTATTAGTGGAAAATATTATAAGATTGGCAGTATCCTAGTTCTACTCAAAATAATAAGCAGCAAAAGGATTTTTACAGTACATTTAAAGTTGATCACATAATGTTTTTCTTTTTTTTTTTTTTTCTTTTCTTTTTTTTTTTTCAGGGTTCTATTGCAACTTTGATAGACAGCAGTGATTTATTAGCAGTAGTTTCAATTAGTGCTTTGCCTAATGAATCAGTAATGGAAAAAAAACCCTCTAAAGATGTAGTCTTGGCCATCATTACTATTATCCTGGCTGGAGTAAGAGACCCACTGCTACTTTTAAGAAATTCAACATGTTTTGGCTTGTCTGTGATGTATGAGCAGCCCTAACTGTACAAGTTAACAAGAGTAAGGTTGCTGCAGAGTGCTATAAAAGAGTGAAGCACAGTAGTGGGGACATAAAGACTTTTTTTTTTTTTTTTTTCCTGTTTCCTTCTATGCTTCTTCCCCCTTTCCTCTCCAATTCATTGTCCACCAGATATTTTCCCTGTATAGATATCTGCTGTTTTGAACCTGCAGTCTTCACTTCTTGTTGATTCACACTCTGTTCCTCCCATCCATCAGTTGCCAAACAAAATGCTAACTCATTTGCTTTGTCTCCAGCCCTTTTCTCCAGATGATCTGTGTCTACACTCACTCAACAATGTCAATGAAAATAGGGGAAAATAACTGTTACTTAACAATGTTAAGGAGAGCCTGGGAGAAGGTTATGGTTTTGTTGTTGTTGTTGTTGTTGTTTTTTTTTTTTTTTTTAATTTCCTAATCAATGGTGTGCATGGTTGGCAGTGCAGTATCCTTTGTTTAATTTCATCCTTCTATTTAATATATTAATCTTTTGCATTTTCTAAACTATAATTTCTCATGTACATTTTATATATTGACCATGAAAAGAGCTAGAGACACTGATTTGAACTAAAAATCCCAACCAGTCTGACAGTGCTCATGAAGATAAATTGAAAAATCCCTCAAATTGACTCAGAATTGTTAATGTTTCAGGATTTTTTTTCTTTCTTCTTTTTTTTTTTTTTTTCATTGTTTTTCCTTTCACTTTTGAGCTCAGACTACTACAAATTATCACCACTGAATTCAGTTACTAAGCTCCCAGAATGTCTGAGAAAATGAAATCTTCAAAGTACAATATCTATTTTTGTTTTGTTTTATGTATACAAAATATATACTGCTACTTGAAAATGTACCAAGCTTTCTGCTATTAGTTGGATTATAACATGTAGTTTATTTGATTCTGATCTAGATTTCTGGTGGTCTATGTCTTAAAGGTATATACATTTTGCCTGTGCCACAGGCAAAGATCGATCTGTGGTCTCAGGATACAGTTCAGACTATTTTTAAGAGCTGTCTGGAAAATCAGTTTTGGGGGTTAATCTGGGCATATAATCTGAGCTGTAAAAAGGGCTCAGTTTTCACCTTTTCTTGTAGTTCCACCAGCTCTGGACTCAATCAGTGCTACTTGACTGGTTAAAATTTATGTCAGGAATACGTTTTTCTAAATCTTCACTGTGTGAAAATGGGAAAAAAGTATTATTATGAGACTGAATGCAAATATGAATAACATATTTTTTTGACTTTACCAGCTGAAGTCAGTAAATTGTCTAAATATAACTTGCTTGAGCTCAAAGACTGCTGTTAAACTACCACATACAATACTTTTATGCGTACTGCATACAGGTATAGGTGTGTACAGTGATAGTCAGCAAAATTCTGACACTGCAAATAATAAACATTGGCTTTATAGGCATAGTTTTCAATGCTTCCAGTAACACTTAACACTTCAAGGTATTTATTAAGAACATGATTATGGTTACAGGAATATTAAAAACAATCATACCATCTTTTCTGTTGAAAAGCTTTTATGCTCTCATGTATCAGAGACAAATTTCAGGGGTTGAAATTTGTCAGAGACTCATACATTGCCATGGACATAGTTTAAAGTGTCCTATAAGAAAAATTCTCCAAGCAGACTGTGGCATATGCCTTTGAAAAATCTTACATGCTTCTTACCCTGCAGTTAAAACCCCTGAAAGGGTATGAGCAGTAAGTACTCTGGAGTTGGGAGCTTCTGGAGACTGATCAAGATTTTCACCTGAAAATTCACTACCTGATTTTTCTGAAGTGCTGATTAGTCACAGTCACAAACTCCAAATTAGCAAAAAGTTTTTGCTCTTAAACTTGGTCTCACCAGATATCCTGCTGAAGAGTTCTTGTGACAATAAATTGAGTGAGGCTTATGGAACACTCCAACGATGTCTGTAAGGAAATCTGTAATTCTGTTTTGAAAAAAAAAAAAGAGCTTGAATGGTATTCAGTGAATGTGAATAATGTGTGGCTGCATTGTGAACTGATGTGAAGTAACATGCCAAAGAGAGATTCCTAACACTTGTCAAATAAAAGTGGCTGTATTTTTTTTTTTTTTGAAAAAAATTATGTAATCAAGGAAGTGAAAACTGTGTGCTAAAGTAAATGAATAAAGGAGCTGCCTTAAGCTTGAATGTAAAACATTTGATTTGATATTTCTTCACTCCACAGTCATTGTAAATTCTTTCATGTTAGTTACTGTATGTAATGAAATATTTGCTATAATCTTATTTCCACTGTAAGACTGGAAAAAATTGTAGGTGGATAGATTTTCAGATTTGATACAGTAGAGGTTAGATCTGGAAATTTGTTTAAAACTAAGGACTTAAAATTAATACAAATTTTCTACAAGTTAAACACAGTTTGGAAATTTTTTTGTGCATCACTTGCTCTATATTTTAGATAATTAAAAAATACTGAAAATATGTTATATATTATGCATATAGGCAGATAAAAGAATAGCATTTGCTATGTTTTCTTACACTCTTTTAAATTAAATACCTCTTAAAGCAATCAGATTTTACATGACTTTTCTATGGGCTATATTTACTCTTGTAAAAGATTTCTCAAATTTGACTTGGCACCTCTTCATGAATGGAACGAATTTAAGAATCAACCACTCAAAACATTTTCCTGTTGATATGAGTATACTTGTTACATCCACAAACAATGAAGGAATTTGCAGACAAGCACTTTGGAGTTGGAGTACACCTAAATAAAAGCTATGCACACAAGCTTACATTTGTTTCTCTGTGCTTAACAGTTGAAGCAGTGCCCTGTACACCACCTTTGTAATAGATGACTGCATTTATTCTTTTTGTGTAGTGTTGCCTGCAGCACTCATATTTCAGATATGTGGGTTATATTTTCTGTTAAAATGAATAGTAAAGGTACTAGAAAAATGTGGATCTCACACAAAGCTCAAGACCATTTGTAAAGCAGATGTTCTTCAGAGAAAGGCCTTAATTACAGACTCACAGAATGGTTGAGGTTGGAAGGGACCTCCAGAGATCTAGTCTAACCCCCCTGCTCAAGCAGGATCACCTAGCATATGTTACACAGGATAGCATCCAGGTGGTATTATCTCTAAAGAAGAAGACTCTACAACCTCTCTGGGCAGCCTGTTCTAGTGCTCTGTCACCTGAACTGTAAAGAAGTTCTTCCTCATATTGCGATGAAACATCCTGCTTTAGCTTTCTTAACATGGCTGCTTGAACAATTTCTCTGTATTCCTCCTAGGCTACCTATCCTTGTTTCCACCCTCTGGAGGCCTCCTTTTTTTCTGCTTGAGTTTGACCAGAAACTCCTTGTTCATCCATGCAGGCCTTCTGGCGTTTTTGTCTGACTTCTTGTTTGTTGGGATGCATCACCCCAGAGTTTGGAGGAGGTGATCCTTGAATCAGCCTTAATCTGATGATCAAGGTGATCCTTGAGCCAGCTTTATTGGGCCCCTGTTCCCTCCAGGACTTTGTCCCATCATACTCTACCAAGCAGATCCTTGAAGAGGCCAAAGTCTGCTCTTCCAAAATCCAGTATAGTGAGCCTGCAGTGCTCCTTTCTCTCTGCCTTCAGGATCCTATACTCCACATTTCCTGGTCACAGCAGCCAAGGCTGCTCTCGAGTTTCCCATTCCCCACCAGCCCATCCTTGTTGGTGAGAATGAGGTCCATCATAGCACCTTTCCTAGTTGGCTCCTCTACCACTTGGAGAATGCAGGTATCATCAATACATTCCAGGAGTCTTGTGGATTGCATGTGCGCTTCTGTGTTGTCCCTCCAACAAACATCAGGGTTGAAGTCCCCCATGAGGACCAGGGCTTGTGAATCTCAGGGCGCTCCTGTCTGTCTGTAGAGGGCCTCATCTGCTCAGTCTTCATGGTTGGGTGGCCTGTAGCACAACCCCCTTGTCTCCCCTGTCTGTCCTTCCTCAAGTCCCTCTATCCCTCCATTCCAACATGCTTGCCATGGGAGCCATCCCACTATTATCTCTAATGCCAGTGAGGTCATACCTGTGGGTGTGCATACATCTCTAACTCCTCTTGTTTATTCCCCATGCTATGTATATTAGCACAGAGACATTTAAGTTAGACCTTTGATTAAATATTAAAGTGTACTTTTTGTTTTGTTTTGTTTTGTTTTGTTTTGAAAAGAAAGCATCTGTGCTCTTCTTTAATGGTGAAACTTGCTTAATTGCTTTCCTGCACTGGGGCTTAGATTGAATATTTAAGATTATTTATCTTGGTACTGTTTTGACCCTCTGCACTAGGAGAAAGGGACTGAATTTGTCACTGAAAATGTGCTGTATCTAGTTACCCCATTTGTACATGCAACACTGAATTTGGAGGGTTACTAAATAATATGTCCCCATATTGCAAGCCTTTAATAGAATAAACCTATCTGGCCTAAGAATTTGGAAGACTAGCCATATCAATGCATAGAGAACACTTCATAATCCTCCAGAAATCCATGGGACAAAAGACAGTGAGCACTGTGTGTGAGCACAAATTCAGGGTGTCTGAGAAAGTATGGCTTCTCCAAAAAAGAGCAGCCGAGGAGAACAGGTTGTTTGAAGCAGACAGCATTCTTATTATGTTAATAGGTTTTGTGCTAAAACAAAATCTGCATTAAAGTCCTGGATTTTGTAAACAAGCTGTCAACAACACTTTTTATGTATTCATATTACATTTTGTCTTATTATTCTTAGTAAAATTGATGCCAACTTGCATTACATTTGATTGTGAAATGATAAACACATCCTAGGGATAGAAGATAAAGGGATTCATACAGATTTATCCTCTATAAAGCTGAGCAAAATATCTTGCATACCATAAATATGCATTTAGTTTCTCAATGTGTTTAAGAGGAAAATGTCTCATAATTGCAGGAGGTAAGCAACAGTGAAGGCACTGTGTCTCATTACAATTCAGGGAATGATAGAGGAAAATGATGGCAAGAGGTCTGATGCAGCAAATGGAAAATGTATGTTCAATTTGAATTCTCCATGCCATTTAACAGTACAGTTGGAGTCAGACCTGTTCTATTTTCTGCAGTTTTAGTTATCCAGTGCCTAGCAGCTTGTTGTAAGCTTTTCACTTCTATTCGCTTTATCATCATTACATTGGGGAGATGAATTAATCAAAGCTACTTCAAACTGCACAGCAGTGACATTTGCTTTGGTAACTGAAGGATTACAGAGCTCAGGGGTGACAATGAAAGGAAAGAGGATAACCTTAGCCCTGCTTATGAGCCAGACTAACCCTTGGGATGGAGCCATCGATTCTGACATCAGACATGTTTGCATCTTGGTGGGCTTTGCAGCTCCCCCTCACAGATCTAATTTAGGACTCTGTAGTGGATTCTCCCAGGCTGCAATGGAGCAAGAAGTAAGATTTTGCTTCTGGTGTGCTCAGGAACCAGTTCTGACTGGTAGCATGAAAATAACCCCTTACTACCTCCACCCCAAACTATCCAGCTGGTCACAGCTCCCAACAGCTCCTGACAGCAGCTTCATTTCATGATGAGTTGCTCTGTTTTGTGGAAGCTATATTGTTTGTCATTACATCCAATGACAACTCAAAACAGCTGCTTAGTACAGCCAAGGGACCATCACAGAACCAAAAGCAAAAGGCAGCAAACGTTAAACAAACTCCCCAGAGAAGACCAATGAAAACAAAAAACAAACAAGAAAAACCTCACCAACAAACACAAACAAAATCATGGCTGCATGGCTCTTCTTCTAAGAAAGAAATGATTTGAACCCCACAGCCTACTGGAAGTGCCTGCTCTCCTTTTCTGGTGTAGTCACAAAGGCTGTAGAACATGGGATGAGGCTTCATGGCTGTAAGCAACTGCCAACCAATAGTGTCTCCTACAGCAATATCTCATGCCACAACTAATATGGGAGTGAGAGGGTAACCAAACCATGACCAAAAAGCCTGAAAGGTATCCTAGCAGTTATCTAGTCATTTATGTAATTTCAAATGTTTTTCAAATGTTTCCAGGGCAGGTGTTAGGTGTGTTTTTTTCTGATTTTGTGCAGGAGCAAATGATTGTGCAATGGAGGAGAAGCCATTTAAATCACTTGGCACCCATAAAATCTTGTATCCTATGCAGGTTGACTTTTTTATTTTTTTATTTTTATTTTTTTTATTTTTATTTATTTATTTTTTTTTGTTGTGGATGCATCTAGGGATGGGCCAAGGAACTGTGAAGGAAAAAAAATGATTCTTCTGGTGCAAGGGTGGCTCATACCTGTGCCTGTCTCCAGCCTGGAAATAAGCTTAGCAAGTATGATACAAACACTATGAGTTGGATAAATAGTTTTGAGGCAATAAATTAACATGTGCAGAGCTTAGTTCAATTCATACCTCAGTGGAATTCTCTGTTTAGGAGATGTTTTAGTCCCCATTAATTCTAATACTGCCTCTTCTGATCAAAATAGATGTCCTGACCTTTTAAACCTGCCTCAGCTAAGTACCTGAAGCCCTGAAGTGATCTTGTTGCAAATTTATGCTAAATGCTCATTTCTTCCCCATGCTTTTTGATTCCTCTTGTTTATTTCTGAGGAGTTCTCCCAAGTCTTCCTGCAGCTTGTTCACCTCTACAGTACAAAAGGGTACTTTAATGACTCCTAAATAAATGACCAACTAGCTTTGGAAATATTGTGGATTTGTGTCATTGTCAAAGGAAACTATACTCGGAAGCCTAAGCCATCAACAGGAAATGAAATTTCACTTATATGTGGAAAAATAGTAGCTCTTCTGATGAGATACACAAGTCAGAATACTAGCATAAAATGACTGACTACACATACATCTATCTATAGGCAACTTACACAAGAGGTCAGAGAAAACTGACACACAAAGGTCTACCTGGCTGTTACCTTTGTCACACCTGATGGTAACCTTTTTGTGACTCAAAATGCAGTCAGATAAGCCTATGTTTTTTACCCAAAGAAACCCGATCTGGCAAATTCATTGCACCTCTGTTATAAAGCACCTTTCTTTCTGATAAAAGGAGAATGAGATCTAACCTTCCCATACATCTGAAACAACTGTTGTTCAGTGGTCTGATAGAGACATAAATCCGCCTCTCTATCAATATCTTTTTCTCTAATAATTATTAGGTTATGTGTTAGTGTGTTAACATACACTTAGCTATGTTATTAATGAGCTTAACTTCACTGATTATACTTCATTATGGAAATGTCTGTAATATAGGGATGTCTCTATTGCTGTAGGACTGGGTTTATTAAAATGCAGAGTAGTGAGATGGGGCCATGTCACCTTTAAGGCTGACCTACCCAGGACCTCACTTTGGATCCTTGCATCAAGATGAGCTTCTGTGGTGATGTACCTGCTCACACTAGAATTAAAATAGGTGCTCTGTATTCACTTGGTGTGAAACTGAATATAAAAATTACAGCAGCTCCAACTCTGCTTCGACCTGGTTTGTTAAAAGTGATAAATTGATAGAGAAAACCCTTTTAGACATGAATACACAGTAAAAGAAAACCAATTAATTAGAGCTTGGATTAAACGAGCATCAGTGTTTAGTGAGGAAGTGGTCCCTGCTGCTATATAGAAAGCTTTAGCCCTCAAGAGGATGTGACTAAAGGACACCAGACTGAATCACTTAAGTAGTCATGCTGTCAGTAGACATTAACAAAGGTTGCTTTTGCATACTGATAATAGAGACCCTGGCCTGTATCATGTGAATCTTTATTATCTTCTATCTAAGAAAGCAAACCAACTGAAAAAAATGTTAATGGTAAAAAGGGACAAGCATAGTTGTAAGTGCTGATCAGCTGTGCTTGAGTTATCTGGCTTATCACATCTACCAAGACGCCCTTGTTGCCCAGGCACTGGTTCATTCAGCTGAAATCCACAGTGCCTCAAATGCAGTGTAATTGCTCTGAAACTCAAGAGAAAAGGGGATTAGTTTGTACAGCAATCTTGCTCTCTTTGATGTGATTCTTAACTGCATTGGAAAATGTGTTCAAAATATTTAAACACCAGGCTACCTCCCTGAAGTCCAGCACTGATTGCAGCACATCCCAGCACAGTGTATGGGTATTCCTGCCACCTACATTTGGCCTTGAACATATGTGCAGAAGAGGACTGAAGCTAGAAGCCCAGAGTTCCAAGTCTGCCCCCAGAACCTTAAGTGTGCATGCAAGGGGCAAATACAATTGCCTAAGCTGAAGAAAATATATCAGTAAGTATGCAGGCCAGGTCTGTGTCTGAAGTAACTTGGTGAGGGAGGGAAGCGTATTTTGAACACTTTGGAAGCTGAGTTTATTGTTTGATTGTAGAAGTGAAACCTTTCTGCTATCAAATTTAAAAGGCACCATTAAAATGCTGCTCTGTTGCTACTGCTGAGCAGAATGTGCAATTTCTTATCTCTCTTTCCAACTTGACTGTTGCTTTGTCTTCACTGCTATTAGCTATATTCCTGCCTCGCAGATTTTCCATCTCTTTCGTGAATACGCTCCACTGATACAAACACATTTAGATCTATACTGCTGAGTCTATGCTCAGGAGGTTTTACTAGTGTAACTACATAACATGATTAGAGTTTTATATGACTTTTTGTGTCCTTATTCTTTCCCTGTGGCTGTTTTGTCTCAGATACACTTTCATTCAGTCTCACTAGAATTTTCCTACTTTTTCTCCTATTACATCTCTGTTTTATTTTCCTTTTTCAGATGTGTACATTAAATGTTTCTGTCTTCAATTTTTCTAATTTTTCTCCTCGTTTAATCTCTCTTTTTTTTTTCTTTTTACTTTTTTTCTTTCTTTTCTTTTTTTTTTTTTTTTTCCTTAACTTCAACTGGTTCCACTTTTTTTTTTTTTTTTTCCCATCTATTGCCTTGTATTCTCTTTCTGGCAGTTCTTCTCTTCTTCCAAATATTTACAGGCTTCTTGAGAGCAGAAATTGGACCATTTTGTTATTTGCTCACTCCTCAACTTTCTGACATTTCAGGTATCTACCAAAGGTTAATTTTGTAAAAAGATATTCATATGTTCTTTTTTTTTTTCTATGTTCTTTTGAGGGAGGGAAGAAAAAAGATGCTACTGCTTTTCCAAGTCATCTATCACCCTGTCAGTTTTTCTATTTTTCTCCTAAAATTGTGGTAAAAGATTTTGGCTACTTGTATAAGATGGTCCTTTAAATTCTACATTGTATGTGTGGTTCTGTATAAGAAATCCCAGATAGGAAAATGAGTCTGTTACAGCTTACTAGCCAGGATGCCACATTTGGTCTGGTGAGTGGTGGCAGGTGTGTTTATAGCAGCATAGATCAGAATCCTCTCTATGAAAGTGTTCCTCACACTACTATTTTCATATGACTGCCACCTTCCTCCAAAGAGGGGCTTAAAAAAACCCATAAAATCTGTTTGTGGCAGGGTATATATGGTGTAAACAACACATGTTGCAGTACTTTTAAGCCAGAAATGATCCTAATGATGCTTTAAATAAAAGAGCTTTTGTGCATCACAATAGCACAAAATCAAAGACCTGTCAGGAAAAAAAAGGTTTTGAGAATATTCAAACAATACAACTGCAGCCCCAAAAAGAGATCTGAGACATCCGTAAATTATAAATGCACCACTTCGAATATAATTAGTACTAGCTTCCTTTGAGCCCAATTATAAGTGCACTAAAACAGTGCCACCTGCAACAGCAAATAAGCATTTTGTAACACTGTGGAGGCATTTAACATTGTATCGCATTGCTTAAGCATTTTACAAAGGTTTGCAAGTGTGACCAAAGAAACAACAAAAGATTTGTGTAGCCACAGGTAGGAGACTTGGGAAAACATGTAAACAGGAACATAGATTGCCAAGTTTTAGGCAAAATAGCATTAGCAGGAACATGTTGTAAGCAAACTTGGTAAAGGTTTGTTTTAAAGTTTAACCCTGGCCTAATTTGTCCATCTCTTAAACATTCCCATCATAACAACCTAATGGATCTGTATGCATATACCTACATGCACAGTTGCAATGTAGTGCATCACACTGTAAGAGAGGTTGATCTGAATGGGTTCTGTGCCTCAGAGTTGAAGCCAACACAAGCACCACTGAGGTACGTTGTTGCACTGACCAAACCAGCTGAGAGCAAGACTTGCTCTCTCTTGGTAGGGCTGGTGTTCCTGGGGAGATGAGAAATACCTCTGTAACCTCCATTATCTTCTTACACCTCCAAACTTGGTTCTTCTCAGAAGTCAAAACCCTTTAGCAACGTCTTGCAGATGTACAGGAAGGAGAAAATGCTCATTGTTTGCCTGTGACATGTGGGAGGTCTCAGCAAGGAAGAAGAGCTTTTTTCTGCTTCATTTGCTGTTACTCCTGAATTTCATCTGAATGGATGGTCCCCAGATCCCCATAAGTATCTCTTTTTCAGAGTTATCAGTGCAGGCAGTTTTGAGTATAGCAATGAAGATAAGTGTACTGTTTGATGCCCAGCTGGCCGGGGGCTTTTAATCTTTCCAGCATGTGGACAGCAACTGTTGAGAGGGGACAGGGAGAAGGTAGCCCCTGTGGACATCAGCAGCCATGGGGATGTGATGGTCAGCAAGTGAGCACTTGGAGTCTTCTGGTGGGCAGGACATTACTTGTTCAGTGGTTCAGGCCCAATGGACATCCTTGAAGTGGGGCTGGAAGGAGCCTGATGCTGGCCAAGAGGATTGTCGGAACCAACTGGCTGGGACCTGCAGAAGGATCCATGAGTTAGGCAAAAGACTTCACAGCAGGTAGAGGAGAAGAGGAAAAAAAAGGTGAGCATGGAAATTTATCTTGATTGAGTAGTATTTGTTCTGGCAAGGGAGGGAGAGAATATTTCTTTAGCCTAATGGGGCAGGAAGGACAGAGGAAGAAAAGGTCAGCCTGGGAGATGTGTCAGGTAGTGGTTAACCACAGTCCCAAAGGCTTGTGCTGCAGCAAGGGTTTTGTAAGCCAGGAAAAATACGCATGTGGAGCACTAGTAACCTCACCTTGGTGGTTCTTGCAATCCCTTTGGAAATATTTATGTGCAGCTCTTGGTGTCAGAGTGCAACCCTTTCAAATGTTTCCACTTTTCTTCCAGTAAAACACTTTTTCTTAGACACATAAATCATGAAGCTTAATTTTCTCTAACATTTCCTGAGATAAACACTGGCTAATAAAGTCCAAAGAGACATAAATGGATTCTCATTATTAAATTAAAATTGTAGGGTGCATGTCAGCAATTTGGTATTTGTGTACAAATATTCAGCAGTTACAACGAAAAATAATTCCAGGATTAGATTAATCTACATATTCATCTTTAGTTGTGTTCAAAATGGAAAACGGGAACACTTGAGAGATAAAGTTAGTTTAACTAGCAATTTATGAATATTCTGAGTTTGATTAATAGTCTTTAAGTTGCCATTCTTCTACTGGAACAGAATCACCTCATCACAGTTCCTCTTATCTTTTACTTTATAGCAATGGTTGCTTTCATGTCTCGCTTGCTGTAGCTTGGATTTTAAATTTGTGTCTTATTCTCTCTTGACAGTATTTGTCTTTCTTTTTTGCCTCATTGGTTCCAGATAATTATTTATACCCATTTTACTTTCAGATTTTTGTAACCTTGACAGCTTTGCCTACAGGGATGTTTTTCTGTTTTACCACACAATTTCCTAACCACCTGGCTGTTCCGATGGGATTAGATTCTTTAATAATTCTCCTTTATTGACAGGGATAGGTAACTCGTGGTACTAGACTACATTTTGGGGTGCTGCCAGTCTCGAGTGACTCTTATGCTGCAGAGTGGAGAAATTTTGATTGCCTTTTATACTGCCTTTCCAGTGATGCTTTGTGGTGGACCTCAGACTTGTTCAGGCACTGTGACATTAAAGTTTTAGCACTGAAGTTTTGGTTTAAATTATTAGGGAAGTTGACTCTGGATGTTTACTTAAATGCTCCTGATATCATTTAAATTCTGTCTCTGCTACCACAAGAGTTATAGCTCTGATCACTTCTGATGTTTTAGTGAAAGACCTGGATGACATTCAGGTCCATAATCATCAAAGCCTATGCTGCAATGATTGTTTAGACTGGGGAATAGATGCCAGTTTCTATACAACAGGAACTTCTAAAGGAAATACATGTATAAGCAAGACAAAATAGGTTCTCCAGGAATTTTCCAGCCAAAGCTGGGAAGTGTTTAAGGAGTTGCAGGGCTTCCAGTCATGAGAATCTAGCACTGAGGACAGAGATAAGTTTTCGGTCTATGAGTATTGTAGATATTTAAAACATTTAATTTTATATATATAAAATGTTTGTCTGTGTCTGTATATATATGTATACATGTATGTATATATATGTGTTGTCACAGGGATTACCAAAGTGGACTGAATTCTTTGCATAGTTTTGTAAAACATGACTGAAATACTCATTTTAGTCTATTGTTCTGTAGCAGAAGTGGTGTAAAGGATAAAGAACAAACTGTTGAGTACAGGTAGAGATAAGTGACTCAGAGCAAATGGGACAATTAAATTCTCAAAGATATTTGAGTGCCCTTTTCCTGTCTGATTATTTTTTCTATTTTTTTTTTTTTTTTGAGACAATTGAGTTTGGCAGACTGCAACTATTGCAGATGATGGCAGAGAAAGGATGCATGCACAGTATCAGAGGTGGAAGCAGCCATCTACTATAACTACAACCTCCATGCATCCTAGTTCCTGTAGAAGGGCAGAGGGTTCATACAGGTAAGGTGCTGCTCTTGCCTCTACCACTGTGCTGAGAGAGTAAGTGGGAGAAAACTTTAGACGTTGCTTTTTTAAAAAGTAGTAATTCTATGTTTCCATTAAAAATAATGGAAGTTCTGCCACTAGATTGAAAAACTGTATGGATATGTTTTCTTTTTGTTTTCATGTTTTTCCAAATATTTATCTTGCAAATTGATACTGCTACAACATCTCCTAGCATTGACACTCTGGTGGCCTAGCGCTCTTCTCCTCTGTATATAGTGGGTTCCTTCAGACAGTTGCTGCCTCCCTTTGGGATGAGAAAAATCCCTATTGCACTGTCATACCTTACTGCCAGAGGCACCTGTGTGCCTTAGGGCATGCTACGTGCCCTCTGGGACCTCAGGTGAAGGAGAGAAGAGGCATATCAGGATGGGAATATATCAGGAAATCTTGACAAAAATAAGTGTGTGCATACTCGTATGTATGTATGTATATATATATGTGTATATCTGTATACAAAGTAGTTTTTGTAACCTTGGCATGCAGGAACCCTCTCTGTCTCCATGTTTCCCAATGACCTGCACTGGCTGTTGCTAGTGTGCAGTTCAGCAACCATTTCTGTAACAGACAGCTTCCTGTCATGTCTCTGTCCGGATGTCAATACACTTGTATCTGAATGGAGATTGACTGGAACATGCAGTAGGTATTTTTTGTTTTTACTTTTATTATTTGTGTGCTTACTCTCTGGCATTCTTCACATAAAGAAGAAGAAAAAAGGCCTGCAGCATATGTTTCACAATCCCATTTACTCCCATTAGCACACAGACATATTCTGTTTCAAATTGACTTTTAAAACAGACTTCATATCAAATCCATTTTAAAAATAGTTTGTACCTACCCCAGGGAGATCTGGAATCCTTTAAAGCCTACAGCAATTTGCATTCAGAAAAAAATGTTCAAGTCAAGCTTTATCAGCTCACGCTGTGCACAGTTTGGTGTGTTCAGAGAGGATTGTAGAAACTAAGAGCTTTGCAACTTGTAGCAGTGTGAACATAGGGCTGATACAGTGTTTAGGATAAAAGAACAGCTTCTTACTCTTAAATAAAAGGAACAAAATCAGTGTTTTGAACCTTGCATCTTCTCTGCTTGATTAGAGGTGTTAATTATTTCAGCATAATCACTGTCTGTGTTCACAAAGTGTGGTCCCCTCAGGACACTGTGCTACCTCTTATCAGCTGCCTTTGAATGGCACCACTCTGCTCAGCTGGAGTCGTGCTTTGCAAAGCGTGTCAGATGGGGTCAATAGATCTTTTCAGCTCCTGCTTTACAGCCGTGTATCTGCCTGAGTGCTCCTTGGTTATTCATCTTCTTTGTGTAACTGGGCATTACAGAAGGAAGTCATTTTTCCTTCTGCATGTTTTAGTTACACACAGTTCCATCCTTATTTTAAGCTAAGTTTTAGGGAATCATTTTGGGATAAAAGCAAAAAGGTTTATGGGGTCTTCTGTAAACCCACCTATAAAGCTTTCAACTGCCTCTTTGGAGTAATCCTAGATGCGTTCTCGAGGACCAAGGCCTTTGGACATCTGAGTTCTTGAGCTTCTGATGGGTGCAGCTACCTTTCTTTCAGCAACAGCAAATGTGAATTTACTAAGGGGACACTCTTTGGTCTTTGTGTCAACAGTGTGATTGATAAGCCTAGTATATGGAAGGAAAAGAACAGAAAAGTGATGGGCAACCCAGTCTTCTGAATCCAGGCAGCTTCAAGTGCTGTTTGCTCTTTGATGACTCTTCTACCTCTTCTCAAAGTCTTCAAGAATTTGTGCTCAATTTTTATTGCAACAAGCCTTTGTTGATATTACTATTCTTCAATATTCTCCTTGTTTTCTATATCTCTTCATGCCAAGTAATTGCTTTTTTACCTTGGCAGTTTTCTGCACAACATAAGCCGTCCTGGGAGAATTCTAAATATTAGCAGCAGAGCTGTGTCCTAGATTGGATATTATATTATAAATATATAATACAGAGTGAATATAATATTATAAATATACTCCGTACCTGAAAGTTAGTTTTCACTTTCTCTTCTCAAAGAGAATCTCTTCTTCTTTTACAACATCTCCCTTGAACTAAGTTTTCATGGATTGTAGCCATTATCCTTTGTCTTTCTGTATCCCTCACAAGAAAAAATGAAAGTCATAAGTATTTCTTTGTATTCTGTTGTCCTGATTTCTTCTAGGTTATTGTCAGGTTATAATTTTAAAGGCAAAACTGGTTGGAGAAGACAAATCATTTCCTGGTAGGAAATTTCCTAGTAGGAATTTGTAAATCAAGAAAGAAACACATCTTTGGACTGCGGTGCAATGTCTGAGCATTTTCAGTGAGCTGAAACATGATTCACAATTGTCTGCATATTGACAGAAATGTTCTTTGGCTCACTCTTGCTGCAGGTCCTATAATTCATACCCTTTAAGAGCTTCAGGAGCAAGCTGGAGCTTTTTAAATAATAATTTGCAAAAATGATAATTGCAGACCTGTCATACAGTGGATAATGCCATAGGGACATTCAGACAAGGGAGGCCTATGTTTTTTAGGAAAAAATCATGATTGCCTCTAAGGACAGATGAATTACAAGTAACTGTTCCATGACATGTCAAGAGAGCAGCTGGAGATCAAGCACAATCTGTAGCTGAAATATTTTAATGGTGGACTGCAAAGAAAAAATCTGACTTTTTGCCTTTTTCCATCATGTGTACAATTTTTCAAGGACTAATGGATTTCTTCTCTTTACTTGTTAGTATAATTAGCAGCTATGTCCCCTTATTCAACTCCCTTTAGCCGGAGAAATCTATTATTCACATGGGTGATCATAGAATCATAGAATATCCTAGTTGAAAGGAACCCACAAGGATCATCGAGTCCAATTCCTGGGTCCACACAGAACCACCCAAAAATTCAGACCATGTATTTGAGAGCGTTGTCCAAACACTTTTTGAATTCCTGAAGGCTTGGTGCCATGACCACTTCCCTGGGGAGCCTGTCCTAGTGCTCAACCACCCTCTTGGTGAAGAACCATTTCCTGGTATCCATTCTAACTGTCCCATGTCACAGCTTCAAGCTGTTCCCTCGGGTCCTATCACTGGTCACCAGAAAGCAGAGATCAGCACTTGCCCCTCCGCTCTCCCTTGTCAGGAAGCTGTAGACCATGATGACACTTCTCCTCAGTCTCCTCTTCCTTGAGCTGAACAAAACAAGGGATCTCAGCTGCTCCTCATATATCTTGCCCTGACACCTCAGACAATCTTCACCTTATTATGCTTTTATCTAACTGTATTCTGGTCATTTTGTCCAGAAGGATACCGTGAGAGACAGTATCAGAAACTTTATTGAAATCCAGAAAGTTTACATCATCTGATTTCCTTTGGTCAAATAGCTGGGTAATCTTGTGACATCAACATTTAGGTCTTTTAAAGGCCTTACCAAAACTGTAGAAGAAACTTAAACAGTTTAAGAAATCAAGGAAAAAGAGGCAGTTATAAGCACAAGACACATATGAGCACAATAAAAGTGGCCTTTTAGCACATGCATGAGCAGTGTTTTGTAGATAATACAGCACCATCACCTCTGCAGTAACAGGAAAATTGATGCAAGGGAAGGACTCTGTGTAGCAGAACCACAGCCTCCCTCCCTCTTTTTACTAACTCTGTGAAACAGGAGGGGAGATATGAAAAGGACCCACTTTTTAAGCTTTCTAACTCTGGTGGAAGAGATGATGCCCTGTGGGGCACCCACAGGAACGATCGGCTCCAGGCTGCCACTGACAGAGCTGAAGACTGGTCTGCCAGGGAACCTGCTTACTTCCCTACCTTGCTGCAAATTTACTCCCCAAGAGTCTCATTTGTCTCTGTTCTGTATTCTCTCTCTATTTTTCACAGGTCTTTCTGAAGCATAGCTAACTGTTTCTTCCCTTCTTCCATAAATCTTGCTACTTGTTTTCATCACTCTGTGTGGCAGTGCTCTCCTATCTGAGACCATCTGAGATTGCCTTGCCATTTCTCTGAGACTGACTCTAGGTCTCCCCACTGACTTTTCTAAGTTATTCCTTCCTTCCACCCCCATCTGACTGTGGTTTGTTCTTTCATGAAGAGAAGAGAAACAAGGCACTGTTGCATACCTGAAGCCTGGGATGTCTCTGACTTGCCTGTCATGCCTGTTAGTCAAACTTCAACCATTTCTTTGTTAGAGCATCTTTTGACAGAGGATTCACCTAGGAGAATAGTGAAAACAAAGGTTATCCTGAATAATCACTGCATTATGCTTATGCTGCTTCATCTCTTCCCAGTGATTCAGTCTAGACTATTCCTTATTTGTATGTTCTAAAAAGATCTGGGAAAGAAAAAAGAAAAGGAAGGGTGGGGGAGGGGGGGGGGAAGAGAGGTTGAAGGAAAATAACAACAACAACAACAATAATAATAAACAGATTTTGTTGTTGTTGTTTCCCAGCAAGTAAGTTAACTTTTCTGCCTCCCACCGTTTCACCAAGCATGCCATTCCTTTCCATGTAAATCACTTTGGGAAGTGGATATGTCCCTTCTGTTCATCCAGGTTCAGCAGTTTCAGTGGTTCCATCATTCTGGTATCAGTGACAATGAGCTGTTTTAGTACCATACCACATTTAGGGACAAGCTGTGTCTAGCTGGGCATATATGAAAAATGAAAAATAAAAAATTCTTGAGACAGGAACTAACACTCAAAATCTAAACAAACAGATCTTCAAATTTCCAGTAACCTCATGACGAAAGAAGCCTGAACCTGTTAAAAATGCTAAGTAAGAAAATAATTTATTCCTTGAAGGTTGCACTCAAGGAGTTGTGGTCAACTCAATTTACAAGTGGAGATCAGTAATAAGTGGTGTTCTGCAGGGGTCAGTATTGGGACTGGTGCTGTTTAACAACTTTGTTAGTGATGTGGACAATGGGATTGAGCGCACCTTCAGCAAGTTTGCCAGTGATACCAAGCTGTGTGGTGTGGTTGACACACTGGAGAGATGCCATCCAGAGGGACCCAGAAAGGCTTGAGAAGTGGGCTTGTGTGAAACTCGTGACATTCAAAAAGGCCAAGTGCACCTGTGCTGGGGCAATCCCGAACACAATTACAGGTTGGGTAGAGAATGGATTGAGAACTTGTAAGCCAACCATATCCTGGGCTGCATCAAAAGCAGCGTGGCCAGTAGGTTGAGAGAGGTGATTCTCCCCCCCCTGCTCTGCCCTTGTGAGACCCCACCTGGAGCACTGCGTTCAGCTCTGGGGCACCCAGCACAAGAAGAACATGGATGTATTAGAACAAGTCCAGAGGAGGGCCACATAGATGCTCAAGGGGCTGAAGCACCTCTCATGTAAAGACAGGCTGAGGGAGTTGGGGTTTAGCCTGGAGAAGAGAAGGCTTCAGGGAGACCTTACAGTGGCCTTCCAGTACCTAAAGGGGGCCTACAGAAATGTTGGGAAGGGACTCCCCAGGACAAGGATTACTGGTTTTAAACTAAAAAAGGGTAGATTTATATTAGATAATAGGAATGAATTGTTTATGCAGAGGTTGATGAGGCCCTAGAACAGGTTTCTCAGAGAAGCTGTGGATGCCCCACACTTGGAAGTGTTTAAGGCCGGGATGGATGGGGCTTTGGACAACCCGGTTTGGTGAGAGGTGTTCCTGCCCATGGCCAGATCATCAATTAGATGATATTTAAGGTTCCCTCCAACCCAAACCACTATATGATTCTATGATTTTATGGTTCTGTGATCTTGCTGAACAGGGTTTTAGTACAAGGCCATCATAATAGATATAATGAAAATAACTAGAAAGATTATTTGCCCATTTATTCAGCTGCCTTTAAATCTGAGCAGATTATGATGTTGATATTTCAAAGTTGCTGAAAAATTATGGAGACAAGCTCATGCTGCAAATCACAGCTTTTGAAATGACAAGTGATATTTCTCAGACTTCTGGAAAATGACATGCACTATTGCTGATGAAATAACAGATCCTGTCACACTAGCAGACAGTTAAAAGCAGAGCCAGACTCAGTAAAGATTTTGAAAATGTTGCAAGATCACTGAATTAGTTAAAGAATTGTCCAAATGACAAGGAGTACATTAAGATCTGAAATGTATTCTGATACTCCACTGGGCTATCATCCCGCTATCCACCTGCATGTTATAGCAGTATCAAAACATCAATTTCAAAATTTTAGGCATACAGCTATAACATGCTGTTCAGCTCCATGGACAAACAAGACTCCTCATATCCTGCATTTCAAGGAAAGGCATTCTGAAAAGGCAGTGAGTTTTGTTTTATCTATTTTTAATGACTCAAAGACTCAACAAAATGGAGTATCAGGCAGAATCTAAGCAAGAACTGTGCCTGGATTTATGGAAAATTTGAACCAACTGCTTTCAAAAGGAAAAAAAAAAAAGTATGAGGGAATTGCCTTTTGCATGCTTCTCCTGACTCAGGCATCTTTAATCTTCACATAGCCATTTGTGCATACTGTCAGCTGTGCATAAATGTAATTTTATTGTCTTCATTGGAATAGCACATATTTTAAATTCTCAGCAATGCAATGATTATATTTAGGAGATTAATATAATTAAATACTGTTTTCCCTTAATTTTTTTCCCATATATTGGCGCGTCACCTACCATGCTACATCATATTGTATGGTATCTCATTGCAAAATGACCCCACATTAATTAAAACATTTTAAAAGGAATTTTCATAAAACTCCTTCATTGTTAAAAACCTTCATTTCCATCCAAAATGTCAAAAGACACAAACAGTGGTTAAGAATGCAAAGCACTGAAATAATTCATTTAATCAGGTAGTATCTGGTTTTGGCCTGAATCAAAATAATTAAAAATATATTTTGCATTAGAAATGAATCTTAGGTCTTTGTGCAATTATCTGTGATTAATAATATGGGTGGGATTTCCTTTTGTTCCTCTTGCTTTTGTCTTCTTGTAGTTACAAGGAAACTACCTAATGACTGTTTACCTCACTTTCTGCACCTGTAAAATTGGAGTTATACTACTAATTCCTACGGTGCTCTTATATGGGTGAATGAGAATCCCAGAATTCCAGAATGGTTGAGATTGGAAGGGAATTCCGGAGCCCACCTGTTTCAAGCCCTGCTCCAGCAGGACCACCCACCTCAGGCTGCCTGGGCCCATCTCCAGGCGGCTTTGGAAGGCCTCCAAGGAGGAGACCCCACAGCCCCTCTGGGCAGCCTGTGCAGGGCTCCTCACCCGCAGAGCACAGAAGTGCTGCCTGGTGCTCAGAGGGAGCCTCCTGGATGATTGTTTGTGCCCAGTGCCTCTTGTCCAGGCACTAGGAACCACTGAAAAGAGCCTGGGTATTTCTTCGTTGCACCTTCCCTTCAGTTGTTTATAGGCATTGGTGAGATCCCCCTGAACCTCCTCTTCTCCAGGCTGAACAAACTCAGCTCTCTCAGCCTGCTCATAGGAGAAGGGTTCCAGTCCCTAAAAAATCTTTGTGGCCCTATGTTGGGCTCTTTTCAGTATGTCCACGTTGCTCCTGTGATGGAGAAGAAGCCCCATGCAAGTTTTCTTTTTCTTTTGCTAACTCTTGAATAGAGAATTTTGAATAATTTTTTAGTTTCTCAAGTGATAATTTAGAATGTTGGGATAATGCTTTGCTAATACAGACTCCCCTCAACTACCACCAACAGAAGTTGGTGTCTCCCACTTGCTTCTATTCTCTTTTACCTTTGGCAAAGACTTTATGGGCACCTGGAATGCAACCATTAAATGCTGCTGGGATGAAACAGGGAAAATCTTTCCTTTGGACACTTGTTGGCACACACTACACGAGGACTTGAGCTGAAAAAGATTTGAGAAATCACGCTGGTTACACAGGGAGTTTTGAAGGTGAGCTGACTTTTGTGATGCCACCAGTCACCTGGTAGCAGACAAACCCAGGGAGGGGAGAGATGCACTGAGGCTGCAAGCAGCCCTGGCATGTATTACAGAGGTTCTGGGTATGTTTTTTTTTATAAAGACTGATTGTGTCCTTCAGCAAATTTCCTTTTACTAGTATAACATTTAATTTTCACATATGAACTGTAAAAGTTTCATCTGATGCTATCCACAGAAAGAAAAATCATTGGATTTTTCCAATTTTTTGTGTTTTGAAAAAACACAATTGAAAATTAAGTTTTAATTTCCATTTTTTAATTAGTCTAATTTTTGTCTGGCTAGTAATTAAGGGAGAATGGGCTTGATTTTTATGCCTGTATTCAATGGTACATAAATAATAGGAAAAAGAAAACACACACACACACAAACAACTATAACACACCGAATCTGACAGCCTGAGAGAGGTGAAGCTGTAGTAGCTCTATGCCCCAGGTCCAATCAGTAGTGGAGCTGAAAATGAATTTTCAGTAGTTTCATAGAGCACATATATATACCACATACATACTTATTTGCATATGTATGTGCATATATGCCTGTATACATGTCTGGCCACACAGATCACAGACAGAGAGAGCACTCACATACACACAAACAGCACTGATGGTCTTGTTCTGTCTCTACCCCAGCTGAGCAGGATGGAGATCCACTGGTGTGAACATACATAATATACATATGTAGACAATTATAGTGTGGATCCCTCCAGCAGCTGGGCTCAAACACTCACTCTGCCCAGTATCTATCCCTGGATCCCAGTCTCCCCAGTTGTTGGCCCCTGAACATATGAGTCCCTGAGGCCACGGATCCCTTCCAGTTGGTTCCTTCCCTAACACATCCCATAAAGCATCCTTCCTTAACATCCCATAGTCAGCTTTGTGCAATCCCCAGATGCTCTTCCTCTGTAAGGTGTCCCATGCACCTAGACAACTTCTTGGCCCAAAACATTCTTCAGACTTGATTCATCTTGATGGGTTTCATGTCTGGGTCATGGGGCTGAAGCTGTTCTGGGACAGCCCTGAGAAGAACCCAGACAAGTTGTCCCTTCCTCCAAGTAAGTCTTTAATTTGGGTTTGCTTTTGTGTCCCTGTGCTTCTCTGGGCTTGTGAAGATAGGTATTTGATGGGCTAACAGTGCCTTTGATGAGCCTAGAAACACCTGGGGCAGGGTGTGATGTTGGCTTTCCTCTGGTGCTCCTTTGAGGTGTGCTGACAAACTTTTATCACATAACCTATGATGAATATGTTCCTACTACTGCACCACCCTTTACATAAAACTCCTTCACTCCTCTGCAAATTTTACTTCTTTGAAAGGGTAGATTTTGTCTTTGGGCAATGCTAGGAGGCAAAATTTTCATTAGAATAGCTAACTGGTTTAAAGGCAAACTCTCTAAAAATCAGCATTACAATAGTGAAATTTAGTAAGTGTTTTCTAGTCATGTTTTAATCTCAGTATACCAGCAGAAATATTCCTCCCACACTGTCCTACAGGCTCAGAATGACAGTACTAATGTAATTCTGCAAATGATGTATAAGCATGAAGTCTTCTATCTGAACAGGAGCCTATCAACCTCAGCAGACTCTTAGCAGGTGTAATAATGTCCTTGTAAATTCAAAGGTAACCTGCACAAATCAAAAGGTCCTCCATGTGAATCTCTTCCTGTGTCCTTGGAAGAGATGTTGCTAACTTTCCTGATACTTGGTGTTGGTCTCAAAGCCCCTGAATCTTGGTTTTCATTTTTTCAATTTTCAGCATTGCAGAAAGAAACTCAATGCCAGACCTGTGGCAACTTGAAGAAGAATAAAAGGAAAAAAAAAAAAGTTTTTTTTTTTTTAAATGTTGTTATTTTTACACATCTCATTCAGTGTGTTTCCATGGCATAATGTATGAAATCTGGATAGCCACAAGAGTGTTGTAGAGAGGCAATATAACACATTTTTAGTGTAAATTATTATTAAAAATTGCAGTAGACTCCAAGGACAAGCAATTCAAAAGTTATGAAAAGAACCTTACACTGAGATGTAAAAATAACAGTTTATGTCATCTGGAAATAAAGCATGAGTGCTGAGGAAGGAAATAAAGTAGTTGCTTTCATAATTCATTTAAGACCATTTGGGCCTAGGCCCCAAATCCTCTCTCATTTTCAGTTTGGCATTCTGTACTCACAGTCCTCTGAGGAACTATAAAAGCAGTATCTGCGCCCAACATACAGAAATAACATTTGAAGGCAGAATACACACTGGTAAAACCAGAGCATTTTCAAAGCTCAGTAAACAGCTCCTTACACTCAAGCTATTATTCGTGTTTCTACAAATATTTAGGAATTTTTTATTTTTTTTTTAGCCCAATGGCTAGTGGTAGATAATGATTCAACTTGGAGGCACAGTATGTAGGTTAGATACTGTGCGCTCATACATTTCTTTTTAGAAAATCTGTATTCTATAGCAAATGCTTCTAATAAATGCTCTCTCTTTCTTTTATCTGGAAAATGAGTAAATTATTAAAAATAAAATTGAAAACCATGTGGGTCTGTAAGTTCATCATTGAGAAAAACTGTCATTCTAGTAAACTCCCTGTTTTCTAAGACTTTTATCCATGATCTGGAAGGCTGGAAATGCTTAGTATTAATTAAGAATTTTATTGTGCAATATGTCTATAAGTAGTAAATATTAATTTCTATAACTGAGAGGGAAGTAACAATGCTCCACCAAAGATGCTTAATACCATATCTTTATTTTATTTATTTATTTTTTATCTTCTTTTTAAAAGTACATTTCTCCCTTCCCCCTTGATAATCTGGGAAGATCAGATGTATGAAAATCTATCACATTACATTTACTTGTTGTAGGAAGTCAAACACTTAACAAATAAGATATTTACTGAAATTCTAATATAGCATCAGAGATGATATTTACATTCTCAGTTTGCCTTTTTAAAGGTGGATCTTAATGGGATATTTCTCATTAAAATGCACCTACAAATGTAAATTGAAATAGAAAACTACAATTTTGTCTTCTCTAATAAGAGCAGCAGTAGGTTTTTTGACTTTTCTGATGTAGAAAAACTTGATCTCGGATTCACTGCTTTCACTGTGTAAGGATTTCATGATGTACTGTGTATACAAATACAAATCTTTTACATTTGACCTCTGAAAAGCAGTATGCTCTTACTGCTTGAAGAATAGTTTCCTTGCATTGCTACTTTTCTCTGGTGACAGTAAAGGAAATTCAAAAGTCTTCCAAATGTATTTTATATTTTTTGAGAATTTGAGGAGGAAACAGGGAAGCTTTTTGGTGGTATCTTTTTTTCTGTCTTCAGAAAGTACCATTAATTTAACTTCTCAGGAAATTATATTAGCCTCAGAACAACAAAGCCCCAGATTGCTTCTGTGACATTCATTATATGTAGAAGAAAAAGAAATGAATGAGTATCTGGTCTAATTTTTTAAAACTATGAAAATAAAAGAGCATGTTTGTAGTTCTCTACATATCCCCAGATGGGTGCTAGAAAAGGAAAATGTGCAGTTAAGGTGATCTCATTTGGAAATGACATCCCAGAGATCAGAGGCACTGAATTGCTTTCATCTCTGCCTACAATACATTTCCTTTTAGAAACCACATATGTTCAAATAAAAAACATAGGCCAAATTAGTTCTGTGTCAGCCAGATCCCTGCAAATGTACATCATCTTCAGATATGCATTGGAGAAGAGTTTAAATTTGTGTTTGTATCCTAATCCTCTCAGGATAACATCAGAATTATCCAGACACTGTCACTGCCTCTAGGTTAAGTAAAAGCTTCCAAACCTGCTTGCATCTGTCAGTGGCAGATTGCAACTAACACCATGCAATTGGCACCATGCAACCGGAGACTGATTAGAAAGAGCCGAGAGATTTTGCTGCTTAGTCCTATTCTTTTGTTTGTTAATTAATTAATGTATACATTAAATTAAAATAAAAACAAACAAAACAAAACAAAACAAAAAAACTAGTGCTTAACTTACCCAGTTTTGTTGAAGTCGTGTGTAATGAGGATGCATATATTTTGTATGGTTTTCTGTAGGTGTATGCTGTAATTTCCCAGAACATCAGAAAAATGTGATCAGACATAACTTTTTTCAATTCCACAACAGCTCTTTGAAAGATTGCTTTTTGGTTTATAGAAGAAATTTATTGCTGGACAGATTTTTCAACCTACTGAATTCCTGTTAACAGCTAAAAATGTTGATGCCAGCTATTTCAGAAGTCTTCTATTTAGCTAAAGTATTTGGATAGTTATGTACTATCCTCCTACTTTGAGACTTTCCTACATCTAAATAAAGATTTTTCCTACACCTAAATTGCCCATCAACAAGCAGTTGCTATTTGGCAGACAATTAACATAATGAGAAAAAAAAATGCTCATTGGAGCAGTATGCTTCTTTCAGCTGAGAAGAGGAACCCTTATAAACAGAAGCAATAAAGATATCTGATTTTATCTATTGCCAGTAAAGATGAGGCATTTGTTCAAAGTTAATGTATACTACACAATAAATTAAATACATGACTTTCTTTATCAGAGAAGCTGCAGGCATCTCTGGGAAACCAACCTCATTTATGAAGGAAGAAAGAGGAAAACCTGCAATGTAGTTTAAGATTAGCATCCTACAGCATGCTAATGCTTTTCTGCTTCCCCTCCTTGGTCCAAACAGAAGGCAGTAAGTATGGGAAGTGTTTTAAAAAGTGTTTGTCTCCGTCTTCAGCATTAAACTCAGGCAAGTGACTGTGTGCAGAAAAAGTTGCTTTTAAAAAGAGGACTGCTCTTGGCTGATGTGTCTGGCAAGAACCTGCCGCTGTAGCTTCATATAGGGAAAAGAAAGCAGAGCCAGTCTTTTGGTCCTTTCAGTTTAGGTTCAAATTAAAGAATTAACAGATATTTAGAAAGCAGAAATACAGGAGATGATTAACTGAGTTTCTAAGAGCAGGTATTCGGCTTGCCCTTGGCTTGCCTAAGCTGTGGGAACATGAGAAAGTGGTGCTCTGCAAAGCTGAAATGCTATCTGAATGAATCATGGAATGAATCATTGTCTTGGGTTGGAAGGGACATTAAACATCACCTGGCTCTAACCCCCCTGCCATAGGCAGGGTTGCCATCCACCAGATCAGGTTGCCCAGGGCCTCACGTAACCTGGTCTTGAACACCTCCAGGGATGGGTCATCTACAGCTTCTCTGGGAAACCTGTTCCAGTGTCTCACCACCCTCTAAGTGAAGAATTTCCTTCTAACATCTATTTTAATATAAATTTAAATTTATACTTTTTTAATATAAAACTATTCCCCTTTGTCCTGTCATTATTTGATTGAGCAAAGAGTCACTCTCCATCTTTTTTATAAATCCCCTTTAAGTCCTTAAAGGCCACAATGAGGTCACCCTGGAGCCTTCTTTTCTGTAGGCTGAACATCTTCTTCTGTGTCAAAGGCCTTACAGGATTCCAGGTAGATGACATCATTCGGTCTTCCCTTGTCCAGTGATGCAGTCACTCTGTTGTAGAAAGCCACCAGACTGGTCAGTCATGATTTGTTCTTGGTGAAGCCATGCTGGCTGTCTTGGATGACCTTTTTATCTTTCATGTACCTTGAAACAGAAGATACGGAAACATCAAGAATAGAATACCTGCATCAACTACATCATCCATAAATATATGTCTTAAACTTCAGACTTCATGAACAATGTTGTGTTTAGACTTCATGGTGGGGCTGTTCTGGATGAGGGCTGAAAAGAGAAGTATCTGATGTGGGCACAGAACCATTTAGCTGGGTGGGATGGGAGGCTGGTGTGAGGGATGGGAAGGAGACCAGTGACAACAAGACAGGACATTGGCCTTTTCAAGGAAGCCTTTGCAAGCCTTCCAGCCATGTCCTCCAGACCTTTCAGGGCTGATATTACTCTGAGGGACGTTTGCAGAACCTTTGACCAAATACTTCTACTGTGACAGACCCCAGATCAGCCTTTCTTGCTGGTCCCTAAATCATCTGAATACCTACCAGTGAGGTGGGCAGTGCATTCTTACCATCTCAGCCTACCCTGAAGCCTGTGAAGAGTGGCCAGTTCCTGACTAAGACATACCTGGTGGTCCCTTGAATGTGTGGTGAGCGTTGGCAGTTGTGGAAGCACTTGACTTGTGTGCAAGGCATTCTGACATTCCTCCTAAAGACAGAAGACAGTTGTCACCTCTTCCCACCCTGTGACACTGATTACCCTTTGCCCAAATATGCAGCATCTCTATCCTCACCACTGGGACTGCTCCTTCCAGAGTAAGGATGAACCTTTTCATATGTAAGGCACAGGAGGCTATGTCTGTGCAGTTAATAGAATAAGTGAATAAGAGCAGGTCTGGAGACCAAAGAAGGAGGTTGTGAAGACCTGAAAGCCGCATTTCAGGGAAATTTATTTTGGATTAGAGCTGGTTTGCTCTTGCTCACTGCATGCCCAATAGGAGCTGGAGAGCTTTAGGTGTGCTCCTGGCATGAATCTTCTAGTTTGCTTTAATCCAAGAGTAACTTTGAGCACTCTAATGTCACTCCAGTGATGTGAACCAAGGTCACACCATACAATGCATGAGAATAAAATTTGCTTTAAAATTGTGCTTTCAGTGAGACACCAATGCAGACTCACTCAAAGAAACACAAAATATTTTAGACTGGAGAACCTGTACCCAGGGTGTTAAATATACCCCTTGAACGTGCCTTCTTTTGCTAGTCCAGGCCCTCTGTTTTGTGTATTTTGAAAGATGTACACAGAATGTGATAATCCTGTTGAACATAGTGAAATATTTCCTTGAGTTGAAGTCTTCAACTGGCACTGGGTAGTCAGAACATCTGTGCCAAAAATTGTGATTAAAAAAGTCTCATTCAGGAAAGGATATAAAAAAAGAACAGAAGGGTTTGTTGACCTTTCTTTTGCTACAGAATACTAAAACCTGAATAAATGTTTAGGTGCATAAGTTTTCCTCCCTAATACACCTCTCATGATTTTATAGGGATGCTGAGTGCACCACCTCATAGAAAAGCTGCACACTGAGTGCTTTGGAAATGTTATATGCAGGGCTTTTCCATAATCAGCAACTGTTACTGCCTTTTCCTTAGAAGACCACAACAAAACTGAGAGAACAGTAACATCTGAGCTGTACAACTGATTGAATTTCTTTTTCAGCCAATACAATGAAGCATTTACAAACATTTATAAGTTGATGTGAAATAAGGCTCTTCACTTATGGCTGTTTCACTTCACATTGCTAAATATTCTTCAAGCTAGAGAGAGGAAGAGTATCTCAGTGGTAAGTTAATTAAGGGCCTTACTGAAAAATGTAGTTTTAAATCCCTGTTTGTATGAATATTCAATTTACAGAAAGTGTAACAGGAGACACTGTACTTACTGATAAACTAAATATCTTTTGTGAGTGCTGAAATGCTTGCTGTTAGTCAGACAGAATGGGGACTTGAATCATGGCTTCTGGCTTGGAGTTGCCAAGGTTGGTTCCAGGGCTGTTGTGGAGGGAGGGAGGAGAAAGCAATGACACCTCTTTTCCCTTACTTTTATAAGGGAGTATGATCACATGCCTGGCCCTTAAAAAACAAAACTAAACAAAAAAAAACCAACACACACAACAATGCTGATGGGATGCAGATGCCTAAATGTGTCTAATGCCATTCTATCTGTCTTGGGATAGGTGAACATGGAGTTAGTTGGAGGTTAGGTCCCAGGCTGCTTTACAGTTGGAGCCAAATGGGATATTCACAGGCATGTCAAATGACTTTAGGTATCATAATAGGTGGTGGAGCCTCAGTCTCAGTTTCAGAAATGCAAAAAGAATATACTGATTTTTAGTTTTTTGTACATGGCTAAAGTTGAGTGCTTATCAGACTATGTCTCTCAGTAATCTCCCTATTTATGTGACAACAGGTACTTACTTATATGATAATGAAGAATAAATTGCCAAGAACAATTGGCATGCCATTGTTGTAGGTAAAGAGCAAAAGAGATATTTCAGTCCACTGTTTCACTCACAGACACTTCTCTAGGAAATAAACACAGGAGCAGAAATTCTTCAAATGTCACAGGCAGGCTGACATTATGAAGCTTTAAGTGTCTGGAGAAAATGAGGTGGTAGCACAGGGCAGCAAATTCCTCATTTCAGTGGAAAAAACATCTCTGCGGCAACCAGAGTGATCCAGCACCAGCAAAGGTTTAGCACTGTATACCGTACTGGGCTTTCCTAAACAGGTATTTGATGCCAGCACAAAATCACATCTCAGAAGATAGAGGGATTTTGCTTGTCAGCTGAGATCATGTAATATATGGGCTTTATATAAAAATTCCTCAGGTTTTCTCAACTCAACTATTTGCTGCAGTGCATATGGCAGCTCAGACAAACTGGCACAGTCTCCCTGAAAATATTGGCTAAGTGCTTTCAATTTCAGTTAAAAATAATTTGCAGTTCAACTACAGTCAGCTTTGGTTACATGAAAAAACGGGGGATGATCAACAATATTAGCATTTAAAAGTTCACTTAATGAATGGAATTAGTGTTACAACGGGGAGCATTCTGGTTTCCACATGATGCTCAGGTTTTTTACAGTTTATTTTGCATAGGTCTCTCTGGTGATGTCTGTGAGCTCAGATGCTGCCTGCCCAGGAGCACCACTGCTGTCTTTACATGGGCTGTCTGAGCAGCAGCACCACTTGTGCATTCCATTTCTAACACCTCCTCAAGTAGAAGAATGAGCTGAACAATGTCATATGCCCAGGGCAGACATTAGTTATCAGATTGTTGATATGTAGGTCACTGAATGCACAGCTTTGCTCAATGTTTTTGCAAGCCAAGACCCATGTGAGCATTACTCAGATATATTTTAAGAGGACAACCTCATAAGTTTTATAAAAGTTTGAAGAAATCTCATGCATTTGAAAGGTTGATATGAATTTCAGCATAGTCTGCGAGGCCAGAGACATACCTGACAACTGTTAGCTGTAAACCACAGTTGTATTAACACCTAAAAAATTCTCCATACTACATAGGTCCTTGGCCTATGTGGATCTTTTGGAGAATAATTTAGTAGTATGTGTGTATTTTTGAATTATGTGTTTCTTCCATACTCAGGACAGCTGATTAGTTAGTTTATGATCACATTACAATTTAATTTGTAAAATGGTTTATGTGGTCTCTCCTTATCTGGTTTAAAACTCATCTCAATGTGTCCAGTCAGTTGTCGTTGCAATTATTTGTGTGTCAATAAATAAAAACAAAATGTCCTTATGTTGAGTGCACCTTACATTTGAGATGGTCTTTTCTTCAGAAAGTGGAACAACATATACTCACAATTGCTAAGTTGAGAAGGCTTACACTGTCTAAGTCAATCCTTTCCATCTTCTTGCATACACATTGCTAGGTTTGGAGAAAGTCTTTCTAGTAATCCTACTAGAGCCAGTCTACAAACTGTCACAAAGGTTTGCCTGGTATGATGTGGAAAGGTGCTAATTGCTTTTCCTTGCAATTTAGAAACTCCCATTTTTCTTTGCTATACTCATGGCATAAGGAGACCCTGGGTCCAAAAAAATTATCTTTGCAATGTTAATCCTCACGATGTGTGGTGGTTTTACCCTGCTATGCAGCCAAACTCTACCACAGCCACTATCTCACTCCCCAACCTCAAAGGGAAAGGGGGAGAAAATATGATGGAAAGGTCTCAGGGGTTGAGATAAGGATGGGGAGATTACTCATCGATTGCCGTCATGGGCAAAACAGACTCAGCATAGGCAAATTAATAGATTTTTTTTTGCCTATCATTAGCAGGCAGTGAGTAACCAAAAGCAAATAAAAAACACTTGGTCTGGATTATGTTTTAATGTGTAATTCTGCATATTACAACAGCAAATCTGTCATTTAATATATCTGTGCATAAGAAAAGAAGGATTTTGTTTTGTTTTGTTTTTACTCTGGTTCATTATGTAGAATTGCATAAAGCTTGACTGTGGTGGTATAGCTCTGTCTTGACCCAGGGATGTCTGTAAGAAACCTAAGGCTTCAATTCAGAGAGAAAAAAATAAATAAATAAAAATAAAAGGTCAGGAAAGCAAACAGTTTTGCTGGTACAATCCCTTTTCATCATAGATATCATTTTAGTTGAAGAGCTCACTGCTCTGGGCTAGATTTCCTTTCTCAGAATATAAGTTTTTTACTCAGAAATTTAACTGGACAAGTAGTAGACTTTTCATTCTAGTGGCTGAGTAACAAATTAAGAAAAGTGTGAGACAGAATAAAAGTAAGCATGTATTTATGTATTTACTTAATTCTTGAAATGACATTTAAACATATACTCCCCCGAGTTGCACAGAAAGATATTTGCAGGTCAATAAATGAAATTTACTTCAGTGTAAGTCAAAGGTGTTTTTATGTATGTGTGTATGTATATATTTCTTTATTTATTTTTATTTGTCAGTGAGGAATTATTTACATCCATTATATACAGATTATTATTTTTTTCTTAATTTAATGTTTAAAACTTCTCCTGTCTGTCATCAGGACATGGCTTGAGGTCACTTATAATGCTGCCAGCCAAGCATATTAATCCATCCTGCATTTCAAATGTGGAAAGAAATAATTTACAGATACTCAGATTTCCTTTCTCCTTGTTCTGTTGGAACTACTGGGGTAGAATTTAGTCATTTCTTCCAGATTAAAGAAAAAAAAAAAAAAAAGGAAAAGAAAAGAAAAGAAAAAGCAAATATTAATGTATCAAAGCTTGATCTATGGTGTTTGATATATATATTGGTCAGAAATGTCACCGTCTGGGCTGATCTGACCTAGGGAAAGACTATATGGTCTTCCAGACTTCCATTTTCCTCCATGACTCCCAGTGAGCCTCATTTCTTTTTGTGCCTGTCTCTGCACATTCAGGTTTGCAAAACACAGGCATCCTTTAAATGCTTTTGGTTCAAACTCCAGTAGCCCCGAGGTAAAGATTAGCAAGCTGCAGTACTGAGCTGGTCACTGTGACATTTTTCATATCAGCACCTGGTTTGGAACATTTTAAGGACTATAAGTAATGAGGTTAGCTTTCTCATTCAACCTGCTTTTGATTAACATGCTGAGACAAAATGTCCTCAGCAGTTTTTTTTTTTTTCTTTTTTTTTTTTTTTTTCCTCATGGTGTTCTATATAAACAAAATATACTGTAGGAGTAAGTACCCCATGTGGCTGACTGAGCTAGGCTGTCCTGGGAAAGCAAAGGTTGTGTGTGCAATAATTTCTTACAGCACAGTCAGGAAGATGAGTTAGCAAGCCATAACACCTTAGTCACCCGAGTCCTCACAGCCAGCCCACAAAGTAACAGTACTGTGCTATTTATAATAAACATTATGTCTGTAGAAAGGATTACAGATGCTCTGAACTTTTTCAGTATTTATAAACCAAACAATACAAAAGTAAAATAATTCTCAGAATGGTACCCTAGATCTGAGGTGGGGATTTTGGGAGGTTCTGGTCATGTTTCTTGCCCATGACATTTTTCCCATATCTCATGTGAAAACACCATTCCTGTCTCATAAGCTTCACAGTGCTTCTCAAGTAGTTAAAAAAATAAATTTAAAAATTAAAAATGACAGCAACATTTGTCAAATAAATTTCAAATCTTCTTTTCATTTAGTAGCCTGTAATGTGAACAATGACTTCAAGCTAGTTTTTGAGACATCTTCGTAGAAGAGGAAGTCTAAGCACTCAAAGAAGGCTAAGCAGTGTGGATGTGTATTACTGGGTAAGACATGAGATATATAAATGACTGTTATGCACTATGTTATTCCTAAGTCTTTTTTTTTTTTTTTTTTTTCCCTCTAGTGTAAGCTAAATTTTAAACAAGAAGGTATATGAAAAAGCAGGAAAGAAGAGGTAATTGTCATATCAGGGCAATCCTTTCCTCTGAGAAACCTGAAGCATCTTTGACATCTGAGTTTAGAGGTGTTATAGGTGGAAGGGCATGACAGTAACAGCATAAGGATATCAGCAAGAGAACAATATAGGGAAAAAAAGACACAGCATTTCAGGTGAAAGATTATAGAGCTGCAAGTGAAAGACAGACTACAGAACTGCAAATCTAAGATCTTTAACATCACAAAGGTTAAGGCACAGACCAACATGGGGACTTAAAGAATTTGATGGGACATCCATTATTCCTCAAAGAGAAAAAGACAAGATCAATAGAAGAATACATAGACCATTGCAGCTTGACAGGGTTTTACAAGTTCCCTTAATTGCTCAGTTTGCTCCCTTTGCATCTTTCAAAACAATAATGATACCTGGTTCTATAGGTCAGTGACAAGAATCAAGAATCCAGTTTGACAACTTTGAAGGAGGAATTTAGATTTCAGTTTAGATCCCCCTCATGGTTCCCATAACTGCTCAAGGAAAGGGAGAAAATATTAGGTGTATGGTAAATATATGGTAAATATGCCAACAGATGTGGTTGATGGATGTTGACTTTTTTTTTTTTTGAGGATATTTGGAATCAGAATAATTCTGTGCTTTTTGGGGCTTCCTAAGCCTGAGATAATTTTATGACCATCATCTGCTGTCATGCAAAATGACACTGGGGGAAGGTCCCAGCTTCTTTGTCAGCCAAAGTTTTAACTGTAACTAAACTCAGGACAACCCTTGTGAAGCCTCCATCATTTTGACCACCTGGGGACACAACTGAAGAAAGTAAGTATTGCCAGGAGAATTTCTTAATCATTTTTGCTTAACAGCAACAGCTTGGAGTATTGAAGCCAAACATCTGAAATGTTAAATAAGATGAGTAAAAGAGCTAACAGGTGGGAATCTGCAGTGTTGCTTCCTTGACAAAGAACAAATACCTGGCAGGGATTTCTATCATAAAAGGAACTTGGTGGTAAAGTAAATAGAGAGAATGGCCTCTCTGGAGAACAAAATAATGCCCTTAGTGGCATACACTGTGGTGGTCACTGATAGAGTACAGTAGATGCTGGTGGGTTGTTCAGACTCAGGTAATTGAAATGACTTTGTTGCTACTTCTTTGTTCTAAATATTTTCAAGTTACAGGTGTTCTGCTACTATAAATTGAACACAAATAATTTTGTGTAAGAGTAATAATTTAACAACAATTTAACAATCAATTATTTGTACACTGCCTAAAACCATGCTGCTACTATTCGTTTCATGGCTCAGTGCTCAAAATTTGTAAAGAGAGTGGCTCTACACTGAAAACCCTTGAGAAATGATTGTCTCAATTGTCTATTTGGGAATGACATTAATTAAAGAATACCCAGGCACAGTAACCATGTAGAAAGCCGTCAGTGACAATAGCATGAATGCTCCTAAGGGCTTTGTCCATACAACCTGCATGTTTTGCATCAATAAAAAGTTAATTAATAAGATGTCAGATTAAAAGGTTCTTTTTTTTCTAACCCTAAAACTCAAAACCAAGCATTGCTACAAATCTCAAAATTGTACTCCTTCTGTTATGATGCTTCTTTGGGCCATTTGTGCTGCACGTTTAGCCATTTACAGAGACTCTGCAAGCAGGGTATACACATATTTAAATGATAAGAAAATTATATCTTGACCAACACACACAAAATTTAGCATGTATTTAACAAACCACATAATTTGTTATACTATCCACACCAGTAAGACATTCAGAGTATTTGCAGGCTGAGCAGGCATTAGTCAGAAAGGGAAGGATTGAATTGCTTTGGTGTATGGCATGGAACATGTTCCCAAGCTGTAAGCCTCAAACTTTTTATTTTATATATATATATTTTTTTTATTAGAGATCCTGTCTCAGCAATCTTACCTTTGTGTGAAAAGTTATGTTCCTTATCTTTGTTCTACAGACTATTTCACAGTTCTTTCTCAACACTCAGCAATATCCACAGCACTCTGAACTAAGGTTATGCAGCTGGGCCATGTCAGTGGCTTCCCAATCCTGACATGCAGGAAGCCAAGTCCCTCAGACAAGTTACAGAGGGGTAAGGAAAGGGAGACTTACACTGTCTCCCATTTCATATTCCCCATTCAATTGAGGTCAATGAAACAAGGAACAGAAACTGCAGCAGAGACTTTCCCATATGCTGAAATTTAACTTTAGACAAGATGATAGTTGAAAGATATTCTGAGGTAAATCCTTTGATTTTTTTTTCCTGACCCCTTTCAAATTGGATAGTTGGTATTACTTGAATTGCTCTGTACTAGTCAGATGATCCTGAAGTACAGGTTCAAAGTGATTAAAAAGCTACAGAAGGATCCCTGCATATGAGTTTGAGTTTCCTTCTGGTTGAATATCATCCATTCACAAACATGATGTCCCTTGTATTCTCCTGGCTCACACTAGACTGTTATAAGAGATACCACTATAATCTTTATATTGTTAAATTATTTATGGAATTGAACAATATTTTAAACCTCACACAAACCTCATATAGGTTTGAAGGAAGCTCAGGAATTCTCTAGTCCACAGCCTGATCAAAATAGTGCTGGCTTCAAAGCTGTATCAGGTTGCTCAGAGCCTGTTGCCCAGAGAAGTTTTGAAAACCTCCAAGGATGATGATCACAAAAAATCTCCTGGCAAGATGTTCCAGTATTTGACAGTCCTCATGGTGAATATCTTTTTCTTTACTTTCAGTCAGAATTTTTGTGGCAAGTTGTGCCTGTTGCCTTTTGTTCTTTGTAGTGCATGTCTGAGAAGAGTCTGACCCTATTTTCTCTGCAAACCCTTTTTACATAGTATAAGATGGTAGTAAAATTCTCATTTTGCATTTTTTTTTCCAGGCTAAATAAGTCCAGCTCCTTTAATTTCATATTTTAAGCCACATGCTCCAGTACTTCTCATTTACCCTTCTCTGTACTCTCAAGTCTGTCAATGTCTTTCTTGTACTGGGGAGCCCAAACTAGACACTCCAGAAGTGTCCCCACAGGTGAACAGCAAGGAGAATAACCACCTCCCCTGACCTGCTGACTCTGATACTGCTCATACAGCCCAAGATGCTGTCGTCATCTCTGGTCACTCTGCTGACCTATATTCCAGTTGACGTCCACTAGGATATATAGGCCTTGTTTGCAAATCTGTTTTTTAACAGCCTTCCAGTTAGCCCCCAGCATGTTCTTATGCTAACCCAGGTGTAGGGCTTTGCACTTACGTTTGTTGAACTTCATGAGGTTCCTGTCAGCCCTTTTCTCCAGCCTGTTGAGATCCCTCTGGATGCTAGACCTACCTTCGAGTTTATCATCCACTCCTCTATGCCTCTACTTTATAAATAATAAAAACTGACATACAAATGTGCATAATTTTCAAATTTACACTGTCCTTTTTCCTCAAATGCTGTCAGTAAGAATACAGTAGTTTTTCCTAATTACAAGGGATAAGAAGCAATCTTTGAGCTTGGGGCAAATTTTACAAATGTGCATTCACCTGATTATGTATAGGGTCAGATCTCCAGTGGTTATGCATTATTCCCTCTACTGGCTTTAATTTTTGCTTTTCCACTGCTTTTCTCCCCTTGCTTTTGGATGATAAGGAAAGAAGTGAAAGATATCCAAAGTTCTCCCAAAACAGTGGGAAAATCATCCTTTACTTCAATAGACCAGCATTCCCTTCAATATTTCAACTTCCCTGTTGTAAAAAGAAAAACTTCAGTTGAAAGAATGCAGTGAAGAACATAACAGGACATTTTATAGTTTACTCTGCTAAACAGAACAAAGCATAGCAATCTTCAAAAATGATATAAAGACACAAGATGTTTACTATAGAATAACACATTTTGCACTTTATGTTTATTTTGGCTTCTAATTTGCTTAAAAGCCCTGCAGAGAGAAACATTTACGTTTTGATAAAAAGGGCCAGCATATACATTAGCGCACTTAGGTGGCCTTGTTTGCATGGGCAATGGAGTTTGATTTTAATCTCATCTAATCTAAATGGTGTTTATGTTAGATTTTCCCAGAGAGCTGCAGTGAGGGATCCCATGTCTGTGCAGTGACGGAGGCACTTCCCAGATTTCTTAAAAGAAACACCATTTCCAGATGCCTTTGCTTATATTTTGTCCTTAGTTCAACTCAAATGTCAGAAAGCAATTAACTGTTTTCATCCTTGTTTCTGGCTGAATGCAGTCAGAAGGAAGGTGCTTCATTTTCAGAACATTTGATGTGAAGGGCTAAATTTTCACTTTAGTGTGTGGGCTTCGTCCCTCTGCCTCTTATTAACACTAATGGGGATCCCTTCACTAAATCCTCTGTAGTACACTGAAAATCTCTTCCTGTTTATAACTCAGTGTCATGTTGTTGTTTCTCCCCGGATTGTTTCTTGAGTGGATTATTTCCATTTTTATGCCCATGCTTTCATATAAAATAGGAGACGGTTTTAACATTTCCAGGCAGTATAATTTGCCTTTCGTGACTCTAGGAGCTTTAAGATGATTAATATGTTGTAGTTTTCATTTCCCTTTAAACTTGCACATACAAAGAAGCACTTCTTGCTTCCCCCAAAAAGGAATAAAGTACACATCCCTAGGTTTTTTCTTCAGTTTTATTGCAAGTTACTTCTGTGCCTACTTCTTCAAGACACAAAATCCCAATATGTGGCTCATCCTCACCGACACCTAGCAAGAGTACATTGCAGTTCCTGCAGGGGCCATGTGCTCAGGTCTTATCTTAATGTATTGCTGGGAGTGTCGAGGAATTTGAAACACTGGAAAGCACTCTCAAATTTCACACCATACAAGTGCTCCTTCTGTGGAAAAGCATTGCTCTGGGCATGTATAAGGTGTGTTACTGACTTGTCAGCTAGAGGTACATAATACCAATTAAATATAGAGTTATGTGGACAGATGAAAGCTGATCACAACTGCCACTTCAGGGTGGAGGAAAGCTGCAGCAAGAAATGAAGTGAGAAAGCTGTGCAAACATGAAGGTTTTAAGAAATACCTGAAATGTCTAGCATGCCTGGAGAGCAAAATGAACATGTTGTGTTCAAAGGCTATGTTTACAGAAGTAAATAAAACATGGCTAGGAACTATACTGGGCATTGATGTCAATTGGTGCTGACTGGTATGTTTCTCTGCAAAGGAACTGTCTTATTCTCCAAAGCGGTTTGCCTGCGCACAAACTGTATGCACACTGAGGATAGTCTCTGGCATGTGCAAACTCCTGAACCATGCCTGGGAATCATTTATATGACATGGGCCAGTTTGAGCCTGAACTGTTTCAGAGACTTGTCCACCTGCTTAACAGTACAGAGGGTTGCACTGCTTAATTCACTGGTATAAATATATCCATACTGTTTTCACATATACATTTGCCACTTTGGATGGCTGACATGAGAAAAATAGTAAAGGTAGGTCAGCTCAGGCTTTATCTGAGATGGCAGCCAAGGTGCAAAGTTTTGACTCAGCAAGCTGACTCTGAATGTGGCCTTCTAGTAGCACATGTTAACACTCAAACTATCCCATCTTTGCTGTTGTTGCTGTCCTTCCTATCTAGATTAAATCTGCCACATTCATTATATGATGTGGACAGATAATATGTTCCCTAGAATTCAATTTCCATTTTAAAAATCATTTGGGTGTTCAGCTTCCTAAAAGTCAGTAGAGTTTAGGTCTCAAACTATTCAGCCTCTTTTTCAAAGGCTGCTCTGCCTATCTCCCTATGTGGCTCACTCCCTATTGCTTATGAACACTACCAGGAAGTCTCTAATAACTATAAATGGCTAGGGCTCATTATTGTGGTTCTCCACTGGAAAACAAACAAACAAACAAAACACACAAACAAACAAACAACAACAGAACCCACTAGTTTTTAGTTCACTGCCCATTAAAAGTATAACAGATTGAGTAAGATGGAAGAGTCCTGACAGCTGAATGATTCACACCACTCAGAGAAATCTTAATTATTCTGGCTACTGGCACTTCTACTTCTTTAAATAAGGACTGCCATAGTGTGTTACAAAATAAAAATACACTTTTAAATAGGAAAAAAAAAAAAAAAAGAAGAAGAAGAGAAAGGTTTGGGTTTGTTGAATTTATGCCTGAAAACCATCTCTATCATATCTTTACTTGAAGATCAACAAAAAGCTCTAGCATTTCTCCTTTTCCCTTCCAAATAAACCCTTGCATTTTACAAAAAGTGTAGATAACGTGCAGATGATTTTTAAATTCCAATTTAAAGCTACAAGAGGTGACAACAATTATCATAGAATCACAGAATCATGGAATCATTAAGGTTGGAAAAGACCTCCAAGACCATCTAGTCCAACCATCACCCTACCACCAATGTCACCCACTGAACCATGTCCCTAAGCACCAGGTCCAACCTTTCCTTAAACACCACCAGGGAGGGTGACACCACCACCTCCCTGGGCAACCCATTCCAATGCCTGACTGCTCTTTCTGAGAAGAAATGTCTCCTATTTCCAACCTGAACCTCCCCTTGTTCAACTTGAGGCCATTCCCTCTAGTCCTATCGCTGGTTATCTGCGAGAAGAGGCTGACCCCCAGCTTCTCACACCTTCCTTTTAGGTAGTTGTAGAGAGCAATAAGGTCTCCCCTGAGCCTCCTCTTCTCCAGACTAAACAACCAGAGTTCCCTCAGCTGCTCCTCACAGGACTTGTGTTCCAGGCCCTTCACCAGCTTTGTAGCCTTCTCTGGACGCACTCCAGGGCCTCGGTGTCTTTCTTGTAATGAGGGGCCCAAAACTCAACACAGTACTTGAAGTGTGGCCTCACCAGAGCTGAGTACAGGGAGATGATCACTTCCCTGGTCCTTCTGGCTGCATTATTCCTGATACAAGCCAGGATGCCGTTGGCCTTCTTGGCCACCTGGGCACACTGCCTACTCATGTTCAGGTGAGCATGAGTCAGCACCCCCAGGTCCTTATCCTCTGCACAGCTTTCGAGCCACTCTGCCCAAAGCATGTAGCATGGGGTTGTTTTGACCAAAGTGCAGGACCTGGCACTTAGCCATTTTGAACCTCATCCCATTGGCATCTGCCCCTTGATTCAACCTGTTGAGGTCTCTCTGCAGAGACTTCCTACCCTCCAGCAAATTGACAATTCTACCCAACCTGCAAACTTACTAAGGGTGTGCTCAATTCCCTCATCCAAATCATCAATAAAGATGTTAAAGAGGATGGGCCCCAACACTGACCCCTGGGGAACCTCACTCATGACTGGTCACCTGTTACAGGAAGAACGGCCGAAAACACGACAGACACTATTATGGTCAAATCATGCTCTCCCTTTATTACCCAAATAGCCTGACTTTTATAGCAAACTTAACAGGGGTGGATAGTGTCTCACACAAGATTATTGGTCAAAAGCACTCAGACAAACAACTGCAAGAAAACAACCCCACCTGCAAGAAAACCACCCCCTTGTGATTAGCAGTCACATAGATCCTGTCCTTGAAGCCAGCTGCTGGCAACGATATTTTTCTAAATTCGTCAGTTGGGTGATGTGGGAACACTGTCATGGGAACTTCTCATAGTTGTCCTGGTAGCTTGGTTTGCTCAGCTGCAGCAAGTCATGGGATCTTTGCTGTTTCAAAAATCCCTCAACAGTCACCAGCTGGATTTCACTCCATTCACCACTACTCTCTGGGCCTGGCCGTCCATCTAGTTTTTAACCCAGTAAGGAATGTACCTGTCCAAGCCATGGGCTGACAGCTTCTCCAGGAGAATACTGTGGGAGACTGTATCAAAGGCCTTGCTGAAGTCTAGATAGACTACATCAACAGCCTTTTCTTCATCTACCAGGTGTGTCAACCAGTCATAGAAGAAGATGAGGTTGGTCAGGCTGGACTTGCCTTTCATGAACCCATGCTGACTGGACCTGAGCCCCCAGTGGTCCCGCATACTTTCCATGATTGCATTCAAGATGACCCGCTCCATCACCTTTCATGGCACTGAGGTCAGGCTGACAGGCCTATAGTTGCCTGGGTCCTCTTTACGACCCTTCTTACAGATGGGTGTCACATTAGCAAGTCTCCAGTCATCCAAGACCTCTCTGGATGACCACGACTGCTGATAGATGATGGAAAGTGGCCCAGCAATCATGTCCACCAGCTCCCTCAGCACCCTCGGGTAGATCACATGTGGCCCCATGGACTTGTGACAGTCCAGGTGGAGCAGCAGGTCTCTAACTGTTTCCACCTGAAATGTAGGCGGGTTTCTTCTGCTCCCTATCCCAGACTTATAGGTTGGGAGGCTAAGTACCCCAAGGATAAGTGGTCTGACAAGTAAAGAAAGATGTGAAGAAGGCATTAAGAACCTCAGCCTTTTCCTTATCCTCAGTAGTCCTGTTCTCCCCTGTGTTCAGTAAAGGATGGAGATTCTCCTTGGCCCTCATCTTGCTGTTAGTATATTTATAAAAACATTTTTGGGGGGGTTATTGTATGTGTTATTATAGTTGCCATATTTCTTTCAGTGAAATATGCTTTGAACCAGATTCATTAGATGGTGGAAAAGACTGAAGTGCAAGTCCCTAAATATCAGAAAAAACTCACACAGACCTTCCATTTTTTTTTGTCAGCTCATGAATGAGTGTCAAGAATCATATTTCTGAGATTCACTGACTATGTTCCTGCTGGCTGTTAAAAGGCACTAGTAACTGCAGTTACATTTCATTTATCATTGTCTTCCAGCACTTCAGAGCATTATTTTCCCCCCACACATTTCAATGGATTTGATACCAATTTTTTTTTTAAAATAGGGGGTAAGTTTATGACAGCCATATCCTGATAATGGAACAAGTCAAATCCTCAAGGAATGCTGGGAGCTCTTTTCAATTATCCACACAAACAGAGTCCAACTGATTGCACTTTACTCCCTTCACATTTTTCATTCCGATTATATTCCTCTGAGGCATACTTATTGTACTCTAATAAATTATGTTGGTCAATCTATTGCAAACAATATTTTAACTCATGAATGTCTCTAGAAATTATTGCTATATTTGGAGAGCTTGATGTCTTGTGGAAGATGACACCTTCTCAGGTGAGTTGAGTTGAGCTTGAGTTGACAGACCTTGGACAGCTAGAAACCTAAGAGTTACATCCAGGTTTTGAAGGATTATGTAATGATGTCTTTTTCATCCTATTCTCCCCATGATTTTTTCCTATAAAAGGATATAATTTAGACAGAGGGCCTGTTTTTCCTGTGTTTCTTGTTCTGTGTTGAAATAAGGAACAGCACATAAAGAACAGAATAAAGAAAGAACAGAATAAAGGTTAGGAACTCTGTATTCCACCTGTTTTATTATTATTATTATTTATTATTATTATTATTATTATTATTATTATTATTATTATTATTATTATTACATTCTTTATTATTTGAGGTTTTAAAAATTCCTTGTAATAGAATTAGTAAGTACATTTTTTTTCAGGATGTTAGTCTCCCACTTAAAAGGCATCATTTTCAAGGTGCTAAACCTTCTGATGAGTATTTTCAGGTAATCGCTGGAGGAGATTACTTGGTGGTGGATACTAAAATTGCCTTACTTTAGGAACCTCTGATAGGAATGTCATAAGTTTAGCAAGATCAGAACTGGGTAGAAGCAGATAGACTGAATGACCTCTTGAGGTCTCTTGTAAGTCTGTTTTCTATGAGCTGTGTATGAGTTACTCAGAAAAATAAAACACAAAGAAGTAAAATTACTTAGGAAGACAGAGGACTAAAAACAGTACTTCTGTTTCTCTTAAAGTTTGTAGAGTGAAAACTGGAAAAAAGCCTTGATTATTGTACAAGATTTATGTGTACAAAATAAGCTTCAAACAAGTTTCAAAAATAAAATACTGCCCTTGGAAATCTGCATAGATATTCAACAAAATGACTGTATTGATTTGGTTACTGCCTTCTACTGTTTCTGTTTTTGGTGGCTTGAAAATTCTCAGAGACCATGTGAAATTTCTTAGGTTTGTCATCTTCCTTGTGGAGAAAAGCTCCTACCTGTTTTCTTCAAATATTAGAGTTCTGATATTAAAATTATTAAATTAAATGATATTATTTTATTAAATAAACTCACAATATGTGAGACAGATTTTTAAATCCCCTTCCATTTTACAAGACTAACGTAGCTTTCTACAGTATTAAAACTACAGCATCCACATAAGGACAATTTATTCAGCGTTTTACAGAAAAAGGACATTTTTATTTTTTTTATATATATGTTTCTTAAGATATAATGCAAAGTTGTCCACCGAATGTCAAAGACATATAATTGCCTCTGTAACTATTACTTCAGCTCTTTCCAGAATTATTTAATGACTAAGATGTACTTAATTAAAATGTTGGAAATCAAGGAAGCAAGCTCAAAAAATGTTGCTAGGGCTCACTGCTTGTGTTTCTAAGCCCTGTCTCTGCACACTTGAGTGAGTTCTGCTTGTTCTCTCTGTTTGTTGTCATTGTTTGTTATGTGTTTTGGTGGATGACTGTACCAGGAGAAAAAAAAGAAAAGAGAGAGAGAGAAAAAAAAAAAGATAAAAAGAGGGAATACAGGTCAGAGCTGAATAAAGCTATCTCTTGGTAAGCTCAGATGTCTGGCAGTTGGACTAGAGGACCTTTGAAGGTCTCTTCTATCTGAACTGTTCTAGTTTAGTATAATCTAGTCTATGAAGGAAATCCGTTGAAACAAGAGCATATGAAGTAAAAGTGAATTACATATTATTTAAATTGCTCTCTATGTTTTAGCTTTATAACATATTATATATTATAACATCTGTCTATATATTATGTTCCATCACTATAATAGTTTTTAAACAGTTTTTCAAAAAGGAAGAATTATAGACAGTTATTTATGTCAAAGATATGCTCAAGAAGTTTGGAAAACAGTAAATAATTCAGGTTTTATGACCCATCTGCCAAGAAAAACTTATAGCATGGGCAGTTCTGCAATTATATTTCTAGAACGCCAAGTGGACTGCTTAAATGAGTTCTGGCTCAGCTTATGAGAGAAAGCTTGGTCTTGATTTCTGGCTTGTGACATAAGAATTCAGAGAACAGAAAACTCTCTCTACATAAAGAATATGTAGCACTAGATTTCCTGATACCTTTTTAAGATTCTCATGTCCTCTGAAGAAAGAAAAGAATGCTATCAAAACTTGCTAAAAAAATGCTATCAAAAAATGCTATAGTTCATAGAATCACGGAATATCTGAGTTGGAAGGGACCCACAAGGATCACTGAGTCCAACTCCTGGGTCCTTAAAGGACCACTCAGAAAATCAGACCTTACGTCTGAGAGCATTGTCCAAATGCTTCTTGAACTTCTGCAGGCTCAGTGCCATGACCACTTTCCTGGGGAGCCTGTTCTAGTGCCTGGCACCCTCTCAGCGAAGAACCTTTCCCTAATATGAGCCTCCCCTGTCACAGCTCCATGCCATTCCCATTGCTGGTCACCAGAGAGAAGAGCTCAGCACTGTCTCTCTGCTTCCCCTCAAAGGGTAGTTGTAGACTGTGATGAGGTCTCCCATCAGCCTCCTTCTCTGGGCTGAACATTCCAAGTGACCTCAGCTGCTCCTCATATGTCTTCCACTCTAGACCCTTTACCATCTTTGTTGCCCTCCTTTGGACACTTACAGCTTTATATCTTATACCATGGCATCCCAAACTGCACACAGCAGTGAGGCCACACCAATGCAGCATAGAGTGGGACAATCGCTTCCCTTGACTGGCTAGCTGTACCATGCTTGATGTACATGAGGGTGTTCTTGGCCCTCCTGGTTGCCAGGGCACACTGCTGGTTCATGTTCAGCTTGCTGTCAAGCAAAACACCCAGATCCCTTTCTGCGGGGCTGATCTCCAGCATCTTGTCCCCCAGTCTGTATGTGTAACCAGGGTTGCTCCTTCCTAGGTGCAGAATCCAATACTTGTTCTTGTAAAACTTCATATTGTTGGTGATTGCCCAGCTCTCTAATTTATCAAGATCTTTCTAAAAGGTCTCACTATCCTTGACAGAGTCAACAGCTCCACCCAATTTGCTATCATCCATGAACTTGTTCAAAAAAACTTCAAGTCCTTCATCCAAATCATTTATGAAAACATTGAAGAGGGCTAGTCCTAAAATGGAGCCCCTAGTTTGCATTCATTTTGCTATAGATAATACAAAGAGGTGGAGAACCTGTCTCCTGATATTTTTGCTGTTTAAGATGAGCAAATTACTTAGCCATGTTCACAGAAAATGAAAAGAGGTGAAGTTTCTGAAGAACTCACTGAAGGAAATATAAACTTCCAGTGAACAGAAGTGTGCTATACTAATATAGCAAGGATTTCCATATTTCTTTGCTCATAGGCCAGTATGGACAGAGAAGACAGCAGTGCTGTCACTGAACTGATGATCTATTTGTTTCATGCACTTCCAAAAGTTATCATGATTCATGCTGACACTTTCTCTGTGGTTTATTATTACATTGAAAAATAGTGTTATACATCAAGTTTTTCAAATTGGTCTGTGGAGACACATGCTACTTATGGAATCATATTTCAAAACCTCATTCAGTAAACAACGAGAAAAGCACATTTTCTTAGTGTATATTGTGCAAAACCTATTATGGAAACTATTGATAGTTGTGATAAAGGTAAAGAGGTTAGGCCTCAAATTTATTCTAGACATGGTTATGTAAGCTTGAGAAGATGCATAGTATACAGTAAACGCATTCCTGTTCATTATGCTCCAAGCTTGGACATGAGATAGTAATAACAACTATAAAAATAGTTCTGCCACTGATTTTCCAGTTATATTAGGAAGACAGGATTTTCTAAAATCATATATCAAGTCTTTTCTGAAAAAGCCTGAAAGAATGAGGACTTGGGTGTAAACATGTTATAAGTTTACTATGAATTATTTTTGACTTGTGAAGTGGCAACAGTAGGACCTAATGGTTAAAGAAGTTATAAATGCGAGTGACAAACAAAAAGAAAGAACCAAAATTTCACTCACTTTAGGTCATATTTGAATGCACAAGCAAAATCTGTATACTGATGGCAAACTGATTTTGTCTTAATGATTTTCTTTTTACAGAATCACAGAATCACAGAATTTCTAGGTTGGAAGAGACCTCAAGATCATCGAGTCCAACCTCTGACCTAACACTAACAGTCCCCACTAAACCATATCCCTAAGCTCTACATCTAAATGTCTTTTAAAGACCTCCAGGGATGGTGACTCCACCACTTCCCTGAGCAGCCTCTTCCAATGTCTAACAACCCTTTCGGTAAAGAAATTCTTCCTAACATCCAACCTAAAACTCCCCTGGTGCAACTTTAGCCCATTCCTCCTTGTCTTGTCACCAGGCACGTGGGAGAACAGACCAACCCCCACCTCACTACAGCCTCCTTTAAGGTACCTATAGAGAGCAATAAGGTCACCCCTGAGCCTCCTTTTCTCCAGGCTGAACAATCCCAGCTCCCTCAGCCGCTCCTCGTAGGACTTGTTCTCCAGGTCCCTCACCAGCTTTGTCGCCCTTCTCTGGACTCGCTCAAGCACCTCGATGTCCTTCTTGTAGTGAGGGGCCCAAAACTGAACACAGTACTCGAGGTGCGGCCTCACCAGAGCTGAGTACAGGGGGACGATCACCTCCCTAGCCCTGCTGGCCACACTGTTTCTTATGCAAACCAGGATGCCGTTGGCCTTCTTGGCCACCTGAGCACACTGCTGGCTCATATTCAGCCGACTATCAACCATCACTCCCAGGTCCTTCTCTGCCTGGGAGCTCTCCAACCACTCATCTCCCAGCCTGTAGCTCTGCTTGGGGTTATTGTACCCCAGGTGCAGGACCCGGCACTTGGCCTTGTTGAACTTCATGCAGTTGACCTCAGCCCATCAGTGCAGCCTATCCAGATCCTCCTGCAGAGCCTTCCTACCCTCGAGCAGGTCAACACACGCACCTAACTTGGTGTCATCCAAAGATTCTTTAGAAAGATTCTGACAGATCCTGGCAGATCACCTGGCACATCTACAAGTTACATGAGGAATCGTACAGAATGATCAAATTTTTCAGGGAACATCAAGGAGAAGCTCTTAAACACTCTTAGACACAGTTACCTGTGGAGGTTAATAATCAATAAAAGGCTGTCATGAATTAATTACAAATATAGGAATAACTACATTTTTATATTAACTTCCAGGATGTCATGCTCTGTTCCTCTGGCAAAGCTCCCTGTTTAGTCATGTGGCATTTAAACTGAAATGTGGGTCCTGTTTGGAGATCTGAACTAGTGTGCAAGCATTGTTCTGGCCTTTGGTCCCCAAAAGAGAGGACTTTCACAGAAGATGGATATGGTTTTGTTAAAACATATACAAAATAATTCTGAAAAATAAGTTTTAATCACCTGATTTCACACACAACTAAGTTAAGTTAGGATTCTTTGATATAGAGTAGTATTCAATAGAATATTGAATAGTGTTCTTAGGGCAAGAATAACATTAGTAGCTAAGCATAAATGCATATTTTAACTTAACCTTTCAGTAAAACATACCTAATATAAGGTTTTAATCTTCTTTCCCATGGATGTTCTTTTGCAATGGACTCTTATTCCTTCCTACTATCTTCTCAGAAAAAAAACAAAACACTCTGTATTCATGAATATGATATTAATGACTATTCAGAATGACTTTTGACCATAAAGATTCATCAAGAGAAGATAAACAAAATCCACCAGATCTAATGCTGTGAAATAAGAATTAACAGTTCAAGTTTGTTTAGACTATACAAGTATGTAAGGGCAATTATTATCCAAACACTCTATCCAGATGAGAACTGCACTGAAAATGGGATTTAGAATAAGTATAATAAATAAATAAATAAATAAATAATATAAATTTAATCTATAATGTATACTTTGGAGTACAGTTCTCATCTATGTTTGCTGATACTAAGACAACAGCTTGTCACTTACACAGGGAGATTTTCTAATGACATTAACATTTTGAGTAGGTTTGAATGTGGCCAAGACCCTGAAAATAGCTGCTTTGATATCTGTGCGATATTCACTCTGGTTCATTTTTTGTGTATTTCTACTATTTTAATATTTACAGCTTTTTTTTTTTTTTTTCCTTTTTTCTTTTTTTTTTTTTTTTCCCCCCCTGTGTTTAAATAACTCTTCAATTCTCAATGGCTGAACTTGCCACTTGTGTGACGTCAGCTGAGGAGTAGACTTTTTGTTCTTTTTATGATGTCAGTAACATACTAACTGGTTTTTATAAACTCACTTTACACCTCCCAGTGATGCCAATGAAGATAGCTTACTGTCTGACCTTTTTTATTCACAGAAAATTTTAAATCAATCTCATGTTGGACTTAAAGTAATTTTTTCTTTTAGCCACAAAAGACTAACCCTCCCAATTTTCTCCTGTAGCCTCTGCCCCATAAATCCCTCATATTACTTTACTCCTTCCTGTGAACCTCAGAAGTGGTACCCTGCACTGTGTTTCCCTTGCAGAGCTAGCAGGATATCTCTGTGCTGGGTGTGAGCAGGGCACTATGAGAAGGGGGAGTGAGATGGGGAGCGAGTGTGACAGCCATGTTGGCTGGTCTCTACCTCCAGCCTACCTCAAAATTTGGAGTTTGGAAGTAGGGCTCTCACATTCTGACATACATGCCAAACAGAGCTGTGAGAGACATCTGTGCTGTTTTCTCTCATTTGTAAGGTTATAATGCTCAATCTGAAATTTATTCAGGACTTTTGCTTGCCTCTCCCTCCTTTTCTCTCTGAACCTCCTGAGAGTTTCCTCAAGTATTGAAGTTTGGGTATGTAGGATCATTCTCCTAATGTACATGCTCACCCTACTAATTAAACCATTTGTTAACCAGTTAAACCATTTGTTCCTTGTGGAAGTGTACTTCAGTCTTCCTAACATGTCCTTCTGTCTTTCTGGTAAATTTTCATCATAATCTCTTCTGGCCTAGACTTCACCAGAATAAACACATTATGTTTAATCTCCTCTCATATAATACAACCTTAATTTTCCTCCTATGTTAACATCTCCTTCTGCACTTTTTCCAATTTCAATTTATTTTTTCTAATCATAGCTGACAAGAAACGTGTGCATTCCACACACTGTGTAACATGTAACACTGCAATAACACTTGTATTTCCCTGTGACCACAAACATCTCAAAGATATCATTTCACCTTTCTGAATGTAACCTTGTATTTATTGCACATAATTACGGTGTCAGTGACAAGACTTTCCAAAGCTTTGTCCCTGGCTCCTTTCCTACTTCAGAGTCCATCTCTTTGTGAGAGATGGAGAGGTGATACTGTCCTATGTGTCACAATGTTTATCTAGTCAAAGAAATGAATAAGGAGAACTGAAGTTTATAATTTTCCTGGCAAGCACAGTTAAAAAAGTTATGGTGATAAAAGTAATGAAAAATCTATTGGAAAAAAATTCATCCTAATAGCTTCCAAAAATCTCACAAACACTTTAAAGAAACTTGAATAATAATTGCAGGGGAAAATGGGGAAAAGAGGATGAAGTAAAAATGGTATAATGATCACTTGCTAATTTTGGTTACTCATCCCACTGGCTAATTGACCCTGTGTATATTCCTCTGTGTTAATCACCATGCATTGTATATCATAATAGCTAAGAAGACCAGCATTTTCTTTTATTGCTATTTTTAGTAGGTTTTACTGGGTAATATTTGAATTCTTTGATAACCAGTAAAATTTCTTTCTGTCAGAGGAGATTTACACATTTTATTTCTTGCCTGGTTAATTGCTAGTTGTGTGTAGTACAAGGAAATAGTGCCATTTGCTAGTTATAAATAGATAATGACACCTTAAATAGTTGTATTATGACCTATACTCATAAATAATATTATGTTGAGTTCCTGAGGCTCTGAGTGAAGTAGATGGACAGTGAAAAAAGTATAGCTGTCTTTGAATGAGATTCTTTTGCTTCGATAATCATGACATTTTATTCAAAACTATGCAGAATAACTGCAGCCTGCAGTGCCCTGTAGACACATTAAGAATGTTTCAACAGATGCTGATGCAAATCTGATATTTAAATCTAGCCTCATCTTTAGAATGATATTCTAATTTACTTAAAGTCCCCAGTTTCCAGCTGTGTGTGGTTTGTAAGCTGGAGAATGCATTATTGCAACTATATTCAGCAGAAAATATTCCATAATGGACTTAAAAAATGATCATAGTCAAGTAAATATATTCCTTTCTGAGTGGTGAATCAATATGCACATAAAATTTTGCAGTACGAGTGGATATGTTTCTTTTTGCTTCAGAGACATGAGAAGTCTAGGAAAACTTTAATGAGAAACAAGTGCATATAACAAAGGTTTCGTAGGCCTAGTTTATCTTCTGCAAAAGGAATGGAAGCTAGGCCTGGTGCTGTTGTGGAAGTGATGAACTGAAACATGGAATTAGCAAGATAATACTCAAGAAGGAGAGACAGAAGTTTCAGACTATAAAACAAATGGAAATACCTCTAATCTTTGTCCAAGTGATTTGCTTAACTTTCTGGTAACTTCCTCAGTCAGATATGACTTTCTGGGAGGCATTCTTAACAGACTAAGGAAAGTCTCAATAAGGAGAATTAGTTATCTGATTAATGTTGAGATGATACTTTGTGAGTTAAGGACTTGGGCTGCAAAGTAACTTACTTAAATACAGTGATTTAGACTGATCAACTGTTACTCTGTGAATTTAGTGACAGCAGGTTTTAGATATATAGATATCTCTCAAGATTTTAGATATAAATAGCTCTCAAGCTATTTCCTGTAGTGATTGTAGTCCTGCTAGTTTAGTTTAAGCTCCTTCTACATTAAAAGGAGAGGCTCAAATTCCCAGACCAGCTTCTTAGCATATGTACACATGACACATTAAACTAAATGAATATCTGATCTCTCAGGACTCACCTTCTTTAACCGAGGTTAAATCTAAAATGTCTTTGGTATTCATAGTAGAAAGCACCTTCTTGTGAAAACTTTTCCCAAGAGTTTTTCTCTAGAGCTCCAGACCAGCTACTCTCTATTAACTTTTACAGCTTGAGCTATTCTGCAAGGTTAATAATTTTAAAAATGACCCTTTAAACCACCCATCTGGAATTCACATATACTTAACACCATTTGAATAAAAGCTGAACATGCTGACTTTTTTACAGACCTAGGCCAGTCACCTAGGCCAGTTTTCTTTTTTAATAGATTGTTAAAGAATGGAAGAACAGTCTTATCAGTGGAGACAAAAAACACAGTGAATCCTCTGTTTTGTACAGAAACTATAGCTTTCTTAATTATTAGTAGTAAAATGTGAAAAATACTTGAAAAAGATGTATTATTTTTAGAAATCAGGTCACATAATGATGCAAATGTTCCTAAATGGGGAAGTTTTATGTACTGGGACAATAGTGCCAATAACCGTGCACTGGGGAGTTATTAGGAATTTTTCTCCTGACCACTTCTATGTGGAGTATGAATAGTATACTTACTAAAATTAAAGAAAAAAAGATTCCTCTAATTGTGTTGCTTTTGAAAGAACATTTATGCAATTAAATGGTCAGAAAAAAAAATATCTCAGTAACCGTCTTGGTAATAAAGGGATATCTCTACATAAAGTGTTTCTGAAGAGGCATGCTCCAGGCTAGCCAGCAGCCAGCTATTAACCGTGGTGTTGCCAAGCAACACCACCTTGCTTTCTTAAAATTAAAATGAGATCCTCTCTCATTTTGCAGAGCACTGGGGTTGAAATGGAGGGGACACAGAAGCCCTTCAAGTGAAAAAAAAAAAGAGCTGGAACTTTGCGGAGTTACTTATTCTCTATGTAGTTGAATAATTTATGACTATTCTTATTCTGTAGCTCAAAGATTCATTTGTCGTGGCCATCACTGTAACGTTTGAGCAGGTATGTATATCAGATGTAGCATACCAGCACTTCTGTATAGATTTATAAAAATCAAATTACAATCAAATTACATATTCTTAGTGTTTTGTTTTGTTTTGTTTTGTTTTGTTTTGTTTTGTTTTGTTTTCAGTCACCGCATTGTTCTGTGTTAGTGCAGTTATCTTTCTATCATATATCTCATGTTGAACTGGAAAGTAAGATCGTGATAACAGGTGACTAACATAACAAAGACAAGTGTGGATTATGACCTCTTATCATCATCACAAAACAGCAGCTGCAGTCTAGAGGACCAGCTACTCTACAGTGTTACCCAAAAAATCAACTAATGAAGTCCCTGGATGAGGTTTGTGAATTCATAAACTAGGGAGAAACAATGTAATACACTGTAAAATCAAGGTGTAAGAAGACTTTCCCACTGGCTGCTTGAGGAAGGAGAATGTAGAACTTTGCAGGGTGAAAGCTTAGACATGGACCTGAGAGTTGCAACAGAAATATCTCTCAGGGATTCCCAGAAAGGGAGACTGCATTATACTCCTTTGCTGCCTATCCATAGTGCCTTCCTGTGGGAGAGAGGTATTCGTTTGCAGATTTCCAAGAAAAGGCTGCATGAAATGTTCACTCCACTAGGTCTTGAAGAGAGAAATAATGTATTCACAAATTTTATCTTCTTATTTCTAGAAACATTGTGAGTGTACAAGAAATCTGGTAGAGACCTGGGAGAGCTGGCACTAATTTTTAGATGTAGGAAGTTGATTTCTGATTCATTGCTAGGGGTATGAAACTAGAAAGAGATCTCAAAAAATCCCCCCAAATCAAAGAGTTGGGTACAGCTCTGGATTGAGACACTAGTACTGTAGGTGTCCACATGTGAGACAGGTACCTAAGCCACTGTGAAGGAGCCAAAATAGCATAAGTACTTTAGAGAGTTACCCATCTCGTCCTCCAAGGATTGCTTAGGTGCCAATGTTTGGTCAACTGAACAGATGTCTTTAGGCTCCCCTGTCCTTACCGATAAATTCAGTTGCCTAAATCTAGGTGGTTGAGTGAAGATCTAGAACACCAGTGACGATAATGAACACTTAGGTAGCTCACAAACTAAGTCACAGACACTTGTTGATATCTGAATGTTAGGCTAAATAATTCCTCCCCATAGGAGATAATTCAGTTATCTAACATTAACACCTATTTCCATTCCAGGTCACTGGAGATAGCCACCTGGCTGCTAGGTGCCAGTTTTGAAGGATAAAGTCCTACATTCTTCTGCCATTTCATCTCATCCACAAATCTTGGACATTGCAGGACTTCTAAAAGAATGCTGGCTGTTTTTTTTTTTTTTTTTTTTTTTTAATTATTATTTATTTATTTATTTATTTATTTTCCCCAGGTGGAAGATTCCATGACATCCACTGCTTTGCTCCACATGAAGAAGCCTGCCACCTGTTTTCTTAGGATCTGACCAGTGCAATTCTAAAGCAAAGGGTATGATTCGTCACATCAAACTTCAGAGATTAGAAGTGTAGGAGCAATTTTCAATTGCCAAGCATACCTTTCTAGTGCCATTTCAGACAGCCGATATGATCTGAGACTTCTGCATGGGCCAATTAGGTACTATACAGCACATACAGGAGGACGGGTCTGGAAACAAGGTGGGTTAATGTGGTAAATTTAAAATAGTAATAGGTACCAGTGTTTAGGTAACTAAATCCCATTATAGGTGTCTATATCTAAGCTAGATACTCTCTACTCCTTTAACAGTCTACATAGGGAAAGGGGGCCTGCAAAGGATATTTTTGAATGCAGATCTAGGTCTACTTCCGTAAAGCAGAATGAAGATGTCTCAAGAGGTGATAACACAAGATTCACCTATGGTTCTCATGACTATATAAGCATTACTATTGTGCTGAATATGTTCTGCAGAGGTCAACAACCTCCAAAGCAGTAAGGTAATAAAGCTTAATAGTCTAAGATATAGTGACATTTTTTATGCTGACATTATGTCATGCTCTCTGATCCACTGTGCCGCTTGCACTGCATGGTAAAGGTGAAAATTATTTCTGATCTAATTCATATAAAGTTTGCTCCTGTGATACTGTTTAAGCAAGCCTAATTAGTGAGGTGTGAATTAATGTAAAGCATTGCGTTATTACACGGTAGATGGCAGGATTTCCAGGAGTGAAAGGATATTCTACCTTTGTATTGTTTGTAGTCACAAGTACTTTTTTAACAGAAAAGCAAAACAAACAAACAAACAAAACCCAAATGATGTAAGTTAAAGACAATTACTGTTTCCCATAAGCATAACAGAGAGTTTTTCTTCAGGTACAGACAACACAGCCCTAACTGTATAAGTGGAATTGATTTCCATAGTAATCTTTCAGTTGATCTGTCAGGTTTCTTCAGAGCCTTATAGAAGGTCATCTGAGGTTAACCCTTGTTTTTCATGTTACACTAAGCAGAACACCTCTAACTGACAAGAAATTATTAATGTATATGTGGGACTTTCATAACCTCCTCTGATTACAAGCTGAAGATCTTTAGATCATTATCATATTTTGTTTCCCATACAGCTAAGAGGAAAAGTCCAGATTCAGCCCTGTTGAGGATAAGGTCCTAAATTAGGAAAAAATGGTGGGAAAAGACTATTGGTGTACCAAAAACTAAGAGGCCCTATTACAGTGTAGCTAATGTAGGAGATACTGACAGTCATATTTCCAAGAAAATTTCTATCCAATAACAGCATAAAAATCTCTTGAATATTTTAATATATTTGTTTGTGTGTAGTGGCTTGATAATATTTTTTGTCATATTATTGATTACTATCTCAAATGATCTATTTTTTTCTGTGAGGATCTACTAGGAGGTTTTTACATGGGAAAAAATCTCTCTTTGCCAAATCACAGGATCACAGGATGGCTGCAGCTTGAAGACAACTCTGGAGATTAGCTCATTCAACTTCTTACTCAGAGCAGGGTCACTTACAACAGGCTGCCTGGGGTTGTGCTCAAATATAGGTATTAATTGTGCTGATCCTCAGGGCTGGCATTTGAAAACATCTATGATACTTTTGTGATGCTATTTGGGCTTGAACTGGTGACTACCAAGAAAAACTGGTAGAAATAAAGTCTTCAGAAGATTAGAAGGGTTGAAATAACGGTTATAATTGTCTAAACTCATATACTATAAACAAAATAAGACATATACATATGACTGATTGTCTTAAAACTTCTTTGAAATATCCTCTCAGTCTGATTTATAAAATGTACCACATTCTTTGAATTAGAATGACATTTTATCTCATTTAGATACATCTGGACCAGGACAGCTCCCTTATATTTTATTTATATATGCCTGATTTTTCTCATTGTCCCATCTTGTCTTCATGGTTTTAATGAAACATTCGAGTGCCCAGTAGAGATAGTAAGAATGTCTGACATTTACAAATGCCACTTTAATAAACACCTCTGGAAATCCTGTGTATTGTCATTGGCTTGACTGAACATTAGAAGAATGAAAAGAAACTGTTCCTTTCCAGTTAGAGCTTATGAACCATTATAACCTATGAATAGCAGAAACACTCTTCTGCCAGCTATCAGGATATACAGTGTACCTCAAAAGTACCTTCTTCATCATAATTCCTGTTGATTATCTTACAGAAACATACAGTTTAAAGTTCACTTGTCTTCCTCAATTACTTCTTCCAACTACTGTAGGTTTTTTCACTTGGCTTTCATAAATCTTAATTTTAAACACAAGGATCTTTTTGACAGCTGTTTTTGTTTGCTTTCATTAAAAAGAAACTAGCACTTTTCTTCTAAATATACTTTCTCTTACTGTGTTTTGTACTTCTCTGACAAAAGTCATAGCAAGATTTTTATTCTCTAGGTTTGGCTGTCCTAGAGTAGCCATGAGTACAGTGGTCACTTCTGCAGTATGTGAGAAAGAGAACAGATTCTCTGGGTATATTAATGTAATCTCTTGGGCTGCAAAGGTGATTTTAAATTCTTAGTAGAAAACACTACAGACTTAAAAGCCAAAGCTGCAAATCAGGGTACATTCTACATTGTAGTATTTTTAAAAGACAATGCTGCAAATAACTAACATTTTATGGGACAGCTGCTATTCAATACCTAGAGGAGCAAGAATAAGTGTACTGTGGGAAAAAGAATTTCCTTGGCTTCTTTCTTATGGATATACTACAGTGTTACTGTCAGCATGAACTTGCTGGAAGAGAGATTGAGAGCTGTAGCTTTCTCAGTTTAGTGTTCAGGGATGTCTGCCAGGTGGTGGAGAAATCAATGTGAATGAAACACTGGAGAGTGGCAAGCATGAAGGAACATGCAGGAACCTGTCATTTGGCACAAGGCAGTAGCAAAAATCATAATACATACAACTAATGTTGGAAACAAAGCAAATAAACTTAGGGAAATAATGTATAACTGAAGTGCCAACAAAACTAAGGATGATCTCAAATACCATTCTACTGCATGTTGCTGTAAAAATATTACTCTAATCAAGCCCTTCACATCCATTTGAAGCACAAAAGGTAAATATCATTACCCATAACTCACACAGAGAGAAATGAATCAGAGAGATTAGGTAACCCAGGATAACAGCAGAGGACATTGGCAGTGGGGACAGGATTATAACAAAGAATTCCTGGGTCCCCAAAAGATCAGACCCTTTTATGCCTGAAAAACAAAGCAGAAGATTTTAAAAGACTGCTGGAGATAGTGATTGGAGACAGAGAGAAAAATGATGAGGTAGGTGACAGTGTCAGGAACTGAAAGTTCCAAGAAAACAAGAAAAAGAAGATAAAGTTATCTTGAAAAATGAGGACTGCCTTAGTGTCTGAGTTGTGAATGTGCAAGAACTGAAACAACTCATTAATGCTGATATTTGCTAACATTCAGTGTTAATCTCATGTTCTGTGCTTGAAAAATCCAGCACCCCATCGCTGTGGTGTAGAGAAAATTTGGGGAAATAAAAACCTTTTCCAGGTACCTATCATGAATATATTTGGTCCAAATATTAAATTCAGGGAAAAAACGCAAACATTTGTATTTTGGACTCCTGGCATTGATCTATATGCTGCTTTCATCCCAAGAGCACTTTTGACTCTTACTGATCATTCAAGTTAGCTGATAAAGGTGTTATTTTTTCTTTTTTATTTTTAAAAAACAAACAAACAAACAAAAAAAAAACACAACAATAAACTTTTGTTGTTTTTGTTTAATTTTATCAAACAGTTACTTTCCATCTTTCCATTCTATATGCTGCGTTTCCATGCTATTGCAAGCTTTGGGGTTCCTTTCTGATATCCATTAATAAAAAAGGAAAACAAGACTCTTCAGGGCAGCAGAATGGTCAGCAAACAAAAGCAGAAGCTTGGGTAATAAGAGCAGCTATTAGAGTCTTAAGAACAACAAAAGCCTTTGGTATATCTGAAGATTTGACTTGTGGGGAAAGAACTGTGAAGCAATGATATAGGTCTTTGAAACACCAGAAAAGATGAAAGTGTTTTGGGTAAAAGATAAGTAGCTTTGTTAGAAATTAGACATTGGAACAGGCTGCTCAGGGAAGTGGTGGAGTCACCATCCCTGGAAGTCTTTAAAAGATGTTTAGATGTAGAGCTTAGGGATATGGTTTAGTGGGGACTGTTAGCATTAGGTCAGAGGTTGGACTCCATTATCTTGAGGTCTCTTCCAACCTAGAAATTCTGTGATTCTGTGTGAAATGTTGCAGTGGCTTTCTAAGAGCTCCTTATGGCAATGGGTCTCTTAGGATCCTGGTGAAGTGTCACTTGACCTCAGACAATGGTGAATCAGAAGACAATGAAAGAAGTTCTACAGAAACACTGGAAATATCATCCCTGTAAAATGTTTTTTTTTTTTTTTTTTTTTTTTTTTTTTACATATGTTCCAGTGCCGACAAACAAGGAAAATGAAGCAAACTGCAAAAGATGAATAACAATTCAAAGTTTGGCTTTAATTGACTGTAAATGAAGAAGCTGTGCAAAGTGTTTGAAGCAGCTCCTTATCTCAAAAGCTAGGAAAGATTGTTCTCATGTTTATGAAGCACATTTTGATCATCTTAACAAAGCACAGTGTATTCTTCAGCTTGGATGAAAGCACAAATGGTTTGTGAATAATTAGCAACAAAGCAAGGATAGGGAACACTTCCATAAGTCGAAGGATCTGTTCAGCACTGACAGTGTTAATAGTTGCTGATGCAAGAAGCTATGTGCTGGTTTTGACAAAGTTTGCTTAGGACATCATAAATTACAGTCTGTAGCATGCATTGATTTGTATTTCTATCTTTCCCACCAAACCAAATGAACTGTAATTAGGAAGCGTTTTTAGCTGATCACTGTTCATACTTTATCTGCTAAGATGAAGCTTAAAATGATTTCATACTTCTGTGTGAAACTAGTGCTTGTGCAATCTCAAGGACTATGTAGAGATGAGTTACTCTCAACCACGTTAGTATTGTGCATTTTAGATTAAGGTTCCAACATTTTTAAAATTTTGAAATAAGTAACTGTTTCTTTTTAATCTTTGCCTGTGACCCTGAAACATCACTGTAAAATGAGTTTCATTTAAATTGGTGCAAATCTGTGGAGCAGCTTAAGGGACTATAAATTTGATTAGTGAGGGATTTAGGAGAATAACCACATTCACATACTTTCTTACACTATTTTCGATTTCAACTTGTTCTCAGTGGCTGTTTTCATGTATGAGATCACCTCAAAATTTCTATCCCAGAAGAGCAGCTTGCACATAAATCATTGTTATGTTGCCTCATCCAATTTGTTCATCATACTTAATATACTCTGCATTGCAATACCTTTTATCAGTTGTTTCAAAAGCAAAATAAACTTTTCTGATGTTTGGGTATGCAACACTGCATCCAGAGGAACTTTAGGCTACAATTCTGCTTTTCTCCAGTATTCATATTCAAAACAAGTTCTCCAAAGGAGACAATGAGATGAAAAGGACACATATAATGACTTAATTATTTTCATGTACTATGAGCTTGTCAGGAGAAAGCTATTGAAGTATGCTCTATTAAAACCTGTACATTTCAGCAGTGCTGTTACAGCTGCGCAGTGAACACCTGGAAACAGAACGAACAAGAGATGAAAATGGGATGATGCTGTCTTTATTGTTCAATTTAAGTTGCTCGGGAGGGCACAAAACTCGATGTGGCTTGCCCACCGTATCTCTGTAGTGGGTAAAAAGCTTTAAGAAGCATTTACATGAGTGATTTTGACTGCATCAGAACATGTGTTTCAAGAAAATCTCTAGATTGTCCATACTTACCTCAACTTGATTCATAACCTGGAGCAATGCAAGTGTGGAAATTGGATTCGTTTAAATGAAACTTAAAGTAGAGGTTGCCCAATTGCTAACTGTTAATTATAGGAACAGTTTAAGGTAGTCTGAAGGAACCCTTTATAAAGTGGATATATCAAGGATATCTAATACTTGGTATGAAAAGTCACTCTCCATATCACCTCCTACTGCACTATGCTATTTGCTAGTGGAGCCAGAATCATATATATTGTCAGGGAATGGCCAAATCTAGAGAAGAAAACAAAGAAGCATCCAGAAAGGGCTTTCAAAATTTCCCTAGGAATTCAAAATCCATCGAGTACTCTGTATGAAGAATTGCACACAAATATTAAAATCATGAGTTATTAAGCAATCTGAATATTGTTTGATTGAAATGGGAGGCTTATTTGTACCAGGAACAGAGCTTCTCAGCCAAAATGGAGCTGTTGATGGTTTTGCAGGTATAGCGAAAGATCTGTTAGGTGGCATTTGGGCTAAGAGAGACCACATCATTTTTGTCAATCATGGAGTTAGTGATTGCCTGCATCTTTGACTATAAGCAAATAAGAACTGTTTTTGGTATGGATGTTACAACACTCTTTCTGTTCTTGGTCTTCCTTAGAATTAACAACAACAATAAAAGGGTGAAGCAGGGTGAGAGCGTGACTCTTGTCTCCTCTTGAGCTGTATCTGATGTTCAAGAAAAAGAAAGTTTATTTTTTATCCTTAGGAACCCCAAATATTTCAGTGTGATTGACTTAAAGAAGAGGCTTATCAGAAAAAGAAACCTCAAGAAACTGGCTGCTTGTGGCTTGGACTGGTGTACGCTTCATTGAGTTAAAAACTGACTGGCTGGATAGCCGGGCCCAAAGAGTTGTGGTGAAGGGAGTCAAATCCAGTTGGAGGCCAGTCACTAGTGGACTCCCCCAGGGCTTGGCACTGGGGCCAGTCCTCTTTAATATCTTAATATCTTTATTGATGATCTGGATGAGGGGATCGAGTGCACCCTCAGTAAGTTCGCAGATGACACCAAGTTAGGTGCGTGTGTCGATTTGCTCGAGGGTAGGAAGGCTCTGCAGAAGGATCTGGATAGGCTGGACTGATGGGCTGGGGCCAACTGTATGAAGTTCAACAAGGCCAAGTGCCGGGTCCTGCACCTGGGGCGTAATAACCCCAAGCAGAGCTACCGGCTGGGAGATGAGTGGTTGGAAAGCTGCCTGGCGGAGCAGGACCTGGGAGTATTGGTTGATAGTCGGCTGAATATGAGCCAGCAGTGTGCTCAGGTGGCCAAGAAGGCCAACGGCATCCTGGCTTGTATAAGAAGGAGTGTGGCCAGCAGGTCTAGGGAAGTGGCTGTCCTCCTGTAGTTGGCTTTGGTGAGGCCGCACCTTGAGTACTGTGTTCAGTTTTGGGCCCCTCTCTACAAGTGAGGTGGGGGTTGGTCTATTCTCCCACGTGCCTGGTGAAAAAATGAAGGGTTACGGGCTAAAGTTGCACCAGGGGTGTTTTAGGTTGGATATTAGGAAGAACTTCTTTACTGAGAGGGTTGTGAGGCATTGGAATGGGCTGCCCAGGGCAGTGGTGGAGTCACCATCCCTGGAGGTCTTTAAAAGACGTTTAGATGTTGAACTTAGTGATATGGTTTAGTGGAGGACTTGTTAGTGTTAGGTCAGAGGTTGGACTCAATGATCTTGAGGTCTCTTCCAACTTAGAAGTTCTATGATTCTGTGATTCTGTGAAAAAATCTGATTTCATATTAAACAAGTTCAAAATTATATCTCTAAGATTTGTTAATGCAAGAGCTACATATCAGAGGTGGCTCAGGAAAATGCTGACAAGACTATGATTTTTAGTCATTTATGTTGAATTTTAGCAAAAGTTGGAAGGACTACAAGTAACAAATAACATAGGGGGGTTTGTTAGGAATATATTTGCTTTAAAACTGGTGAAGAGTTTGTTTATTGATAAGTGCAGAGAAAAGTGGGATTCATCTTACATTTGCATCTGACCTTGTTATCTTAGCTTTCTTCAGTAGCTTTTTAGAGGAATGGACAACTTCAGAGTGTAATTTTAGGCTTCTGCTTTAAGATAAGTATTAAATTTTCCATAAAGTTTGCAACTATAGGATAACACAGGCACTTCAGAAGGCACTGGGGAGCACGGTGCATAAACAGTCAGGTTGGCTCTACACATAATCAGATCTTACTTGGCTTTAGCATATTGTGGAATATAAATGACGTGCTTAACTTTGGACCTGAATTAAGAATTAACCATATGCCTACTACTAGCTCAGCATGGCATAAACACAGTTATGTGGCTATCAGACCAGAAACAGTACTACATCTTACTCCATCTCCTTGAAAGACTTATGTTTGCAAAAAGCAGTCAGTAGTTGGAGGCAGGTCATTTTGTTCCCCTCCAGTCTTCTCAGGGCACAGTTTGAACCACTAAAAGAACCCAGACTGTCCATGGAAAAAGGCAGATGTGTCCACCCCATAGGACTTAGGTATGCTTCCCTTCATCAGTGCCAGATTTCTACAGGCCTAAAATCATTGTTTTCTATCTATTTATGAATGTCTCTTTTGACTTTATGTTCATAGCCATGTAAGTTTTTAATGAATAAATTACACTGAAGAAAGGCAGGATATAATTTAACAGTATCTAAGGTCCTAATAATTCATATATTATTTTATATGGTTAATGTATATTTAACATATTGTGAGTTAGGATAAAAGGTATTAGCTCTTTGAATTTTAGCTATTTGTCTTGTTGAGAGGGTGAGGGGTTTTTGCTTTAGTACTCTGGCACTTGTCAGCTGCTTATGATTATCTGCATCAAGTCACAGATTTGTAGTCCTAGGCTTTTGCCACAGACTGGTTCAAGCATTGGTAAACATCACAGACTTGTAATGTTCCATACCTCACGTGCTCCTCCCACTTTGCCTTTCCCTTTCCTTCCAATAACTGGGCACACAGTTTTCCCTGTCTTCTAGCCTACCACATTCCTCCTCCTTTCTGTGCTGGCCCTTCTTTCCATTCCCTTAATGGTCATCCCCTCTGCTTACCTTCCATGGTCATCTCAGTTCACTTCCTTGTTCCCTGTCACTCCTTGCTGTCTGCTACACCTTCCCATTTATTAAAAAGAGGTTTTATGGGGAAGACAACATGGTTGTGTGTTTAAATGATGCCTTAGGTGACTTAATACTGTAAGACTAGAGCTTGGTGACACATGCATTTTTTTCAGTACCCCAGATTAGCACCCCTTTGTGCTTAAAGTCATGAGATAATATTACTAAATATACACACACACACAATATTCCTGTATCAAAACCCGTGTAGATTAAACATTTTCTGTACATACACACACATTTTTTTTCCTATTTTTGCTTTCTGGAATATAACTTCATGTGTTCAAATATTTTCCCAAAAAAAGGCAAGAAATCTGCTATTAAAAAAAAAAAAAAAAAAGTAGATAAAAATATTGTGCAGATAAATATTGTGCAAATGTAACTTCTTTTTCATTTTTTTTTTCCTTTGCTTAGATATATATGGTAAACGTAATTAGAGTATTTCACAGATTCAAGATGGAGTGAAATTTCATACTGAGACATAAGACCTAGACCTGGCTCTCAGTGCCCTGTGTGCAGCCAGAAAATGCATCTTGAATATGAAGTGACCACTGCTCCTGTTGTCATGTTAATGTGGCACGCGAACACAGCACTTCCTAGTGACAAGGCGACACTTCTATACTATCTCATAAAAAGATTAAAAATATTTTTCTTATGAAAAGGACTTTGATGTTTGCATGCTATTTTTATATCTATTCATCAGCTTCTCTTCATACTGATTACACTTTTTAGTTACTATATACAAAAACTGTTTCCAGGCAAGTACTAATTAAAGCTATCTTTATGGACAAATAGGAGAAAAGAAAGAAAAACAGTTTGAGTACAGAGTTTTGCATTTAACTCTTTCATACCCAACTGGGAATTGTCTTCACAGCTTTGTAAAGAAAAATTAATAATTCTTGCTACTACTTTGTTTCCTGGAACACATTAACATAATTATTTTTTCAACCATTACGATCCCCTAATAATGTAAGTAAATCAGGATTAATATCCCTACATAAGAGAAGAAAAATAGCTAAGCCCATAGAAAGTCAGGGAATTATCAAAACTCAAGAAATTCAGGGTTCACACTGTCACTGTGTCTCACTGCACTGAGATGCCAGTAACCTTTTCATATCTTCTTCACAAAAAATAGAGTTTCAGGATATTTTAGGCACATGTTCTGCTCATAACTTGGGAACAAATGTTGTGAAACCAGTTCCTAAAGCACATATATTGATGTATTTTTCTGACATCGGTGGAATTATAACACAAATTTGAAACACTAAAAATATTGCCACTCACTTTATTCAGAGCAGAAATGGGTTTAAAATGAGATTTTCAGTGCTGTTCAGAACACAAATTCTGATTGATTTCGCTAATTCAGTAATTCCCTTCTCAAATTTTAGTCTGATTTTGTAAAGAAACATAGCTAACAAGATTATTTATTATTTATTGAGTATTTATCTGTATAGTCCAGTGTGTCCAGTGAGATCTGGACAATATTTAAACTACAGATCAAATTCAGTCAAACGGATGGAGAGGGAGAGTTATGAAAATAGGATATCAAGTAGAGAATACAGAGACTTTGTTTTCTTATGGGAGAAAGGCTGAAAAAAAGCACACACACGCATCTTTTATCTCATCAGAGAATCAATATATGCTTTGCTGTATCATCTGCTCACAAATTTACTCCAGTGTGTTTTTCCATATCACTTGTTTATCCTGTGTCTGTAAGTTCTCGCATGAGTATACACAAATATGATTCACCACACTATCTTTATTCACCAATAAGCACATCCTTAGTGAACTATGTTTACCAGGATCTACTCACAGACTGTGTTGAATTAGATTAGGGTAAAAAAGATAAAAAAGATGGTGGCTGTTTGCATCCTCTTTGTACTCCTGAGTGACATAGGTTCAGGTTGGCAATGGTGTTGCAGCCACGCTGTGCAGAAGGACAGCTTGTTGGGGCAAGATTGCTAGACATGCTTTCAATTAGTTAATCTGGGTACTCAAAGTGTAGGGTAGTGTAGCAACTGCAGGTTTACCCTCCATGTGTGTGACTTCTTGATGCCATGGCTGGATTGCTTTGGACAAATTGGTTTGGACAATCAAATTTTTCTGGAGCAGTTATAGTCATGTATGACTTAGGCTGCCCGTTTGCTTTGGACATATTGTTTTGGTCGAAGGTGTGTTTGCTTTGTTATTATATTGTTGCTTGTATCAGACTCTGATCGGTCAATAACCCACAGTGAACAGTTAGTCACTGCAAGTTGACAGAGAACCTTGAAATAAGACATCTGAATTTAAATGTTGCTAGTTTCAAGGCTTGTGGGTATTCATTAGAGATAAAAAAAAAAAAAAAAAAAAAAAAAAGATATACATGAAATATAAAACCTTTGCAATTCCCAGTTCTTGAATGGAAGACAATACTTAAAATGAAGGGCTCGGTCTTTAACTTAGCCATACCGCTAGACCCCAGATCAAGAAAAATCTTAAAAGAACTTAGTCTTGATCCAGACTGTTCAAATTACATGAAGGTTACACGTGTGTAAGGACGTTGTTGTAACGGAATGACAACATTCAGCAGAATTGGGCCAGTATTTCTCCAAACTGCAAATGTAAAACCCATCTTGGCAATTTCATGATGTAAAAGTGCAAATTCAGCCGGTTTTACTAATCAAATTAGATGAATATACTAACAGGAAACAGAACCCAGCTATATTTTTTTTGTGTGCTGACAGGTTATGAATCTGTGAGAAATGCAACTACATGCTAGGTCTGCATATGTCCACATGAAATAGGCCATGCATTTTGAAAAAAAATCTTTAATTTATAAAAAAAAAATAATAATGAAATGGTGGATGACTATAACTGAGCAAGTTGATTGCTTGAATATCCAGTATATATAAATACGTACATATATAATACAAATATGTACAAAATATTTGTGTTTGATGTATCCATCATTGATTTGACTTATAAAAGAATCTGTTGAAAGCTTTTAACATATTCCACACCATTTCATCCATATGCATTTTCTACTTTTTCCTGTGCTATGGAAAACAAAATATCTAAATGCAGTTACTATATGTTTGGGTTGGCTCAATTATCACTAGGAGATTAAAAAAGAAATACGAAAAAAATTAATATAATCGGTATATTTGATTTTGGCAAAAGGTTAAATCCTTAGAGTTATACACAACTCTTGAATAATTCCAATTTGTCAATATACTCTTATTCTGAGTAAAATACATCTTAATTTGGCCAAGGACTCAGAACTTTTGAAGTTCCTCAGCTCTTCAAAATAAGGCTTTTGTGTGATAGAAATCATATTAAGAACCTGTTTTGGCTATGTATACATAAAAATATGTCTTGTAGACAAAAGAATCAGTGTTACTTTGATATTTTACTGCTAGGAGTTCACAAGGTCATGAGGACATGTACAGAAACACCCTCACAGTAATCCAAACTATCATTATTTTTTAGCCAGACCATCAAGTAAAACATTAAATACTGTGATGTTGCCAATGAAAACACAGCAGAAAGTCCTAAAACTCCCTGCTCTTTTATTATTTTTCTTCATATAGTCTGTCAAATTTTCAATGACAAAAAACCCCACGTTATTTCAGATGCAAATGTCTTCATTTGGATGTGTGATTGTAAATTTAGAGGCAGTCTATTTGCACGTTGACAGTTAATTTCATCTTTAAACACTCTACTGAACAAAGATTTCTGTGGACCTAAAATTTGTCAGTATTTTACGCTCCTTTGAATATGTAGCTGTCTTATATCCTGCACTTACTGAATGGACTGACATAAAATCATGACAAATGTGTTACATGGAATTGTACAATGTTAATACACACAACTCACTTAAACTGGAAAGGTCATTTAATGGTAATGTTTTGTTGAGGTGAGTATGGTGAGGGTAGGGGCTGATTTAAATATTTGCCTTAGTAGGTGTAATGACTATGACTCAACATAAATTTTTGCTGGTAGTTTTTCACTTCCCTTTTATATTTTTTTTAAGTCTTTCCATATGAACCAACAGTCATTTAAGAAAATAGCTACACCATTGCTTCACTCATATTAAAACAGCACCCCAGTGAGAGAGCTCTGGTCGCCTGTTGTCTTTGTTACAAACAAATGTCACAAATATTGCACTCTTCAAAATTTTTATGGACATTTTTTCACATTGGAAAGACTGGACGGGTCAATATTGATTGAGTGGCTGAGATAGCTGAAAGAAATGATTTAGTCCTTTTCAAAGTCATACATGGCTGCAAATAGACTGAGTTAAGAGGCCAAAGGGAAGACACAGAACCTGTAAGAACCAATTTTTTCATTTCTTTCCTGTTATGTGTCATTTATCTTCAGCTGATATGTTAAGGTGAATAATAATGAGAATGGGAAAAATGGTTATATTATTTTCAGGGCACATATATATATATATAAATATATATATTGCTGCTTTTCTGCAGTATGTTTTTTTTTTTTTTTTTTTTTTTTTTTTCCTTTGAAGTATGATAAAGGACAATAAATGCTTTTTTTACATCTGAAATTATGCATCATTTCATTAAGGTCAGTGAAGAGACCATGGCAATTTATCCCCTGACATTTCCTATACTAGTCTTTCCCGATTTCTAAGTATTGCAGCACTGCACACTTAGCTAGTAAAGAAGACACCTTGTGACTCCTATCACTGATGAGTTGCTTAAATTTATTCCAAAGCTTTAGTGGAAGCATGACTCAAAGTGAAGTTGAACACATGATTAGTCGAATAAATCATCAAGAAGTTTACCAAATACAAATGCAAAATTAATTCTAATATTAGATTAAATATTTTAACATCACTTATACGATATGTGATTTGGAAAATGTGTCTTTATTAACTTAGTGTTGACTTTAACGTATTTTGTCTTCATATTGCACCTCCAAAATCATTTTTTAATTCAATAGATTTTTTACATTAGTACATCTGCCTGCCACCAATTTGAATTCTGTGCATGTTGGTTATATTTTTATATGAGCAATTATATTATTGATATTGCTGTGGTAATGAAAAATCAAATGGCCCTTCAATGTGTATAACACTTAATGGAAACAAATGTCATTCAAGCTAGTGAAAGTGCTGAGACCCACAAGGGTCCACAAAGAGACTGAAAGCTGAATAGTTTATCCTTGCAAGAGAAAGGAGGCTATTGCTGTGAGAAATTATAGCTCTCCTTTCATTCTCTCTACTGATCCAGCTCCTATTGGAATGAAAGGAAAGGCTCCTGTTGTCAGACTGGAGGTTTATAATGCAAGCAAGTTTCTGAAATAGAATAAATCTTCCTCTCTTGTTACTTTTTAGCTGCCTGATTTGTAAGTGCAGAGTTCTGCTGTTATCTTCCATGCTGTGCAATCCAAAACATCACCAAAGCAATTGTACTAGTTCCTCCATGCTCAGCCTCCCAGATGAAGTTGGTGCCATGAGTAGGATGTCAGAAGGGAAAATGGGTAGGACAAGATCCATGGTGCTTCTTAATGTAGTTCAAGGCACAGGTACCAAGAACTGAAGGGAGGAGACAGAGTGAACTGAGGACAGGATAAGGAGCAAGTTTTTTGTTTTGTTTTGTTTTGTTTTGTGAAATTAAAGAGATGTATTAGAATCAAAGTAAGAACCAGAGTGGGGATAAATTATTGCTAGAGGTTAAGGAAATAATAATAAAAAGATAAATGGTTAATATATGCTCATCTTTAAATAGCAAACCTACTCTTGGCCAGTTCAGTACAGCACTTAAAATACACTCTGTATGTTTGTCATCTAATCAGTTCCAGCTGGGATCAGAGACTTTATGTTCAAGTTTGCAAACCTATCCTGACACAGTGCTTTGTTGATTCAGGTACTAAAAAGGAAGTTTTCAGGACAATAAGATTCAAAGATTGCATAGAAGAAGAAGAAAAAAAAAATCATTGCAAAATATCATTTTAAATGTATAGAATAAAGAACAGTAACATGAATCACTGGAGAGACACAGTGATTACAACCCTCTAACCTACTGCAATTACACAATTCTAATTCCACATTGAATTTAAATTCATTGAGAAAAGATATGTGGAGTGGGGATTACAATTTATTCACTAGAATTTCTGTGTGCTTATTATTTTTGCATTACGTTTTCAGGTACCTCGTAGCACTTACTCAAAAAAGTGGGTTCAATTACTTCCTTTCAAACATCCCTCAAAACATACACATAATGATCTGTTTTGTTTAAAATACGTTTTGTGGAAAGGTACAGTTACGGAATAGTAACTAGGCTCATATCCTGGACCTTATTTTTAGATGAACACTCTGGATATGTTACAGCCATATTACTGTCTATGTCTAATGCAATCTGTGTATTGCAGTATAATGAATATCAGCTTCTCCCCACTCCCTCCCTAGTTCTTAGTCCTAGTGTCTCAGTCTTACCAGAATAAAACCTGAACGAACAAGTTGCACAGGATCTCCAGCATAATCCAAACAGGTTTCCTATTTTCCATTGTTATTATTTATTTATTTATAGGGATAGAACTGTTCCTTCTTTTTTTCTGTAAGGCCACGTGCATTTATGAGCATGATCCATTAGGAATAATAAGATAGCATTTTAATATACAAAAGGAAAACAATAAACATAATATCCGATATACTGATAAATCTTATTAGATTTATTTAAATATGAAAGATGATCACTTTTTTCTTGACTAATAATGAAAATTTAATTTTTTCTTAATTTTTCTTTCTGTCACAGAACACAATCAGCACCACTTACTAAGTAAGCACTGCCCCCAGTAAAGAAGAATGCAAGAACTCAGATAACACCTCTGGTTACTCTTTTTATTATTATTATTATTATTATTATTATTATTATTATTATTATTATTATTATTATTATTATTATTATTTCCTTCTACCTCTTTGAGAGAACAAGCAAAGGTTATTGCCACTTAAAGAAGCAATTAATACAGGATCAGTTTTATGGCAAATATGCCTTCCAGAGCTTCTGTTAGTGCAGCTTCTCTCCTAAAGGAGCTTGCTCTTATTGTATTACCATCACTGCTGGTATGATGACTTGAAAGCATAGGAAGGTTCATGACCCCTCTAGAACCTTCCTAATGGCGGTATGGATCTGTGCATTCCCTTCATGGTATGTCTCTTCCTACCCAAAGAACTAAGTAGTTGGATTTGTTTTACTGTATTTTATAATACGTTTAAGTGTCCTAATAACAAAACAGTGCTTCAAGAACAGTTTTTATTTCAATGAAACAAATCCAGTCACTCTTTTTTGGTGGAGAAGGTGACAGACATTTGACCAAAATCAAAATATTTTCTCTATGACACTTATCTTCAGCTTCATTCCCTTTCCCAGAATTTAAATCTGCAACCTTCTTTCTCTTACCTATTGTTAATCTGGCTTGCAGAGCTAAATGTGACTATGTGTTATTCGTGCTTGGGGCAGGGAAGTCTGATTTTGCCTACTATGAGTTAAAAAGTTGCTAGCATTCATTCTTAACAATAAATGCTATCTTGGTAGAGTTAGCATTGACAGGTCTTCCTCTGTTGGTCAATTTCTGTCTCAGGTATGAGCAAAACTCCAACAAAATATGACTACGTTTGTAATCTAGCAGATGAAGGATATTTTTACCTTTATAACATATATTTCCACTTGTGGAAGCAAGAGTTATTTGGCAGGGTTATTTGAAATGGATTTTAGGTATGAGTCGAAGCCTACTGTCAGTTGCATGCTGAAATGCAAATATTCATTATGCTTGATTTGGAGTTCTGTATGTGGGAGATGCTATGAATTTGTGAAATGATGGGACAATAGAAGTATATTTTGGGGATTTAATTTGTCCATAAATGTTAATTAAATAGGCTGAGTTACAAGGTATTTTTAATAAAATACTAATAAAAGCAAGGCATACAGAGATGTGTTTCTTCTCTGAGTTGCAACGGGTAATGTACCATTGAATATTTTGTATTGCACCATTGCAAACAAGTGAAATACAGTCTTATTCAGAGCTTTCTGTTCTTTTCTTTACTGCAATTACAGTAAAAAGGGTTTTAAGAAGTTTTACAAGCATTTGGAAACTATTCAGATTTTGTAGATGAATAAGCCAAATGCCATCTTCTAGTAGCCACATGGATAGGTCCACCTGGAGCCAGCTTGACACATCTGATCCAAGACGTCATATCACAGAATCACAGAATCACAGAATTTTCTAGGTTGGAAGAGACCTCAAGGTCATCGAGTCCAACCTCCAACCTAACGCTAACAGCCCTCCACTAAACCATATCCCTAAGCTCTACATCTAAACGTCTTTTGAAGACTTCCAGGGATGGTGACTCCACCACTTCCCTGGGCAGCCTGTTCCAATGTATAACAACCCTTTCAGTGAAGAAGTTCTTCCTAACATCTAACCTAAAACTCCCCTGGCTCAACTTAAGCCCATTCCCCCTCGTCCTGTCACCAGGCACGTGGGAGAACAGGCCAACCCCCTGTGTTGGGTCTGTCTGAGCTGGAGTCACCTTTTCCCTGCAGCAGCCCACACAGTGCTGTACTCTGCACTCGTAGCTGGAACAGCACTGATATCACTCCAGTGTTGTGTCTATTGCTGCATAGTGCTGGCACAGCATCAGGACTCCTTCCAAGCCCCCAAAAGCCAGCAGACTGGGGGTGGGCAAGTGATGGGGAGGGGACGTTGCTGGGGCAGCTGACCTAAACCAACCAAAGGGATATTCCATAACACCTGATGTCACACTCAGCAATAAAAGGGGGGGCTCTCGTGGGGGAGGGGGCTGTTCCTCCTGAACAACCACTACGCGTTTGGGGCCCTGCTTCCCAGGACGTGGCCGAACACCGCTCGCTGATGGGAAGTAGAGAATAATTTTTCCTCTCTCTGTGCTTCCGCGCGGACTGATTGCTTCTTTTGTCTCTGTTTTTTTCTCCCATTCCCTTTCCCTTTAATTAAACCTTTCTTATCTCAAACCTCGAGTTCTCTGTGTTGTATTTTCTCCCCCTTCCTCTTTGAGGAGAGGGGGAGTGAGAGAGCGGTTGTGGTGGAGCTCGGCTGCCCACCTGAGTAAAACCACCACAGTCCTTTTTGGCGCCCAACGTGGGGCTCGAGGGTTGAGATAACAATAGCATTGATTGAAGTATTTACAACTAACATATTGGTAGTCATAATGCTCAGTTTTCTGGTAATACTTTTCTGTGTGGATATGTTGTATATAGCCCACTCTCTGTTTTCTTTTTTCCTTTACATCCGATCGGAGAAAGTGTTGAAGTCTGTGCTTGTTTTTTTTATCATGTTGTGCTGTAACATACTGGCCTTCAGTTTTGTTTGGTATTCAAACCCGGCATTGTTATCCTCCTGGTCTCCTGGAGATTATCTTATTGAAAATATTAGGAATTACAGTGCCTTCTACTTTTCTCCCTGTGGGCCAATACCCAACAGCTAGAAGGCAATGAAGCCAAGCAGCTGGGATCCCTTTCTAGAGAAAGACTCATTGATAGAGTAATTGGAAGAGAGGCACAAGTTATCAGCCTCTGGAGGCGAATCCTAACAGCAGTGAAAGAAAGGTATCCCCACAAAGAGGATATTGTCTACCAAGTAAACAAATGGGCCACTATAGATAAGGGCCTCCAGCAGCTGCGGGAATTAGCTGTGCTGGAGATGCTTTATAGTGATTTAAACAACGCCCAGACACCTAAAGACCCCGATGAAGTGCAATGCACAGCGTCCATGTGGCGGAAGTTTGTACGAGCTGCACCCCCAACACATGCCAGCACACTGGCAGTCATGGGTTGGGACGAGGGGATGGGGCCAACTGTGGATACCGTGTCCAACCAGCTTCATAAATATGAAGAAAATCTCTCTCCCCCAGTACGGGGCTGCATTTCAGCTGTGGAGAAACTGTCCCAACGGTTAGATGAACACATAGCTTCGTCCTCACCTAAACGGAAAAATCTTTCGGCCATCAAGCGCCAGCAGTCCCCAGCTCAAACAAGGGAGAATCCGGGACGCACACCGCGAGGTACCTTGTGGTTTTATTTACGTGACCACGGGGAAGATATGAGGAAGTGGGATGGCGAACCGACCTCGGCCCTAGCTGCTCGGGTACGTGAGCTACGGAAAGATACAACAGCAACAAAGAGGGCCCCTAGGAGGATTGCTGCCCCAGTTTCTGTTGAACAGTCCCCCAGAGGCAGTAGAAGGAATAGTATTACTCCTGACCCTGATGAAGAGATTTCTGCTTCACGTTTGGAAGAAATAATTGATAGATACTCCGACCAGGACTAGTGGGGCCCTGCCTCTGGCCAGGTAGAGGAGAGGGACAACCGGATTTACTGGACTGTGTGGATTCGATGGCCTGGCACACCGGAACCGCAAAAATATAAAGCTTTAGTGGACACAGGTGCACAGTGTACCCTAATGCCGTCAGGCCACCAAGGGGCAGAACCCATCTCTATCTCCGGAGTGACGGGGGGATCCCAAGAGCTAACCATATTGGAAGCTGAAGTGAGTCTAACTGGGAATGAGTGGCAAAAGCACCCCATCGTGACTGGCCCAGAGGCTCCGTGCATCCTTGGCATAGACTACCTCAGGAAAGGGTACTTCAAGGATCCAAAAGGGTACCGGTGGGCTTTTGGCATAGCTGCCTTGAGCACAGAGAAGATTAAGCAGTTGTCTACCCTGCCTGGTCTCTCACAAGACCCTTCTGCTGTAGGATTGCTGAGGATTGAAGAACAGCAAGTGCCAATTGCGACTACAACTGTGCACCGGCGGCAATATCGCACCAACCGAGACTCCCTGATTCCTATCCATGAGTTAGTTCACCATCTGGAGAGCCAAGGAGTGATCAGCAAGACTCATTCACCTTTTAACAGTCCTATATGGCCAGTGCGGAAGTCCAATGGTGAGTGGAGGCTAACAGTGGACTATCGGGGCCTGAATGAAGTCACACCACCACTAAGTGCAGCAGTGCCAGACATGCTAGAACTCCAGTACGAACTAGAGTCAAAGGCAGCTAAGTGGTATGCTACAATTGATATTGCTAATGCATTTTTCTCTATCCCTCTAGCAGCAGCATGCAGGCCACAATTCGCTTTCACTTGGAGGGGCATTCAGTATACTTGGAATCGACTGCCCCAGGGGTGGAAACATAGCCCTACCATCTGCCATGGACTGATTCAGACGACACTGGAACAGGGGAACGCTCCTGAACACCTGCAGTATATCGATGATATCATCGTATGGGGTAACACAGCAGAAGAAGTTTTTGAGAAAGGGAAGAAAATAATTCAAATTCTTCTGAAAGCTGGATTTGCCATTAAACAGAATAAAGTCAAGGGACCTGCACAGGAAATCCAGTTCTTGGGGGTAAAATGGCAGGATGGACGTCGCCACATTCCGACGGATGTGATCAACAAAATAACAGTTATGTCTCCGCCAACTAGCAAAAAAGAAACACAAGCTTTCCTAGGTCTTGTGGGATTTTGGAGAATGCATGTGCCAGGCTATAGTCAGCTTGTGAGTCCTCTATATCGAGTGACTCGAAAGAGGAACTCTTTCGAGTGGGGCCCCGAGCAACAACAGGCCTTTGAACAACTCAAACAAGAAATAGCTCGTGCAGTAGCCCTTGGGCCTGTCCGTACTGGACCAGCTGTGCAAAACATACTGTACACTGCAGCTGGGGAGCATGGGCTCACCTGGAGCCTCTGGCAGAAGACCCCAGGAGAAACTCGAGGCCGACCTTTGGGGTTCTGGAGCCGGGCCTATCGAGGATCAGAAGCCAATTACACCCCAACTGAAAAGGAAATATTAACAGCATATGAGGGGATTAGAGCAGCTTCAGAAGTTGTTGGTACAGAAGCACAACTTCTCTTGGCCCCACGGCTACCTGTGTTACATTGGATGTTCAAAGAGAAAATCCCCACTACACATCATGCAACCGATGCTACGTGGAGTAAATGGGTAGCGTTAATTACACAGCGGGCTCGAATGGGGAAACCCAATCGCCCGGGAATCCTGGAAGAGATTATGGACTGGCCAGAGGGCAGGGATTTCGGAGCACCGACAGAAGAAGTAACGCGTGCTGAAGAGGCACCACCATACAATGAGTTGCCAGAAGACAGAAAGCAATATGTGTTGTTCACTGATGGATCCTGCCGTGTGGTAGGGAGCCATCGGAAGTGGAAAGCTGCTGTGTGGAGTCCCACACGACAAGTTGTGGAGGCCATGGAAGGGGAAGGTGAGTCAAGTCAGTATGCAGAAGTGAAAGCTATACAACTGGCCCTAGAAATTGCTGAAAGAGAAAAGTGGCCGGTACTGTATCTCTACACTGACTCATGGATGGTGGCAAATGCGCTATGGGGGTGGCTGCGACAATGGAAACAGAACAACTGGCAGCGCAGAGGTAAACCTATCTGGGCTGCTACCCTGTGGCAAGATATTGCTGCCCGGGTAGAAAACCTGGCTGTAAAGGTACGTCATGTAGATGCCCATATGCCTAAGAATCGTGCTACCGAAGAACATCAGAACAACGAAGAAGTAGATCGAGCTTCAAAAATTGAAATAGCTCAGGTGGACCTGGACTGGGGACATAAGGGTGAACTGTTTGTAGCTCGATGGGCTCATGAAACATCAGGACATCTGGGGAGGGACGCCACATATAGATGGGCTCGTGATCGAGGGGTGGACCTGACCATTGAGGCCATCACACAGGTTATCCATCAGTGTGAGACCTGTGCTGCAATTAAACGAGCCATGAGGGTAAAGTCTCCCTGGAACAGGGGGAGATGGCTTGGATTTCGATATGGTGAGGCCTGGCAGATTGACTACATCGGACCACTTCCACAAACCCGCCAAGGCAAACGGTACATACTCACCATGGTAGAAGCAACTACTGGGTGGCTGGAAACATACCCTGTAAACCATGCCACGGCCCGAAACACTATCTTGGGCCTGGAAAGGCAAGTGCTGTGGCGACATGGTACACCGGAGAGAATAGAGTCCGACAATGGGAGTCACTTCCGAAACAATTTGATCACTTCCTGGGCCAAGAGACATGGCATTGAATGGGTGTATCACATCCCTTATCACCCACAAGCCTCTGGGAAGGTTGAGAGGTACAATGGACTGTTAAAAACTATGCTGCGAGCATTGGGTGCTGGGACATGGAAACATTGGGATATAAATCTACCAGAGGCCACTTGGCTAGTTAACAACAGGGGGTCTGAAAACCGTCCTGGTCCTGCTGAAACAAAACCCCTACACACTGTGGGAGAAGCTAAAGTCCCTGTAGTGCGTGTGGGGAAGTGGATGGGGAAGGCGGTGTGGGTTGCCCCTGCCTCGGGAAAAGGCAAACCCACTCGTGGGATTGTCTTTGCCCAAGGACCAGGGTATACCTGGTGGGTAATGCAGAAAGATGGGGATATCAAGTGTGTGCCTCAAGGAGATTTAACACTGGGAGAAAATTAATCTGTCATCCAAGTTATGTGTTGTAGGAGGACACTGCAGAACCAATGACAGGTCAACTTTGCAAGGAACCGGGCAAGTGCAACACTGATGTGAGCTAAGCTGGTGCTGGTGTCAAGAAAACCAACTTCGCCTGCCCTGAGTGACCACTTTGACAGATGAAGGCGAAACCATCAACAGTTTTTATGAGCATTTTGGGAAAAGACCTATAGAATAAAGAGAAGTACAGACATAAAAATGCTTCAATGGACAGAAAACAATGGTGATGAGAACATCTATATACTAAACTGTACCTGATTGTGACACAAATGTTATGGAATAAGGGGTGGAAGTTGTGTTGGGTCTGTCTGAGCTGGAGTCACCTTTTCCCTGCAGCAGCCCACACAGTGCTGTACTCTGCACTCGTAGCTGGAACAGCACTGATATCACTCCAGTGTTGTGTCTATTGCTGCATAGTGCTGGCACAGCATCAGGACTCCTTCCAAGCCCCCAAAAGCCAGCAGACTGGGGGTGGGCAAGTGATGGGGAGGGGACGTTGCTGGGGCAGCTGACCTAAACCAACCAAAGGGATATTCCATAACACCTGATGTCACACTCAGCAATAAAAGGGGGGGCTCTCGTGGGGGAGGGGGCTGTTCCTCCTGAACAACCACTACGCGTTTGGGGCCCTGCTTCCCAGGACGTGGCCGAACACCGCTCGCTGATGGGAAGTAGAGAATAATTTTTCCTCTCTCTGTGCTTCCGCGCGGACTGATTGCTTCTTTTGTCTCTGTTTTTTTCTCCCATTCCCTTTCCCTTTAATTAAACCTTTCTTATCTCAAACCTCGAGTTCTCTGTGTTGTATTTTCTCCCCCTTCCTCTTTGAGGAGAGGGGGAGTGAGAGAGCGGTTGTGGTGGAGCTCGGCTGCCCACCTGAGTAAAACCACCACACCCCCACCTCGCTACAGCCTCCCTTGAGGTACCTAAAAAGAGCGATAAGATCACCCCTGAGCCTCCTCTTCTCCAGGCTGAACAAGCCCAGCTCCCTCAGCCGCTCCTCGTAGGACTTGTTCTCCAGGCCCCCCCATATGATTGTTCCTGCACAGTGTAAGCTACATCACATGATCGATGAGACAGACTTCTTGCATATGGGGTTCCTGCAATGTCTAGCTGCTCAGTGCAGACCAACACTGAGTCTGGATCTACCAAAATGGAGGTGTGGTAACTCATATGTTGGAAGCTGTCTGGAGTTCACCAGGAGCTACCTGACCCTGATCCCCTTTGCATGCATTCTCCTGACTTTGTGGGTGCCATTCCCTGTATGACAGGAAGGAGTTTGCTGAGCAATGTGATGTGAAGGCCTCAACCTTGGCACAGGGTATGTGTGGGCAGCTTGGAAGAAATGGAAATGTGGTAGGATCAGGTTATTAATGTCTCAGTGTGGAGTGAATGAGTCTGGCTCAGCATCTTGCTAGCAGAGCAGGCATTACAAGTCCTCAGTAGTTTCTTGTTTTGAAGTCAAACCAGTCTGTTTTGAAGGAAACTGATAAGGGAAGGCAAATCTGATGGCTTCCAAGATCCAAAATTTCCTCCCAGTTTAGACTAGACATTAGAAGGAAATTCTTCACTGTAAGGCTAGTGAGGCACAGGAACAGGTTGCCCAGAGAAGCTGTGGATGCCCCATCCCTGAAGGTGTTCAAGGACAGGCTGGATGGGGCCTTGACCAACCTGATCTAGTGGGTGGCATCCTTGCCCATAGCAGGGGGGTTGGAGTTAGATGATCTTTAAGGAGCCTTCCAACTCAAACCTTTCAATGATTCTATAATCCAGCAGACTTCTCATCCAATTTCCTGTTTGCTGTTGTTGAGCAGGTTCTTCAGAGACACTAATACACACACACACACACACACACACACACACTTCCAACAATGGCCAGCCAAAAAGACCAATAGAAAGTGAGGGAGCATTCCTTTACCAGCACAAGAACTTTGAATGGTGGAAAGGCTCTAACAGCATGTGAACTGTGCTTTATCACTCTTGAGCTTTCTCACCACTCACCTACACAGACACACACTCCGGCTGTGGAGGCCCCTTTTATGTCTACTCCCCTCCATTTTCTTACACTTCTCCCTGCCTTTGGCCCTTCTCCTAAGCATCCTATAAAGAGCTTTGCATGTTCCCAAAATGCCTTTAAATAACCCTTAGTAATCTTGGTCTTCCTCTGTAATACTCATGATTATCTTCTTTGCCCCATTCTAACTTACTGAGATCTGTCTGAAACTCTTCAAGGCAACCAGATTGTCTTAAAAATTGTTCCCTTGACCTGAGGTAGGTAGACGCACCTTAGCTACCTAACACTTAATTAAATTTTGGAAAACCTTCTTAGATAAATTCTCCCTTTTATGAATTCTCTGATGAGAATAAATGGAAATAAGATTTTTCACATAAGCTTTTTTCTTAATCCCTTTTTTTAAAATTCATTCTTTGAGGCTATGAAGTTATTTAATAAACAGGATATCTTGTAAGAATAAGAGTAGCAAAAGTAAGTTTCTTGGGCTTGAAACATGCTGCCTAACTACTTCTAGGATGTCTCTTCTTGCACTGTATAGAGAGTGTGAGTTCCTAAACTTGGAATTTACGTTTTTCTGAGTAAATGGGAGGGTCGAAATTTTGCTTACTCAGCTCTCACCATCTTATGAGCTCTTCTGTGGATGTAGCCCTTTATATTGTAATGCTGTTATTTATATTATTCATATTAAGACAATACATGTGGAAAAGAAACATTTTTCTTAGAAAGAAAAACAGAACTTGTGAGTCATTACACCTATTTTCTGATTTTTATATTCATTTTATGGACTTTCTCAGTCTATAAATTGGAAATAATCCCAGAAAATGAATAAATGGATTACTCTGATTGCATTTTCAATTAAAAAAAAAAAAAAAGATGAAGAGAGAGAATGCACAGTGTAGTCAATCAGGAAATATTATGCTAATTACTGTAAAGATAACAGCTGTTCATACTCTTCAGATTATTAACACCTTCTACACTCCAGCAGGGAATCATCCCATGCAATGCTAATCTTCCATGTGCAAACAACTGCTGTTCCTTCACAGGGAAGTGGGTAATACATTCTTCTCTCTGACAGAACAATAGACAAGCAACAGCAGCCAGAACAGAAGTTTTATGACTTTCAAGATTTTGTTAATGTCATTAGTGCTACAAACTGTACAATACATATGCTACTATCAGAAAAAAAAAATGTGGTTATTATAAAGAAAAAATCACATCCAGACTTTTATATTTAAATAAATTACTAGATTGTGCCAGTTTTTTTTTTTTTTTTTACTTTTCCTTCCTTTTTTTTTTTTTTTGTTTACCTTTTTTTTTTTTTTTTTCCTTTTTAAATTGATTTAAAAATGGTGAATACCCAACAGTAGCTCTGAACTGCTACTCTTAAAAGGTATGTTTTTGACTTTGTAAATCAGATCTATAACCAGATTACTATGCTGCTCACTGTTGTTCACTTTCTGGATTATGGAAGTAACTTCCAGCATATTGGTACCCTACATGTTCAGTTCATGCTACATAGCAGATAAAAAAATAAAAATAAAAATAAAAATAAAAAAATCTATTGAAAAATCATTTCCTATCATGGAATATCTGCTGTGATGTGCTGAAGTGATGGAACAACATTTTATATACAAAATACACAACTTGAAAAACAAAAATCTCCACTCTACATCTCTGCAGCATAGGCTTTGAAAATGAAGTGATACATCCAACAGAAAAAACACAAGTGAGTTGTGGAATTAGCAAATATGAAGGCTCTCTGAGCTGTTACACCTTATGAGAGTTAAATTAAAATTAAATGAGAAATTTAAAAGTTGTAAAGACTGACAAAAAGAGGGGAAAAAATCATGTAACCCTTGAGCAAATGAGATAATTGCATAATAACACTATCCTTTAGCATTATGTGTGGATTTTGTTCAGTGAATGAATCACGTATCAGTGCAGGTGCTGTGTGCTAGTCTTTGCAAAAGTGTAGGCAGGTTCCTGTGTTGTGGCTGGAAATTAGAAAGTTTGTCACACTCAGCATCCCCAACTCCTCTTCACTAGACAGAAAGTTGAAAATTGAGATTTCCTACTCTGATGCATAGGCAGTTCCCTCTAGTGTGGTCCTGTCAAAGTGCTCTACATCTGCTGTTCTTCCTCCCTACCCCTCTTGGAGCACTGTTCAGGTGCATGAACTATTTTGGGTCATTTTGACAGCAGTGGGACATCTTGAGAGCAGCTGTGTCAGCAGAACTGAGGGTTTGTAACTCTTGACAAAATTACTAATTTATAAGTTCTGAAGAGTTCAGTTTTCATTGCTCACAAACATTCATGTTTTGCTGTTACTTCTGGTCAGCCTACAGATAAGGAACGTCATTAACAGGGTGAGTCACTGCGTGAATCAGTTCTGCAGAAACTTGAAATGTTGAAAAGGGTTATACTTCCTCACCTAGACTCGGGCTGAGCTCAAGAAAAAAGCCAAATGACCTCCATAATCCACATATAGAAGGACAGCAGTGACGTACACTTAACCTTTTTCCTCTTTAGTTTGTCCACAGGCTTCATTATCTCAGAGATATTTAGTGCATCAGGCTGCTTTTTTGTGTGGATGATGAGCTATTCCACAACACATCTCAAACAGGAGGCCACTTTACTTCAGCATTCATGGGACACCAGAAAATGCAAAATGCTTTATTATTAACAGATCATCTAGAAAAATTATTTTAAAAAGAATTACACTCTCAGGTGTGTGACATAGATATCAGATGTAGACAAGCTGGTAGCAGACTGAGTTTAGCAAACTGATGATTTTTCAGGACATCTAAATAAATGTTAATATTTCACAGCTGATCTTATTGAGATTCTCTTCACCAAACCTTAGGTGTTTTCAGCATAGACATCTGAGCTAGCTGGCAGTCCTTGTGGACTTCTTGACAGGCAATGGTTACTTTGAGGGCAAAAGTTTTGAAAAAACAAAAATTTGAGCAAATGGTAGTGCTAAATTTAGGATGAGGTCAAGTGAATTACTGAAATGCTTCCACAGTCTAAAAAGAGAGGATACAGATATTCACTGGCATGAATTGTCTCTATTCAATCAGATTAATACCATCTTTTGTATTAAATTTACAGTAAACTTCATTCTAATTTAGTTGAACATTAAAATACAGTAGATGCATCAGTGTATAATTCTACTTTAGAAATATACCATGCAATAACAACATTTTTAATGAAGAAAAACTTTCACAGAAGGTGACTTGTTAAGTATTGTCTTAAAATCTCCAGACATTTTTTAAAATCTGAAGCAAAACAAACATCCCTGCCCCCTCCCAGTTTTAATAAAGGACAGTGCCATATTAAAAGCTTCTGCAAGGTTTGTTCTCCTTTAGACATCTGCAGCTCTGTTAGAAGGAGTTTGTAATGAATTCAATTTTAAGAGTTTGTTTGGATATTTAAAATCTCCAAAGAGTGACTTCCTAGCTTCTGTGCCAGGGATTATGTGGTGCTTGATTTCTGAGTCCAACTCTTTCTAAGTAATTACTGTTTTAACTGGAGTGTAAAATTACGCATCTGAAAATGTGTATCTATTGATTATAGTAGTGAAGAGGAAAAGGAAAAGATAGTCTTTAAGAAGCTCTTATCTGTAAGTATGATAGAAACATGTGACATGTTAATGAAACATTTATAGTCCCCCAAAATGTAGTGCTACTCATGTTTCACTGTTAGGATGGAATGTACAGGAAGAATTTAAAACAGAAAGTATTTCTCTTGTGTACTAAGAGAGTCTTTAACATATGCTAAAGTTAGATGTATATGAAAATGATCTTTTCTACAGTTTTGACAGAAAAATACACTAGATACACAATGATCAATGCCATTCAAGTCATGAAGTTAAAGATTTCTCTGATCATTTCATCCGTTGTGTTTTTGTTTGTTTGTTTCTTGTGAGTATAACACTTTCTAACGAATATGTATACACATTTTAAAATTTAAATGTGGAAAAATTGGAACATTCCAGGGAAAAAAAACACTTATTAAATTTAGGGAAAAGTTGTCATGTGATGTACAACTTCCTTTTTATTTATTTTTATTTTTTATTTTTTGGTACCACTTCCTGTAAGAAAATGAATGTCTCTCCTTATATATGTGTTCCCATGACCCCCCCGCCCCAGAACAAAACACCCCATCCTTTCATCCTTTCTGGTGGAGTTGTGTTCTCAGGAAAATATTTTGTATACTGTGTTCTGTGTTGCAGACTGTGGCTATACTAGATTTGCTCTGAGATAAAACCTTGACAATAAAGCTTGGGGAATAAAGAGTTTGGGGAACTCTGTGTGCATCAACAATTTGTCTGGTTCCTTCCATCAGCAGGAGTTGGAAAAAACTTCCCACATTCATGAAGGTGTTTGTGTTGTGTTTGGAAGTATATGTTTTCTTGCTTTGGGTCATCTTGGGTTTCCAGTTCATGTGTCTGAAGCCTGTTTTTGTGATATATGTGTTAGCATTCTGTTATTCCATATGAAGTTGGCTGAATGTTTTGGGAAGCCTGGGATAGTTTCCAATAGTTGTTTATAATTAGGAACATCTCAAGTGGTGGTATTTTTTCACATCAGTGAAAAATAGGAAAAATAGTTACTTTTAGTACTCATTTAATCATCAGCATTGCTAAACTGTATTTTTTGTATAATCTTTTTCATTCCATGTATTATGCATTGCTCCTTTTCTTCTGTATTATTATTTTATTCCTCCTGCACATTCTGTCATTTTGAAACAGGAGCTGCCACAATCTAGATTGAAAGTATCTGTCATAAAACTCACTTAAATTTTCACCCTGTGATTCCATGGGCTTTGAATCAATCCCAGAGAAACTGGTCATTGAGTTGGAGGTGGTTATTACTTCCACAACACAATTGCTAATTAATGCTGTACTTGCTTTGCTGATTCATGGGAAGGTGCTGAATTAACCAGAGCAAGTGATTCATGACATACAGCTGATTCATGACATACATAGTCCTCTGTAGAAATCTTGATTGTCAAGTTTGTAGCTTTCTTTCCTGTATTTAGAACCTACACGAGGAACTGATACCTCCCTGCAAACTAGCAGGATTCTGGAGGATACTGTGTAATAACTGTAAAGGTTGGCTCCTGTGCTCAACCTCCTGCTTCCCAGTTCTTCTGACACACCAAAATTAAATTTTATCATACTCCCCTGACAAGGAGAAGTAAGTATACAGACAATTATCAGGTCTGGGACAAGGCTTGACTTCTCTTAATTTCTCAATCTAACAACATCCCCTCTGCTTTCTCAGGGCCTGGGTCACATGAGATCAGGAACAAGAAAGCCTCTTATCTTCACTGAAGCCAACTGTAGACAGAAATGACATTTATTAACAGGTTATTGTATCTGTATTCCACTTTCCAGGATAATTTATAGAGGTGGAAAACCTGCAAAGGATTTTTCCAGACTTGTCCAAAGACAAGTCTTTATCCTGGAAAGTGGTGAAGCTCTCTGCAAACCTGTAGGGGAGTCCCTGGCTGTGAAATGGGGCTTTGGAACCAAAATTATGTAGGTTTGCTAAAAGCTCTTTTCCTCCCTCTGTCATCGCCTCTTTTATACAGAGCAGTCAATTATGCTGTCCTCAGCCCACTCACCAGGTAAAGGTCCCATACTACCCTCACATCTTCTGGGGGGAGAGTACCGAGGAAACGGTTCTAATGACAGAATTAGTATCCAGATAAGACTGGGATGAGGCTATTTCTTGTCTAGTCAAGAAGATATTCTGTAGCTAAGAACATGAAAGACCAATTGCACACATATCCAGGTTAGGACTTAAAGGTATGGATGGCTTGACAAATACATGGACAAAAAGCTGGATGGATTATCAGCGGTTAACAGGTCATGCCTTACATACATGTAGATGCTTGTGATGTGTACTGCAGAGGTGTGCCATGGGACCTGTCTTGTTTAACATCTTTGTTAATGAATAAGCCTAGCAGTGGGCCCAAAAGGTGGTAGGGCTAGGGCACTTGCCCCATGAGGAGAGAGGGAGGGAGCTGCCCTTATTCAGACTGCAAAAGGGATGGCACTGGGGAACCTAGCAGTCCCCCCATCCAATACCTTCATTGAGGAAATGCAAATGTCATGATAGTGGGAAAGGTAACAGACAATGGGCACAAATTGAAATAACAGAGGAGAATCTTTTCCCCATGAGCAACTTGATGAGGTCTCATAGCTGACCCTACTTTGGGCAGGTTTTTAGACTACCTGACTTCCTGAGGTTCCTTTCAACTTGCATTTTCCTTTAATTCCTATGATCCTCCAACATCTTATCCTAGACGTTTTTTAACCAAGATTTCCATTGTTACAGCCTTTCCAGATCCTTTTACAGCAATTTTGACTTTTTCTATTTTATCTTTCTATTTTATCTATCTATCTACTCATTATTTCTATCTGTGATTCTCTGTAAAGTGTCTCTTATCATTGGATGAAGAAGGAAATGCAAAAGTCAAATCACCTGAATGTTAGGATGTACCAGCATAGATCCTTACATTTAGACTACTTGCCTAGAGGCCCACTGTAACTCACAGAGAGAAAGAGACATTTTTGGAATTACATTCATCTTATCAGAAGGTGGACGTTAAAATAGCTTGTCTGGATAGTGTGTAAGAATACTTTTCTCCACTGGCTATTCAGGAAGTTTAGATGAATAGCTTAGATGTAGCTGCCTGTAATACAGTTGCCCACGGAGTTAAATGAGATCATTCATACCTGAAGTGCCTGCAATTACCCACTACCCTTTCTCCCTTCTCTTTACACTGAGAGCTGTATGACAGACTGAAACCAACTAGCTCCTGAGATCTTTTGCCTTTGTTGGTGGTGGCGTGTGAAGCCCTGTGGGAATAATTCAAGAGTAGCATGAATCTGTGAGTAAAAATGGCTTTGCTCATTGTACAGAAACCATAAATGGCTGACAGGTCTTCAGAAAAAAAATTGATCTTGATAACGCTAATGGCAATTTTCTCATACTTGTCATCATAGCATGAACTGGCCAGAAATATTTTCCTCTTTCCCCTACTTTGTATTTAGTAGATGATGACTCAATTTTCAAGGCTTAATATTTCTATGGGTGGAGGAAAGGAGAAAAAATACCAGGAAAATGATGTTGCAACTCTATATCTTAAACCTACCAGCTGAACGATAATCCCAAATTATTCCTTCTGCTCACAGGAAGATCAAGAACTGATCCTGCATCATTCATTAGGTCTGTGCACAGATCCTCTGAGCCCATTAGATTTATGAAAGAATTGTATGCTGAAGAGTCTGGCTGTTGTTGCAAAATTTCAGGAGGAGGAGAGGAATACAATTTTAAGATTGAAGTCTGAGTGATCTTCTAAATCTCTTATATGGGGATATACAAACAAGTCTGCAGAATACCTAGGTTATGGGAAATTAATCATGCTATCTCCAGTTGACAGTTACAGTGATTAATGTGCAGAGACCTTTCATATCTCAAAGCACCAGCATATTAATCTCATAAATTTAGGCAAGTGACATCAGTTATATGCAGTCATATCGTAGCAGAAGTCTCAAATTTGCAATGATAGGGCTGTGTTAATTTACTGCCTAAGTACTGCATTGGCTTACAAGAAAACTTATTTTTGACTGTTGAAAAACACATAAGTTCCATTTCTAGGTAGGAGCTTTTCGTAACTAGATTCAATCCTGTAAATCAGAGTGAAAAATTTAATACTTTTGGTCCTGTTCCCATTAAGTCAATGGCAAAAACACAATTTTGCTCTTTATGTTCCTTTCAGCAAGTAATTTGTGACTCATAAATTTACTTATTATTACCTGACAATATTTTTCTGTCTTCTTCTCCCTTCTCCGTACTGTGTGATTTTCTGTGAATGGTTTGTGGCAGATAATGAAGAAACAGCATTTGAAACCAGATTTATTCTGGCCAAAGCTGTTTGGAATTTTTCTTTTTTCTTATAGAATGAGTATGTGACAGTCAGTATGAAGTGTACCTGAGAGAAAAGAGCATTGAAGATGTCACCAGGTAAGCAAGGAATAAGCCTGGAACAGGTGGAGGTTTAGACATGATAAGGAGGAGTTGGAAGAATTTTTGCAATTAAAAATTTTTCTTTTCTTCATCTAAACTATGCCAGTGAAGGAACATGACCTAACATCCATGTTTCTGGCTCATTATTGAATAGAATTTAAGAATTTAATAAGAATTTAATTTAATAGAATTTAAAAGTAATTTTTCATTGCATTTGACCTAGGTAATTGTACAAACACATAATAGAAATGGGGGGCATATTTCTTCATTGAATTCACACAAAATAATTGTATGTAAGCATAATAAAAATAGTAGGTGTATTTTTGGTTCTGATCCTGTTAATTAGGAAGATAGTTGTCATTGATTTCAATGAAATGATTTCACACAAGTTCTTTAAAGTTTTCCAATCTAGGTAGAGCATAAACAGCACACATAGGAGACAAAAATGACCTATGGGCTTGAACTTCTTTTTTTGTACGTCTACAAATAAGTGTGATAAGTCTTGCAAATTTAAATTACTTCTGTACTTTGTACTTTTTTTTTTTTTTTTTTTTCAGGTAGAAATGGATAATGAATGAATATTTGAAACTGCGGTTTATAAAGTTAAGGTTATGGAGCACTGAAAAGACCAGTTTTTGACACTTCTAATGAAAGAGAACTTTAATGAATTTGTGGATTAGAATGGAAAGAATGTCAGCAACTGAAAGGTAATTAAACCTGAAGAGGGAACAAAATGTAAAATGCAGTTATTGTGTAGCAGCACACAACTGGCAAGTGTGTGCAGCTCCCTGAAGTCTAAATATCATAGGAAAGTATTGACCAAATGATTACAGTGATGAAGGTCAGAGAAAGACACTTATGCCTCTGTTTATATTGAAGGATACTGAAAAGCTTTAAAAAATTACTTCTACCTACTGAAACAAGATGGTATGGATTTTCTGGCTTAAGAATATCTGAAAGGGAAAGAAAGAGAAAGGTTTATTTGCTCAAGCTTCATAGGAATTCCTACAGAAAGATGGGAAAAAAAAAAAAACAACACACAAAAAGAAACAAACAAACAAAAAAAAAACACAAAAGAGCAAGAGAGAGAGAGAGAAAAGTTTTGGGATTTGAGTGGCATAGATTTATACAGTATATAATGACAACTACTTTAGCTCAAAATCATATGATTGCAAACCACTTATTTGGTACAGAGGGATAGAAAGGTCTTTATTTTTATGGATGTTTGTAAAAATCTGTCCTGGTATTGGCAGAGTTAGTGTTCTTCACAGAGGCTCATACAGCGCTGTGTTTTGAATTTGTAGTGAAGGTAGTGGTGCTAACACACTGATGTTTAGTTGTTGCCAAGCAGTGCTTGCACAGATTCAAAGACTTTTCTGTTTATTGGGCTGCCCTCCCAGCAAGGAGGCTGGAGGTGCACAAGCAGCTGAGAGGGGACGCAGACAGGACAGCCGATCCAAACTGACCAAAGGGATAACCCATACTGTATGGTGTCATGGTCATCAGTAAAACTGGTGTAAATAAGGAGTAAGTGGTGGATGTCGAAGTGATGGCATGTGTCTTCCCAAGAAAGGTTACACTCAAGCTTCTGCTTTCCAGGAAATGGCTGAGGGGAAGTAGTGAATTCTGTGTTCTGCTTTGCTTGTGCATGCAGTTTTGCTAGACCTAGTGAACTGTCTTTATCTCAGGCCATGAACTCTTGCACTTTTACTTTTCCAGTTCTCTTTCCTCATCCCACCTGGGAAGAGGGAGTGGTTCTGTACTGCTGAGCTGCCTACTGGGGTTAAACTACAATAAAGCTAGTGTTTACCACTATGTAATACTTCCCTGTTCTGTTCAATCAGAGAAGAGCTATTGAACTTATTGGGTAATAGACTGGCACTGGGGGATGTCACTGGTTGGGATGGGAGTTTCAGCATTTTGTCCTCCCATTACAACAACCACTCTTGAATAATGAAATAATTGTCTCTGCTAGCACCAAGCTTTGACTGCTGGAAGTAACAATAATACTGTCATACTGAATTAAAAATTGTTTTCCATTTAAATTTGAGAACAAGTTAAACCAAGAATCTTCTTCAGCAAAAGACCTGGAATCTCAGTTTTCACTCCTTTTCTTTTTTAAAGTCTCTGTTGTATTTATCCTGTAGAATGATGCATCCCTCAAAGACTTTGCCTGATCTCTAGTTCTGCTGAAATCAAATACCTCTGTAGAGACCAACAATGTCATCATAAAATACTAGTATGTACTTTATAACACAGGGAATAACATTGTTCCCTGAAAGACAGAGAAAATTAGATTCATCGTAGGCAGGTGTAAGCATTGAGGATCATAGAAAGTCTTGTGCTTTGACACTATATATCGTCTTTGAACAATTCACTCTGATGTTCACTTTCCTTGTAGTCGATGAAGAGGAACAGGCACCTTTAGGGCATGATTAAGCTACTGTTTTAGATAACTATTCAGGATGAGTTCAGCTGCACATTTTTTTTTTTTCCTTTTACTGTAGGAGAAGCTTGAGGTCATTAACACCCATGTAGGTGCTGTAATGTGTTTAGATGAATACTCACTTGAGAGTCTAATTCTCTCTGCAGAAAATGTTTCTGCCTTCTTTTCCACCTGTGACTGAACAAGCAGAACTGCCTGGCTACTTTGGGAAAACTAGATGGCTTTATGAAGTAGACAAATGCAAATATAGAAAAGCATCATCTGTCACCATCTCTAAACAAAACCATGGCAGCAGAGGAACAAACAAGTCCTTATATTAAAGAGCATTATATCCATTTTGGCAATGATGGCCAACATGGTAATTCTATCTACCAAAACCTGCAATAGTAGCTGGATAAATTTGATCAAATATTGATGTTTATGGAAGATATATCAATCTGTTTGATGTAAATGATATTTTTTTAATTAACAGTTGTGTGCATTAATTAATTTATGTATTTGTTGTTTTCCTAGTGACATAGACTTGTTTTTTAAACAAAATTTGTTTTTTCAGATAATCAAACTGTTGTGTTATCATCTCAATGCAGTACTGTATGTGCACAGGAAAATACAGAAATTGTTATGAGTCTTCCTTTCAGGATAAATAGAAAGATTAATACAGATATGAAACCCATTAATATGTTGATTTAGACAATAACAATAATAACAACAAACACTCCCCATAGTCTCCTGATTAATTTAGTCCACAATGTTCTGGACCTACTAAAGTAAGAAACAAAGGACCAATGAGTACTGGGAGTATGAGTCTCTTCCATGTCTTTGGTTTTATTACTTCTCAAATTCATTCTTTGAAATGTACTGTCTATCAAGTATAACACTCTATTTGCACAAGTAGTACTCCAGCAGTGCCAGGCTCCCTCCTGCCACCCCAAAACTCCCAGGCCAAATCTCTCTGTGCAGGATGTCTAGAAGCTGCCCATACACAAATCCTGCCATACACATTGACAGCTACCCATGCAGATAGATAAGAAGAAATTAAATTGCCTCTGGATAAACACCTATTCCATGGAAGCTGCAAAGAATAGACTTAATTAGTATAGTGCACATAAAGGACACATTGTTCCACCTGGAATAAAAGCTCTTTGAACATAAACTCCCTAGCAACCATGGCACCGAAAGCCACAGCTCCCCCTGAAAAGTCATAGGGGGCACCCCTGTTTTGTCCAGTCCTTTTAATTACTAATCCTGCCAGGAGCTTGGCAAAGAGCAGGTTCAACATCTTTTTCAAAACAGACCACTATAATTCTAAAATTAACTATTGAAGCTGCCTCTGCCAAGTGTAAGTAAAGAGTTGAAAGACTATAGGGAACAAGAAGAGATGGAGCTGAAGCTTTGATCTTCTTCATGAATTCAATACCGATTGCAAGTGGACTGAGAACACTACAGTAACTGCACTGACATATCCTGCTTGCTTACTGTAGTGTGCCAAGATACTTTGGACAGTCTGCCTTTTCTGAAAGCGGGTCTGTCAAAGTGTTGTGGTACAGCAGTCTCTGAAAGTTTGACTCAGAGGAATATGCTAGAAAAGAAACAGTACCAACTGTCTTGTCTTCATCAGTAAGAAGACACAGATTGCTTGAGAAGCCCTCAATACTGTGTACAGCCACAGGCAAACACATGCTTCCTTACAGTGTCAAATAAAGTAAATGATTCTGATGCCTGCAGTGTGTTCATTCCTCTGCCATGCTTCCTACCTGCTATGAAGATATGGGACCATTGCTCTATGCCACTAAAAGCTCACCCCACCGAAGTATGTACTGCACATCAGTCTGATTTACCATAAAAAGATGGCTTTGTCATAACTTTTGGCAGCAGATGACTTTTCAGAAGCAGAATGAGTAATCATTTGTGCTTTCAAAACTCCTCACCTAGTTATTCAGCTGGCTTGCTCTGCATCCTCCCAGGCAGCTGTTACTTCCTCCATCTGGCTTACTTTGTCACCACCCCTTGCTGCTCCTTTTGGCTTTGTTGATTCTCTCCTAAGTTCCCTGACTACTCCTGAGTTTGTTGCACTTATCAAACCCTTTCAGCTGGTGCTGTGATCTCTGGTTGTCCTGCAGTAAGTACTGCTAGGGCTGACTGTTCCACTTGGAGGAATGATCTCCAAAGAATATTTGAGTCCCTCAGGAAATGGCATAATGCAGTAGAGCAGTTAGTAATCTTTACAGGCATTAATATTAATCCAGACCTTGGCATCATGACAGCAAGCTGTGCTGCATGGAAGCTTTGTCTTGCTGAGGTGATGTACAGCTAAATGATTGACTATTCTTGGCTATTAATGAAATATTTCTTTGTGGGTCAAATGAAAATTGAAATGTTTCAAATGTATTTTGATTCAAGCTTATTTTTTTTTCCTCTCCAATGTGATCATTAAACAGAAAAATAAATTATTCACACAGCCATACTGAAGGCTTTTTTTACTCTCTTTCTGTTATTATCTGACACAAGGAACATTTAGTCACAATTCTAGACAGATATTATTTGTGCACAGCTAAGAGAAAAATCACCTTCTTAATCCTAAATCCCTGCAAATTGTAAGGGAAAATTGGAAGACAATAACTAAAAGACCAAACAAGAATGACCACTGAGAGAGGAAGTGCTGGTTCTTTTGCTACTAGACAAAGATCTTTTTTTTTGTGACTAATACACAATGAACCTGTATTTGCATGAAAGCATATCTACCCCTAGAAGGTCCCATAGAAATGCCTGTAATTATTCAACTGAAATCTGCAAAGGGTTGATAATATGAGGCACAGAAAATGAGAAGATGAAGGTAGAGCCCAATTCACAACACTTGCAGAGCCAAACACAGGGCAGTCACAGCCACTCATCAGCATGATAAAGGTTAAGGGAGCCACTGGAGGGCTAAGCTCTTCTGTGGACATCTCTCCAGCTGTAGGCAATCTTCCCATTTCTGTTCATTCCTTGGACTCTTAGTTTTGAGACTGGACAAAGATGTTTCTTTTTCCCTCCAATCCCAGTGGGACTAACTCAGAAAAGGAACAGTAAAAGGAGTCAAAAAGGATAGTAAAGGGTCCTCATCTGGAGAATGCTTATTAGAAGTTCCTGCAGTCTGTATGTTAAACACACACACAGAAACAAACACACAAATCATCTGCAGGGATAGACTTGTATAGTTGCAACTATTCTGTAAGCTGATAAAAACAAAGAAGGAAATAATTTATTTGGAAAGAGCAGAAAATTTGCCCCCTTACAATACTCAAACATCCGAATTCTGAAGTCCTTTGCATGGACAAAGATAATTACACAATCTTTAATCATTTCATGATGATCTTATATATTCTATTCCAGTTGTTACAGAGGTGTAATTAATGTATGCATTACACTTTTTTCCCTAATTTCTATATGTGAAAATTATTTTTAATAATTTGCTTTTAAAAGCAAAAACTTTTAAATTATTACTATCACTGAGAATGCAGACATGAAATTTGCTATTTTAACTTGTTTATGCATTTGTCAGTACATAGTTTTCATTGTTGTGTTTGCAGAAATAGGTCTGAAATCAATTTCCTTTGACAGTTTTACATTTTACACAGCAATAGTGTAGAAAAAGATATTTACAAACTAGGAAAATATCACACCACAGAAATGGGCACAGAGGAACAAAGGCAAGAAAACACATGAAATTATTTTCACAGTATTTTTGTACAAAAGGACTAGAATTTACACCTTGAAACAGCAAATTATGTTAATATATTTTCATTCTCTAAATAAAATATCTGAAGTACCTTAGAGCATTGCATGAATGAGAGAGGAAGAAGTTAGTAATGTTTTGATAGAAACTTCTATGCGTCCTATAGCAATTTCATTAGACGAATGTGGGGTTGTGGACAGCAGGATTCTTCACAGCCTTTCTCTGTAAATATGTACTTTGAGCATATGATACAAACTGGACAGTAACTGAACTAGGAGTTCATGTAAAACTGAAATCGTGAAGGATGACTCAGGTACTTCAAGTACAGACAAATCAACTGCTAAAAGCAAACAGGGACAGATTTGTTCTGCTAACTTAAAATTTGACTAAGTTAATTAACACTGATTTATTACTGACTCTTACCTTGTGACCCCCATCAGCAGCAGCAGATCCTCCTCTGCAGACTTGCTGTTTACCCAGTCATTCAGACTTCATTCCAGGAGCAATACTTTAGATTTGACCCTACTGTATTTCACACTATTTCAGTTGAATGTAGAAGTGTTAACAGGTTGTTTTAATATTTTTAGTTCACATACATTAGAAATCAGTTGTATGAAGTTTTCAATACAGGTATGTATCTGAATATATTTTTCTTTCTCTACAGGCAGGACATTTATCTTAGTATCACAGTAGGAAACCTTCAGATAGCTGTGGTGAAATTCCAAGACAGAATGAAGCGAACAGCTTTCAAAGCTAACCACAAATCATAATCTGAATGTCACACAAGAGTTTTAGGAGGTGGAATTTCAAGGTAAATGCGATGCTTTCTGAGAAAGTTCCCTTCCCTTGCCTTGCCTTCCCCTCCCTTGCCTTATTCTTCCCTTTTCCTTCCCTTCCCTAACCTTCACTTCCCCCCCGCTCCCTTCTCCCTTTCCCCCTCTCTCCTCTCACCCTTCTCCCTTCCTCCCTCTCCCTTACTCTTCCCCTTCCCTTTCCTTGAAATTTAACTAACCTCAAAATCATAGAATAAAATATCCCGTGTTGGAAAGGACCCATAAGGATCATCGAGTCTATCTCCTGGCACCACAGAGGTCTACCCAAAAATTCATACCATGTGACTAAGTGCACAGTCCAAACGCTTCTTAAACTCTAAGAGGCTTGGTGCTGTGACTATGTCCCTGGGGAGCCTGTTCCAGTGCCGACCTCCCTCTGAGTGAAGAACCTCTTCTTGATATCCAGTCTGAACCTCCCCTGTTGCAGCTTGACACCATTCCCTCGGGTTCTATCACTGGTCACTAAAGAGAATAGATTGGCACCTGCCCCTCTGCTTCCCCTCGTAATGAAGCTGTAGGCCACAATGAGGTCTCCCTTCAGGCTCCTCTTTTCCAGGCTGAACAGCTCAAGTGACCCCAGCCACTCCTCATACATCTTCCCCTCTAGGCCCTTCACCATCTTCGTAGCCCTCCTCTGGACACTCTCTAACAGTTCAATGTCCTTTTTGTTCTGTGGTGCCCAGAAATGCACACAGTACTCGAGATGAGGCCACACCAGTGCAGAGTATGGCAGGTCAAAAACTTCCCTCAACTGACTAGCAACGCCGTGCTTGATTCCTCCTATGATTTCTAATTCATTTTTGTGTCAAGTAGTATTGTTCATTATTTCAGATCTACTACTCTGGTTTATATCTTATGTTAAATGTGCCAAGTACTAAAGCTTCCACTACTCCTATTTTACCTTTTTTATTATTATTTATTTTTTTTCTTTTTTCAACTGCCTTTTCTTCACACATGACAGGTGCCCCTGAGGAAACAGGAACTCTTCTCTTGTGCAGACTACTTGGAGAAATTTAAAACAATTCCTTGTTTAAATGAAAAAGACCAGGGTACAAACAGTTCAGAAAAGAGTAAAATAAGCAAAATCACAACACAGGCATGCTCACATTCAAGGAGGTCAATCCACTGTATACAGATCCTTCATTCATATCTTTCATGGAAGATTCATCTTACTCAGTTAATACCATGTAAGTCTCAAAGCACATCTTCCTCTGAAGTCTGAGGTATCTTTTTCTCATCTCTTTTTGTGTGATGACTGATGTCTAGATAAGAGTAGGTCCACAGTAGGTCCAGGGACTTATTCTTCCAAGACAATTATTTTTAGATGCAGAAGAAAGTCAACCAGGACTCTGTAAGTAACTGTGTTTCTATTTATAATTAGCATCCCTTTCTCCAGCTGAGCACTGCAGCTTAAAGGTCAAGTGATGTTTGATACTACACACAGCTTTCCTGACAATGTCATTAAAGCCCTAACCATCTACAGAATTTGTTTTTAGACAAATGTTGATGTATTCTCCTTAATATCCTTCTTTATCCCAAAATAGATTAGGTGAATTCTAAAATCACCTAATTACAACAAGAGGACATTAATGCTTTATAAGAAATTGCCTATTGTGTGTACATTTTACACACTTTTTTTTTTTTTTTCCCCATAAAATTCTTCCAGATACAAATGGTTAAAGGGGAAGCACATTCATACTTGCTGGGGAGGGGAGGCGGGGGGGAAATCCCTTACTCCACCCATTTATAATTATATTAATTACATGCATATACAAATACACTGTTCCTTTGACATTAATTACTTACAGTAAAGAGCTTTGTGAAATATTCAGTGCTGCACACACAAAAGTGGCTAAGAAACCAATGGTCACAAATATAGTGGGAACTCAAGTAAGGATCATAGAAAAGTTTCCTGTTAGCAGCTGAGAAAGAAACATAAAAATACAAAGATAAATAAGCTGTAGGTTTGTTTACAAAATGTAATTCAAACTGTCTTTGCAGATCAAATCTTTGATCTTTGTAGTAATTTTCCACTAGAATGGGTAGTCTGTAATATACTTTTAATTATTATTTGCGCGGGCAGGGCGAGCGGGGGGCCCATCGTCGCTCTGTTGCAGCTGCCTCTCCCTTCGGTGCTTGTAACCTGCTTGCGTAGAACCTGACCATGGTATCAACCAGACAGAAAAATGTGGCCTCCACATCTCATGCAGCATCTCCAGCCACGGTCACCAGTGTGGCTACTCAGACGGAGGGCTCGGGGAAACACGCAGCCATCCAGGTCCTGGGCTGCAGAGTGTGCCCCAGCCTTCTGTCAGTCTCTGACAGCAGTGGTGGGTATGCCTGTGGGAGGTGTGCCCAGGTTGAAGAACTGCTCAGACAGGTAGCGGAGCTCCGGGAGGAGGTGAACAGGCTCAGGAGCATCAGCGAATCAGAGAGGGAAATTGACTGGTGGAGGTGTGCTCTACCCTCTCTGAGGCAGGCTCACGAGCCTGCCACAGCACAGGCGTCTCCTGTTATGCAGAAGACGGAGGTTCCCTCCTCCTGCCAGGCAGTGGGAGGAGACCTAGATCAAGGGGGGGAATGGAGGCAGGTGCTTATTCGGGGTGGTAGGCGAGCCCTCTCTCTGCCCACCTCACCTTCTCATCTACCCTTAAATAATCGATATGAAAGACTAGAACAAGACAATCTGAATGACAAAGTAGATAAAAACCCGTCCCAGTTGGAGGGGGTGCCTAAGACAAGGCGACCTACACATCGCATTGCCACATCATCCTTCAAAAAAGAAAGAAGTGCTATTGTTATGGGGGGCTCCCTTCTGAAAGGGACAGAGGGACCGATATGCCGACCGGACCCAACCCGCAGAGAAGTCTGTTGCCTCCCTGGGGCTTGGGTGAGAGACTTTGCCAAGAAAGTCAAGCGCCTGGTACGGCCCACTGACTACTACCCGCTACTGGTCTTTCAGGCTGGTAGCGATGAAGTAGCAACGAGAAGTCCGAAGGCGATCAAAAGGGACTTTAGGGATTTGGGGCGACTATTTAGAGGATCAGGGGCGCAGGTTGTGTTTGCCTCTGTCCTTCCGATAGGGGGGATCGAAGCTGAAAGGCGTGCTGTTCACATAAACTCGTGGCTTTGAGACTGGTGTGACCGGCAGAATTTTGGTTTCTTTGATCATGGGAAGGTCTATGCTACACCGGGCCTGATGGCACCGAACGGGATGCGCCTCTCTCGGAGAGGGGTAAGGATCTTTGGTCAGGAGTTGGCAGGGCTGATAGATAGGGCTTTAAACAAGAGTCGAAGGGGGAAGGGGCTAAAACCAGGCACGCCGGTGAAGACCTAAGGGATGGTACGCTAGAATCAGAGGGGCTGTGTGCCAGTGAGGTCCTTCGGTCAGATCCACAAGGTGCTGAGTGTAAGGAGATGCACCTGAAGTGCTTCTACACAAACACACGCAGTATGAGGAATAAAATGGATGAGCTAGAAGTCCTGGCCCAGTCCCGCAACTACGACATCATCGGCATAAGCGAAACCTGGTGGGATGAGTCCTGTGACTGGGGTGTTGCGATAGATGGTTACAGGCTCTTCAGGAGGGACAGGCAGGGTAGGCGAGGTGGTGGGGTGGCGATGTATGTGAAGCAGGGGCTGGACTGTGTGGAACTTCAGGTCGGCAATGGCAAAGTTGAGAGCCTCTGGGTAAGGATCAAAGGACGAACGAATAAAGGGGATGTCGTTGTGGGAGTCTATTACAGACCGCCTGGCCAGGACGATAGCGCCGATAAATTATTCTTTACAGAACTAAGAGAGGCCTCGAGATTAACTCCCCTTGTCCTTATGGGGGACTTCAACTTGCCAGACGTTAACTGGGAGTGCCACACGGCTGACACGAGCAAGTCCAGGAGGTTCATGAAGCACCTAGAAGATAACTTCTTGGTGCAGGTGCTAACGGAGCCAACTAGGAAAGGTGCCCTCCTAGACCTGTTGCTAGAAAACAGAGAGGGTCTGGTGGGAGATGTGGTGATTGGTGGCCGCCTCGGTCATAGTGACCATGAAGTGGTTGAGTTCAAAATTTACGGTGACAGAAGGAAAAGTGCCACCAAAACCTCATCCCTAGATATGGGGAAAGCGGACTTCAGGCTGCTCAGGGAACTAGTCAGCAAGGTCCCCTGGAAAACTGCTCTTGAAGGCCTCGATGTCCACCAGTGCTGGTCATTCTTTAAGCGATGCCTCCTAGAAGCACAAGATCAGGCAATTCCTAAATATTGCAAGTCAGGCAGGCGGGGCAGGAGGCCGGCGTGGCTGACCAGGAACATTCTAATGGAGATTAGGCGGAAACAGAGAGTGTTTCACTACTGGAAGGAGGGCCAGGTGTCATGGAAAGAATACAGGGATGCTGTTCGTGTTTGTAGGGAGAAAGTTCGTGTGGCCAAAGCACACCTGGAGTTGAAGCTGGCTGTGTCTGTGAGAGAAAATAAAAAGGTTTTTTTTAGATATGTGAATGGAAAAAGGAGAACTAAAGAACACATAGGGCCGCTCCTTGATAGGGAAGGTCTCCTCACAGACAATGACATAGGCAAAGCAGACATGCTTAACGCCTTCTTTGCCTCTGTCTTCAATGCCGATGATGGGCTTCGGGACCCAGGGTGCCCTGAGCTGGAGGACCGGGACGGTGGGGATGACAAACTCCCAACCGACCCTGAATGTGTGCGGGATTTGCTACTCCACCTGGATCCCTACAAGTCCATGGGTCCGGATGGGATTCATCCCCGGGTGCTGAAAGAGCTGGCGGACGTCATCGTGGAACCTCTCTCAATTATTTTTCAACAATCCTGGGAATTTGGAGAGGTCCCGGTAGACTGGAAGCTGGCAAATGTTGTGCCGATTTTCAAGAAGGGTCATAAAGAAGACCCTAGCAATTACAGGCCTCTCAGTCTCATGTCAGTGCCTGGTAAAATCATGGAGAAGATGGTTCTCGAACTTATTGAGGCGCACCTGGGGGACAAAGCAGTCATTGGTCCCAGCCAGCATGGGTTTGTGAAGGGTAGGTCCTGCCTAACTAACCTGATTTCCTTTTATGATAAGAGCACCCATATGGTGGACCAAGAGAAACCAGCTGATGTGATTTTTTTGGACTTCAGCAAGGCTTTTGACACGGTTTCCCATAGGATCCTACTGGACAAAATGTCCACCATACAGCTAAATAAAAACATCATACGATGGGTGAGCAATTGGCTAACGGGCAGGGCCCAAAGGGTTATGGTAATTGGGGCTGCATCAGGCTGGCGGGTGGTCACCAGTGGGGTCCCTCAAGGCTCCATTTTAGGGCCGGTACTTTTCAATATTTTTATAAACGATCTGGATGTAGGAATAGAAGGTATTTTGAGCAAGTTTGCTGATGACACCAAACTTGGAGGAGTTGTGGACTCGATTGAGGGTGGAAAGGCCTTGCAGAGGGATCTGGATAGGTTGGAGAGCTGGGCGATCACCAACCGCATGAAGTTCAATAAGAGCAAGTGCCGGGTCCTGCGCCTGGGACAGGGAAACCCTGGCTGCACGTACAGACTGGGCGATGAGACGCTGGAGAGCAGCCTAGAAGAGAGGGATCTGGGGGTCGTGGTAGACAGCAAGTTGAATATGAGCCAGCAGTGTGCCCTGGCAGCCAGGAGGGCCAACCGTGTCCTGGGGTGCATCAAGCACGGCATCGCTAGTAGGTCAAGGGAGGTTATTGTCCCGCTCTACTCTGTGCTGGTGCGGTCTCACCTCGAGTACTGTGTGCAGTTCTGGGCACCACAGTATAAAAAGGACATGAAACTGTTGGAGAGTGTCCAGAGGAGGGCTACGAAGATGGTGAAAGGCCTGGAGGGGAAGACGTACGAAGAACGGCTGAGGTCACTGGGCCTGTTCAGCCTGGAGAAGAGGAGGCTGAAGGGAGACCTCATCACAGTCTACAACTTCCTCGTAAGGGGGTGTCGAGAGGCAGGAGACCTTTTCTCCATTAACACCAGTGACAGGACCTGCGGGAACGGGGTTAAGCTGAGGCAGGGGAAATTTAGGCTTGACATCAGGAGGGGGTTCTTCACAGAGAGGGTGGTTGCACACTGGAGCAGGCTCCCCAGGGAAGTGGTCACTGCACCGAGCCTGTCTGAATTTAAGAAGAGATTGGACTGTGCACTTAGTCACATGGTCTGAACTTTTGGGTAGACCTGTGCGGTGTCAAGAGTTGGACTTGATGATCCTTAAGGGTCCCTTCCAACTCAGGATATTCTATGATTCTATGATTCTATGATGATGATGATGATGATGGTGATGATGATGATGATGATTATTTTTAACCCTAATAAAGTTTAATGTTGTTAAAATTTTGCTTAAGTTTCCCCAACTCTTAGGTCTTTTTCTTTATATTTCCATTTTTGAACAATGGAGAAAATTTCACAGAACAAGTGAAGTGGGAAGGGACCTCTGAAGATCAGCTGGTACAACCCTCTGCCGAGCAGGATCACCTAAAGCATATTGCACAGGATGGCATCCAGGTGGGTTTTGAATATCTCCAGAGAAGGAGACTCCACAACCTTTCTGGGCTACCTGTGCCAGTGCTCTTTCACCCTTACAGTAAAGAAATGTTTTCTCACAAATTTACCACTGAAGGGAACAATGGCAGCATTGTTGCTTTTCTCCTTGCAAGAAATATTTTTATGGCTAAGTTTATGCAGGGGGGAAAATCCAATTAGAGTTAACCAAAGTCCCAGTAGTGAATGAAGTAGGGCTTAGAAGTACTAGTAGGGTATTACATGGAAGTTCCCTCAAAGGAAAAAATAAATCCTATTATGCCATGAGTGCCAGATTACCTATAGGTAGAGAAATTATGTCATTCCTCTCTCAAATTCCAGCTTGACATACAAGCATGGCATGTCTACTACAAATGTGTGTACTAAGCTGTTTTAACCACTGGTTCCAAATATCGTCATAGTTTCTGTACAGTTAATTTAATTTGAAGTTCTGTAAGCACTGCCACCTAAAATATGAAGTCAAAACAACAATTCCTGTATAATTGAGTACGTCCTCAAAAGTTCTGCACCTTTAAAGAAAAAAAAAAAAAAAAAAAAAAAAAAGAAAAAGAGGTGTATTTGAAATTAGGTGTATTAGGGAAGTACTCTGATTTTATAGCTTTGGTACAGAGGAAAAGACACAAGCAAAACTGAACACTGATTTCTGAATCTCACACAGATGACTGACTTCACAACAAAACCGCTTACTTCCTATAGTCATATGGAGATGTACAGTGACTTAGCTATAAGTACATGGATATGTATATTGAATTCTAGAGGCTTGTGTGGTATAGTTGCCACTGGCTATGAGCATCAGTCCTTTCATCACTAAAGCCTTAAAACTCTTTCAAGCAGTAGCTCACCACATCACCACCTTCCTTAAGGCTCCCAAGAGAGACTTCACTGCCTGTATCCTCCTGCTTAACTACTACGTACGTTTGCACATCATAGGTAATTGTTTATATTTCTGCTCTTCTTCCTCTTTTTGCATGACTCATTCTGTAATTGATAGATGTTTTGCAGGATAAAGTGTTCAGGAAAATTATGCTTGAACTTAAATATTGTTAGGTTGAATTTTATGGCTTTGTTTAGCTGTATTTGTTTAGCTGTATAGGTCAAGTGCACCAGTGTGATCACTGAAAGTGCAAATGAGTCACTGTTTGCTATCCTATTGCTCATCATTAATTCTAGAAAAATACCGGTTCTCTGTTGTGGAAAGGAAATGAAGTCTTTGAAATAGCTTGTATGCAAATGCAACTCTGATCCCAATAATATAAGTGTTGTAACAGGGGTTAACATTAATTATGTGTGGAAGGGTTTGCATGATCAGGCCTCCCATCTTTCCTCAGAGCAGAAAACTACTTTTACCTAATGAGTAGAGGTGTATTTAGTCCAAGCTTTCTAAAATGTTGGGTACCTCATTCAGTGAAAGCTAATTTGAGCTATTTCAAAGGAACTTATTTTACATATATAGTGCAAGAAATACCTCTTTGAATATATTAATCAGGTTTAATTTAGATATTTCACACTAGGAACCTAGAACACTTCTGAATCTTTTAAAAATTTATAGACATGTTCTTTTATTTTTCCAGAATTTAAGAAGAAATGGAAAACTATATGCAATTTTAGAGAAGGAAACAAAACATACAAGCTTTTTGCTATACATTCGTTTCTTCCCTAGACTTAGAATGATTATAGAGGAAAAGAATTTTCCCAAACTGAACTAAAATCTTCATGTGGTCTATTTAAAAATTCCATTTTCAGAAAGAAAATTGTCACTTTGACAGAACTTGCTTCTCCCAGGGTGTCAGTAATGGCTATCTGGAAAAAAAAAAAAAAAAAAAAAAGCAACAAAAAAAAACCACACATACCTAGCACATTAATCTGCAAAACCATCAGGGTATAAAAAGAACTGACTGTATGAAAGACATTGCAATAAATGCAGTCATTATCTTTACAGGTCTACTCAACTCATTTAAAAGTCAAACCCTACAGCCTAGAAAAACGCATTATGACAACTTCTCTGTGTAGTGATTTCTCTGTTATATATTGAAATAAAGAATACAGTGTAGGAAACTGACTCCTATAACTATGTTTCTAGAGTTACTTTTGTCATTGTAGAATAAGAATATTGAGAATGTACCTTCTTTAGAAGATAACCCATTTTTATTTAGTGTCTTGCACTGAAAAATTATTCCTTAAGTGCCAGGAAAAAATAAATGAATAAAATAACTGGTGCTTCGCAAAATGTGTAATGTTTATGTTCCACACCTGCAACAGAAAATGGAAGGGCTTGATCTTTGAGTCAAGTCATATTCTTACCTTAACAGTAGCATTAGGTTCTTAACCTCTAGAATTTTGGCATAGTTTAGGCATTCTTCATTTTCTTTCTGAACTCCACCTTGAGCTGAACTAAGATTTATGTCATCCCATGTATGTTTTGTTAACAAATAATGTACTTAAGGAATAAGAACCTACAGAATATAAGAACCTACAGAATATATATATTTTTTGGAAGATAATAACTTACCTGGGTGTTTCATCTCAGAGGATTTTGTATGTTCCATGATTTTATAGCTAGCTATTTAATAATTGTCCTGCGTGAAATAAAATGGACATGCTGACGTAAAATCTATGGCCAGCAGAAGATTACCATAGTACAGAAGGCCAGCAGAGAGTACCGTAACTGACATATATTTATTTATTTGTTTGTTTGTTTATCCTGAATTTAAAGCCACAGGGGATTTCCAGTTCATTTCTTCTGACCTGTAGTATATCACAGGAGGTATATCATGTATAGATTGGCCTTCCAGACACCGTTATTTTATTAGTGTAGTATTTTTTAATAGTGAATGCAGAATGCACACTTTGCAAGTGCTTTTTTCCAGGTCAGCCCAGAATCTGTAAGAGGATGCTTGTCTCAACATGAAAAAGTAGGTAAGTGCATATTATTTTGGTAGTGCAGGTACAGATAGAAGAAGGGCGAGAGTGACAAGACACTGTGCAACTAGAAGATGTTTCATGATTTTTCTTAGGTTACTACACACAAATGTCTGACCCCCTTTTGTGAGAAAACTTAAACCTTGTACTTCTCCTGAAGCCATTGTGATGGTATTGAAGACTTAAAATAAATTTTATGTACTAGTACTGTTAAAAAGAGTGATGGGAAGGAAATTTCTGAGAATAAAATAAGCCTGAAGCTTATCTGGTATACCCAGTATACCCTTCTCTACCGACTGTTAATTCAGCAATGAAGGGGGTGAAAATTATATGCTGTGATCTACTTATTTTTTCCAGTTATTTTCTTATTGTGTTAATTCAGAATAACTAAATAGCTGTATAAGGCCACAGAACTGTGTCTTTATTCTCAAATAAACAAATAGAAGCAACAATTGTTTAACTTGGCAACTATTGTGTGGCAATGATGAATGTGAAAACAAAGATGCAAGAAACAAGCATCAAAATTGAAGCTCTCTTTCCATCTGTTTGCTTTGGTTTAAAAGAGGTTGATATGAGGGCATGACATCAATAAAAGTTGAAGATATTATCATTCCTGCACCCTTGCTATTTGTGCAATATGAGGAATATTGCAAACCCACCCTTGCAGAGTGGGATTTCAGGATGCTGTGATTTTTGCCATGTACAGATGTGTGAGACTTGTTTAACTGTGCAAGGTTCCCCATACACCTAAGGCAGGGATAAGTCATGAAGAGCTCTGCGGTGTTTCAAAGGAGACCCCCTAGCCACCACATACAGTGGGACAATCTATCTAGCTTGAGGATGATTCTCTCTGACACTCTCTGAGCTACTGAGGAGCCAACTAGCTCCAATCTAGCTGTTTTTAGCCCATCCACATATTTTCGTCCCTCCATAAATACAGAAAAAGCACACAGCAACATAAAGCCATCACAGTAAAACACACTGCTAGAAATCATGATTAAATGGGAATGATGTACTGAGTATGATTCACTCCACAGAAGTCTCTCTCAAGGCCAGGTGCTTCTTAGCTGTTTTCATTAATGCCTTTGCAAAGCATTTGATAAGTAAGGAGTGGGAACATGCTAGGGTTCACTGCTCAATATTGCTCGTTAGCCATCCTTTTAACTGTCTTTGTTCATTAGTTTTATTCCTAGCTTGCAGATAGCTTTGCACTTCATCAACCTGAGAGATGGTGTCTGTAAACAGTCAAAAAAAAATACTCTAAAGTATAGACTAATTTTGAAAACCTCCCTACTTTGTAGCCTTAAAGGCAAAATTGCAATCATTGCAGAGAGGGACAACTTCTTTTGTTCTCATCAGTGATACTCCAAGAATTCTCTGCTCTCTTCATGGGTGTACTCAGGAGTCCTACAGGTCTTGTGGGGACCTAGCTCCTGGTTTGGTTGCAAAAGAAGGATTTCAGGATGAATTTTGCCATAGTTATCCAGCAGTTTGTGTTCAAGCACAATTTTTACTTTTGTATGTTTTAAGGCTTTAATAGCATCTTTTACAGTTTCTATGTGCAAAAATTCAGCCAGCATTTGTTGTTGTTGTTGTTTTCCAAACCACATTTTAGAAGCTTGTAGACTGTTTGGATGGGATTCCTCTTACTGGGTTTTAGAGGTGGGATTTGTTTGCTCATCCACAAGCATATAGTGCAACTTGACACATCTGTTGATATCTCAGGCATCCAGGCTGACTGCCCATTTCAAAAGTCACTTATGCTGTTTTGTAATGACATTTCTTCCTTGTACCTACTGTTTGTACCTACTCTGTGTCACTTTATCACATAGACAATCACAGTGCAGTTTTTGGCTTCATGCACAGTATGTTGAGGAGTTGTGCTTTTGTCTAGATAAGTAACAAAAATATTCAGTTAAAGTTATACAGCAGTGGCAACATTAGCCCATTGTTGTTTTGTACATATAAACCAAAATCAAAACAAGTATGTCACTGGGCAGTTTAGTCCAATGCAAAGACTGGACGTGTTGAAAGAGAAAAGCCTGACTAAATTATTAGTTATTCATGGACCACAAGGACAGGAAAAAAGTGTGTACCTTTCCTTCCCCCCACTTGCCAAACAAAAGAAACTTACTCAAAGTTTGAATAATTGCACGTAAGATAAAGGGGAAAAATGCAAAACATTAACTAAGAATAACATGTAAGAATTTCTGAAGGTGAATTATCTGAGGAGAAAAAAATGCAAGGAAAACATCATCCTATTGCTCAATAGAAGTGGAAAGTTCTATAGCAGATGACTAGTAAAACAATTAATAAGAAGGTCAGTCTTTGCTGTCATTTTGCCACACTTCACTAAACAGGTCAATCGTAATCAGGTGGGTAGCTTTAAAAAAAACAAGTTAGAGAATATCAAAATCTGTCCTACATTATCTGAGTGACTGAAGGACTTTCAAAACTGCAAGTAGTTACTTTTGAAAATGTGAAGGAGATAGCATTGAATTAAATATCCATGACTGGAAAAAGACAATGAAAATGCCTGTGTCCTTAAAATGAGAAGGCAAAAGAAAAGGAAAAAAAATAGAAAAGAAAAAAAAAAAAGAAAGAAAAGGATGACAAATGGCATGCTTAGATACTTTAAATTTCTGGAAAATAAATTAATTATAAATTCAAATATAATAAAGCAAAATTTTTTAAACACACATAAAAATAACTCTTCACAATTATAATTTATCAAATGTATCAAACCAATCTAATGCAGTGAAGTAAGAAGCCCTATGTTACAAAGGTTCTTATATCTATCTCACTTTATCATTTGGAATGCAAGCTAGGAAAATATTCAACAGAAAGGGTAGACTGAGGAAGGTAACATCAGACCTCCAGATATTCAAGGCCAGTTGAAGAAATGGTTCATCTCAGGATTCACTTCCATGAGAATGAGAACCAAGTGAGACCTGCAGGTGGGAACTGTGGGTTTTGCAAAAAGCAGGCTAGAGAACATCTGTTGAGACAGCAGCTCAGTGAATGAAGGTGTGTCCCTGGATGTATAAACAACTCTATCATGTGTTTGGGACTTGAAGTAATTCTTCCTCTTTGATCCTAGTAATACACGAGCAGAACTCTGAGCAGTGTTTATTACATAACATAAATTCAACAAGTAGATAAATAAATAAATGCATACGTGGAGAAAATCAGATGGCAAGTATGGTTTAGAAAATATTATGAATAAGGAAAAGTTAAAGGTTTGGAGTTCTTTGGTTCAGAAAGGAAATAGCTTAATACAGTGATGAGATGACATTTCAAAAAGTTAGCTATAAAGACCAAAGGAATAAAGTCCTTATATTTTCTGTGAAAAGGACAAAATGCCACTGAAAGTCTTTAAGTATTTGACAGGACTGACATAAGTATAGCTGAACCTGCCTTGGGGAGGGACAGGGGATGGATGATCTAAGTGCTTTCCAGTCCTGTGGTTTGTGAACTGTAGCCCAATATCTATATTAAGTAAAGCTGAGATATTAATTTATTATTGATGGTGCAATTTTTAAGTGGTTTTATTTAAAAGCAGAATTTTTGAGATAAATAATCTGTAATATTCATACCTTTTTTGAGCTGACTTGGAGAATAACTATATAAATTGAGTAAGTCATCATTTCTCTGTCTGATCTCAGCTGGACATGACCAGAATCAATGCAAGAACCTGAGTCAGATCTTTAGAAAGGCTTCAATTATTTTGGATTGATTTCATTTTAAGGCGTTACAGTCACACTGTGATTAATGTCTCTAGTAATGGTACAGTTTTTCAGTGGAGCTGTCACAGGCAGTCCATTTTTAAAGAGATCCTTTGGGCTTTATTCCAAAGAACAAATGGGCAGCACTGACCCACCAAGAAAGCAATTAGTTATAACTGTTAGTATTTCCACATGTATTTGCCCACCAAAGCTTCCCACTGACACACATTGGTGTCGCCAGCCATTTCAGGTTCTTGTACCTAGATTCTTACCATTACACACCACATCATGCTTTGCTGGAGCATCCCAGCAAGAGTGTTCAAAATCTCTGTGTTTTCTGAGTCAAAGCATGAACTTGCATCCATGGAGATTCTATGTTTAGACATTGAATATTAGGGTGAGGTCTTTTCCAGATGCTTCTGCTTCAGGAGCATCATACTTTGCAGCAGGTATGCAACATTCACTTTGTCATGAAGAACAAGAGGTACCTGCAAACCCATTGCTTCATGTACTCACAGGAATGTGAATTCCATTCACCAAATCACAAAACAAGATTTTGGTTGGTGTTGAACTAAATTTGAAGTCTCCCAGGACTTAGAGGAGGGAAATGTTTATTTTATCTATCTGCTGGTTTATCAGCTAGGTATTTATTCTGTTTTTCAGCTGCTTGTTTGCATGGACATGGTGTGTCTTGTGGGTAGACTATCCCTGACTGAAGCATGCTCTGGCCATTCCCCAGAAAGTTCAGTCCTGTGGCAGCAGAGGCTGGGGAAGGCTTAAAAATATTAAAAAAAATGTCCAGGAGCTGTGACTGTGCTTGGCTTTCAAAAGCCTTGTGTATTAAACTGTTGGCCAGCATCTGCCTTCTGGCAACTCTGTACATACCAAACAGCAGTAACTGAAGAATTTGCTGCATAAGATAACTGCCAAGTGATGGGTTGAGATGCTTAGTGATGCTTTAAACCTTTAATGGCTTGTTCCAATGGTGAAGCAGGGAATTTGAATCCTTGAGCATTCCCAGTGTCTCACTGAAATCAGTTGTGCATCACCACTGCTGGAGACAGGGTGCTCTGCAGCCTCTGGAGGGCTCAGTCTCGGATTGTTCATTTGCTGTGTTACTGGTGGCTGCTCTACCTGAGCCTGCCATGCCCTCCCACTCCGCTCACAGGTTTGTGGGAGAAGCAGAGAGCAACAGAGCAGTACATGTTATTTATTCATGGCTTCTAAACATTCAGGAAAGCCTGTGTTAGGAAAGGGATTTGACCTACTTCTTTGCTCTTTCAATATTGAGTTAGCATGAGTGGGGTTTCATCTGCTGAACTCTTGACTTCTGAAAATGTAACTAGTCGTCTAGACTCAATTTATTGTAAGAAAAAAGAGAAAAAGAGTGTTTCAACAGGGCATTTGTTCTTACTTATTTTGGATGCCTGCTCTGAGGTTGCAGTGATTCTCTCTGTAAAGGTTAATATTGTGGGACCCCCAAAGACTGCCTTTGTTGGATAAAATGCTTGAGGTGTATATGCAGCACCTGTTCATTTACACCTTTTTACTTTTTTTTTCTTTTTTTTTTTTTTTTAATCACAGCCTTCACCTTCACAGGTGACTTTTTCTACCTTTTCTCTTTCTTTCTTCTGGTTCTTTAATATGTCTCCTTTTCTAAGAAGGCCAGCTGCATCCCAGGCTGCATCAACAGAAGAGTGGTCAGCACGTTGAGGGAGGTGATTGTGCCCCTATGCTCTGCTCTTGTGAGGTTGCACCTGGAGTACTGTGAACAGGTTTGGGGCCCCCCGGCACAAGAAGGATGTGGAGCTGTTAGAACAGGTCCAGAGGAGGGCTAAGAAGATTATCAAGGGGCTGGAGCACCTCTCCTATGAAGAAAGGGTGAGAGAGCTGGGGCTGTTCACTCTGTAGAAGAGAAGGCTCTGAGTTGACCTCATTGAAGCTTTTCAGTACTTAAAGGGGGCTTACAAAAAGATGGAGAGACACTCTTTGCTCAATCATATAATGACAGGACCAGGGGGAATGGTTTCAAACTAAAAGAGGGAAGATTTAGATTAGAGATTAAGAGGAAATTCTTCACTCAGAGGGTGGTGAGGCCCTGGAACAGGTTGCCCAGAGAAGCTGTGGATACCCCATCCCTGGAGGTGTTCAAGACCAGGTTAGATGAGGCTCTGGTTAACCTGATCTAGTGGGTGTCATATGGTGGGGGATTTGAACTAGATGGTCTTTAACGTGGCTTCCAACCCAAGCCATTCTATGATTCTAGGTGTCTTCCCAAGATCTGCATTATCCTGAAATATCAGCTTGGTAAATGCTGTGTGATAGCAGAATTGGCATCCCAGATGAATCATATTTGACATACATTAAAATTATGCAGAAACATGTAATAAAATTATGACTAATACAGGAATGACACACTGTCTGACAAGTTAGGCAAACATAAGTCACTACCCTTAAATGGAGATGCCAGAATCAGCTGAAAAGCAGTTAACTTTTTCAACCTGGAATAACACAACCTGTGTTTATTGATCTCTGTCTTTGTGCACATAAGAAGAAAGATTGATCTGAGATGTCTAAGCTCCTCTGTGAATGGTATCTATTTAAAACTTTTCAAGGCACAAAAATCCATCTCAGTGTTTTACATCAAAGTGGATATAACACAAAGTGGGTATTACTGGCCTGGGATGGATTCACGTGAAGTGAGTAGTGCAGGTGTTGTCTGCAGCACAGGCTCCACTGCCTCTAGGTACCCAGGGTCCCACTGTCCCCTGCCAGGCAGGGAGAGAGCCTCAAGCTTTAATATATAAGGCTGGAGAAACATAAACTTATGGGCACTGCAATAGCATGGCCACAGTAGTGTGGTGCTGTTCTAATTAGCCTCATCTGAGTTAATTAACAAACTTGTAAACTGAACTCAGTCAGATAGTGCTTTTGCCTCCAGTTCTGGAAGAAGCTCATTCAGAGCCTGTTCGGGGGTCTGTGCACTGAGCACCACTGCACCTTCTAGCAACACCCTTCAAAAGGCAGTAACCTAATGCCACTTTCTGGCTTCCTTTAATGCCAGCAGAGGCTCAGGGAGCCATCAGGACTCAGAGGGCATCGTCCAGCAAAGAGGCAAGGTCACAAGCAGTGGTGCTATGAAGGTTGTCTGTGCATTGGGGCTGGTCATGGACGGTGAACTGGCACTGGCACAATGACAACAGTGGCATCAGAGCAGGGACTGAGGAGCTGCCTGCAGCACTGACTGCCCCTAGCAGTGGGCTTCCAAGCAGCAGGCTTCTCAGGAAACAAAAGCTATGCCTTCACCACAGATACATGCTGCAGCTTTGCAGTCCCCTCTTATGCCATGTGTTGACCTTGCTTGTCTCCAAAGAAGGTAGGAATAACAGCAGCAACCGGAGCCCTGCTCTGTCTCGACTATTTTTTCCCCTTGAAAGAAAGGAATTAGTCTTTTCAATACAGTATAAACTACAGTCATACAGGAGCTTTTCTTATAAAACTTCTCATTGAAAAAGAAAAGGACTGAGGACATCATTAAAGTAAAAGCTTCCTTAATACCTTATATCAACATGGCCTTTACTGCTTTAATTTTCTTCCTTTCCTGCATTATTAATAGGTCTTATCAAGATTTTTAATTTTAACCATTACTGTGGAACAAAGCAACCCAAAATCACTGTTCAAATCCCTGAACTTTTTAACCCGTTTGTTGCTGTATCTGGTTGTCATGTTAACTCTGTTGTGACACTGGTCCCACTGGTTCTGATAAAAATAAAACACTGTAGCACAAACAATTCCAGCTTCTGGATCTGAATCTGCACCTGCAGCTCTCATAGGACTCTGCGGCTATGCACAACACTGCTCATTGTAGCTGAGGACCGACCAGAACCATCACAGAAGGAAGATTTTCCCAGTGTTACTTGATGTATCTATTAAAGAAACAAAGACAGATTTACACAGTTCTCCTAAGCTAGTTCAGAGTCTTAATTCCAGATCACGATGCCTACATATGTGCTGTTCCAAGGATGTTCAGATGTTCCAAGGAATGTTAAAATGAGTACATGCAATAATATATATTTAACAAATTTCTGGAACTTTTGTTTCTTTTCCTGAGTTTTTCAAATTTTGTATTTGAAAACCCTTCTGACTTTAAAATTTGTGTAACTTTTTGAATCAGTGCTAAAAGTTTCATTAGCAGGTAACATCTGATGTGCTCTGGACCAAATATTTTTGAGGTGACTGAATTGTTCCTGGTCAAAACATGAGGGAAGACAACTTTGGGCCCCATTTTATGAGTTCAGAGAGCATTTATTTAGCCATTTGAACAGTTATAAGCTGGGATACTTCAGTTATCACCAAATTTGCAATGTGATAGCCGAAGCATCACAAGGGTGACTTTTTTGTTTGTTTGTTTTTTCCTACCATAGGACAAAATATGAAGTTTCTTTGGTCAGTAATTTTAATTTTCATCTTTAATTTCTGAAAATCAATGCTCATACCACCCCCCCAGGGGGCATGTTTTCACAGGGCAAGGACAGATGATACTTTTAATGGGATCTGTGCAGCAAGTGTGGCAGAGCTTATTATTATTCTCTCATAGGGTGCATTGAAAAGTAACACTTAATAAAAAGGACCACAGGAAACCAACATCAAGTGGCACCTTTTATTAAATACAAAGCATCTGTGCCTTACACATTTTGGGGAAAAGTGAAGCTTAGTCTTATCTTTTGTCTATTCTTTTAAATGCATCAGGAAAGAAATTACAAAGCTGTTTAGGGCCCTAAACACAGGCAAGCACTCAGATCCATCCTAAGCACTGGAGCATTGCCGTGCAGCCCTTAGCGGAACCTAACATTCAGGTACCAGATTTTCTAGAAGCAGCCACATCCAGCTAGTGTACCCCAGAACCCCTCCCCCCCACACACACACACCCAGGAAGGGGGGAGTGTGTGACTGAATAAAGCAGCCCTGTCTGGAGTTATAGGTATTTTCTGTAGGGACTCTAGGATTTTTATTTTATTTTATTTTATTTTTTTTAAATTGTAATCCACAGTTCTGCTGCCATCTAACACGTAAACCAAGATTATTATTTTTAAAATAAAAAATTATTAACTGTCATTGTTCCAGCTTCAGATAACTAAAAATGTAGGTGAATTTACAAGTCCATGTTCTGCATAAGGTGTTTCAACTCTGAGAATAGCACATACAGAGCACTGTTCAGTTTAACAAATGTAATATCAATTTTAGAGTGGTTTGAACAGGTCTCTGTACTTCAGTGAAGTGAGATTTACTTCCTAGACCAAATCAAATGCTTACTTGTGGGTGTCCAGCACCTTGTCAGCTGCTCTGAGGCACCTGGCTTGTTTTCCAGATGCCCTACCAGGGGTTCTGCCCATGTCTTGCAGGTGTCTCAGGTACTCACTCCATAGTACTTCTGTATGTATACCAAATGTGGGCAAATGACTCAAACTCTTCATTGTCTGTCATGGGAACTTAAACAGTCAGGGTGTAACTCAGTTGACTAACGCTAGCCAGTCATAGAACACCTTTTTAGGAACTATGGGAAATCTCTCTGGGCCTCCAAAAGTTGTCACAAAGGCACCAGTCCTCTGTCACATCCATGCGTACAGATCATAGAATCACAGAAAGGGACTTTAAAGGGAAATTGGAAGGGACTTTAAATATCATCTAGTTCCAACCCCCCACTATAGGCAGGGATACCACCCACTAGAGCATCTGTTGGCTGCAAAAGAGACCAGAAGGTTAACTTCAGCTCTCAGAGCTGTAATTTCATTGTCTTGACAGGCTTGGTTGGAGAAAACAAAACAAAACAAAAAAGGTCACTGAAAGCATCTGGGGAACTTTTTGATACTTCATTTTCAAAATGAAGGCTAAGCTGCAATGCAATCAGGTCATCCCAGAGGTGAGATATGCAACTGAGAGTTACTACAAGCTGTGCTGTTTCAGTTGATTGCAAGACAAATCAGGACATTTTAGTAACTCACAACTGTTTTCAGGAGTTTCAGAAATTTTGTGAAGAAAAAAACTTCTGCTTGGAACCACTAGCTCCATGACCCTGAAATACTTCATTCAAAGCTTCTTGGAGTCAGCACAGTTCCTCTCTAGCCAAAATAGGTTTGTGCCTATCACTGAGCTACAGATTCTGTGAGCATCAGGTCAGAGTCTTGGCATCACACCAACTGATCTGCTGTGGACAGGAGAAAGAATAGTGAACCCCCTGCAACAGCTCTCATAAATCAATGTTGCAGCTATTTTTAGTTAAACTGTCAAGGATGTTGCTTTCTCAGAACCGTTGCTGGCTCTGGGGAATTTCTGCTTCACAGTAAATTTTTATAAAAGTGGGTTTTAATCTGCTTTGAATTAAGATCATATGTCAAAAAAAATCCTTTTACACTGAAACTTCTGTTTTATTGGCTACAGTGAGACAGGAAATCATACTGGAAAAGGGTGGTCAGAGTATAGCTGAAACTAAAGATGTCTCTGCTTTTACCATGCCATGTCTGCAATTGCCAAGCACTTAGAACCAGTACACATTCACTCATTGATACTGGATTAAACCCTCCTGTTCATTTTATTAAATTACCCAGAATCAGCCTAAGGTATATGAAAGTAATTGGTTCAGTCGCAATGGCTCATCTAAATCCACATATTGAAGGAAAAAGGTAAAATATTCTTTCCATGAATTTCATTAGAAGTAATAAATAAGCAGGAGTCAATTCAACAAGGACACGATAGTTAGCTAATCCTACTACAAATTCTTCCAAATCAGTTAGGAGTAAATCTGTGCAAATATCAAATTATGGGCGAAATAATATCATGTAACAATTTGTCAGTATCACTAGCAGTAAATCCTCAGATTAGTCAAAACCATCAAATGAACACTGCAAATAATCACTTCTAAATCCTAAGGCAAGAAGGTCAAGGAGGAAACCATTCATTTAGTTCCAAAACACAATTGACATACAGCCATGGCATAAATCCTTAGCTGGGTAAATATTTTAGCATAAAAAGCAAGTGAGCATATATCTACATTACAATCTCAGAAGCCAATTAATATTTTCTTTTGGAAGTTCACCATCTAGTACAAATGTTAATCAGCATGCTCTCTCCCAGGGAATATAAATATTACAAAGGTATATTGATGAGCAAGTATATCAGCAGTTCTCTCACTGATCTACTACTGACAAAAACCTAGGAAAATCACAATGTTTCATTGGAAAGGAATACATTTTACTTTACTGCAGATATATTCTCTGGTGCTTTCCTTTGCAGCTATAATTCAGACTTAGACAAGGCTACAAGGATTCCAAAGATTGCACACACACACACACACACACCCTGCCACCCACCAATGGAGTTCAATGGAGTTACATGGATAACATAAAAGATATTCAAACATTTCAGCTCTTGTAGTCTGTGGACCTACTTGGAATGGGGAACTTCCACTGCAGTTAGATGTATTTCTGATGTTTGTTTTCTGCACTGCAAGGTGTCTCTAGATCTTTCCCTCATTTCAGACTGAAGAACGAGTGTTGTCATTTCTCCTGGGGATTTTGGAAAGGAAGGTTTAAAGTGATGGTGCCTGGACATACACGCAGGCCTCAGAGGGGCTTATGGTGGATGGATCATCCCTACCTCATCTTACCCCACTAACTTCAGTCATCAGTCAAACAGGGATGTCATATAACAGAGAGCAGGATCTGATGTCAATATAGTGATCACATGCAATCTGTGGCTAATTACAAAGTTGCTTTTGAAACCATCCATCTTTCACATCTCCTAATTTTGACTTTCATCCACAAATGAAGAAAAAACATCAGGTGAATCTTTGAGAATGAATCTAAGATTTGGATTTGAAGTTTCACTTCTTCAGCTTCTGGGACTGGTGACAAAACAGCACTTCACCTGGTTGTCCAAAACAGCACTTAAACAGCCACTCCAGAGAGCAGTCCAATAAACACATTTGTTCCCTTCACCTCTGTCAAACTTCTGTGCACACCTCAGAGTAAATCTGAATATATTTAATGACAGCTGTCAAATCAGTTCATTCATAAGGGAGAGTTAGGGTAGTCTGGCTTCTTGTTTGAAGGCTAATAAAACATCTTTTATGTTGAAGGTCACTATATTTTCTGTATTCTAGAATAACAACAAAGTTTTTAAATGGTAATTAAACTAAAGCCATTAACATTTATTTAAGTCTGAATTTGTATAAGGGCCATATTTTACATTTATTCTGAATAGTTTATTACACATTACATTTCTTTCTTTTACCTCTTTCTTTACCTCTTTCTTTCTCTCTCCTTTTTTTTTTTTTTTCTTTTTTTTTTTTTCTTTTTCTTTCTACATTGTTTTTAATGTCTTAAAGGAAGAAATTTTAGGTATTCAGATTATCTGCCTAGATCCTGCTTCCATATGAAATCCATAGCCCTGATGTTGAGCTACTGGGGCCTGCAGAAAAATTACAGTTTTATAGATGAGTGCTGCTAACAGAGGTGAAGTGAAAAAATGTGCCTAGTAGACCCAATTCTCATATCTAAGCTCTGGAGAGGAGCTAAGATTTCTGATCTATTCTGGGCTTTAGAACTTACCACTAGGTATTTCCCTGCTTACCACAAAAAATTTGGAGCACCTCTAATTTGCAGTGCTCTCCATGCTGTCACTAGGATCTCTAGGTGCTTTGCATTACAGCTCAGGTACCTGAAAATGTAAACTTGATAACTTACAGGAACAAAAGTCTTCTACTAGATCTGGCCCAAGGTGACTATCAGTTGGAATGAAAAGTTTACCAAAACATAGACATTGAGAACACCATAGAAAGCAATGTGAGCAATTCTGTTGTGTTCAAACACTTGTATGTGCATATATTTTAAATAAGAAAGAATTTTAAAGAAACTTATTCAAAATTAAAGTGAATTTTTCTCTCTGTAGCATTACAGACAAGTTTTCCCTCATCAAAACTTCAGCTGAAAGTGCCAAGACTCACAGTTCTTGACAGAAATTACTCTAACTGAAAACTGAATGAATGGCTTTGGGTGCAAAATTGATACTGTAGTGCAGTCAAGACAGGAGAGATCTGTATGTTCAATGGGTCTCATCTTTGTGAATAATACAGACAAAGGAAAAAAAATAGTGTTGTCACATCAACTTAGATGAATGACAGAACATTAGGTCACACTGTCCAGATGTTCGTTTAAACACAGCTGATAGTTTGTTTCTGACTTTTTGAAAGGAACCAGTAGGCAAAGAAAAAGATATAACATTTATTTGAAAGGTTAAGATGTATCTTAGCTATGAACCGCTGTACTTATCTGGAAAAGATTCCTGGTGGAAAATGACAAGAAAAAGAAACAGTCCTACTGATATTAGGCAGACCTTTCAGACTGTAAACATTTTTAAGTCTAGATGGACCTTCATTTGAGGCCTGCCTGTTAGTACTTATCCAGTCACAACTATCACTCCTCAATGCCAGAGTATTATTCTCAAATTACAGTGATCTGAAACAGAATAGAGAAGGACAGATACCTCTGCAAAACTGACAGGCAAAGTGGAAAAGCTTTGCTGGAGATCATACTCTTCCTCGTCATGTGAGCTGGAGCACATACTAGCACAGATGGACAGAGAGGCAACCACAATGCCTTCAGCTTCCCCAGCAAATGATCTTCAGCTATTAAGTGTTGCATAACAGTTCATAGTTTTTGGCTGAGAGAGTGGTGCATCAAGACCTTACAAAAAACGATACTAGAGTTTCTTCAGGTTACACCTCCACTATACTCACAGTGCCATGATCTGTCACCAAGGCGAAGCCCCAGCTCAGTGGGATCCCCACTTTTATGGATCCCCAGAGGAGCTGCAGTGTCCAGTGGCAGATATAGCGACTGAGGTACTATTTCTCACTCTTCAGCCAAACTGGGCCACATACAGAAAATGTTCCAGCTGTTTGGATTGCTCTGATGGTATATATCATTCTGGGTGATATGTAATGCTTGGGAGGAAAGTGTCCCAAAGGCTAACATCCATCTAATCTCTCTCTTGCCATTGTGTGACAGAGATTAAGTAGTAATGCAGCTACCAGCTGAGTCTGGTAATCTGAATTTAGATTACCATGCACTCTAAAATAAACATTTTTTCCAACTATATGGCAAAACAGTTTACATTTGTCATATCGAACTGGGAGACTGGTGAAACCTGCTAGCACAACAATGATCCCAGGTATGGTCTGAATAGAAAGCATGAATTCTGAGCAGTTCTACTGCAACATTTAATGAACAGTTTGTCCTAGGATTTAAAATGTTATTAATTAAGGTTCACAATTGCCCATAAGTACTGATTATCTTGTTATTAAAACCAATACCTGTAAATGGTATCATTGCTAATTGTCATGTTCCGTGTAATACTGAGTCATAATATTTAGGAGTATAAATGAAACTAAATAGTGTAACCCTTTTCCTGGTTTAGAAAGAAAACACAATTATTACGTCAATGTCACCAAAAAGAAAGGATTGCCAGTTAAGGTGGTTTTGAAACTATTGTTACTACAAGACAAGATATTATAATATGGAGCCATGAATAGCTACTGGAAGCTTCCATCAAGATTCCAGTCAACTTTATAGAAACTCTAAGACACAGTTTTCTGCAGAAAGATAGGTAGAAAATATTCAATTGGTATTGCTCAGTCATTTTAAGCCACAGTTCTCTTACAACAGTATTTAGCTCTCAGCTACACAATATAAGGCAGCCTCTAGCCTTTAAATTGTCTTTAAGTGAGTTTCCTGTGGAGATAAAACAGAAAAGAAGCTATAAAATCCAATCTCGGTAATGGATTGCTAGACTAGTGGTTCCCCAATGAATTTTGCAGCCACTGTGATGCTGGCTATCATTTGGACAGTTACTGTCTGATTGCTATTTAGGGTTATATATATTTTGTTACACCAGGAAATTGTTGCAGAAATTATTAACAAAAATAGATTAACATTTAACCTTTGAATTGAGTTGGGAAACTATTTTAAAATTTAGGAATGTACCCTTAGTTGACATATGTCCGTATCTGTCAAAGACAAGAAAATATTTTACTATAGTTGAGGAAACAGGTTTGGGCTAATATGTAATCTGAAATATTTATATTTTACCTGTGCTGTACAGGGATTCATATTAAAAAACATCAAGTGGCCAGGAAATACACATAAATTACTACTGGTCTGCAGACTTGGCTTCCTGCAGTTCCCATATCTCATACCTGTAATAGTAGTTGTGTGTTCCTCATACACTTTTAAAATAGTGACCATAGTAATCAGAAGCTATTACATGACTAAATTATTTCACTGGTCTAGGTGAAATACTAAAAAACAAACAAAAAAACTAGTTTATTTTTTTCTGTTTGCCTTGACTGGTACCCACACCAGAACTATTTGGGAGACACAGTGGAATCTCTAACACTGAGTAAGTGTCAGTGGAAGAGATAAGGGAACAAATCACAAAATTATTCTTTATAAATTGTGCTGTCTTTTCTTGCAATTCACCCAACAGCTCTCTAAATGAAGAATATCTGAACTGGTGCACAACATTAAGCTTACAATTACTTCCATGTTACAGTACCAGGCTATTGTGGCACAATTTTCTGTAAAGGATTCCAGGTTAGGTGCAATGAAATACTGAGCAGTAAGCAATTCGGAGGAACAACATTACATGGATAACTACTAATTATTGGGGAAGACTGAACACAGATTTTGTAAAGGGAAGTCCCATCTCACAGAATTACTACATTATGGTGAAGGCATTACTGTAGACATGATAAGATCTGATTGCCAGATATATTTGGTGTTCTGAAAGCAATTTGTCCAGGTTCCTCACCAATGATAGATTCTTTAAGAGCATAACAGGGGATGCATCTGCATATGACTAAAGAGAAAAGGGAAATAAATGTTCAGGATTCAAGCTGAAGGAAATAACCAATGAAGTTATCCAAGATAATAAAAATAAGGGTAAAGGTAAGGTGTAAAAAGAGTAAAGACTACAGAAGGTCCTAGTGACACAGAGTAGATGAAATAGCAGATGAAACTAAATAAACATAAACCGCAGTCAAAGTTTTGGGACGGCTTCTGTGCAAGGAATAACTGAAATAGATACAGACTCTTCAGCCTTGAAAATAGACAACTGACAGGATACATATGATACAGGTCTAAAAAATCTTCATAAGGGGTGCAGGAAACAAATTCAATGTAAGAACTAAATGGCCTCCAAACAGGCCATTTTTCCTCCACAGGAGGAAAATACAAAACATTGAAAAAGAGGTGACTGTTCAGTTAATATATTGTTAAACTAAAGATGTTGTAGACATGCAAAGTGTTGTACATGTAGATACTAGCTTACAGGTCTTCAAAGAGTTACTAGATGAAGCAATGGGAGACGAACCCACAGAAAGGTTTGAAATGCAAAGAGACCACTTCTGCTTTGGAGTGTCATGATATGAGATGTCTTGTGGTATACTCAGCCAAGGTGTATTAACTCAGCCACCTTGTATTTTTATTTTTATTTTTTAAATCGTTATTTTAAAGTAAAAAAGCAGGAGTGGGAAGAGGGAGTGAAGGGGCAGTATCAAGTCTGGAGTGGGAGCTCAGCTCTTTGCCCAGTCTGGCAGGGAGTTGCAGTAAATACTGGGAGTCCCCAGGGACTGGTTATTTCAGGAAGGAGATGACCAGGCTGCATCACACCATGGAGTGTGGAGCAGTAATGAATGATTTGAAGGTGTACATAATATCGACAAATCAAGATGCAGATAAGTAGTGATGGTGATGTATTAATATGTTAAAATAATTTCAGAATTGCAAGCTATTATACTGTTGCAACAACATTTGATGTATTACCATTTTGTTGAGCTATGAATTTGTTTCCTATAAATCCAATATATTTAAAATCCTTGTGTTTCTCAAACTGTTTTGCAATTAAGAACATGGTGCTGTTTCATGTCTAATCAGTGACGTAAACTAAAATGAATAAAGACATTTTCATTTGAAATTAACAGAAATTGAGATCCTTTAATGAATAAAATATAAACTGCAGCCCCTTCACAGATAGCAATCACCTTCAAAAAGCCCTTGGTAAAGGTATGGCAAAGGTTGAAGATGTTTACTATAGAATATTACTGTTTTATTATATTTTCCCAAACAGTTCTAGTCTTCAAGCAGAGACAAGATATATAATGTCTTGGTTGCCTCTCTTTTTAAAATAAATGACTGATCTGGAAAGTATATACTCTAGATCCCTTTTCACCTATTTCTATCTGGAAGATAGTGGACAGCAAAACTTTTCTGGATTATCTGTTAAACTCTTTTCTGGTCTCTTCCTTCAAGTCTGGTAGAAATACTGAGTAGCTGTTTTAAATATGTCTCCTTGCTTTAGCATACAGTCTTTTTTGGTATATCTGGTATATTTAATCCGCCTTACACTAATTCCCTCTCCTCATCACCAAAGAAGAGGTGCATCATTATGACTTTACCTAACAACCTCCTCAACCTGTTGAAATACACATAATACACTTTCATTGTTTATCATCTGATCCTTTTGCCTAACTATTCTCTGATCCTTTTGACCCAGTAATATTTAGATTTTTAAAAATCTGTCTTCCTCAGTCAGTGCTTTGACTGTAAATTCAACTAAAATTAGGACTCCAATCCTAATATGAAATGATGGCTCAACAAGAAGTAGAGGAAGTGCTAGAGTTACAAATAAACACAGCAGTATTTAATTCATCTACTAATCAGTTCCTTAGGATTTTGAAAGATCTAAAACAGTCTGGTACTGAGTGACAGATGTTCAACCACTGTATCCGGGCTCTGAAGACATTGCAGCTGCACCACAAAAAAAAAAAAAAAAAGTATGTGGGCTCTCCCCAGATGCAAATATGATGTAAATGCAAATTTATACAGTTAGAGGCTATGTGCAAACTTTCATGTGCAATCTTATTTGCTGCAATTCCAATCAATGTGATTCTGTTGGATGAAAATCATGAACAGTGGGGCCATTAATCAAATAGAAGAAAGGGTCACCAGCACATCTGACCTCCATAGTGCCAACGAATATGAAATGTGAAAGCAGTAATTCTGAATGCTGTAGGATTGCTGATTGCAGAGTCTTTATGCCTCATAGTAATCCTGAGATATGCCATTTATTCTGTCATATCTGATAAGTCCTCCGACACTTGTTTTTGAATTCCCTCCCTTCCCCCTTCTGACTTCTATCTGACCAGATCTCTTAGCAGAGAGTCTCATAACAAGCAGTGATTACATTTTACATCTATAAAAAATATCTGATCTTCCAGACACCTAGTTATTTAGACAGCTGGTGGCTTTTGTCAACTACATTGTGTAGATATGTGATCTGTGTCACTGCAATGAACTTTTTAACAGGACATGAAATATCTCAAGATGTGCAGATAAACCCTAGATTGGAAAGTACTTGAATTAAGACAGAATTAATAAAATGGGACTGAATGATTTGCTATTGACTGTTTTATTGATCATTTCTGCTCCAGTGATTTAACTATACCGTGCATTAGAAGCTAATTATTTTCTTGTAGCACTTAAAATGCTAATGAAATATGGAGTGCTTGTGAGCAAATTGCTTCCACACACTGAAGAGATAGCACAATTGACAGGCATCAGTCTGTCTAACTATCAGCTCCACAGAACATCAGGTGAACTTCACTAAAAGCTCATGTGAATATCTGTTTCCACCCTATAAAAAGTTTTATGCAAAGAAAATATTCTAGGTGTGACTGTTGTGCTCGAGACTGTCATGTAGAGTACCAATGACTTTCAAGTTGACCCTAATTTTGATTTTTGCATTGATGTTCTTGTCTTTTCTGTTTTGTATCCTTCTAACATTGATGTTTCTGGGAGGCTTCCTAGAGAAGTACTCTTAAAAACAAAACAAGACAAAACAAAACAAAATAAACAAACAAAAAAACACCTTCAAATACATCTGAAACTGAACAGTATTATAATTCTCATTTAACTAAAAATAGGTGAAACAGTGTATGCTCTTCGAGGTTATGTATGTTGTTTGTCTACATAATGCTCCAGTGCTTGGACTTTTCACAGATTTTAAGGAACTGTCCAGGAGATTGTTTGCAGAAAATGAAATTTGCAGTAACAAGGCCAAAATCACTAACTGGGTAAAGCTTGGTTGTTTTCTTTCCAATAGCACTTGCTGTAACTATTAACCAAAATTGAGAAAGGTGTTGTATGTCACTGCAAGTATAGGTAGTAGAGTGTACACTGATGGCCAGATTTCATGCTTACCTTATCTTCTTGGAAGGCTTCAGGAATAATAATGAAATAACCTCAACATAAACAAGGAAGTATATTGTTTCCCAAGGGATTTGTTAATTTCATTTTCATAATATGAGATTTCTTAAAATGAAAATCTGACAGTCTTTCTGACCTTGACAAAGTGATGAGCATTACCATTCAGAAAGCAAAATTTCTTTGATATTTCTGTTTCGGCTAAGATTTCTGGCAATCAATACCTGCTGGGAAAAAACTTATTCTGGATAGGAACCAACAGAAAGGATGTCTGTTTTGTTGTTGTTGTTGTTTGTTTGTTGTCTCCTAAGTAGAAGAAGTAGATTTGTGCATAAGCTTACTTAACATGTCCAGTCTTCTGTGGCAGGAATAGAGTTAATATTGCAAGTAAGCTCCCCCAAGAAAGAAAGTCAATTAGCTGAGAAAAAAAACATTAACTGCATAATAACAAAAACATTGTTTTGAGCCTTTGGGGCTACGAAGTGACTGTTCTTAATCATTTAACCAAGAAACATCAGAAGAGAAGGCATAATATGTATTTAAAGAGAATAAAAATATCAGTGGACTGTTTTGGATCATCTGGGCCATCTTAAGTTCCACAGAGCACCTCTGGCACTTCATGCAGTCTTCCTCTACATGTGAGGGAGGTTGTACAGTATTACATAATTTCAGAAACACTTCAGTTTTCTTTGGCTAAGACGAAACAAAACAAACAAAAAAAAAATCTAAGATTCCTGCAGTTGGTAAAAACAGGGGATAGCAGGCAGTCTCATACAGTGATATCAGATACTTCTAGCAGCTTCAAACAACAGAGTCAAAACAGCAAAATCATATTATTCTACTCCAAGATCCATTTGACTGCCACAGCATCCTGAAAGTTATATCAGTCATGGCAATGGGCTCGTCAGTCTGCAGTTTTACTCATAGGGATTCTTTGATAAATTGGGAGGGACCTCATACTTCAAATTCATCATTGTAGATAACACAGGTGCTTATTAGTGCAAGATATAAAGAATATATATATAAAGAATAACTTCTTTACTGAAAGGGTTGTGAGGCATTGGAACAGGCTGCCCAGGGAAGTGGTGGAGTCACCACCCCTGGAAGTCTTCAAAAGACGTTTAGATGTAGAGCTTAGGGATATGGTTTAGTGGGGACTGCTAGCGTTAGGTCAGAGGTTGGACTCGATGATCTTGAGGTCTCTTCCAACCTAGAAATTCTGTGATTCTGTGATATATGGTTCTGTATCTACCACACCTGCACAAAGCAGCCCTGCTGCAGGGAACGTGGGTCACAGGGGGGAACTGTACACACCTGGGCATTTCACAGAGCAAGTGAATGAAGTGGGCTTACTGTTTTGTCTCTCTTGATGTGTGCTGAGGAAGTTACATCTTTGGATCTGTGATTTCCAACCAGGTAAACCTCTTTTTATTTATTTATTTATTTATTTATTTATTTATTTATTTATTTTTGTGGCACAGAGCATTCATACTGGAAGGAGGGGAGACATCATGCACTGCTTCTTCCACATGCATGACTAGAAAGAGGTGAGGGAAGCTGGAAAACGGGGTGAGAGAGATACTTGATTTAGGTAAATCATTTAATCAGTAGGAAGAGAGATCCTGGAGACTTGTTTGTTTGTTTCCTGATTTCACCATTAGGAATGTTGTATTGTATTACAGAAAGTGTCTTTCCTCTCTGATTCCATAGCCCCAGAAGATGCTAAGATATTATTTAAGATTGTGTATGATGCCTTCCTTAAACAGAGCAGGAAAAAAAAAATCATACAGATTGAACTGTATAAGAACTCAGATAATTCCTCTATGGCATTTCCAGCTGTGAAAGACAACATATGTCTCCTGTCCTATTCATCTCTGGGAAACACAGGCTTCCTCCATTACCCATTTAAGTTTAGATCACTCATGTATGTGTGGGTATTCACATGAAGGTTAACAACTTCTAAGGCTGTTAAAAGTTAAAGAACAGATACCTTCTTTATAAATCCCTGTAAGATTGTTTTATATTAAATAATGGTAGGAAAAAATGTTTGTAGCTTGCAGCATCTATTTTGCTGGCAAAGGGATAAATGTAATCAATATTGCAGATTTTTCCCAAGAAGATACTCATTTCCATCATTAATGAGCTAGAAAGTTGAACTGCCTCAAGTTTCATTTGACTGGCAGCTTCAGTGACTTGGTCAAAAACAAAGTGATGTTAAGAAATTCTGGGAAAAAAAAATCCTCTTTTTTTTTCTTCCTTTTTTTTTTTTTTTCTTTTTCTTTTTTCTTTCTCTTCTTTTCTTTGAATGTTCTGAATTTGCTGATGCTTTGAAGCCAAACTTACCTGCAGGAAAGGCTTGTTCTTTTCAGGAGTTTGTGCTAATCTTAAGCACAATTGTTACTGAACTGGGGACTTCTACAACTGCACATGCTTTGATAACAACCACAGAATAAAGTACACATGGTTTTTGATAGGTTCAGTGCTGACTCAAAAAGGGGCTGAGAACTGTATAAATTTAATTTGGCTCCAGCCAGAGCCTGCTTGGTACCAGCTTGGTCCCCAGCCCAGGAATGCCTATCAGGCTCTAGTGACTCCATGCTCTTGGGCAGGGAAATTCTCTTCTGGGAACAGCTTTTCACATTTGGCATTTTAATGTCCAATGTTCATTACTGAAAAATGTTTTGCAAATAATAACAATGACAGCAACTACAATAATAGCAAGAAACAGGAAAAATTCAAGTAGTCTGTTGTTACCACTGATTTTATCAAGCCCTTGGTTTTCTGTTCAGTCATACTCACAGACATAGCATGCATGCACTATTTTAACAGTTAATTAATTAACTCATTAATACCTCAGAGGGTTCCTGCTATTGTAATTGTATTCGTAGGAGCTCTCTGTTCACACCCTTTTTGGAATAAATGAGTTGCTCGTAGAAGTCAAACTGTGCTTTGTGGTATGCCTTTTATTTGTTCTTGAATAAATGTCAAGAGGGGCTTTCTTGGAAGCTTTATTGTGTTCCTTTGGCCCCGGCAAAAAAGACAGACTGCTATAAACTTAGACTGTTATCATTGAAGTTGATTACACTGTGGAAATTTTAGCATCTGACCACATGCTAGTTATCAATATTTTGTACCACTTCAGTGTTACACACTTAGATGGTGACTTTCAGCAAAAAAAATAACTTCTCATGCATGTTCCAGGTAAGTAGGATTTACACTAAAAACAAACTTAGAATGGAGAATTTTGCTGAATACTACAGCTATTTACAACAGGAGAAGCTCTGTCTTTCTGATTTCCAAACACTTTTTCTTGCATTTCCATATTTGGAATCAAGAACTTGAACAGGGATGTACTTATGTAATGCAGCGCTAAGTGATACGTCTGGCACAAATACTTCTTATTCATTAAAACAATGACTGTAAGTACTATTCATTCAAGAGCTGCAGTAATACAAACTCTGCTAAATATTTCAGATCCAAGTCCAACACAAAATGTAACAAAATAACTTGCACTATTGTAATTGGTCTTCTTACTAAATAATATATATATATATATATATATATTTGTGGATGTGAAAGCAGCAAGCTGTTAATCATACTGCTGTTGGCGAAGGATAATTTGCATTACTGAATTTGTTACATATTTGATGAAATGCCAGGATAAGATATGTTGTATCTCTCACAAACAACAGAAGATAAAAATTATAAAGCTCTAGAGGCACATTAAGAAATACAAGCATTAGCTACTCGCTGTGGACCAGATTTTTATAGGTGTATGTGATAAGTACTGAATACATAATTTCTGGATATGCTTTCATTTCAATGTCTTAGATCATAAGCAATACAGTTGGATTAAATCAGTATTTGCCACAGTACAACTAAGAATAGAACTTGGAATGAAATGTGAGAAAAAAAAATTAAAAATTCTTATTTTCCTCTTAATAATATCATTACTGCCTTTTCTTGTTGTAACACGTCTTATCCTACATATTCATAATTACAATGAAAGTCTACCTTTTATCCTTTTATCATGTGTTAGAGATTCCAGTGGATATAAAATCATTTTTTTTTCTTTTTTCTTTCTTTTTTTTTTCTTATGGAATAAGGAAGCACATAATAATGTACAGGTGTTCATAGTCATAATTTCCCTTGCCCCATAGAATGCTTTTTTCTTTCAGAGATGAGAAGAATTTTTTTTTTCTCCCCTCTGTAAAGGTGAGGAGGAATAAGGGACGGGGTGGGTGATGCTCTTTGTAGCAGAGGCAAATTCTGGAGCACTAGTAATATTTATGGCTCCAAATTGACAAGAGCTCACAGTGTCAGTTACAGATATTTAAATCCATGAGGTGTTATTAGATCACCTAGTCTGACTTCTGAATAACACCTGCATTACACTTAATCCGTTTCCCTCTGTTCTGAAACTAATAGCTTGCATTTAGTAAAATCATCAAACCTTGATGTGAAGACTTCAAAAGATGTTTTTCTCCCAGTTACTAGTCATATGTGCTTTCAAAAGTTTCTTCTGTATCTTGAAGCTCTGTGTGTGTCTTGAAGCATATAAACCTTGAAGCTCTACATGGTTATATAATTTGCATTGAGCCTTTCTGTTTTTACTTCTTTCTGTTCTTACTGCTTGTTCTTACTTACCAATGTGTCAAGCAAAGGCTCTCCCTTCTGGGACGGGGACTAGGGATTGACTTCTACTCTAGATGGCCCTGCTTGGGCAGGGGTGGGACTAGATGATCTCCAGAGGTCCTTTCCAACCTCTGACATCTTATGACTCAGTGAAACACCTCCATGTGTTAGGTGGTGGCAAGGGCAACCTGGGCAGGGTTTTCAGGATCACGAAGTGAAACCCTCTCAGAGCAGCTGCAGTCACACGGATGCAAAAGCTGATCTGTGAGCCTTTCTTATGACTCAGGTGAATATTTTAGAAGATGGTGAAGCCATGGAGTAAAAGCTTAAAACAACAAAACAGTTACATGGCTGGACTGAGATTATTTGCCACACTATTTGATGCAATGATTCATCCGTCAGCAAAAGCTCATCCATGGCTACAGATTTGTTCAGCAACCAGCCATCAGACAGCAAGGGGTCACACTGGTTCTGGAAATGAGGCTGTGAATGTGAGGTCACAATTCAGGTGCTACCCAAATTCAAAGGCATGGCTCCCTACATTTAGTAGCTGACTGTTTCAAACTCATAGGACTGGGTAAGGTTCTGGGAAATAAGATGTTCTTAAACCGTTATGACACTGGCCTGTAATTTCCTATTTCCTAAACAGAAGTCCAGATGGTCAATAGCAATATTCTTCAATCAAAATGTAGATAAGTCAAGGGAAGTGCAGAAAATAAATAACATTTCATCTTTGACTGAGCTGTGAAATTCTTCTTTCATTCCAAAAAGACTAGTCTAACAACAAAATGCAACAAAACAAAACAAAACCAACAAACAAACAAACATACAAAACAAAACCAAAAAACAAACAAACATAAAATAGTCCAAATTAAGCAAAATATGCAATTTTGACTGCATAAAACAGTCCAAATTAAAAACAAATCAAAATCCTGTCTTCCTCAGTATTGGTCTATATAGTAAGAGTATGCTTTTTTTCTTTTTTCTTTTTCTTAGAAATTCATATTTATTTTCTAATGGTTATCACACAGTAAGCCAGTAAGACAGCAAAGACTAGAATATGTTCAAGTATTAGTTTCTACTTTCTCACATTACATCTAAATTTATTTTTGGACTCTTTTGTCAGAAAAAAAAATATAAATAAAATTGAAGTAATAAGTATGTTAAAGATAAATAGATTTTGTAGTAGCTAGGTTGACAGATGCACATTTGATTGTTTTCAAAATCAATTTTATCCAAAGTTGGTCTCAAGCATATGTATTCCCACAGGAGAACTAATCATGAAAACTCTGACAGCATTATAATTCAATGATGTTTGACCTATTTTTCACCAAGAATTTGTAAGGTTCTTCTAGTTTATTTACATTTTCCTACCATATACATCTACATCTGAGATGCCCTGACATGTGATAGAGGAAAATTGGCACAGTGAAGCATAAATCCTCTGAGCAGACAGAAAGAAGTACATCTTAGTGCAAAGGTTCACCCTTGAGCGTTATAGCCTTTCCTATCTGACAAAAGCAGGAAAGAAATGTGTGACTGTGGTGGTTTTACCGTGCTGGGCAGCTAAACCCCACAACCGCTCTCTCACTCCCCCTCCTTTAGATGAGGAGGGGGAGAAGTAAAGCAAAGAACAACTCACGGGTTGAGATAAGAATAATTTAATTAAAGAGAAATAATTATAATAATTAAATAAAGACTACCGTGAACTAAACAATTTAACTAAGGGGAAATAAAAAGGGAAAGGGGAAAAGGGAGGGGAAAAGGAAAAATAAAAAGAAGGGCGGAAAACAAACAAACAAAATAAATGAAGGCTATATGGAAGTGCAGAGGAAAGAAATTACTCTCTACTTCCCACAAATGAGCGATGATTGACCACGTCCTTGAAGCAAGGCCTCAACGCACGCAGCCGGTGTTCGAGAGGAGGACCGACAGTTTCCCAACGAGAGCCCACCCCTCCCCTCTTCTTCCTGTTTCCACCTTTTATTGCTGAGTGTGACATCACATGGTATGGAATATCCCTTTGATTGGTTTAGGTCAGCTGCCCTAGTGATGTTTCTCTCCTCACTTTTTGCCCACCCCCTAGGAGGGTTAGAGAAAGGCCCGATGCTGTGCCACTGCTGCTCAGCAGTAGACACAACACTGGTGTGATAACACTGCTGTTCCAGCTACAAGTGCAGAGTACGGCACTGTATGGGCTGCTGCCGGGAAAGTTAACATTCCAGCCAGACCCAGTACAGTGACTAACTCTGAGGTAGCTACCAGCCTCAGCTGACTCCTAACCAAAACATCCTCACTCTTATGTCTCTTCAGAATTTCTGCTAGGATAAAGCTAGTATTTTCTTCCTCAAGCTGGCTAGAATAATGAAATAAAGAATTAATTAATTAATGTACACATCTTAAGCAGCTGTATTGATTCCCATTAATTCACCTACTTCATTTTTGTAAGAATGCAGATTTTGGTAGATAATGGTAATATACTACCTTCTAGGAGAAAATGTTTGTTGTCAAATTTCAATTAATTCTCTTGGATCAGAAAAACTATGGATTACCATATGTTATCCATATTTCCATGCAACTGGTGATCTTATAACATTAGCTAACTGTCAGTGAAATCCCAGAGGATTCCTAGCCTATGCAAATCATATTTTTTTTTAAACTCCAAATTCTGAGCTTTGAGGGAAGAAATAATATTAAACTGCAGTTGCCAGAAACCCAAGTAACAACTTATTTGAAATGTGACAGGCTGAGACCAGAATGATAAATTCTATTTGACTTTGAAACCCTCCATGTGAGATTAAAAATGGAGTATACTTCAAGTATATAACAGGGAAAAAAAAAAAAGTTATGTGATATTCATTCAGATATAAGACAAGTTCAGAAAATTATTCAGAAAAAAATACGACTTACAAAGTGTGTGCACTCTAATTGGCTTGAAATTTTTCGGAGAATCTGAAACGGTTTCCGCCTTATCAGAAAACACTTCCACAATAGAAGAAAATTGTCTTCCTATTGTGATTTCCCTACTTACAATAATCCTTTAATCAAACACTGCAAACCAGTCTAATAGAACAAATGAAGGGAGCTATATGATGTTTTAAATTTATTCAGGTCATAAAAGCCCATAAATTCTTTATGTATGACTCTCTTTCTCTATGCTGCTCATTCTGGTTGGGAGTCAAGCTACAGGTAACTGAACCATGACTTTGGCTCACTGGTATGAAAGTTTGGGGAGAAACAAAGTATGTTCTGAGATCAAATGGGCTGAATACAAAATAGCATTTGGGGCACTGCCATTGCTTATTGTGGAAACTTTTAGGAGTAGACCAGGCCCATACATCACACCAAAAGACAGAAAAAATCTTTGTGCTCCAGATGAGCTAAGTTATTTCAAGTGGTTCTTGTAAATGAAATGAGAGACAGAAAAGTGGGAACCATGAGCATATAACCAATGCTTGATAACTCTTCGGCACACACACTGTTGCCAAAGTGATAAATCTGGGTAGTGAGCAGTTGAGCAGTCAGCAGCTGAGACAAAGACAGTCTGTCCTCTAATAGAAAAGTTCCACTGTATATATATACTACTGTGTGGAACAAAGCAGTGATTTGTAGTCTCATAAACAAGATCTCACCAGATAGCCTGGGGCTCTCAGGTACCTGTTGTACACAAAAGCTCCAGCAGATTCCAATTCTCTAAGTTCAAAGTATTCGTAAGTCCAAAGTGGCCACAGGCTCTTTGCTCTCGTCAGATCTTAAAAATTTTCCAGTTCTTTCTCTGAGTCTGGTAATGCCTCTTTTTACCTCAGTAGTTGCTTATCCTGTTTCATCTTCATTCACTTCAGCTTCTTCTCTTCATCCAGGGATGGGTGTTAAGAGGATGGAGCCAGTCTCTTTTCAGTTGTGCTCAGTGAGATGGTGAGAGGTAATGGGCACAGACTGATGCACAGGAAATTCCAGCTGAATATGAGAGGGCACTCGGAGGATGACAGAGTACTGGGACAGGTTGCCCAGAGAGCTTGTGGGGTCTCCTTCTCTGGAGATATTCAAAACCCACTGGGATGACATCCTGTGCAATGTGCTCTAGGTGATCCTGGTTGGAACAGATGATCTTCAGAGGTCCTTTCCAGCCTTGGCAACTCTGTAATTCTGCATTTCTGTGATCTTTGTGAGTTTTCAGTCACACACTGGCAAATAACACTTTCTGAGTTCTGTCATGCTTATATATGACAACTGTTCCTCAAGTCAGTGACTATTAGCCATTTACAAAGCTGTTCTCAAGTGATAACAGAAATTAATGTTTATTAGTAGCACAACCTGAGCTCTCCTTGATGCTGTTTTGGGAGACAACAGTGCAATTATTCTGGTCTCCAGGTGATGAGAAGACCCTTTGGACTCACCGAGGCTGCAGGGCAGACAGTGGACTGGAGGGAACGAACAAGGAACAAGGACCCCCATCAATTTACCTCCAATTCAGCAAAGCAACAACAAACAAAACAAAACAAAACAAAGAAAAAAGGAATACTACTTCACATTAATCAGGTTAACCAACGTGAGCAGTACTGGCCTTGCAGTGATGGAAACCAAAAACATCTTTCATTTTTGAGAACTGATTTACTGGGGGGGGGGGGGGGGGGGGGAAGAAAAAAAAAAAGGAAAAAAAAAAAAAGAGAAAAAAGAAGGAAAAAAAAAGAAAAAAGAAGGGAAAAAAAAAAAAAAAAAGGAAAAACAGAAAAAAAAATTGGTTGGAAACTATCCTGAAGCTCAACATTGTAACTTTTATAGTTACAATAACAAGCTCAGCTTATAGCTTCATACCAGTATGAAGCTTATAGCTTCATACCAGTCTGTTTCTATAAAGAAGTTAATGTATATGGCAATCGCACAGTCTCGATGCTTGTTTATAAAGCAGAGAGCTACAATAGGAGAAAGCTCAGAAAAATACATACGAAGCAAGGATACAATGTGTAAGAGCTGAGGGCAAGAACACTTTCTAGATTTGACTGCCTGCTGTCTGCTTAACTGATGAATAAGTTTTTAGCCAGGCTTCAGAACCCAAACACCTTAAAACAAATGGGCCTGAGCACATATTAGAAAAAGGTTTCTGATTACAAAAATCCTTGGCTATTGTTTTCTAAGGTTATGCATTATCTTAATTATATGATACATGCTGAAAACACATTTTCTTAGCAGGTGTATATACTTTATCTATTGACATTTATATCAAATGTATTTTAATGACCAGATGCCTGGTATCGCAATTCTGTAACTATAAAAGCTGAAACAAACAACTTTCTTGTTTTTGCACCTCTTGGCTTTGAAATTTGTGCATAAGAAAAACAAACAAACAAACAAAACAAAACAAAACAAAAAACTCACCTCACCAGCACATTCCCCCATACATTCTTGTTGTGTCACTGGAGTCTCCAAGGTTGGAAACATATGGTTTAAAAAACAAATAAAAAGGTTAAACAGTGCACTAGAAATATATAGAAATAATTATTCCTTAATGTATATAGAAATGAATCATTATTTCTTTGTTATTTTGTCATACTTTACTCAGAATGATCAGATTCCCCTGTGTAGCTAAAGGTGACATAGACTGCTGATTTTAAACAATCAGCAATTCAGATTTAGTCCAGGAACTCCCGAGAAACTCATCTGATTCCAACAAACTACAACTGAGAGTTAATTATTATATTATTAAAATATTGCTTTCATTATTCTATGCTGCAAAAGGAAATAGCAATGCAATATATACAGCACAGTATTGATGTATTTTTTAAATAGTCAGACTTTTTAAAATATCAAAATTGAGATGATTATATCCAAATACCCACTTGCTGTTACATGTGCTGTTTTCAAAGTGGAACTTGGATTAATTTCATACATAGCTGAAATAATTGATAGATATTCAAGTTAGGAAGAAGGGAGATATATTTTGAAAATAAATACATAAAATCCTACAGATTTAAATGTCTAACTACTAAAACCTAACCAGAATTTTGACACAGAAGATGCATATTTTCCCTGATAAGATTAGAAAGCCTCCTTCTGAAATGTGCACACATCTTCCCTTTGAGCAAGCTTATATGCTTTTGGAAAGATCTCTCCGTTCTGCAGGAAAGAGGTATATTTGTCATTTATAAAATTATTCACATGAAACATAATGTTTATATGCATAAATACAAGTTTTTTATTCATGTTTTATATGCACAAATACCTGAGAAAAAGAAAACAAATTAAAAATCAACCTCTGATCAAACAATAAATCCACTACACTCTAAGAAGGAAAGAACATGGGATATATGCTGTTCCAGGAAGGATATAAATAGAAGAGGAAAATATCAGAAATAAAATGTAAGTCCTAATTTTACTGATCAAAAAATGGTATTGTTATAAAAGTACTGCAAGTACTTTTTTCTGTTTAACAAAGGGTAAGATCATACAATCAGATGTATTGAGTTATTGCAGATTAGCAACATACTATTTCTCATCTGATATGGGCATTCTCCTGCTATTGAAAATGTCACCATCTACTTTGTGGCATAACTCAGTCCTTTAGAGACATATGAGCAAACCCTAAGCACAAATTCTCTTAGGAAAAAACAATTACTAATTTTTTGTTTCCTGTCTGAGCCAGAATTTATACAACATCACTCATGCAATCATGTCTGTATCTCTACAAAGTAACCAGCATCATGCCATGAAGTATAATTCATTTGATGTATATGTCTCCAGGAAAGCTAGCCATTTAGACTCCTGTCAATGGCAATGGGGAGAAACTGGTGTTTCTGGACTGTCATTCAATTCCTTCCAAAGTAGCCATGTAGAATAAGGCAGGCAAATCATGATGACTTTTTCACACCACTGACTATAAAGAAACCTGAGGGTGACTACCTAAGATGTGGTTATCAATGTGGACTGGGCATTTAGAATTAGCTCATTCCTGAGCTAAAACTACAGCAAGCACTAACATATACAGGAATTTAAAGGAATTTAAAAGGATGTTTTGGAAGCAGAACCTCTAAAGATGAATTAGCAAAGATCCACTGATGATAGCAGTTATTCCTGTGGGCCTGGGTCTTCCTGGATAATCTAAGTGCTTTGAAGTTATGTGCTGCAGTACCTAAGTATGGAGTGGTTGGAACCCAGAATAAAAAGTGGAGCTTAAAGCAAGGTGACCAGAGTCACCTTGGCACCAAGTGCATTATATGAAATAGGCATCTACCTCAAAAAGACAGTATGAAATATCCTCACAATGAATGGCTGAGATGCATTTGAACTGCTGGTCTCTCTGGAGTTCAGGGACTTGACTGAGACCTTGCATAAAAGTACTTATAGTCACTTGTGAGTCAGACCTTTGTACCTTGCTTAAATCCTTGCCTACAACTCCTTTGAAAACACTGAGCTGAGATCACTGGACTCTTTGATTACTTCATGTCGATGTGTTGAGCTTTTACCTACCTATGCGTATTTTAAAACACCGCTGCAAATGTTTGCAAAGAAGGTGGGAGAGAACCTTTCGTGTTTAGGTGGATGCACCATGCAGCAGAGAGTGGAAGATACAGAGGACAGGAGAGAACATTTGAACTTGCAGTGTGGGAACTCACACCTGACAAAGATTTCTTGGTACTCCTGTGCTTCTTCTGAATGTCACTGCAATCCTACCGTGTTAAAAAAATAATGTAAGGAGAAGAGAGTTCAAACATTGGTAAAAAATAGAAGCTCAGTCTTAAGACATCATAACTGAGAGGATGAAATCTGTGACATAATATATTGAATAATAATAGAAAAAGAGAAATATTGACTGGAAAATTAAGTGAACTTAGAGGTAAAGGACATGCTATGGTAATCATAGTTGCATTAACACCGCATTAATACTTCAGTCTTTTATGGAGACAGGCTACATATTCTAGTTGCCATTAGAAGAATATTTATTCCATATCTGCTTTATTTAATAGTTATTTTGTAGAACAAGCATGGGAGCAATATGATAAGATGCACATAAATCTTCTGGAAATACATATATATATATATCAGCAGCAATGGAAAAAATATCAGTTTAATATACTTCATGCCCTGTCTCTGTTAAGCTACAGATTTCATTTACTCTACATAAAAAGTGTCTCTACGTAAAGATACTGACTGGATCAACTAAAGCGTGGAAATTATGTTTTTATTAGGAAGAACAGTGGGGTGGGGTATGGACATTCAGTTATGTAGGGGCACTTTTACCTACTTTTTTTTTTCCCCCCATTTTTTTTTAAGATGTCTTTCTCCAAAACACTCCAGTTTTAGAGTGTTTTGAAGTAGTTAACCAAGCATTGCTTTCAGAAAGCTCTTTGGACAGGATTCTACTATCACTGCTTTCAGAGGGTACAAAGTATCTCAGACTTGCTGTGATAGTCACAGATAGCCTCTGGCCTAATTTGAGAGGAATGGGTCATGGGTGGAATGAGCTGAATCAGTGTATGAGATCTTGAGACTAGAAAAGAAAAGCATTCAGATCCTGTGAATTAAACCTGAGCTGTAACAGTTATATTCATCTGGGTATGGTGGTCACGTGTTACGTGTGTCAATGTATATTGTCAAAGTTTTTATAAGTAAATTTGTGGCTTTACTGACATTGAGTTTTGAATGGACCTCCCCACTGGTATTTATAAACGCGTGAAATCTTGGGGATACACATACCTGGTGCTACTGGCAGTACTGCCATTCCCATGTTTGTGATATACAACCTGACAAAGGTTCAATGTATGCTTCATCTCTGCTTCTTCTCTTTCTTCTCCCATGCCCATCCGTCAAATTGGTGCCACCAACATAGGGTACTCACTTACAAAGGAGAGGAAAAGTAGAGTTGTACTCATCCTTTCTCCTTCTCCTGGTGACAGTGTTTCTCTCCCTTTCAAGTAAAGCACCAGCAGAGAGCAGCTGTGTGCACAGGACCCAGGAAAAGGCCAATTGGATTGGCAGTCCTATTCCTAAGAGCAAGGAGGATCTTCCCTTGGAAGAAATTTGGGAATAGATCCAAAATAGTTCCATGGTCAGATTGGCTGGGATAAAAAAAGCAGAGAGAAGAGGCTTTGCGTCCCCATCTACAAGCATCTGCACTAACACCTATCTCCATCCAAGATCTAATAAATGTGTGACAGTCACATGAGGACTTTTTTTTTTTTTTTTTTCCTGTATCAATCTGACAAATACTCTGTATCAATCTGACAAATACTTTTGGGAGGATTGCGAACAATAATTATGAATCTTGTCAGTCCCATTTTAGATACCACATCATCTATCAGCATGAAAACTCACCAGCGTTTTGTCAGGATATACCCGTCTTCTCTATTATACCTGGGTAACAGAGAAGAGCAATATATTCTGCTAAATAATAGAATCATAGAATGGTTTGGGCTGGAAGGAACACCATCCAGCTCCAACTCACTGCCATGGGCAGGGACACCTCCCACCAGACCATGCTGCCTTAAGTCAGCATCCAACCTGGCCTTGAACACCTTCAGGGATGGTGCATCCACAGCTTCTCTGGGCAGCCTGTTCTAGCGCCTTACCACCCTCAGAGTAAAGTTAACTGTATATTTGAATGACTAATTCCACTCCATTTATCTGGACACTGAAACAGAACTGTTAAATAGAAAGCCTAAACATCACTAGTTCCTTGGTTATCTGTCACAAGTTTTCATGTTAAATAAGAATTTAATCTACTGGTTGAATTTATGCAGCAAAGAAACATCACTGTCCCTCAAAATCAGTTTGCTGCACAAATTTTGTCTATGAATGTTGCTAAAAAAGTAGTTGCCATTCTACCAGGGCCTTTTTTTCCTGTCATATTATTAAGAATGTAGATGTATAAAAATGTACATTTAAATATATATGTGACAGTAGTCTGTCTTTAAAAAACAAAACAAAACAAACAAACAAACAAACAAACAAAACAGTGCAATTAGTTTATATGATATACTCCATAATAAAGTTATAAAATGAATCTATATTATAAGTAGCTTCCAGTCAGAGATGGACTGAGCAGAATTACGATTACGTCTTTTGTCTCAGAAGGGATCATTTCTCCTGTTTGCAGAACAGATTGACATTTATTTACACTGCAATAGCAAATCACCATGAGTTCCTTTTTAATATATTTATTATAGCTCTTGATTTTGTTTTCTGCATTATTGCTTTTCTAAACAGTAATTTCCAGCTTTTTATCTCTGCTAATTATTTTTTTTCTCCATAAATATATTACTTTACATTTATCTGTTTTAAGTCTCAACTACTTTTATCTGCCTCTGCTGTCTTGCCAATGGATCTGCAAGACTGCTATATGCTGTTTTGGACAGACTTCAGCAGTTTACAGCCATTACCATTAGACCAACTCCTTATACTTTTTTGCCTTTTTTATTTTGTCTTCACCTGTTCATTCCTGTTGTATGATTTGTTTAGACTATAATTACTCATAATATTCATTTGGTAATTGCTAACTATATGACATTGTCCCCTGCTTCACTGCCAAGATTGACAAAAGGCCAACATTTTAATGCATCTGAATGTCACCAATATCAGCCTCGAAATGGACATGGTATGCCAAACTGGATTCTGATCTTCAGCTCCTCAAAGTGTAATGCTGTTCAGAACTGTTGCTTGGTTTCAGTTCCCACTTCTCAAGGCAGATGAATGTATGACTCAAAAAACCCCCACACCAACAACCAGCACCACCACCAAAAAAAAACCAACCAAACAAAAAACAACAAAACAAAACAAAACCCTTCCTTAAAGGCTTTCTGAATTGCAAAGGGAAAACAGATTTTCTCTTTACTATTTTTCACTTTTGTCTTGTTATTTTGAGATCTCAGGCAGAAAACTGTTGGGCAAACTGTTTTTGACCTCTCCCCCAAAATGGTCATTTATAGTCATTCAAATCTTGTTCCACACTGATTTTCAAGATACAGTCTAGACAGGAGAAAACTATGCATGCCTCACAATACAGACTGTATACAAACTAGAAGAAGCTGGAAGAAGATTGTACCCTTCATGAGACACATGACGTATTGCCAGTTCAGAATTGTCCCAGTTCCACAGTTGTTCTTCCATTCATTAACACATGGAAATCAGATCTGTCAAATCATTAAATTGCCATTATGGCAATGTTATAGATATTAAATTCATGATTCGTTCCCAGATTTCTGCTTTACAGTTTCCTCATCATTCCAGGAGATATATATTACAATCAGGTTTGTGGGTTCAGCTATTATCATTTTGGACAAATTACAGAGGAAAAAGGGACATAAAAGTACAGATGTTCAAAACAGCCTTTATTCTGTTTATTCTCTCAGTTCTCGGTGTTTCTCCACTGGACCTTTACCTCCTTCTGTGTCTCCTCTTTGCCCCTATGCAGGCAGCTCTGCTCCTGTTTGAGTGACTCAGCTGCTCTGGCTTTTTACGTCCCTTGGTGTTTCTCTTGTGTTCCTTCATGTCCCTTTTGCTCTGGCATCTCTCTCCTGCTGTGTTTTCCTGCTCTGCTGTCCCTCCTAACATCTTTCTCCACTTCTCTTTCTGTCTAGTGCTAACTACCCTTTCATAAAACGTTTTCACAGAGGTATCATAAACTCACTCCATTGGTTCATTTTGGGTTGCAGTGGGTTGCTGTGTGCCCAGTGCAGGGCAGTCGCTGTCCTCCTTCTCTAACGCAAGTCACTCCTCCAGCCTGCCCTGTTCTGGGGCACCCCTGGGCCAGTGTCTTCCCCGGGCAAGACATAACGACAGTGCTGACCCACCAGAAGTGGCAAGACCCTGACTATTCCTCGATTCAGCAATGACCTGGCAAAAAAAAGTTATTTGCTCACTGCTCATATAGCTCATAAGATGCAAAAGAAAGACTTGGCAACAGAGGCAAACAAGAAAAAATGTGTAGTGACCTGGAGTTGAAACACACATGCTTTCTGCATATGTGCAAAAAGTGTAAAAAAGTGTAAAAAACTTCCGAAGCTATTTAACCTCAGACTCAAATGATAATAGCTCTGTTGAACTGGCTAATTCATGATATTTTAAATACATTTACATATTTGGCATTAATTCACTACATAGTAATGGTTTGCTCAGAATCTGTCATTTCATATGTGAAGCCAGTATTCATTTGTCCCAGATACATTACTGTGAATTTACCTGGACTTGATTTTTTTTTTTTCCTCTAGTACTTGGTCTCCAGGCTTTCCAGCAACTTCTTATAATCAGACCTTGACTTTTCTACCCTGCATACATTAGTGCCATCAGTAAATTCTGTAACCCAAGCACACACCTATGTGAAAAGCTCATAGACTGAGTTACTCCTGCATTTTGTGGAAATTAAATATGCTATTTCTTTGCCAGTAGAAAAATCAGTGTAGGCTCCATTCACTCATTTAAGCAAGAACTTTCATCCCTTCCTGATGGGAGTTTAATCTTTGTTTAAGGGTAGAGGAAGGTCTGTTCTGTGTCTGACTTTGAAAGGAGGAATCTCTGTTCCTCTCAGATCTTTGTGACCAGCTTCTATTGCCTATCCTCATCTCAGTCCCAGTTGCAAAAGACGCCTCCCTGGCAAAAGCCTACAAGACTTTGGACATCTGCATTTAACTCACTTTAGTATGTCAAATTGCAGAGGATATTGCGCTCACTGTCATTGGGTCCTTCACAGCATGCCTGCTAACTAACTAAATTTGCAGTCACTTTCGACTTGACTGATGATGTGGTAATACATTTGCCAAGTCCATCTTGAGTTATACTCAAGAATTGCATTTTCAGTTAAGGAGCGCTAGCAATTGTGATATAACTGCCTTTCAGCTATAGTTTGCTGTTTGAGCGTTTCCAAGCAGACAGGTACATTTAGCACACTTGCATCAGTTAGATGCTTCTGAAAAGAAAACAGGCATGCAGGCACATCAATAAGCACCTGAAACTTACTTTATTCCAAGGAAGTGTGGACTGCAGTGATGGACAGGTCTTCTACTAGTAGTGATTTATTTATTTTTTTTCCCTGCCTGAGAGTGACATACCTATTTAGGGTATTAGCATTTAACAAAACTGAACATTGAAGTGTTGATTTAATATGAAACTTTTTTTTTTTTTTTCAAACAAGCAGCTTAATAAATACTATCGACTCTTTAAATTCAGAGAAAATATTCCTTTGAAACATCTTGTGAAGATAAATTGATTTTATTTTTATTTTTTTTTTGTAGATGGGGTGACTGCGAGGACAGGGATTAGAAGCCATGTACTACCATATCTCTGCTGGGAGAAGTCAATAAAACTGGAGGAGGAGAACTATTGATCTAGAAAACCTGTGTTCATGTTATTTGTTTTTTAGCTAGCCCAGTGGTAAAAATCGTACTTGGTTTCCTAGAGTGCTTACTACATTTCTTTCTGTTGTCCATGTCCTTTACCAGCACTATCTCTGTAAAAAAGGCTGCTCAGGCTAGGCCATACACTAACTTGGAAGATGAAGCTCCACAGCTGTCTCAGCATCTCTCCACCAGACCTTGGGCAAATTGTGCATCAATTTTCTATCCAGCATGTAAACAACCCATGCTTCTTTTCCACACCTTTCTGTTTTACCTTTTTGGACTCAGACTGCAAACAGGAGCTAGGAGTATCCAGTTCTATACAGTCCTTGGAGATAGAGAATAAATTTTGTGCTACAAATCTGATATAATTAAGTGTTCAGGAGCTCCTGTAATACAAATAATTACATTGAAAAAGTCATTTAAAATAAATATTCACACTGACAAATCAAGCCTCCAAACTTAGAATATATAAAAACTGAGCTGAAGGCTTCAAGGGAATCTCTCTTTTGTATCAGATACAAGACCTGCTCAGAGAAGAAAGAATGAAGTGGTAGAGGATTACACACAGAAAAAAGGCGTTTCATCATGCTTTCTAAGCTGTGAAAATTGTTGGCACAAGATGTTAAAAGTTTATGTGAATTCCAAAAAACAGTTGGAAAAAAATCATAGAAGAGAACAACAGTGGAGTGGTTCTTTCACTGTTCCCTAGGTATCCACTATTGGCTACTGTGGTATTTTTGAGGTGAATCTCCTGCCCAACCACACTTTCTGTGCTTTGAGTTGCATTGTGGATTTGTGTCAAAAAGCGTGAAGAGGATTCCTGCTATATTGGACTAAACAGGAAAGTGTGCTCTATGATCATGCGTAATGCACCATAACTACGCTGAGTCACTCAGTCCATGACCTACAGCTAGTCTGAAGTGTAAAAAGAACATTGACAAAGAACCAGTCTTCCTAACCATACATGCTACCATACTCAAGGGAAAAAAAAATATTTTTAATTTCAAAATAGACTGTCACACTGAGGTGGATACTGTACCTAGAAAGTTAAAAGTTGATGAGTAAAAATGAAACCTTAAAATGGCAAGTGTCCAGCTCCTTAACTCTACTGGTCACAGCTGGTGTTCCTTCCAATAATGTAAGGGTTAAACAATCCTCTGTATAAAGATAGATGCTAATTTTTATTGATGTTTTTGTGGGCTTGAGATCATCTAAAATGTGTCAGAATTTTTCTTTCTCCATTAGTAAGTAGCCAACTTGAAAAACAAGACAGGTACAAGATTATATAAATACCTGTGTTTTAATTTTTAACGTCAATTACATATTTACTTGTAAATCTTATCATGCCCTTTTCTCTCTCACCTTTTTGCCAGCATACCATTTACTCAAGCCCATAGGGCTCAGCTGGAGTCCTGCAGGGGTCAAACAAATTACATGGTATCAGAGTAGGGGCCCATTTTCCGGAGAACCATCCCACCCCTGACAAACACATACAGTTTTATTCAGTTTATAGTGAGACCTGAAGGAGAAGAAAATGAAGGACCTTTCCCTGTACCTGGGAAGTAGTAGTGTTGTAATGATAAGTGAACCTCTCCTGAGCATCAGCCTGAGGAAGGCTGACTGAGTTCTTTGCTGGCAGAAGCAAACACAAAAAAAATGACAAGTTTTAGGGTGGTAATGGTGAATATAAGCCTAATCTTTCATATCAGGGTAAATATCACATGAAATTTCCTTTATAGTTTTTAAGTATAATTGAATGCTGGTATGTACCTGGGTGTAATTAGGTACGGAAGGAAGAGCTGGCAAAGTTGACTGAAATAAATATATTGATGTCCAGAATGAGAGAGCAGTTGATGAATTTCCTTTAAGCCACAGTAAAGTAGGTAGAGTAATAATAATAAGTATTGCAGAGGACTCCCTACTGGCTTAACTTATTAACGGATAATTTATTTGCAATCAGTGGAGAAGTCCAAAATAGAGTAAATGATTATTAATTTTCAACTTGTATGCACACATCTGATGGATTTTATTTTTTTTTTTATTTTTCCCTGTGAGTCTTTCACATCTCAGGTAAGAATTTATTTTCTTTCTGTCTCAAAAGAGGGGAAAAAGTATTGTAAGCGTAAGGAAAAAAAATCACCTATAGATGGCACCAGTGAGCAGGAACTATAGCTTAGTTGCATGACAGTTGTGACAGCGAGGGAAAGCCAGGAAAGTAGTGTGCTGCGAAGATGTTACTAATTGGGCTTTCTTTTGTGTCCTTTAAATGAAACTAGAGGAACACGGAAATTAATACAACTCACTTGTCATCACTGCAAATCTCAGTTGCACTTCTTCAGGTATCAGAGCAGGTCAGACAAAGGCATTTGTCAGGTGGCTTATAGGAACAGATGTGTCATGCCAGCTTCTCTTTGCTTCCTGGTAACATACAGACAGTAATGTCCCAAAGCAACTCTTTGCAGAAATCACAGAGGATATAACATCTGGAGAGCATGTTTTTTCATCAGTTCTGGAAATATTTAACACATGCTAGAAAGACTTCCACAAATTCAAGCCCAGACAATTTAACAAAGACTTCCAAGGCAGCCTTCTGGTACCACCATCACTCACATCTGGGTTCATCCCAGACAGTCCATTCTCCCAGTCCTGACTGCTGGTATGAAGCTTTCTGTATGGCATGGCATTAAAAAATTGTACTCCTCAGAGATAATAAAAGAGATGTGGGACAACGTGGGATTTCCACTAGGATTATTTCACCATTTTTCTTTTTCTAGTTTTTGTTGTTGTTGTTGTTGTTGTTTTGTTTTGTTTTGTTTTGTTTTGTTTTGTTTTTAAAAGAAGGCATTATCAGGTCATGTTGCAAGTTGACAAAATAGGCAAAATATATTTTCATTTTGTAGCCTTAGGCTAAATAAAAAATATTGAAAACTTCATATAATAATTCACTTTGCCATTGAACTTTAATGTCTATGCTGGGCGATTGTGTGGAAATATGTGGTCATATGAAAGACTGAAACATGAAAGTAATTCATTTATATTTCTACAGATTATGAAAGGCAGGAGACAAGCTAAATAGTATATATATGACAAATTCTCAAATCACATGGCTATGTTTTCTCCAGTTACACTAATTGTCACCAGTTTCTAGATTTCTCCATCTCTAGATGTAGTGGTACTCAAAAACAAAGGCAAGTATTTTAGAAAATTGGATAGGGGAGAAGCTAAGAACAAGGACTTGAAACAATGCAACATTTACGTAATGTATGCCAGAAACTTTTTCTTTATTAAAAAATGCTTTCCAGATAAATAACAGGCACTCAAGACAGCCATTATTTTCCTCTGCAATCATCCTTTCATGTAATCTATACAAGTATTCTCACAGGAATAATTACAAAGTATTTTGATGACTACTATTAACAATCAACTGAATTGCATTTCAGAATAGTTCCTCTCAGATTGTGACCATTTAAAAAGTATTGTCAACATATGCCCAGAAGTTTGGAGAGAAAATAGACTGAGTCTGCAAGGGAGGCGGAGAAAAGGAAAGATTGAGCCAGATAATTAAAGACACAGATGCAGAAGCTACATGTATGAAAAGAGGATGAATATAATTATAGAATTCAGGCTCATGAGGAAGAATTTAATTTTCCAAGCTTCACAAGAATAATCCTTATGAAAGCTTCTTAGAAAGTAAAAAATAGGGTGCCCTTTTCTGAATTAATTCCAAATTGTAGAAAAAAATAGGATTAAACAATAATTCAAATGACCACATCTGAGTTTAACTGCAGCACTTCAGTTAACATTATGAAGTGTATAGTAACAGGTAGTTTTGATGGCCTCTGTCCTAGACTGTGAAGGGAGTCAGCACAAGAAGTTGCAATGTGACATTATTTTTTCCATTTTTTCGTTTTTCTTTTTCCCCTTTAGTCTGTTATTTCAGGACTACTTCGATACTTGGAGAAGAGTAGCAAGTAGAATTTAAAGTGTGGGAGTGAAGTACGTGATTCAAGGAAGTAGATGTTACTGTATTACTTGACATTATTATTTTATAAAATCCCAGAAAAGATTGCAAAGAAAAGCAGGAAAGGTGAAGACATGGTGTCTAATGAGAAGTTGAATACCAAAGGTAGAGCTGTTAGTCTGTTCAAAATCTTTGTTACTGCTAAACAATTTTTCAGAGATGGCTAATGCAGTGAGTTAATCTGTTTGTACTTAAATATTTTACCTAGTGTTCAAAGGAAATTTTTCGAGGCAATAGAAATGAATACAAAGTTGACTAAAGCAGAATTATCAGGATTGAAAAAGATGACCAGTGTATTCTTTAGGGATCAGACTTGAAATTTTCCCTGCTGCAGATATAATTTTTGACATCTAAGGTAGAACTAGGCAAAAGCTGCTGATGAAAAACTCAGACGTAGAGAGGTATTATTGAAGCTGAAGAGCAACTGGCAATAACACAAGAGGAATTGAATCTTTTCATCAGCTAGTCTGACTAGAGGCGGGATGAAATCTAACAGGAGAAAAATCAGAGCCCTATATTGGGAGGCCAATGATAAGGCTGCGAGCTTGGGAACTACAGGAGCCTTCAGCCACACAGCACTGAACCAGGCACAAAAGTAGACAGAGGGACCATGCTGGTAGGCCATGGCCCATGGTCACAGACAGGACACAGACTGGGGAGCAAGGTCACTGCCATCACCCCAGATTGGGGAGAAGCTGAAGGGAGATTTTCTTGTTGCTTATATTGGAACACATCATACCCACATGAGCTCAGAGCACAACGCCCATCTCCTTTTTACCAGGAATTAATCAGTCGTATATATGATGTCTATCTGTATATACAGTTATATGTACATAAGCAATGTACAAATGTGTAAATATATATTTCATTTATTTCTAAACAGATATACTTTACAGATGCATCCATGTATATGTACAAATCTATATAAATATATATATGTACGTATTCACATATGTGTACACATGAATATGGCAAATATATACACACATAAAGATCATAGAATCATAGAATCATTTGTGTTGGAAAAGACCTTCAAGATCATATAAGTTGTATATCACATACATATATATAAATATACACATCATATAAGATATGTAAGTTAAATGTCCCTTAAAGTATATATATAAAATTCAGGAAAAAATCTTTAGCAAGAGCTATTAAAATGAATAATTGAAGTTTAAATGTGAATAGAAAGTAAACACAAATAAAAGGCAGGGTCAGATCCCCTCACTTGATAAGGCTGCTGAACAAGCACTAGCATGTTGGGGTGTTGGGGGAGGAAGATGCGAAAAGGTGGTGGGGTGGCAACACTATGCTGGAACATACCCAAGGCCCATGGCCCTGTGTGGTGGGGTGGCAACACTATGCTGGAACATACCCAAGGCCCATGGCCCTGTCTTAGGAGGTCACCAAAGGCTCCTACACAGCTTTACCAGGTGCCAAGCAGAGTCCAGTCCTTCAAGCCACACCAAGAGGCCCCTGCAGCAGACACCAGTCCAATGGGACAGCCCTGGACTGCTACCGGGGCTGCCTCTGATCTTGGCATGGGACTTCAGTGCATGGGCAACACTGTCTGAAAAAATATAAAAGCTGAACAAAATACTAGGTTCAGAAAAAGCGTGCATGGGACCAGTAAGGAAAAGCCCCAGAGGGGTTCCCAGGAAAGGCCACATGAACTGGAAGAACTGTCTGATGGGCCCATGAGACAGGTGAGCAGATAACTGCAGCTGGGTACTGGGTGTGCTGAATCGGTTTGGGAAGGACCTCTTCTTGAATGCAGCCCTGTGGAGCCAGGCATGACAGCACATGGGGAACACCATTGTGGGATGGGGTGTTTTTTTCCTCCAAGGGCTCCAGGAAAACAACATACAAGTTTTCTCTGTCCTGAGCTCTCCACACTGTCTAATCCAGGCAATGCTGGATGGGATTCCAAGGAGCTTGCTGTGGGGAGAGCCTCTGGCTCCTCTCCAGAACTCACAAACAGGAAAAAAGGGCATAATGAGCCCTCCTTGTTCTGGTTCTGGAAGGGCACTTGGAAGGGTTGTGGGAGGGCAGAGCAAGCAGGTTCCTCATCTGCTTGAAAAGTGATGGCAAAAGGAGGACTTGGAAGAAGCCCAGCAGCCTTACCTTTCAGAGTCATGCTCAGGGTCCCCAGTGTCTGCATCACACCTCCAGGAAGGCAGCAGGCATCTGGGCACTGCTGGCCCAGATCCTGCAGATCTACCTCAGTGGCTGAGGTACCCATTTATGTTAGAGCCCCTCTGGAACTACTGAAGCTAGAGTGAGTGTTGCCTGGAGCTGATGGAAAAGTATGTAATTTTGGTCCATGAACATATGGATTTGTGTCTGTCCATCTTGGGCAAGGCAGTAAATGCTACAGCTCTTTGGCACCTCCTTGGGTCCTTGGAAAGTGTTCCCCCAAAAGGCTTGCTCTTTCTCTGTCTTGCTGGGAGACAGACAGGGCTGAAGCTGAGCAGCATACACTAATCTCCCTCCCTACACAGCTGTCTCCTCATTTCTTTTTGGCAAGTTAAGTAGACTCATGTCTATTACTCATCTAGTGAAACTTAGATCTCTGTGAAATTGTTGCCTACAAGTGGCTTGGCTATGTAGGATTCTTTTAAAGTCAGTCCCACGCTTGCACTCTAAAGCATATTTCAATTCTTTGGCCAATCTCCTTCAATGTATTTATTTATTTATTTATTTTACCATTTTTCATGCTTTATCTTAAATTGTGAATAATTGAATTTCATACAGATTTTTCAGAACATACTGATGAGTGGTCCAAAGTGAATTTGGAGTGTGTACTGCAAGGAAATATCCAGTTAGAGATATCCTGGAAACACCTCGGTATAGAAGAGAAAATACCTATCTAATTTTAAGATGTATCATGGCTGACTTCTGAGATGAATGCAAACGACATGATTGGGAATAATAAATTTGATCAGGATCAAGAAGGTCACTCCCTATCCTATGACTTATTCCAGCAAAAACTGTCCTCTGACACATGTAACGTTGCTATTGCTTCTCTACCCATTGCTCCCCTGCTGAGACATCCCTAGATCTCATTAGCCTTTTGACCACATTACAGTATATAAGTAGGTAATTTTGATCCTTGGGCCAGCAACCAGAAAGGTTGCAGCATCATTACGGACAATTAAAGAGAAAGTATGAAAGAAGAAATGCATCAATAGATGACTGTTCATTAATAAACAAATTTTGTACACTAAGGATGACATTTCCCAGAACAACTTCTTACAATGTTAATCAAATTTACATCACAATAAAGGTTCAGAATTCAGCTTGTCTGAGAAACTAGATTGATATTTTTATAGGCATTTCTGTGGTATTAATCTCCATGGCATTCAAGCACTTCAGAGGAAGAAATGCTGTGAGATAGTTTGAAGTGTGTTTCAGGATACTTAGAGTGCATTTATTCCTTTTCACACCATATAGGATAGGATTTTTTTTTGTTGTTGTTTAAATGATTGACATTGCAAAACCCACGCGGCTCCAGTCTGAAATTCATTTATGTATAAATAGCTGTCTATGAATTCCCCCATATAAATAGTTTTGTTTTATTTTTTTTATACTTTTATTTTTATTTTCAAATAAACTTTATTATGCTCACAGGTTCTTTAGGCCTAAAGAAACAATGCTACATTTAACTTCTTATTTAAGAGGAAAGACTAAGCAAGCTGGGCCTGTTTAGCCTTCAGAACAGGAGACACAGAGGAGATCCTATCAACCTCTATAAATACCTGAGGGGACAATGTAAAGAGGATGGGGCCAAACTCTTCTCAGTGGTGGCCAATGATAGTACAAAGGTTAATCGGTATAAATTGAACCACAGAAAGTTTCATTGCTGTATGAGGAAGAACTTCTTCATGGTTCAGGTGACAGAGCACTGGAACAGACTGCCTAGAGAGGTTGTGGAGTCTCCTTCTCTGGAGATATTCAAAACCTGCCTGGATGCCATCCTGAGTAACATGCTCTAGGTGACTGTTATTGAGAAGGGGGGCGTTGGACTAGATGATCTTTGGAGGTCCCTTCCAACTTCAACCATTTTGCAATTCTGTGAAGACCCCCCCAACACTTTTTTTTTTTTTTTTTTTTTTTTTCCAGTCTGTGGACAATTTAATGAAAGAAATGGGGTTTGATGGTATCTATTTCTTTAGCACCCAGAAGGAGAAAAAGCAGGTTTCATCTGTGTTATTTAGAAGAACCTTTTAACTGTATTTTCTCACACTTTTTATTGCAGTTTCTAACAGTGCCTCTGAGTTAAGGAAATGGCATTTTTTTTGTTTTGCAGACAAAGAGCTAAGGCAGTTTGCTAAGTACACAGCTTTGCAACCTGATTGCCACATCATTGCCAGACTGGAACTCTGCAACTGGAATCATTTTCTGTGTCCAAGTACCCAAATCACTATTTTCTCCTGCTGCTCTCAGTCAAGTGAGCTAAACAGATCTTTCCTGAGACAAAGGAGATGCCACAGAATAGCATAGCTTGCTGCAGCTTTCACTTCAGTGAATACATGCATCTGTCATGTGTCATGTCTGTCACCCAAGTGGGTGATCTGGGTACTTAATCCAGCTCTAGCTGTCTTTATTCCATTTACCTAAGGTAAGAGAAGTTATTTCTGGGGAATTTCATTCAAAGGTGAAAATCTAGTTTGATTCAGTTTCTCTTATATACATATCATGTATCATACAAGACTTCTGGAGGCTAGGATGGACAACCTGCTGGGCCCAAACTGGCATGAGAGCAAGTCTGAACAAAGAATTCATATGCTATGTCTGAGCAAAATGGTAAACAAAACAAAACAAAACAAACAAACAAAAAAACACAACAGAGTCCCATTCTTACCTACATATTTTTGTTAACTGTAAAGAGACTTTAGATGTCTAGATTAGTTTTAGCCATCTGAAACTGAGATCGATCCCTACCCTGGGCATGAGTGTTTTTATTGTAGAGTTAGGTTAACAATATACACATATATATATTTTAAATATCATAGATCATAGAATGGTTTGGGTTGGAGGAGATCTTAAAGACCATCTAGTTCCAGCCACCCTGCTATGAAAAGGGACATCTTCCACTAGACCAGGTTGCTCAAAGTTCCCTCCAACCTGACCTTGAAACTCCTCCTGAAAAGATTACCAAAGCCCATGTATACTTTAGGTTAAGATCATGTTTAGTGCTATGAAAAACAAATGTTTAAAATGAACAAAGCCTGTAGAAACCATATGTGTACTGCCATTAGATGTGATGTGCAATTGGGTGTAATATACATCAGTGTTATACATATTGTTATTTCTCTGTTTATATATTAAAGCAGCATGATTACAAAGTGTATGACTAAATCTATAATAACATATGTAGCATAAAAAAACCTTAAATACTTATTAATATGCAAAATACTTAATTTAAATGCTCCAGAGCATTAATAAGAAGGATATAATATCTTTTTTTTCTAGCTGTAATGCATCAGTTAAAAACTTCATAATCTCAGAGCAAGGATGTTACAATGGGAAGCAAACCTCCTTACAGTATAGCACTTCACAGGAAAATAGGTCCAATAATTTACAGAATGATGAAATTACACTATTGACTGACAAATATGAAATTATAAAAGAGCATGGAGAAGTGCTCTCAACATGCTTACAAAGCTCAACTTCCAGAAACATTTTCACTAAAATGTATGTGTGCTGTTATGCAAAATGCTCCTAAGTGCTGAAGTACATAGTATTTTTGTAAGGTTTGTGTGGAAAGTACCTACAGTGTCTTCAACTATATTTTTTTTTTAAATTAATTTTGATATTACTAGAAATGCTGGACTATTTACTTAACTATTAATAGAGTATGAGTTACAGAACAGGAGAGCAAATACTCCATATGGCTCTAACCATGTGCTTCAAGTTTGACTTGAAGAACCTAAGCTGAAGGGTAGGAACCTTGAATATCTCGGCTGACTCAGCAAAGAAGCATGCAGTGCTGCTACCTATCCATCAACTTGCAGAAACAAGTAATTATGCCCTCTTGTCTTTGTCTGTCAGGGTAATTTCCTGTAGAGTGAGAAAATAGTGATGAAAAGAGAGAAAGAGTTCATCTTATCCAGGGAAATGCATGAAAACTGTTTTTTAGTAATCCTCGAGGAACCCTGCTTAAACAAGCAGTGTTACTGTTTTCCAAAGGAGAAGGATGTAACTCCTGTTCTACAGGGGACTCTCAATGTAAGTACTGTGATCTCCACAGGTTATGAAAAAGGGGGGGAGGGGAGGATGCAGAACAGAAGTAAAAAACAGCCCTGCTGCAGCTGGATGGCAATAGAGTGAAGGGGAGCAGTTACACTGGAGCTGGAGGACAGGCTCAGCAGGGGCACCCTTTTGGCAGGCAAGCTTTAGTGGGATAAATTAAAACAGCTGGTTGGTTGCCTGTGGTGAGTCACACTGAACCAGCATTCAGACAGCAATGGCCATTGTCTGTCTCATACAATTTCTGTAGCAATTATGGCCAGACAGAAGTGCAGCCCTACTCCCTGTTATGCTGATAACAATGGCCACATCCCTGCTTGTGAATGGAGGCCAGTCTCTGTCAAAAGACTGTTGGATGATATATGAGAAAAGCATGAAAAACCATTCCAGCTAGGAATTCACATTCGTGTGGCTCTGCCAGCTCCGAGTTATTCTTTGCATTGTGCCAAGTACAGGATGAAATACAAGTCAGAAAGGGAGGATTGTGTACCTCCTGCAACAAACCATATGGATGTGAGAATCTACATGCTCCAGAGTTGTGCATGCTGAGCACTTTTCCTCCATACTTCATTGGTAAGAGTTTTTTCATACATAATGGTATGTATTCTCAAAGCAGATAGGTATACCCTGCTGTCCACTGAGGGTGTGTTCCTGTAAAATGTGATGGTCAATTATTCAACTAACAGGAAGGGAGTCTGTGTGAAGGGTTTGAGAAACTCACACAACTGAAAAACACAGGGACAGTAGGTCAGTGACAATAATGTAAAGTCTTCTGATTCCAGTATCACTGCTGAAAAAAGAAAGATTTCAGTGGTATGAATGAAGAGCAGAGGCAAGAGTGATGCTGCTGCATAGCCATGCTCAAGGTTCTCAGTATGTTTCTGCTAGTGTTTGTGTGATGCACAAATAATATATTAGTGGAATATTTAAAATACTGTGTCACGGACTACTATGTTTATATTCTCAGCAGTAATTTTAGCAAACAGGTGTTTGGCAGGAACAGTTCAATATGACTGGATGGCTCAGGGTAGTTTTGATGGAAGAAGTAACAGTTATGACAACATTTAGCAGAGACAATATGAAATGATTGATGATGAGCCTCCAAAATGACAGTAGAAAAATGAGAGACACTGGGGAGCTGTTCACCTGAATTCTGATGCATACCAAGGAGAGCAATGTAATGTGCAGCACATCACTTTACTTGAGTCTTCCTCATGTAGAACAAGTCATTGCAAGTCTGGTAAAAATTACATTAAAATCACAAGGCTGTACATAATCTCCAGAATGCAGTTATTTCCTGTTTCATATCATTCTGTTTTCGTAGTTGTTACTGTCTTTTGATCCTCACCCTGTTTAGAAAAGCTTGAGATCATTCAGAACCTAACTGGAAAGATATTTAAGAGACATGGTGTCTGTTGCAGAGAAGCAACCATGACTTTTTGAGACTCCTGTGCCATATATTTTCTTTATATAGATACCTTTGGATATGAAATTGCTGCATGCTATGGTGAAATATAGAAATGTTTGAGCTGATTTTCTTCAGATGTCTTGATGTGGAGAGGTAGCCCAACCTCTTTAGCCCAGAGCTCCCTGTGCAGCAAAGTAAGTGATCTCATGTACAGCTCCATGTTGTCACAGTGAAAACACTCCTTGTACTTCTGCCAATGTAAGCAGTCTACACTTTGAAACTGCAGGCACACAATATGCACAATAACATAAGGTTATATATGTAGCAGGTACTGTAGACATATTGGTGTTGGTATTTTCCTTTAATCCTAAAAAGAACATGGAAATCCCTAAATGTTCTTCATGACTGTGCTATTGCTTATGGAACTTCCTTACAATATTATTGTTCTACATTCCTCAGTGTAGAATCCCTGCTTCTACTGTTTAAGAGATAATGTGCGTGGGATTCATCTTCCACAATTGTTTATGGCAGAACTAGGCTTCTTTTAGGCTCCCTTTATAGTAGCTGAAAAATGAATGAATTCTTTTAGAGTCTGGTTTATGTGACTCCAGTTTCAGATGCCTACTTTAAGATGAGTTGTTTTCTAGAAGGAAGTGTCTATGTGTCCCTATCAGCTGTAAAGGGAATTTAGATGATTAACTCCAGTAACAGTGTTTACAGATTTCTATCTATATTTCTGCAGAAGAACTTTGTTTTGTGTATATTGCTTTTATTTATTTATTTATTTAAATTGAGTTTTTGTTTGACTGGACTTTTGCAATATAGTAATATGAATTTATTTTTGCCTGATAACCACCTTCAGTAACTCATACAATAGCGTGCTTGGAAAGGTCCTTTCTTTTCCTGCTCTCATGGGTCTGTTGCTCATAGGTGACACAGTGATGGGGACTTCTCACACCATGGAATCTTAATGGGGTTTCAATTTGGAGTGATGGGGAGAGCAAAAGTGCTGGTGATACCTGTGGTCCTATAGCATAGGAAGTAAAGCCTGTGAATATTCAGATTACCTGTCAGGATTATCAATGTCCTGAATAATAATCATTCTTTGAGCCTGAAGGCCCCTTTTTCTGTCTCAAGTACATTACTTTCTGCTGCCTGGCACCTTGGGTCGTGGGAAAATTGCACTCCCTGTTGCTTTTGTAGAGCTGTAATGGGTAACTCTCTCCTGTCCTGCATGCTGACATGAACAAGCACTTCCTAAGCTACCTAAATGCCTAAGAGTTTAAGCTCTTCCTGGCTTTTGCATTTCTGGGGGTGTCATCTGTGTGCAAGTGCTCAAATCTGCTCTGTAACTTTGTGCTACGTTTTAGTAGCTTTCAGAGTTGCATTGTAAATTAGCTCATGCTGTGAATTCAACTCACCTTAGGATGTATCCTGCACCAGCCAATTTACGTAGATGCCACCTATCACTGTGTCATTCAAGACTTCGTGCCATGTCATGAGGACATTGTCAACATTTTCCAATACTTCATCCCTGGAATGAACTCTTAAACCCTTCCCAGAACCAGCTGCACAGCAGATGCTACTTGATTTGATTTGCTTGCACAAAGCTTAGATGTTCTGTTCTGGTAGGCTTCTCCTTAGATGTATGAAATCAATTCCTGTACTGGAAAGGTCTTCATGTGGTCATCAGTTTCAGTCTAGCTTTGTTTCATACATGCAGAACTAATGAGTTCAGTGTCCCTATTAATCAAATAGGTGTAGACACATGGCACAGGTACAGTAGCAACATTTGGGCCAAAGCTACCAGATAGAAATAAGCTCACTAACTCAGTTTCTTAACCTTTCTCTAAGTTTTCCATGTTCACCTATCCATATAGTCTCCCCTTGTGAATTGGCTTTGTACATGGCTAAAGAGGAATGAACTTAAGAATCTTGTAGGGAATCATTTTTTTTTCACCCTTTTGGATACAGCTGTCTACTGCACAGTAGTTACAAAACAAACAGACAGTTTATTTTATTTGTATATGTAATATATAAGAAGAGTAAAACAAAAACAAACAACCTCCCAACAAAACAAAACAAAAACAAACAACCAAATAAAAAACCCCACCAAAGTTGCTATCTACCTGTTACTGTAATGACTGTGGTTAGGTCTTTGGAAGATCTAGTACACATTACATTACAGTAAAGGCTAGACATGCAATTATTATTATTATTATTATTATTATTATTATTATGTGTGTTTGTTCACTTATTTGTGTGTTTTCATATACATAAAATTTCTTCCTATATGTTCACACAAGATGAACCACCTTATAAATCCTCTGTAACAATGAACCTATTACTCAGTCACACACCACATTATTCAAAATTAATACCTCTGACTATTGCAGTCTGAATTTATGTAGAAATGTAATATGTATGTTATCCACTACAGCAGCTAGGGATTTTCCTTCATGTAACATAATATGTAAATCACAGAATCACAGAATCACAAAATTTCTAGGTTGGAAGAGACCTCAAGATCATCGAGTCCAACCTCTACCTAACGCTAGCAGTCCCCACTAAACCATATCCCTAAGCTCTACATCTAAATGTCTTTTGAAGACTTCCAGGGATGGTGACTCCACCACTTCCCTGGGCAGCCTGTTCCAATGCCTAACAACACTTTCAGTAAAGAAGTTCTTCCTAACATCTAACCTAAAACTCCCCTGGCTCAACTTAAGCCCATTCCCCCTCGTCCTGTCACCAGGCACGTGGGAGAACAGACCAACCCCCACCTCGCTACAGCCTCCCTTGAGGTACCTATAGAGAGCGATAAGGTCGCCCCTGAGCCTCCTCTTCTCCAGGCTGAAAAAGCCCAGCTCCCTCAGCTGCTCCTCGTAGGACTTGTTCTCCAGGCCCCTCACCAGCTTCGTCGCCCTTCTCTGCACCCGCTCAAGCACCTTGATGTCCTTCTTGTAGCGAGGGGCCCAAAACTGAACACAGTACTCGAGGTGCGGCCTCACCAGAGCTGAGTACAGGGGGACGATCACCTCCCTAGCCCTGCTGGTCACACTGTTCCTGATACAAGCCAGGATGCCGTTGGCCTTCTTGGCCACCTGAGCACACTGCTGGCTCATATTCAGCTGACTATCAACTATCACTCCCAGGTCCTTCTCTGCCTGGCAGCTCTCCAACCATTCCTCTCCCAGCCTGTAGCTCTGCTTGGGGTTATTGCGCCCCAGGTGCAGGACCCAGCACTTGGCCTTGTTGAACTTCATGCAGTTGACCTCAGCCCATCGGTGCAGCCTATCCAGATCCTCCTGCAGAGCTTTCCTACCCTCAAGCAGATCAACACACGCACCTAACTTGGTGTCATCTGCGAACTTACTGAGGGTGCACTCGATGCCCTCGTCCAGATCATCGATGAAGATATTAAAGAGGACCGGCCCCAGCACCGAGCCCTGGGGGACGCCACTAGTTACTGGCCTCCAACTGGACTTGGCTCCATTCACCACGACTCTTTGGGCCCGGCTATCCAGCCAGTTTCTAAGCCAACGAAGCGTGCGCCAGTCCAAGCCAAGAGCAGCCAGTTTCTTGAGGAGAATGCTGTGGGAGACGGTGTCAAAAGCCTTGCTGAAGTCAAGGTAGACCACATCCACAGCCTTTCCCTCATCCACCCAGAGCGTCACTTTGTCATAGAAGGAGATCAGGTTTGTCAAGCAGGATCTGCCTTTCATAAACCCATGCTGACTGAGCCTGATCGCTTGCTTGCCCTGCAAGTGCTGCGTGATGACTCTCAGGAGGATCTGCTCCATGAGCTTCCCTGGCACTGAGGTCAAACTGACAGGCCTGTAGTTTCCTGGGTCTGCCCTCCGGCCCTTCTTGTAGATGGGCGTCACATTTGCTAGCTGCCAGTCAACTGGGACCTCCCCCGATAGCCAGGACTGCTGATAAATGATGGAAAGTGGCTTGGCCAGCTCCTCTGCCAGTTGTCTCAGTACCCTTGGGTGGATCCCATCTGGCCTCATCGACTTGTGCACATCTAAGTGCCGTAGCAGGTCACCAACCAGTTCTTCATGGATAGTGAGGGCCACATCCTGCTCCCCATCCCCTTCCACCAGCTCAGGGTACTGAGTATCCAGAGAACAACCGGTATTGCCGCTAAAGACTGAGGCAAAGAAGGCATTGAGCACCTCCGCCTTTTCCTCATCTCTTGTAACTAAGTTTCCCCCCGCATCCAGTAAAGGATGGAGATTCTCCTTAGTCCTCCTTTTTGTGTTGATGTATTAACATTAAATGGTATATGTTACAAACTTGCAAAGGGAAAATAAGATTGGGATCGTGTCAAATGCTTCTTTTAAGAAATTATATGATAAATAAATTTGTTTTATTTGCCAAAACCAGGACAGCAATATACATTATAAAAATCATTGACATAAGTTACATGTTCAAACTGAGACTTTGAACAGTCTTAAAAAAATAAATTAAAAAAAAATCAATTTCTACAGCACTGAGAGACCTCACTAGGAACACACAATGTGATCCTTGACATGGCTTAAGAGCTATATAAAGATAAATTGTTCAGAGACTGAACAACAGTGGCTTGTATGGTGGTTTTAGTTATGTCATTGTTCACTGCATATCTAGTTGAATATTATGGAAGAGATAACTGATCAAAGAATTCCTTTTATTGAATCATAGAAATGTTGATTAGAAGGTGAGAAGGTTTTTTCATTGGTTGGTTGTCTTTGTTTTTTTTTGTTGTTTGTTTTTGATGTTCTGTAGTTCAACTTCATGCTAGAAGAACATCATCAACATTAGATCAGGTTCTGTCCAGCCAGATCTTGAAAGCCTCAGTGGAGAGAGCTCCCACAGCACTTCTGGGAAGCCCTTTCCTGTGCTATACTGCGTTGTGGAAAAGCCATTCCTCATGTCCAGCCTGAGCCTCCCAAGGTGATATCTGTGCTCCTTGCTACATCATAGCAGTAATGAGAAGAGACTGAAATTCTGGCTGTAATTTTTTTGTAACTCCCTTCAGGTATTTGCAGTTTGTGACTGGAACATCCCTTAAGGTGCTGTTTATCAGTTCAAATGAACAGTTCCTCAGCTTGGAATCATAGAAACACAAGGTTGGAAAGGACTTACAAGATCATCTAGTCCATCCGTCCTCCTATCACCAGTACTACTCACTAAGCTACTAAATCATATCTCGTAGCACCTTGTGGCCATTTCCTTGAGTCCTATCATTCGTTATCTGGAAGAAGAGGCCAACCTTCTCCTCATCATAACTTCCCTTTAGGAAGTTGTAGAGTGCAATGAGGTCTCCCACTTCTCACATTTCATCTGCTCTTGGTCCCTGGCTGTCTTAGTAGCTACCTAACTAGTCCCCACTAGTTTTTCAGTATCCCTCCTAATAATGTGATTTGGGGAGGACACACCATAACAGGCATATTATTTCATGTGTGGCCTCACCAGTACTGAATACAGGGTGATAACGAATTCCTCTGATTCTGGACATAGTCATAGTCATAGCTCTGCCCATTTCAGAGTCAGACGAGCTGTATTGAGAGCACATTGTTACCTTATATTCCACCTGCCAATCACAGTAATCTTCACCAACTTTTCATGCTATTCAGCTAGCTGGTTACAAGCCAGTATTGATGCGTGGGTTTGATCATCAGCTGGCACAGTATATTACACCATTCCTTGATGAACTCCATGAGGTTTCTGTTTGCTTACTCCACAGATTAAGGTCCAGGAATGAACCATTTAATGGTTCAGTGGATTTGAAAGATGACAGTATTCAGAGATGTGCTGTCAATTGCAATATCAATTTTTAATAATGACAGCAAATTTGTAGTATGAATCCTAGGAGGTCTGGGGGGATTCTTAGTCAGATCCTATGTATAATCATTCAAGAACCTGTGGTAGTTTTACTCAGCTGGGCAGCTGAACTCCACCACAACAACCCTCTCACTCCTCCTCCTCAGAAGAAAAGGGGGAGAAAGAACTATGCTGGAAGAAAAGAAGGGTCACGGGCTGAGGTAATTTAATTAAAGGGAACAGTAAGAGGGAAAACAAAACAAACAAAACCAAACCAAAACAAACCAAAACAAAAAAACAAACAAAAACAAAACAAAAAAGCAAAGTCTGAGTGAAAGGACACAGAAAGAAAAAATATATATTCTCTACTTCTCATTAATGAGCAATGTTTGGCCACATCCTGGGAAACAGGGCCTCAATAAATACAAGCAGCAGATGTTTAGGTGGACAGACATTTTCATAATGAGTTCCACCCCCCCCCCCCCCCCCCCCTCTTTCTCCTTCTCCTTTCCCAACTTTTAAGGAATATTCCTTTGGTTCATTTAGGTCAGCTGCCCTGGCGATGTCCCCTCCCCACCTCGTGCCCACCCCCAGCCTGCTGGCTCTGGGGGGCGTTGGAGGGAGTCCTGATGCTGTGCCAGCACTGCTCAGCAATAGACACAATGCTGGTGTGATATCAGGACTGTTCTGGCTACAAGTGCAGAGCACAGCACTGCATAGGCTACTTCAGGGAAAGCTAACTCCATCCCAGCCAGACCCAGTACAGAGGCATTACAGCTTTTGCTTGTATTTCAACTAGTATGAACACTAGAAATAAAGGGAGTCAATGGGAATTTTGTGTTTAGCTTCTACAGGTGTAATTTCTTTGAGTGGAAAATTCTATAAAAGACATTGGTCAAAACACTTGACCTGGCATTTGACAAGTTTCAATGTAGAAAATGAATGAGTATCTTTAAAGCAAGAGTATTTCATAGTCAAACATATGGAAACAGAATGCCTCAGGGCTTGGGAGAGGTTTGGGATGAGTACAAATACTGTCAATTCAGTTTCTACTTGAAAGTAGAAAGAATTCTGTAGTGCCCTGACCAACCCTTGGATGTATCAGATCCAATCTTTCTGATAAAGTCTAACTTTTCATTAATATACTAATGTCTGCAGGAACTGAGGATACCTTAGCAAGGATTCCCTCACTTGCTAAAGAAGGGTGAGAATTTTATTTTTTTATTTTTTTGGTCTTTCTTCTGTGGTATTTGTGGAGTTTTGGTTGATGAGTACAAGAATCAAGAAAACCTAGCTGGACCTAAAATAATACAAATTCGGAAGACAACCTAAAAACAAAAGCTGATAAGGAATCTCTCTCTGTATGTGAAAATATGTGTCTATGATATGCGTTAGTTGTATAATACTTGGGCTAATGAAATGACTCTTGGCCCAGATGTTACGCAAATGAAAAACTGCTTCTTTTAGGGCCGGTTCTATTGCAGTTTGGAGGAATATATAATAAAATATAATAAAAATAAGCAAACGTGCAAATTAATAAATAAAAGACCTCACTGGCACAAGTTGTTGCATATGAAACTTTAGCATATCTTACTTATTTTGCATAGTTAATGCAAATGACTTCCATTTGTAAACCAATTTTTTTAAATGTGAGTTATTTTACTATGGCTATTAACTGACGGTTGTCTTCTAAATACCTATCAATTGGAAAAAAAATTTTCTATTTGTTCCTTAATTTCTGAATAGCTCCCTGATATTCAGCTTTGCTCATTTTCCATTTCACAGCCTGAGCTTACTTTAACTGAAACTGCCAAACAGTAATTCAGTTCTTAACTAGATTTGTGGTGGTGAGACAGAGGGTAACATAAAAAGGCAGAACTTATTGGCACAATTCATCATACTAGTTTATTGCACACTTGAGCCTACTGGGCAGGAAATGTTATTAAATTGGAAGACATATCAGATCCTTATGAATTTGGCAGGATGAGCACCTTAAATCTCTGGAAGGTCTGATGTGCTCAACTCACATTTTGTCAGCCACAACAACTGACTGCAAGAATGCAGGTGGTCCAGGTTATGCTCTGCTACGGATTACAGCTGGCATTATGCTCACACTAGCAATGGTACGCTTTAAGGGCTAATGTGTAGAAGGAAAATGTCATGACAAAAATTATGCCTACCTGTTACTCTGGTGTTTGGGGCACAACAACTGCTACTGGTTATTGCACGTCAAACACTGTTAGAATAAGTGCCAGCCATTGTTAAAGAAGTGAAGTGCAGAATCTATGTTTAATTCTGAGTAGGCAGATCAGTACTAATAACCAGACATATTGAAACACAAATGGAGATAAAAAATGAATTGCATAGCAAACCAATAATTGGAAACAGTGGAGTTACTGAAGGTAAGGAAGATATCCTATTGCAAGTTTATGAAAAACTATAGAAGAATTAAGTATACTTCTTGTTTGTGAAATGAAATAAAATATCTTTTGGAAAAAAAAAAAAAAAGGAAAAAAAAAAAAGGAAAAAAAAAAAAGCCTTAGTGGTAAGACCAAAAAGAAGGTGCAGCAAGTTTCGACAGGGAAATTCTTAGTGCACTTCCAGAGAAATCTGGGAAGTTTCTGCTTTATCTGTGGCCCAGGTATCAACTCCAGTATCACTATGGACTGGAATCCTGAAAAGAAGCAGGGATTTCACATCTGAGTTGGCTCAGACCTGGCAATTCTATGGTAATAAACATACAGAAGAAGGAATGAAGTTGCATTCCAAGAAGACACTCTTAATAATAAGTGACTGCCAAACAAATTATACTTGTAAAAATACTGAGAATAATTTTATCAGGAAATTTCATTGTGTACGCAAATCCAAAGAACTAGCGTTCTAATAAAAAAATGGATTAGATGAATTAGAGGAGTTTTGAAGACAAATTTGATCAAAGCTTTTAAATTATGAAGTGTTTATATTTAAGCAGGTTTTGCTACAGACACAGCTTATTTCTGGATTTCCCTTTACATTGTATAGGATATTCTTTCCACTTTGTACTAGCCCCATGAGTAAGCCTTAGTTTCAAATCTTTTTGCTTACTGGCTGCTTATACTGACTATAAAATATATTTTTAAGAATCTTCTGAAATTCATTTCAAAAACACCCTGTCAGAAGGGTACCACACTATATGTCTACCCTTAGTCAGATTTTCAGATATTTGTTTCTGTTCTTTTAAGTTTTCATAAGATAAAAAAATAAATTTTCATAGGATAAGAAAATACAATCACATATGCACACAATACTTGCATTTTTTCTTAATGTGTATTTATTTGTATCCAGAAATACAAATGTTGGGATCAAAATACGAATATAAATAGTATTCTAGACGCACAGCCCTACTCCTTAACACAAAGTAAAGTGGAATGGATGTGGTCAATAGGGCAAAGTCATTGTCTGAGAACTTGAGGAGATGAAGCACACAGGTGTTTGTCTTTTCTGGTTAGGTCATTCTGGGGGATCACTAGGATGGCTATCTAACTTAGAAGGACAAACTGGTACTAGTGCTACCTGTATTATTCAAGGCACATTGGGCACATAATTGTACTTTCATTTCACTATGACATCACAAGCTGCACTGCTAGCAAAGAAATCACACACCCCTAAGAAAAACTTAGTAAGGAAGGATAATTAGAAATCTAAAGTTGTATTTGTGTTCAGTAAGAAAATTCAATTTGGCACATAGTTGGCAGAGTTTATGTGATTACTAAAATTGCACTCACCGGAAAATAATTAAAAAAAAAATCCATATATTGTCAAGTATTGGAAGAAAAAATGTTTTGAAAAGAGCATACTGAGAGTTCAAAACAGGATTGTATGAGATGGTTGGTGACTGCCTGTGAAAGTCACAGACTGGACTCAAATTTCTTACAGTCTGATGTTCCTACCTGTGACAACTGCCTGTTGGCTCACGATTTAGGGTTACTATTGCACGTGAGCATGAATGACAATAAAGTCACAAGACTCCTTAAAACTATAGTAGAGAATATGGAGGCTGATACTGTAACCTCTCTGCACAAGATTTGCCACTTTTGTTCAGGGGAGCATTGCTTTGTGGAAAGTTATTTTGAAATGTTGTTCCCTTTTGGAGCACTCTGGTAGTGTTGTACTTCCCCATTCTGCTTGTGTAACTCTATTGTATGCAACTATTTTACCAACTTTCTATGAATTCAAAAGGAGCTCACACTGTAAAGATCCCATATTGTCTTTATGTATAGAATTGACTGTGTAACATGCTCTTTGCTGCATTCCTTTCTCAGCGATATTTTACAAATATGGTGTCAATATCAGTATCTCCATTTTCTTTGAAGGTGGAATTTAGAAATTTTGGCATTCACCTGTTCTAGGCCTCTCACTTTACATGCATAAATTGCAAACCTCTCTCTGTGCTTTTAGGCCAGTCAATGGGTAGCCAATCCATCCTGAACAAAGCTCTTCCTTTTTGCTTGTAAGAATATTTTAACCTAACTCCCTCTTTGGTCAACAGCATTGAGGGTTTTAGACCTGGAGACCTTCTCTTTTAAAACTAGTAATCATATCAGTCTCAATAATAATCAGTCACCAGCTTCACTGTGGATATTTCATCCTTTGTATTTTATAATATATTGTGTCTGTACAACTTCACCTATCCCAAGCATTGCCAAAGGCTGCAAGAAGGTAAAGAAACATTAAGAGAATATTGATTGCCTTGAAGAAGCTGTTGGAATTACTAATGGGGGCATTTGGGTTCCGCTATAGGAAGCTCTGCAGCCTGGCTTAGGCTTCCAAGAAAAGCTGAATTCTGTGACTGCTTTGATGGCATCAAATAGTCTGTTGTGGCTTCTCTGGCTAGTGTCATTTGTTACCTAGATAAAAGAATACCTGTCAAATAACTGACTGCATTACTGCCTGGTTTGCCTGTCTCAGTCCTTGAAAAATCCTGTTGAAGGCATATGAATAAACATAAGCACAGATCTTCCACTCTTTTACTTTGTCCTTCATAAACAGCAAGTGATTAGAAGATCAGAACACATGCTTTGACAGAAAGTAGAGTATTCTCAAATGTCTAGCTCTGAGGCACAGAACTTCATGATGAATTTTATTGTCTAATTTAATATATATTCTTGGAAAACCCTTAAGGAATCTAGATACATACAGATACTGATTTGAGAACCCACAACAAAAGAGGAAAACTAAAATAAAGTACAGTTTGTAGAAAGGAATGCATAATAACAGAACTTGGATATACCTCTTGAGGAATGATACCGGAAACTAGCGAAGTGCTGGAAGTCAGTCATAATCCAAAACCATTTAAAGAACCAGCTGCTAGGTAAATTGGATTATTAAAACCCATATTTAGGACTTATTATTAAGCCCTAATTTAGAACTTAGTCCTAAACTGCATTACAGGGCATCATATCTCTTCCAGTAAGCCACCACAGGTACACTGTATAAAAACTCATTATCTTGTCAAAGCAATATTTTTTTTTCTCTGTTAAAACATGATTTCATTATAGATATAAAACATTGCTTTATTTTTAACATCCAAAACAATTGCCTAAATTAAGAGAAAAGTAGATTATGTGTTTATTCTTTCCAGACAAACTATGAATCCCTGGGGAAAAGGCAAGAGTATTAAGGCCACTGAACCTTGAAGGAAGGCCTTTATTTTTTGCTTATGTACAGGTGTCTCTGAAGAAGACAATGGGCTAAAAATCTTATATACATATAAATAGGCTATAAGACTAATGACACTATGCTTTTTCTAGTATGAAAGTGAAAATTTCAAACCTCGCTATTGAATAGGTTAGAAATCAGAATATTTCTGCTGTGATGTGATACAGCCTGCGACTGGATCGGTGGCACTTTTAAACATTGCTTCCAGCAGACCCTGAAATATGAAAATAAATGACATATGCTCTCCCCAGATTGTTTTCTCTTGTGTTCCCCTGTGTTTTCTCTTGCCTTGTGTCACCACAACCAAGTGGTAAGTCATTAGTGAAGGATCATTGCAGGATGGCCACTGTGCATGAGTCAATGTTTCAATCTGTTGGCTCCTCCTCAAATATCTTCTAGAAATACACAGTAAATATTTTGTAAAAGTTGACAATGAATGCCTTACTAAAAGAACACCCTATTCTTTGTGCTCTGCACTTGCTACTAGTGGTGGAGCAAAATAAGAGGTGGAGCAAAAGAGAAATTAAAAGAAAATAAAAGAGGATTAGAAAGTGTTGGCATATTTTTACAGTGTTGTCCTTGAAATTTGTTCAATGTATTAGAATAATAATATCAGAATAAGCTTCTAATCTATCACAGTCTCAGACTTCTGGGAAGTGGTGATTGAATTAGCAATTAAATGTTAACTGGAGAGCTGGAGCATGTCAGCATCACAAGTTAGGGCAATGCTGTCTACCCCAATAAAGTAGAGTGAGAGTTTAACCAATGCCACAGAGCATGACTATAGCTCTCTGAAACACTTCAGTTTGATGTTCATTTTCTTTCAGTAAGATTAAGCCTGGCAATACTTAATAATTATTTCATTCATTGGCAGAAAATGAGCAATGGAGTCTACAAAGACAAGGTTGGTGGGGGAGTAACGCTGAACCCTCCCACGTTATAGATGACAAGTATCACTACATTTGCCCAGCATTGGCTAGGAGAAGGTTTGTGTTTTGAGCAGCTGGTTCTCTCTGCACATCCCCTATGGCCTCCATTACGAGGACAGTTAAGGCAAAGCATGAAGATGCCTGAAACTAGTTTGCAGTTGCAGGACCCAACAGCAAAGGAATTGAGCTGATTTTGTGCTTGCCAATGATGAAGGGAAGGAGGAAGAAGAGATCTAAACTGAACCAATAGAAGAAAAAAACACCCTCACCTTTCAACCATGAAATGCCTTTCCAGTGAATGGTCTGGTTTTTGCCTGCTTTAAACAGTCTTTTATAAAATGACCCGGATGAGGTAAACATCAGCCTTGAGCTGATGCTCAGCACTTCTCAAGTAGAATCAAGTTGCTGAGTGAAGAAGGAAGGATTTTGCTAAATTTCTGAAATCCCACTGCAGTTTTTTTGCTAGTTAAGAATTAAGGAAACTACAGACTTCTTAAGAAATACAGAAAAATCAGTCAAGTCTTGGTGTGTAAGCTGATGACATCTAGAACAACGGTATTCAGGAAGAACTCCAGTAAGGTCGTTGGCTCTCTTTCTGACTCAAAGGCCAGGAATAGTATATCCTTCAATATGGAGAAATGCTAAAGGCACTAATGTAAGAGGCACAAAGATTTCACTGCTACCTTGAAAAAAAATCACTTACTTGAGTGAGCAGCTAAGATCATTGGACATGGCTTGCCTTTTTTTGTGCTTTATGGAAATAGAGAAAGAGCAGCCAATGGGAAAAGTACGGTGAATTATGGACAGCCTCTGCAAGTTGCAGTGAATGTTTGGTTGGCAGCTTAGTAGGTAATACCAACTGTCCAGATTGTGAGGCTGATGAAATATGTCTTAAAACATTTACAATCTTCCTTCCCACAGAATAACCAGTATGGCAACTATGATTTTCCAGAGCTGTTTTGCACTTGTTCACTTCAAGCATGGGCAAGCCACTCATCTTTCTAGATGTATGGTGAAATTTGGTGTAAAAAGGAGGTAAGCATGCTTCCCTAGGTCACAAAAAGATTGGGGAAGGTGAGTTGTAATAAATTCATGAAGCAATATGAGGTTTTAGGTTCATAGACAGATTAGAGATGTAAAAGTGTTGGAGATAGTTATCTGAGTTATTTGGCAGGATGCTTCCAGTTCCTGAAATATCATTTCTTATCAGCTAAAGGCTCATATGTCACTGCTGTTCCAGCTGATGAATACGTAAACCACCAGGTGGATGATTTGGAATTAGCTGTCGGTAGATGGTGTGAAAAACAGAATGAGAGGAGTGGGACAGCAATAAAAACAATCTCTTCCTCCTGTTTTTGTTTCACATTACTTGTCACTGTTTCTATGAAGACAGTTATAGATTTTTGGATTCTTCCTGCTGTAATTGTAATCATTTTTATTGACCCAACATATAAGTGAGAGATGATGAGGGAGGAAATAAAAATCTGAAAGAGAAAAAAAAGGTTAACAAAATGCCTAAGGAGACTTAATCTAAAAAAAAAATAAAAATAAAATAAAAGATTTAATCTAAGAAAGTTGCACTAAAATTGTGTAGAGTATTTCAGTTCCACAGTACTGCTAGACATGGAGATAGCATAAACTGGCTGCAAGTTGTTATATACTTATTCATAGTAGAATGTCTGTAAAAGAAGGATGCATGTTAGACATCAACGCCAGAAGAATTAAGAAGACTGAATTAAGCTTAAAACTAATTTTTTACATTCTTAATTGCCTTGAAAATGCTGCTTTTAATGCAGGAAAACACTGTCAATCAACTTTTAAGTGAAGGGAGAGACATAAGAGGTTTGATTTTATGTCTAGTCATCTTGGAAAAGTTGGTTGTCTCACAGCAAAAAAAAAAAAAAAAAAAGCTAAAAAACCTCACAATCTTTCTGTAACTTCAGAATGGAAAGAATGCAATGTGAAGTTCCTTGATTTTGTGGTTTTACATACTTATCCAAATACAAATGAGTTGATTTTATTTTATTTTATTTTATTTTATTTTATTTTATTTTATTTTATTTTATTTTATTTTATTTTATTTTATTTTATTTTATTTTATTCTTCCCTTCCCTTCCCTGCCTTGGAAAAGTATAAAATATAACAAAAAGAAGTAGGTGAATAATTGCAAGTCATGAGTATGAAATCATCTGATTCAAAAACATTCTAGAAGGCTGAAAGGTGCTTCTTATATTTCTCGTGCACAGTAGTGTTAATCCTTTTCAATTTACAAAGGAAGTAAAAGAATATCTGGAGGTTAATAAGGATATTCCTTGCTACTACAGAAGGGTCTGGCAAACAGATATATGTGGACGATGTTATCTAGGTGTCTAGAATAACTACATTTTGAATGATGCAGAACCTAGAAAACTTATCTTCCCTGACCTCTATAGTTTCACAATTGCTGCCAAAGCATAGAGCAGTGAAGCAGAGAGAGCAAACCAAGCAACTAGGAGTAAGCGGACAAATGTATTCTGGAACATTTCAGCTTACAGCTACTTGCCTTACTTGCCTTTTGTCTTTTTTTTTTTTTTTTTTTTTGTGTGTGTGTGTGTACTTAAATCCAGAGTAAAATATATTACAAAGTAGAATACGCCCTTTGTTGTCAGTATAACAGAGGAAACCAGTACTGTCTGCAGATTCTTTCTTGGTTAGGAGCATGGAAAAGAGTGGAATTATATGCTTTCAAGTTTTGCTTATGAAAGTAGTCAGAAAGAAGAGGCAATATAAATGGACTTAACCTTAGTCTTTCAAGTAAGGAACTGACAAGACTGTGTGCTTTTAGCTGTAGTGGACAGGCATGAGCAGAAGTGCATAAATACACACATATCATCAAAAATGGGAACATTTTACTTCCATACTTACTCCTGGGACATTCACTGATATGGAATTGCTAAACAAACTTGACTCATTCAGGATTTAGAACCATAGAATCATTAGGATTGGAAAAGACCTCCAAGATAATCTGGTCCAACCACCAATATCACCCACAAAACCATGTTCCTAAGCACCATGTCCAACCTTTCCTTAAACATCCCCAGGGATGGTGACTCCACCACTTCCCTGGACAACCCATTCCAATGACTGACTGCTCTTTCTGAGAGGAAATTTAATGGTGGAAGCTACCTCATTGTGTTTCATCTGTCTAAATACTCCCACCTAAATCAACTGGTTGTGCAGAGGGTTTGCAGGATCAGGTCCTCAAAAGATAATTGTTTCCAATCTCGTATTTCGGCTTGATGTATTACTGGTATTCTTATAAAATATGGCTGAATGTGGCTGTTAGGATAGATTAAAATGTAATTCCAGACCAGGATATTAAACTTCAATTCAACCTCCTTCTTCCATTACTGAAAATACAAGTTTCATTCTTAAATAAAGCCACATTTCCAATGCAGGACACAAAGGTTTACATAGTAGTAAGTTTACAGAGTAATTTGTGACTGAAAGTTAGCAAAAGCTTCAACAAGTATTTTGAAATCAGAAGGTCATTATTGTTTTACAAGACATCAAAATGGGAAGATTTTTTTTCAAAATAAGGTTTTGATACTGCCCACAAATATTTCTTCTCTGTGTTTGTAATTTGAGTTTCATTAGTTCTTGGAGAAGTGGTTTCCCTCTCTCCCTAAACTCAGTTTTCATCGCTGATATTTTAGACAAGTAAAAAAACAGAAGATAAACTAGATTTATCTTTCATATTAGTAATTTTTCTTAATTAAAATTTACTGGAAGCACAGGGAAACAGCAATGACAGACAGTGATGTTTCAAAGAACATGACAGCATTTCTCTTCTAATTATCATTGCAATAGCTTTTTCGTGTTTGCAGAATTTTCCTTCTGAGAAGAAAAGGAACTGCTGGAACTGCTCTTAAATCACATCTACAATTAAAAAAAGAAAAAAAAATTCCAAATACTGTATGGAAGAAACACACTTTTTTTTTTTTTTTTTTTTTTTTTTGAGGTGAATCTGTCTAATCGTTTGTAACAGTTCTTTTGTAACAGTTTTGTTATCCAAAGGGTAGTGAAAAGCCATCGCTATCTAGTCTTGAATTTGTTTAATTCCTTAATAACAATTGAGACAGTCTGTAAAAAAAGTAATCTAGTTTAACACTGTAAAACTAATTGTTGAAAAAAACGGTCCTTTTAAGAATACAATGGTCAAAAGTTTGAAAAGTACAAAATACCCCTCTGTACTAAAATGTAGTTGGTAGTTTAGGAAAGATCAAGACAACCTTCTCTACATGTGCCAGCTATTCCATGTTTGATCCAGGGGTGACAGTCCCATAAAAGTATTCAGTCTTCAGGTCAGATCCAAGGAATATATGACATAAATAAGGACTGCAAAATTTAACTTTATGGAAGAAATTAAAATGGCCTTTGGCATTCATTTTTTTTTTTTTTTTAAATTTTTTTAATTTTATTTTATAAAATAACTTTGGAAGAGAAAAGATAGGAATGCATGAGAGCACTTTTTAGTAAATTGCAATCTGAAGAAAGTCACATATTCCTAGTGCTATTATTATATAGTGATTTTTACTCATGGCCTATAAACTGTAATCTGCTACAATGACACAAACAAGCAGGAATCTTGTCCTGCTTCGAGTACTTTAGAAATCAATGACCATCCTGTGTTTAACCAGTCATAAAAAAAGACAGTTAAAAGCTTGAAAAACAGTAGAAGTTATGCCTTAAGTTGTCTCAGAGATAGTCAAGTTTTATTTATATCAAAATATTAGCGTTCTTAGAACTCTGCCTTTTCATCTCAAATTAAAACCAATACATTTGGTAAGTGGCTAATTCCACAAATCCCAGACCTTTGCAGTGAGTAGCCTACCTGTTTTAATCTCACCAAAGACATTTATTACTGTCTTTTGGTGGTTTCTCTATATCAAGGAGATCATCAGGAAAATATTTCCTAGAACCTACGGGAAATAGCTCAAGCAAGTTTAAATATAAATGGGTGGTTTCACTGGCTTTAGCTTGTTTGCTAGTGCCAGTATATGTTTCTCTGAGCCTCAGGGATATGGCAACATTTTGAAGAAAGTATGGGAATGAAGAACAAAAATGACATACTTAACCCTTGCCTGAATTGTGTATAGCTTCTATGCCAAGGGAGAATAGTAAGAATTCTAATATACAATAATTATTCATAAACATTGCTTACACTACAAATTCAGCTGAATTTTGTAAGAATCTTTCCCTTAAAATGAATAGCAGTAAGGAGAGAATTCTTCCACATTTTTCTTTCTCAGGAAATTACATATTAAAATTCTTCATCAGGCTCTGTGATGGTGAAGGTTAATGTGGCCTCTATAATTTGAGATGAATCTCACCATGTCCTTCACTTTTTCTGCACCTCCACAGTGTGAAAACACGACAGTCTTCACCACTACAGGCAACATTTAAAGATAGAGGTATCCAACCCAGTAGACCAGGTTAAACAGCAGGAAGGACGTAGGAAAAAAGACCCTAGAGTAAGAATCAAGTTCTAAGATGTCTATGTGAATCCGTCCTCTCCTCCATGAGCCTGATTTACATTCTTCATAACAACAGAAAAAGCTCTGGCAGTCTTTCCCATCCAGACATTCATAGACGCACGCCTCTTCAAATTCTTGCCAGTACATGGCATTGTTCAATGTGATGACTGTAGTTGGTGGTCTCATATCAAGTACAGAATAATTCTGAGGAGAGAAAAAGAAATCAACAGTTTGATAAACTTTTATGGATGATGCACAATTGATAATCATGGGAAAAAACACAGGAGACATGAAAGATGATAGGAGTAAGATGTCAATACCACAGGAATTCTAGATTTAGGGAACAACTTTCTTTCCCTCAAAGGATGCCTTTTCAGAAGAATTTCCATATAGATGTTGTGGAGTGGCAACTTAAATAAGCTGCATTCTCTTAACCTTACCATGATTTGTAAAAACAGATATGGTTAGCAACAGATAACTATGATTTCAGCACAGGATTTTAAATGCCACTCCTAGGCATGTGCCCTTAGTGGTTTTTGCACTAATCATGCTCAGAAGCAGGACACTTGGATATCATGCCTCAGAGTTTGACTCGCACTTACAGATCTCTCCTTCTTCAATGAAATCCCTATTTACATTTTGTCACCTTTCCTGTCACATCATTTCCTGTTCATGAAAGGTACTTTCTTATGATAATATCTCTCATCAAGCCAGTCACCTGACCCTCACAAAGGTCACCTCCTCTGCTGTCATCACCAGGAAAGCTAGGAAAGCTCCTATCTGCTTTGCTGCCTGTCTGCACCATCCTGACAAAGTAGACCTCAGCGCTGTCATCGTGGTTTTCTCCAAGTGTTTTCTCAGGGGTCCCTCCCCTTCCCATTGTACTAAGCATTGCCATTGCCTGGAGGAGCATGTACTAACAAGCTACACATGCTCCTGCATCATGCCTCCTTACACTCTAGAGGGAGCTGTCTAGGAAAGTCCAGGCCCCTTCTATGCTTGCTATACAGAATATACCTTCTGTTGAAGGTGTGGAGACATACATGAAAACTTTCACCCTGCATGTGAAACAGGTCACAGTTAAGGTGCCTCTTAGGATATTTTCCTTCTTCTGTTTGATTTTGCATGCCACAGTATTACCCATCTCATTACATATGAGCTAAGAATTTGATGTGGGAGCTCTCCTGCTCAGATGTCGGTGTCTGTGATGTAGGTAACTACTTCTGAACATGGTCCCTAAGCTATCCAGCCATTTACTTCTTGGGCACAATTCATCTCAGTGTAAGTAAATAACTAAAATCTTCCAGGTACATTGTGAAATGAACAGCAAACAGATTCCAATTTAGAAGCAGATTATTGTGAATCCATTTATTGTGAATGACTATCTCTGAGATTAGATAACACAAATTACACTGTCCTGGTCTTCTCTTTCATTTTTAAAGTTTCAGGTGGCTGATGTCAGAGTTTTACAATGGGCTGCCACATGGAAAAGGTCTCAGGTTATTGTACATTCCTGTAGCACTTTGGACAGAAAAATGGCTATCATTAAAGTATACATGGAATTGTGCTGTACTACTATATCATATATTGTCCATTTCCTGTATGCTTTTTGAAAATTTCCTACTCATGGACTAACTTTTTTTATATACCTGGCTACAATTTTTGTTTTAAAAAGTATAAAGGCAAATTTAGATCCCCCATATGATTTTGGAAAATGAAGAGAAAGAAATACCCTGGTTTTGCAAAGAAAACATTCTCATCTATCGATATATATATTTTTAATTTGTTATTGTTTTGTTCTACCAAGTTTCTACTCATGGCATAAGATAAATATACCGATAAAACAATTAGGTTAATCTGGATGCTTTAATTTCTGTCAGTTAAGAAGGGTCTAGAGCTGACTAGATACCAAGTGAAGGTGAATGGTATCTGCTTGGTCACAGAATCACAGAACCACAGAATGGCTGAGTTGGTAAGGCACTACTGGAGGCCATCTGGTCCAACCCCCCTACTCAAGCAGGGCCACCCAGAGGCCTTGCCCAGGACCATCTCCAGGAGGCTTTTTAAAATCTCCAAGAAGGAGACCCCACAACATCTTTGGGCAGCCTATGCCAGCACTGTCACCTGCAGGAAGTACAGAAGTGCTTTCTGATGTTCAGAGGGAACCTCCAGTGTTCCATTTTGTGCCGATTGTCTCTGGTCCTGTCACTGGGCACCACAGGAAAGAGCCTGGCACCATTCTCTTTGCATGTTTCCTATAAATATTTATAGACACTGGTGAGATCCCCCTGAGCCTTCTCTTCTCCAGCCTGAACAGGCCTAGATCTTAGCCTTTCCTCACAAGTGGGCTGCTCCAGTATCTTTTCATTTTCACTGGAATCTCTCCAGTTCATGTCTCTCTTATACTGGGGAGCCCAGAACTGGACACAGTGCTCCTGGTATGGCCCCACCATTGCTGAGTAGAGGGGAAAGATTACCTCCTTCAACCCATTGGCAGTGCTTTGCCTAATGCAGTCCAGGATACTGTTAGCCTTCTGTGAGGCAAACATTTGATACTATTTTCCACAGCATTCTGCTAGTGAAACTGGCTGTTCCTTGCTGGGATGGAAGTAATTTTCACCGGGTAGAATACTGGATGGATTGCCAGGCCCAAAGGGTCATTGTGAATGGAGTTAAATCTGGTTGTCAGCCAGTCACAAGTGGTATTCCCAAGGGCTCAGTATTGGTGTGAGCTATGTTTAATATTTTTATCAATAATATTGATAAGGAGATTGAGTGCACCCTTAGGAATTTCACAGATGACACCAAACTGGGCAGGAACGTTGATCTGCTCGTGGGTAGGAAGGCTCTGCAGAGGGATCTGGATAGTCTGGATTGATGGGCTGTGTCCATTGTGTCCAGTCATTTAACAAGGCTAAATGCTGGGTATTGTGCTGGGTCACAACAGCCCCATGCAGTGATACAGGCTTGGGGAAGAATGGCTTGAAAGTTGCCTGGCAGAAAAAGACCTGCGGGTGTTGGTCAACAGCCAGATGAACATCAGCAAGCAGTGGGCCCAGGTGGCCAAGAAGGCCAATGGCTTCCTGGCCTGAATCAGAAATAGCATGGCCAGCAAGACAAGGGAAGTCCAGAGTACTGCATTCAGCTCTGGGCCCCTGAGCACCAGAGGGACACAGACTGAGGGTGTTGACATTGTTCAGCCTGGAGAAGAGCAGGCTCCAGGGAGGCCTTATAGCAGCCTTCCAGGACCTAAAGAGGGCCTACAGGAAAACTGGGGAGGGACTTTTTGTCAGGGAGTGGAGTGACAGGACAAGGGGTAATGGCTTTAAACTAACAGGGAGTAGATTTAGATTAGATATTAGGAAGAAAATCTTTACTCAGAGGACAGTGAGGCACTGGTACAGGCTGCCCAGAGAAGCTGTGGATGCCCCATCCCTGGAGGTGTTCAAGGCCAGGCTAGATGGGGCTTTGGGCAAACTGGTCTGGTGCAAGGTGTCCCTGCCCATGGCAGGGGGTTGGAACTGGATGATCTTTAAGGTCCCTTCCAACCCAAACCATTCTATGATTCTAAGTGATTGTCCCTCTGTACTTAGCACTAGTGAGACTACACCTTGAGTACTATGTTCAGTTTTGAGCCCCTCACTACCAGAAAGATAGTGAGCTGCTACAACGCATTCAGAGAAGAGCAATGAAGCTGGTGAAGGGACTAGAAAATAAAACATATGAGGAGCAGCTGAGGAAACTGGGCTTGTTTAGTCTGGAAGAGGCTGAGGGGAGACCTGATCACTGTCTAACAACTACCTGAAAGGACATTGTAGTTAAGAGTGTGTTGGTCTCTTTTCTCAGGTGACAAGTGATAGGACATGAGGAAACAGTCTTAAGTTGCACCAGGGGAGGTTTAGATTTCATATCAGGAAGAACTTATTCACAGAAGAGTGATTGAGTATTGGAATGGGCTGCCCAGGTGTCATGGATAGGCTGGGATAGAGTTAATTTTCTTCATAGGTGCTCTCACAATGTTGTGTTTTGGATTTTTGATGAAAATAGTGGTGATAACACACCAATGTTTTCAGTTGTTGCAGAGCAGTGCTTACACAGAGCCAAGGAGTTTTCAGCTTCTCATCCAACCCCTGCCAGCGTGGAGGATGGGAGTACACCAGGAAAGGTGACCCAGGCTGACCAAAGGGATATTCCATCCCATATGACATCATGCTAAGCAATACAAGCTGGGGTAAAGAAGTATTGGTATATGTGTGTGTGTGTGTGACATTTGGAGTGATGGCATTTGTCTTCCTAAAAAACATTACATATGATGAGCCCTGCTTTCCTGGAAGTGGCTGAACACTTGCCTGCTGATGGGAAGCAGCAAGTGAATTCAATGTGCTTTATTGACTTAACATTTCAGAAAATTATTTCCAGAGAATGACAGCAGTAGGAAGTATATAAATGCAATGTCTCCTGTAAGCCATTCATTATCAATAAGCAGACTTTCAATGCTATATGAGCTCTTTATAGAGTAAAATAAATACTTCAGAAAACTTTTTTTTTTTTTTTTTTTTTTAAGAGCATTTTTTTAACAATATTTATAGAAGGTGAGCTAGTAACATGGAGCTAGCAGTTGTAAATCATAAAGTTCAGATTATACAAATCAAGAAGTGTGAATAGAATGGTTTGGTTCTGTTGTTGTACTTATTTGTATCTGATTACTGAAAAACAGATCATCCAAGCAGCTGATTAATTGGCCCTCTGCCTACTTTGTGTATATTGTAGTATGTATCATGGTTACAGATTTCATACAAAATAGAGACACAATTTTTTGCTCAGTTTAAATTTTATTACAGTGGTACTTAAAGAAATAGTTACCTGGAAGTTTGAGGAATAGAATTAATTCTATTTGTAGATACAGTACTAACGCAACTCTGTGCTAAACTTTTGTTCCTAAAAAAATTCAACTGAAAATTTGCTAAAGACTTTACAGATACACATAAATGAATTATTTTCTATGAAATTCAGTTAAATCTCCATGTACATTTATGGTAGGTCTTGTGCTTATTACTTTTTACTAGAATGTAATGAGAAACTGTAGTATTACATAAAGCAGACACATGACATTCCTAGGTAGAAATAGCACATAATGTTTACACTTCTCTTCTCCCTCCCAAATCATTTGATAAATCCTGATAGAAAGAGGCAGTTATGTTCCTCTGCCAAAGCCAAAAACAAAGTGACCTTTTATCAAAAAAGCAAAACAATATTTATAGTGAAGTCAAGGTAAAGCATAACATAGCAATACAGCTTTATCAGAAATTATTGCATATAAAAGTCAACCATACATTCCAGCCTCCATTGCTATCAGAGAATAAAATAGTATACTTACCATCACATGACCAAAACTGACATCAGGTAGCTTAAATAAAGATAACAAAAGAAATATTCAGAAGAAAACATAATTATTGCTTCATATTCGTCCAATGTTCAATAATGTTTCTTAAAATAAACCCTAAAATGCATTTCTCCATAGAACTATTCATACTGAATATTCAGTATACTTAGCATAATATTCTGCACAATTTATAGCTGCATGAAACCTCAGCAGAATGTGCACCTAGTTTCCATCCACTTTGTCTTTATTCAACATTTTTTTTTTTTAATTTAGCAAACGATAGCTAAGTAAGGATTTCTTCTTGTGTTAACCTAAATATCATCAATGTTGCATGTTTTCCCTCAGCTTCTTTCACATGTCTGGAAATATATCCAACTCACAGATACTAATGGCTTTTTCATTCAGTCTCCCTATAGGATGGCAATTTTAGTTTGATCATTAGCAAGTTCATTTTGATTGTCTCATAAATTTCTTTTGGTAACACTCTTCTTTTGCCTTTCTTGTGCAATGCATTTTTACAAGAAGCTATTAGAGGTTTAATGGAGTTTTCATTGACTAAGTTTATGGGTTTCTAGGCTTTCTCTAATTCCATATGCATTCTGTCTTTTCCTGCATTAGTTCTTCATTCAATCACTTTCTGTAGCACTTCATTCAATCCATTTCTGTCTCATGATCTATGATGCCTTCTCTCTTTCCAATTTCCTCCTTCACATTTTTTCCTGTTATGGTTCCTATTCCTGTTTTCCTGATTGTTTCCTCCATTGCACAAAATGGCATCCAATTTCTCCAACTACCGATCTCAAACACAGATTTTCCAGTGATGTTGAGTGGACAACCTGCTTCCCCTTCCTGGCATTTAAACTGAGTTTTTTTTTTCTTCATTATACTGCCTCTTGCCATTCTCTTAGTCAATTATGATGGACACCAGAAAATTCTTCCTACATGGCTGTTTTAATTCTACATAAAGAACTTGTGTGTTCATTACTCCTGGGTGAGTCTTTTTGTCCAAAAATGCAACCACATATAATACCTTTGTAAGTGATCTCATCTGTTTTTGTATGTGGAAACATTTGTGCATAGGGTTAAAAACAAATACTGGTTCCCACCCCCCTCCCCCCCTAAACAAAACAAAACAAAACAAAAACAAAACAAAAAAAAAAAAAAAAAAAAAAAAAACAAGGAAAACAAAAAAAAAATGAAATCTCGTTTGTAAAGTTCACAAATATTTCCAGACCTGTTAAGCCACAAGATAACATATGAATTTGAATATACATCGATGTACCTATAATTGTATAAAAAGCTATGAACTCTCTTCCAGTGGAGTCCTTTTTGACTAACAGCACAATAATGGGAGGGAAAAAAAAAATACATGGGCATGGCTTCTGCTTCATGGTCAGCAGAATGCATCTGTTAGGAAACTTTCTGAGCAGTTAGGAAAGTTTCTGAGCAAACTTTCTCCATAGGCTTTCAGTGCAGATCATACCATGAACTGGGAAAAGCTAGGACGAGTGGAGTGTCATGAGTGACAGGATGTCACTGAATGATTCTCTGCTCTCAGGGCCAGATACAGTCTCAAAAACAAATTAAAGCACTCCCATCTTACCGACTTTTTCTTCTTAGTACAGTTTGGTTTCCTGCAGCTGGAGTAGTAGTTGAGGGTTGCATACTCCATCAGAGCAGCGAAGACAAATAGAAAGCATACAGTCACAAACAAATCCATAGCGGTGACATAGGAGACACGGGGTAATGACTTCCTTGCAATGGTACTCAAAGTTGTCATGGTCAATACTGTGGTAATTCCTGCAGAGGAAATCTGATTTTAATTGTATGCAACATCCTTTCTGCAGCCACAGAATAACCTTTGGAAACCAACACATAAAACAGAGTGCCAAAGTCTACCCAATTAATTAAAGGAAATTCATTAATTTCATCTGGTAGTATAAAAGCAATGAAAAAAAAATAACATCAGTAGAACCACTGGTACTTTGTAAACAAATATTTCCTCAGCTGTTTACATTTGTCTTTGCAAAACTGAGGTTCCCATGCCTCTCAGTGTGGTTTTCCTCATCTCTTCTTTTTCTGGTCCCAGTTAGGTTGGAGTTGGGGGTTCAGGAGGAGAAAATGAAATTTTTGAAGAAAAGTGTAAAGCTTAAAAGATATCGAACCCAGAACAATTAAAGAAGCAAAGAAAGAAGCAACAACAACAACAAAAGTAGAACAACAACAAAGAAGGAAACATGGAGTTCATCACAGCAATACTGCTGTAATGAAGAATCTTGTACTAAGCGGGAAGGGAAGGGAAGGGAAGGGAAGGGAAGGGAAGGGAAGGGAAGGGAAGGGAAGGGAAGGGAAGGGAAGGGAAGGGAAGGGAAGGGAAGGGAAGGGAAGGGAAGGGAAGGGAAGGGAAGGGAAGGGAAGGGAAGGGAAAAAACTTGCTGCAAATCTCTGACTATGAAAAATATATTTTTTACAGTGCTGCTTTCTTGGGATTGCTCCATTGCTGTTTTCCTTCTGACTCAGGGAAAACAGACAAAATTCAGATGTAACCTTAATAGAAATAGCCTTTTCAATTTGTACAAAGCATCACATCTTAGATTGATTTAGTAATAATGAATAAAATCAGGATTACTTAAAGTGAAATATCCTGAAACAATAAAACCAGTATTAGAATGAAGCCTATGGGGTGTCAGTTGTTTGGCTGCTGGGGTAATTCATATCATTTGTGTTCATTTCTCAGCAATAGAAGTCTTTTCATTCCTGCTTTGGACTGATGCTTTTAATCATCTGTTATGTACTGCAAGCCTTCTGATAGAAAAAAAAAATAAAACTCCTCAATGATTTGGAAAGAAAAATAAAGCTCTCACTCAAATAAGTCTCAAGAGAGAGCCTGCTCTAAAAACAACATAACTGTAAGGTAATCTTGCTTTTTATAGTTAAAGTGGTATTTTGCAATGGTACAGTGTTTGAAATGGCAGGGAATAACTGAAATTATGCCTTATAGTAAAATTATTTCCCACAAATGGCACTCTGGAGAGAAAGAAGTCCTATGGATTACTTTTGACTACTTTCTCTTCACAAAAGAATGCCCACCTTTGATTTGTAGCATTTGATAGAAACTACAGTAATTCACAAGAATAACCCTCCCCATTCAAATCATCAGAAAGTTCCTGGAAGAGCCAGAATAGTTCCTGAGCCTAGACCTTCTCTTACAACAAATAGCAAATAGAAATGGGAAAAAAATGTTGCTGAAAAAATCACCACCCAATAACTAAGATCAAAACAATACTGGTAGGAAGTGGGAAACTCCCTTATTCAGTGCATGTAACCTCAATATTTGGCTGTCTTGCACCAGAATCCAGAGCATCCACTGTACTACATGCAAACTTTAAGCTAGCCAGTTCATCTGTCAATACAAATGTAACAGCACAAATAGTACAAAAGAGTTGCCCCAGTATTACAGATTTTTTTTTTCAACTTTCTCTGAGGTTTTGTGGCTTTCGCTAAATTACTACTACTACTTTAGTCTACATATGAACTGCAATTACATTTCTGAACTTCAGCATAGACATGTTTTTAGAATTTGTAAATATATTTTGTATCTAAAAGATATTAGGAAAATATATGTTTCCTCTCAGCTATGCCACTTCCCAATATATGTGGCTGCCGTGATCCAGCTACAAGTCTCCAGGTCTCCATACCCCTCAAATACAGCTCTGGAGCTAACTGATGCTTCTAAAAGCTCCAGAGACAACCTCCATAGGTAACCATTCACCACAGTAGTCAACTGCACAGACGTCCAGCTGCAAAAGATGTTGGCTCACTAGCCTTGATTTGGCCCATACTAACTATAAGTTAATTTGACTTTTTGTATGACCATACCACAGGCCTTGGTGTTAGTGGCCACAGGCCACTAACCTCAGAAGCACTGCATACGGCTATGACAAACTCTACAATATGAAATAAAGTTCTTTAATACTTTCTAAACCCCATTTAGATTTCTAACATAAATCTGTCTTTTATAGAGCAGCATTTACATGCACCAGCACTCAAGTATTTTATTGCCTTCAAAAAAATTCTCAAAATCTATAGTCTTTGTCTTCCAACACAACAAATATTGTCCTTTTTACCTGGACTCAAGGGCAAGTTTTCAGTTCCCTTTCATCCAATGATATTATCTCAGATTACTTTAGGACACTTTTTTATTAAAAGGAAAAAAAAAAAAAAAAGGAAAAAAAAAAAAGGAAAAATGCTTGAAATGCTTGGAAGGGCCATTTGCAAAAGCCTATTTTTTTTTTCACATGGAATGCAGTTATTAACAATGTACTACTTTTCCTCTATTTTTAGTGAAATTGGAGTGTAACTATGTATAATTTATGATGAACTATTTTGTAGGTATCTGTAATGACAACCAGCTGCCACACTGCATATGGACTGAAAGGTGGAGAAGTGAAAGAAAAATTGCCATTGGCCTTTGTACTTAAGTACAAAAGTCCTCAACTCAGACTATGAGTTGAGCTTTCTTAAGCCTAAATGTGATATCCTGACAGAATTATGCCCGAGACTGACAACCTTAAAGCTTTAGTTGAGAACTAAGAAAAACCAACCCAGCAAATTGTGTTGTCTATACATCACTGCTACAGGTCTTGGAGTTTTGAGTGGCTACAGACCAATTTTAACCGATTGAAGCACAATAATTCCACTAAATTTAAAGATTCAACAATGATATAAGATTTCTCTCTTTCTCTCTCTCTCGCTTTTTTTTTTTTTTTTTTTTTTTTTCCTTTTGAAACTGATACTATCCATCACTTTGACAACAAATCACATTTTGCTATCAGAATACAAAACCTCAGGGAAAGGAAAGCTTAATATTATCACACGCAGTCACAGTTTCTGGATTATGTGCCACATTTCAAATTATGGCAAGGACATGAGGCAAGTGCTAAGCACATAGATGGAAACATCTAAAGGTTAAAGAAACAGATCTCTACTTCTATTATTTTTTATAAAATATTTTTACAGTATATGAAATCCAACATAAAATAATCATTCTTCATTTAAACTGAGGATTGGACTTGGATTCCAACTCAGATCATAAGCAAATAAAGAGTTTTTGAAATAATTAAATTCTCTCTATCAATTTTATCAAATTTTATCAAATCTGACACATTGACACAAGTTTTGAAATATTAAACTGAGTCTTATGGGGACACATACAGAGAGCAAGGAGAATGAGGTGCACAAGATAATACAGTCTTGTATTCCTATTTATAAGTCAGAATATACAGATATGCACATACGCAACATCTATCATTTCCAAACAGAATATCTAGATACCTTACCCTTATCTCATTTTATCTATCCTACTGAGAAAAATTGGTTTGTTGACTGGTTTCAAATACAATAAATCTTGGCAGATGAAACTGTTAGGTCTCTCACTTTGGGGATAGAAGGGCTGTAAAGTGAGCTTTGTGTCTGTTATTGAAATTTGCAGTCCTGTGAAACTGTCTTTGTCAACAGAAATCTATATTTAAGCCATAGACAGATTTGAAGTGACCTGGCTTCAAAATTTTCAGGTAGACACGTGTGAGTGGCAGCACGTTTGCAAATACCATTTGTGGCATTTATATTCTCTGGGCAAATTCCATACCAAAGATACTATTTAATAAATCAAAAGGTATTGTCTGGTAGATCAATGATGTAGGGATACATAAAGCATGAGAACACTTTAACCTTTAGATCATTGGTCTAAACAGTTATTTAAGATTATTACTGGCTGAAAGCTGCTTACTGTACAGCAGTTGGCCAAGTGAGGTAGCAAGACTATCAGTGTTAGAAACTCTTTGGTTAGGGAGGCTCAAATTTTCTTATTTTCTTGTGGGAAAATGTATACTGCCTTACTTGTTTGAATGAGCTTAAGATGGAATGGTAAGGAGAGCAATGTTCATTTTTTATCAAACATCATCTGTATCTTCCTTTATATCAACACATTGCTGGTCTTGATACCCACTGCATTTTTTTTTAACCTACAGTTTGAAGTTGCTGCGTAGCAACTGCCCAGTCATATTATATATTATACCCATCTGTATCTTCCTTTATATCAACACATTGCTGGTCTTGATACCCACTGCATTTTTTTTTAACCTACAGTTTGAAGTTGCTGCGTAGCAACTGCCCAGTCATATTATATATTATACCCATTTTATAAAAGCAGGGGAAAAGCTCAGAAAAAATCTTCAGTTTAACCTAATTCCCTTCATCCTTGTGAAAAGCAACCTCTTATTTTCCAAATCATAACTTTTCTTCAGACACTTGCTGTCTGCTCTTGACTGTGAACATTGGGAGAAGATCATTTTGATTACTAGAGATGGGCAGAAACAGCAGAGAGACATTTTTTTTTTTTCTTCTCTTTGAATGGAGAGGAATATAAGCAAGGATCACAAAACACAGTTCTCATCCAACACTCAAATTCTATTTCCATTTTCCCACTGACTCTTCAGGTGGCCTGGAATGAGTCACGTTGTCACTCTGGGCCTCAGCCCCTCAAAGAGCATGTTAAAAAGAGGTTATGATGCCAAGTCTTAAAGTGCACTTTGCTGCCTCTGGACAGTGCTGCTGAAAGGATTATTATGGTCCCATTTTTCCCCTCAGTCAAATACCCCTGATTGCATTTAGTTTTTCCAGTACAGAAATAGCTTATTACTTAAAGTTATTCAGAAAGGGGTAAAACCTGTCCTTCATGTAACCCTGAGTAGTTGCCAATAGCTTAGGAAATTACTCATTAATTTCAGAGAGTGAAATGTTTCCCTGATGCTAGTCCTTCACATTAATGCAGTTATACTTGGGGCATTTTTGGTGCACTGAGTCTACAATTCATTTCAACTAATTAGCGGGACAATTTCAGTGGTTTGCCTTTGGCTGTATTACTCACAGTTTTGCCATGCACCACTCTCCAAATGTGCATGTGTGTGTTGTTGCTCAGACAGATTTATAGGCTGCATTATACAAGGACACCTACAGTAAACTGGGAACATCTGCTTACTGCATCCCAAGAGTCAAGAGGCCATTTGCAATTTGGGAGCAACAGGACTCTGTGCACAGAAAGAAGTGACCCACATACATACATTTTGTAGTCATTCGACTTTATTTATTAAAAAATTTATATTTTAGCCCAGTAATTAAATTCTCTATGAGAGTTTTAGGAGTTAGTCACTGTTACCACTGAATACAGCCTTGGAACATTTCAATTCATGACCTCAATATATGAATACATTTTTTCTCTGAAGTTCCTGCTGGTTATGGGGGTGAGGCAGGGAGAATAACACTGTTGTGACCAGAGCTCTAACCTACATCTGAGTCTAATTAATTGAAAAAATTAACTGTATGGTGTAGGGAACTTCCCACAGGGACAGGATATGAACGCTTCTTCCAGAAAATTAGTAATGCAATCTGTTAGACACCTTTCTTCCCATTTTTCTTTTCTCTTAAATAAATTAAGCATTATGAACGATAACCCAAATTGATGTTGTGTGACTCTCTGCACACACATAGGGCTTTCCACTCCTAGTTAAAAAAGACAGAGCGTGGCCAATCTTTCCTTATCTCCATTGAGCCATCCAATTTAAGAAGAAAGTTCTTCAGCAGGGAAGTATGCTAAAGGCCTGTTGCTCAATTTTCTGGTCACTAGAGGCAAGTCTACTCAGCCAGCAACAGGCGAATGCACATCTGCTCCATCCTCACCTTTGGGCCATCTTCACACAGTCCAGGAAGTGGAGGGAGTCACAGAATAACTCTTAGTCTTAGGGTACATCATGTAGCCAGAGCCACAGTGTAAAGGCACTTTGGCATTCACAGAAGGGGAATGAAGACTGAACATTCCTTTCTCAGAAAATTACCTCATGAAACTGGACCCATGTGATGCCACATGGCTTTTAATGGTCAGAAGTGCTATGTTTGTTAGTTTTACAAATTTCTGGAGCAAATCCTGGAGATTATGGTTTTGTGCTGACCTCATGAAAAATGGGTTTTAGCACAGAATTATCTGTAAAATATGAACCAGTGATCTCTGTTTGCAGTTGTCTTATTATAGGTTTTCTGAGATTTTTCTTCCTATTGATTCTGCTGTACAGCTCCATGTCACTGAGCTGCTCTTGGCTTGAAAGATGCCCTTTGTCACTTGCTAAGATTTAAAGCTGAAATAGCCTCCACCTAGAAAGGTGCCTAAGGACTGATAGCAGGAATGGCTGCCATACAGCTTAATTGCTTAAATAAAGCTGAGGTTATTAAGGAATTTACACTTAGAGGATACGGTAAGGATATGGTATTTTTTCTGTCATTCAGTGGAAAGTTAAGCTATTGAAATAGAAGTTTTAGGAGGAAGAAGGTTTTTATCCTATGCCTTAGGACACCCTGAATAGGTGGCCATATGCTTTTTTCCATAAGTCAAGGACTTAGAAAGTGACTTCTGTAAGAGTTCAAGGGACATAGCAGCTAAAATCTCATTCAAAATGAATGGGCTTCAAAATCTTGTTAACACTTCCCATTTTTTTTAATTTTATTTTTTATTTTTTTCACTTCAGAGCCTTCAGAGGGTTTCTACTGGAAACTACAGTACTCTTAAAATTGGTGGCTGCTCAGATTTATTAGTGCAGGAGAGGGACAGACAGGAACAGGACAAGTCCTTTTGAAGAACTGTATATAAGCTGCACAGTTGAATAAGTTGTCTTCCTCCTGAGATCAAGTACTGTGCCTCTGCTTTGGTGTTTGGAAGGGAGCTAACAGAAATGGATTCACATGAGAAGTAACAAGCATTTCTGGTAAAGGCTTAGTTATTTGGGTGGAAAAGGATTAAAAGTACTGTTGGCCCTTGATCAGCTATTGAGGAGAGACAAAAGGTTCATACAAATGGCCTTTTCTATCCTGTGGTTAAATGAAGACCTGTGAGTACACAGCAGCCCTTGAGGACACCATGCCTGCTGCCTTCTTGTGACCTCTGAGAAGGTTCAGCTTGTTTGCAGCTTTTATTCTTCAGTAATTCCTTGCAGCAGTATCACCCTCTCAAACCTGGGGACTCAGGTTCTCTTACAAATGTTTCCTATCCATTTCTGTCCAAATATTGGGCAGGTGAGTATTTAATAGCTTGTTGGTTTGTATTTAAATGATACAGAGGGTCTAGCTGGTTGAATAGAGATGGTGAGAAACTCCAGCAGGAATAAGCAGTGAATAACTAGGAATGCTAACATTTGCTCTTAAAAACAGACATTTAAACCTTGACACAACCTCCCCTTTTTCCTAGACTTCTGAAAAATTTAGTTATTTGCAGCTCAGGAGTACAATGTTTTGTTTTGTTTTGTTTTGTTTTGTTTTCCTTCAATTCTGATTTACACCTGTATTTGGCTATTATACAGCCCTATGCCCTTGGAGCTTGCAAAACTTGCAGGTTTTCATATAGACATAAGAGTAAATGGTCAAAGTTTCTGAGTGTATCCTAAAGAACAATGCTAAAATGCACACAACAGTCCTGACATAAATAAGATGCTCAGAAACCTTTTCCAGCACTTCTTCTCTACAGCACTTTTTCTTTCCCGCAACTTTTTCCTCTACAACCTGTGAAAAATATCTATACACCTAGTGTGGAGCTTAACTTCAAGTGTACAAGCTTAAAACATCTTGAATGAGTTAATGTTATTATATCCTACAGTTTTCAGGTTGCATAGGGCATTATATCCTGTGGGGAAGCATTTCAGAAGAGAAGGAAGCCAGCAGTGCAATTAATTAATTCTTGAAAAATGTCACCAAAATATCATAGCGAGAAGAAAGAGACAGCCATTAATTCTAGAATATTATGCAAAATAGGTGGCAGTGTCATTCCAAAGGGCTGGGGTAGATTACTTTAAATTACCCTCTTAAAGGCAGAAAACCAAAGGCTTCAATGATAAATATATCCAGGTCTGCAAGACATGGTAGCATTAATCCAGAGTATATATCTTGCTGTGTCTTTGAAAGGAAGCTGACATTTTCAAATGATAGTGGAGGAACTACATGAAAAGAGCAGAGAAAGGAACTATTAACAACTTACCTAATGCTGTTCTTGCTGGTGTGGCATCTTTTTTAATCCAAAAGGATACCCAGGAAAGAACAACTGTTAATATACAGGGAATGTACGTTTGAATAGTGAAGTATCCCATTCTTCTACTTAAGTCGAAGTATATAGTCATGACTACATAATCACCTGCAGTAATAGCACAGAAAATAAATTGACATTGTGGTGAGATAAAGTCAGACGTTCATTGAGCTGCTCTTTTAAGCCTCATAAAAAATGCTGCATATGAAATATTTCTTAGTGTTTTGACAGCATCTGTATTGTAATACTTGTATGAAATAGAATTTAAATAAACATTTTCATTCTAATTTCCTTTATTTTTAGGTCTCTGTGGAAATGTTGACCTGTTTGGACAGAGGCTCTCAGGAATCATTCTGGATGAGAAAGTTTTTGAAAAGCATCTTGGCTTTCCAGAGTTGGTATTTCTGGATGGCTACGTGGCCACAAACATGAATCTACCATCACTCACCAGATGCTGTAACTAAGCACACAAAATCCCTCTTTCAACAAACTTTGCCTTCTCTGCCCTCATCTTAGGTTTGAGTGACTTCTGTTATCTTTTTCTGAGATTTGAGTCAGGTGGTTGGGGTCTTTATAGCAAGTGTAGCATGGACATCAATATGCCTTTACATAAGAAGTTATTTATAGACAACAGAGCTTCAGTGTTGGTGAAAGAGGTCAGACTGTATGCTTTTAAAGGTCTCATCACTACAAATCAAGAGTCTGTTTTTGTCATCATTCCTCCATCTCAAAGCAATAGTGGTCACTCATAGTATCTGTTAACTTTCAGAAGATGAGCCTGGATATAATGTTTATTATTCTGCTGGATACTAAAAATCATAATATCAAGAGCTCAGTAAGAAGTCTGGTTTATCTCACATTATGTGATTTTCCTCACAGTATCTCTTCTGCTAACCTTTATGACTCCACAGGGGATAATAATCTGTCCCTCTCTCTCTACCCAGTAGAGGCTACCGACCTTATCACCTCTATCCTTAGCAGTAACTCCCGCAGCTTCACAGCTGTTAACTATCTTTTTCTCTCAGACAGTCACAGTGATTAACAATAATGAAACTGAACTGAGACCAATATCTGTACTTTGCTTGAAGTATATTTGTTGATTCAATTTTATATGTGAATAGGAGTTTATGCATCCGAGAACTTTTTTTTTATCCGATTAAATCACTTAACTAATAAATTATATTGCTTCTTGTTACAAGTCTTGACTTTTTAGAATAAGATATTTGCACAAGAGATGATTTCCTATAGGTAGGTAAATGTGTCTTGTTGCTGTAAAACTCCATAAGACCAAATAAATTGGTAACAGAGATTAATCCTCAAAGAAATGTATACATGACTCTTCCAAGTAGAGGCAGAATGAGTTAATTTGGATTTGAGACAAATTAAAGCATATTTTTCTAGTATCAGAAAGAATATGAACAAAAGAATTAAATACAGTTGGTATTTGATTATAGCTAAATATGATGTAGAAAAGAAATTAATTCAGTACAAATAACTTCCACCCAAAGACACACAAAAGGCCAATATAATATGAGTGAACTACCATAAATGGCAAATTAAAAGGTAAATAAATATATGAGGATGGCATCTGGGGACAGAAACTTAGAACAGTGTGTCAATAGGAATTGTTCTATGTGTAAGTACATCATTCTGAGAGAGATATATGGAAGAGATTTGATAAGACCATAGGTGCTTCCATCACGCCTCTGTTAGATTAGCCTGTGCATTTTCATGAGTACTGTGCAAGTACAAACCTTATGACCCCGAGAAGTTGGACATCATTCCAAAAGATTCGGGTGTTTGGCATATAAGGGCAGAGCTTTAATGGAAGAGCCCAGTGCTGTTACAAGTAAGAAGCATTGAAGTACATCATGGCATAGAGAGTCTTGTGGGTTGTTCACAGGCAGGGGGTTACTTTCATTCCACTGATTCACAGCACTTTTCCCTGTGCAAGGAATGGCACCAAGGAATTGACATGGGTAAGTAACCATTGGTTCTTCTGGTTTATTTTTAAATTACATTAGTTTCCTAATCTGGTTTACAATAATGAAGAAAGATTTACTCTACAAGAGCTGAGGTCATTTGGCAGAAATAGGAGTACAAATTCAGAGGCTGTGTAAACCAGTTCTTCTAGTGACGGGAACAAACCCAACTACCATGAAAAAAGCATAAGATAATGTTTCAAATGCTGTCTGTCAAGGTAGATGGGTGAGCTAAAAAGGAAGCATGAGACTATAGGAAATGCAATATGTCCTTACTTTTTCTATTACTTCTTGCATCTAGAACTGCACAGCTACTGATAAGCTGCTTGAGAACAATAGAAACCAAAGCAAGCTGCTGACTTCTCATTGTGTACCACAATATATGATACACTCAATTCCAGTACACACACAGTTCTATAATCCTCTGACTTGCATTACAGTGATATACAGCAGAGCAAATAAGATTGAAGCTAGATATGGATGGCAAGATACTCTCTAGTAAGATAGACTCTGCTTCCAAGATCTTCAACAGAAACAAACCTGACAAACTGAGAGCAGTAGAAAATTAACAAGCATTTCAACTATTTTGCAGACAAGAACACTGAGGCATAGATTCAACGACGGAGAGAGTTCACATTTAGCTAGGAACTTATTCATTGTATTTCAGGTATGATTCACTTCACCTGTCTTTAGACATCTAAAAGGGAGATTCTACAAATGACCTGCACATTGTGGCCTCCTTTGTTTACCCAATGAAAAGAAACTGGTACTTTTAGTATGCGTTTTATCTAATCTGTTTTAGGGCTTCACTTCAGAAGGAAGTCACTCTAGAAGAAGGTGAAAGTGCCCAAAATATTTACATTTGTTGCCAAGGATTAAAAAAGGTGAATGATAGTATCAAATGTGGCCAAAGACACTGTAGCTACTTAGATCAGCTTTTTAAAGGATATTTTATTTACTTTTCTCCTTTGTTTCATGGTTCAACTTTATGCCCTCTTTCTGGAAACCATGCACAACTTTTTATCTGCTTGTTCTCAGTTCATCTCAGTCCTCCATTCCTTCCACTGCTTTTTCTTACAACAGAACTACTTTTTTTTTTTTTTTTTTTTTTTTTTTTTGGTCTCAAATAAAGAAAGGACCACAATATCCTTTATTTGCAGAAACCATGACTTGACTGAATTTTACAAAGAACTGCAAATTCCCAAATACCCAACAAAGTCCCATAGCTGTCTAATAAGCACCCAGTGAAGTGAATTAATCCTAGGATAATGACTGTCTACATTCATTTATTCACTAACCTATTTTCTTGTCTGAAATTCACACAAAAATTCTCATATGAAAAAGAGAGACCCAGTCACAAAGGCAGCGGCTGTACATAACCGACTTGTACTCTCTGTGCCATACTTTACCTTACACGCTGACAGACAATACACAAAGACATCGGGAGAAAAGTTTGGTTCAGTGGAATTACTGGCACAAAGGGGAGGTAAAACTTTAAGATTAGAATTAGCTGTTTCTCCTACAGTACTCTCACAGTACTTGGAGAGGACACATCTTGGAGAATATGAATGTTGATGGAAATGCATAGGAGGAGGAGGAGAAAATCACTACTGCTGAAATGGCAACTGAAAGCACAAATGTTGGTATTGCTGTCAAAACCAAGCACTTTTCTGTACAATATGTACTAGATGAATTTTTAATAGCTATGGTAAATTATGTTTTGCAACTAAGTGACCACTTCAGTTCTTCTATCCTCAGAAAAGTCAGCTGCTTTTGAGACACCTGGATTGTCTCTTCGCATACAGAAGAACAGGCTTGTCTGTGAAATGGCTGTCTGTTTGATGTATTGTTTCAAAATGCATTATTGTTATTAAAGTCTAAATTACTCCTACAAACCTACATTATCCTCTATATATCTAAAAGCACTTTGCTTCAGTTTAATGGAAAGTAACCATTTTATGTATATATGACTTTCTCTATACACACAAAATAATTTGACAGGTATTTAAGGTTTATGGAGAACTAATTTTCAGAACAAAGAAACTCTATTCAAAGAGACCTGACCTGTGATCTGTTCTGTTCATCCTGCAGGCACAAGCAACCTGAAGGAGAGAAAAAGCTTTCAAACACTGCACTCAGCCTCCTCACTCCTTCACCGGCCTTCAGAGCTCCGCCTGCCATTACTGTGACTGCTAGGAGAGGAGTTGGGGCTCACTATGTGACAAAACCCTGCAGTGCAGACAAGATGGGAAAGCCTCCTTCCAAACTGCATATCATTAAATCAGTGTATTTGGTTTAAAAGTAGTCACAGAGTGATTGCCTGGCTATGAACCACTGAAATAGCTAATAGTAAGAAACTTCACTTTGAAACTCAGAGAGGAATTCTACTTTTTAACAGCTTGAAGAATTTGCTAGGAAGGCAAACTAACTTTTAACTGAACTATCAGACCAATTCACTGCAATAATGAAAATTACCTTGAGGCAAAATAGTGCCTGACCAGTTTTCTATAATGAGAACAAAAATGCATCTGGAGGCAACAAATCTGGAGTAACAGGAATAGTGCAGCCAGGCTTCCCATGAAACCAAAAGGACTGTTGTCTGTGACCCATAGGACTTGTATTCGTTTAACATTTTAGTATGAAAGTAGGACACCATTTGGAACAATCATGATTTTTTTTTTTTTTAGGGAATAACTACTGTGGATTTTGATTAACTAGGCTATAGTCCATTTCTATTTGCTGTTGAAGACTAATGCCATGGGTGACAGAACTGCTGGGAGTTTGCTTATATTTCACCAAGAACAGTGGCCTTTAAAGGTGAAATATTTGAGTAGAATGCCATTGGTTACTTTACTTTAAGAAAAGCTTACACAAATACAACATGATATATTGCAAATCATTTTATATAATACATAGATTCATTCTCCCATTATACTCTGAGGTTAACATGTACTGCAATCCCAATTATCTTAGAAAAAAAAAAAAAGTTAAGGATGAAGACTTTACAGAGAATGCAATATAAAACTACAATGTACACATAGAACAATTTCAGCATGTAAGTGGAAGTTTACACTGTAATTCTCCATCACCAGAACTGGGGAATAACAAGTGGCAGAGTTTATCCAAGTTGTTGATAGTTTCATTGCAGAGGAAAAACAACAACAACAACAACAAAACAAAACTAAACTAAAAAACATAATCATTAGAAGAAGGGCTTATACAGTATGTCATGAGTATTTCTTTATCAGCAAAAACACCAAGAGTGCATTGAGGTATCGTCTTTATTATCAAATTTACCCAGCAGCAAGCAACCTAATTTTCTGATCTTCAGTGCTTTTTATTTATTTATTATTATTTTTTTTTCCCATTTTGTTTTTATTTGGAAGCCAAGAGAAGACCCTATTTAATAATGCCATTCACTCTTCACTTCCTCCCACTCTGCTTTTTAAATTTAGCTATCAAACTCTCCCTTTTTCTTTCCTGAACTAGGCTTCTCTAATTTCTTAATAAGTCGAAAATTTTCTACTAGTTTGGCCACTGCCCATCAGGCACACAGTAGTGTCCTTGAGTGACAAATGCCTTCATTTACAATTCTTTTCTTTGATGCCATGGTAGAGCTGCATTATGGGTGATTTGAAAACTGTTAGATAAAGCCAAGGATTGCTCCTGTTGTTGAATACATTGGTCAGACAGATGACAAGTAAAACCAGTGGAAAACAAATTTTAATCTAAGTCAATATGTACAAAAGTTTTTGGGACTCATACTTGTGGTAGTGCTGGTATCAACAGGAAACATGCAAGTTTCAGGTTCAAGAGCTGATTTTGGGTTCCAGACTTTGCACAATCTGGAAAGAATATTTCAGTACAAAATCAGTCAGAAATAGAGACTGTGATACAAAATGCAATCCTGCAGCCCTGTCCAATTCCGAGAAGGAAAAGGAAAACAAACAAACAAATAAACAAAAAAAAGCAGCCTTCTGTGTCTCAAAGTTTGTGAATTTATAATTGCCTTTGGCCTCACCAGTGTGTGTATGTGTATGTGCCTGTACACATGCACAAGCACAAGTACAGTGTAGCCCAGAGCTGGCTTTCAGTGCTTATACCTGCAACACAGATTTTCCAGAAATACATGCACACCATGAGTGCCAATTGATTACTTATGCTATCATAGACAGTCATATCTATGCCAGTATACAGCAAAAAGAAAAAAAAAAAAAGAGACCTAACACCAACAGCACTGCTTCTTCTGGTAGACATCATGTGTAGTTATATGCAAATACATACTTGTAAGTGTGTGTAATAAAAATCAAATATTGTCATATTACTCTGGAGTGGGAAAAGCAAAGACCAGATCCCGGGTTGTCTGAACAGAACTTTTTTTTTGAAACTCAGGAAAGAACAAGACTTTGTCCTAAATTATCAGAACAGAAAAACTTAAAAGTTTGGTTTGGTTTGGTTTGGTTTGGTTTGGTTTGGTTTGGTTTGGTTTGGTTTGGTCTGGTTTGGTGTGTGTGTAATGACATGAAGAATATAATATCAGGGATCATATTTTTATTTGAAGCTATCAATTTCTTTATATCACTATCAAAATTTGTATTTATGCTATTTGTTCTTTTGAAACTCCACACAGTGGAGTTTCATTTTCTTTGATACAAGGAGCATTCTCAAAAGATTTATGTAAAATGACAGTTTTGTTAAATGAACTACTACCTGCTTTTAAAAGGTACTGACTATATTTCCACCAATTACAGTTATTTCATTCTCTGATTCTGGCATTTATCATTAAATCTGGAAAAACAATGAAGTTATGTAAAGCTCTAATTTCTTTCTAATGATATTATTTTCAGAATTATTTGCATACATAGGTTGTATGATTGAACTTTTAATGAACAACTGAAATTGAATAATTAAAAGACTCTTTTATTTCTTGTGCCCTAACCAATTCAATGGTGTACCAGCACTTTCAAAAGCAGTTACTTTTGATTCCAGTGTTATCATTATGTCAGTATGTAGCTGTAGCCCAAATCCTGTGTTAAATTTATGGAATTCTTTGAGAGTACACAGGAGATAGATCAACAGACATTAATATAACTGACCTCCAAAATTATTTCTGAAAATACAAGCTTTGCAACAAAAAATATGAATGATGATAGCATTTATTTTCCTTATCTAAGAATGTTTTGCTTATTTGTGTACTTATATACTTACACGCTTTTATACTTATATAGCCTGCTCTGCCATATCCTACTATTCATTCTTCCCAATCCTGCTACTGCACGCAATACTCTCCTCCAAAGAAATCTATGTGAACCTATAGTATATTATTTCTCTATATGTTATTACAAGAATATTACAAGCATCTGGATTTCTTTCAGACTGTTCAGGCCTATTGTGTTTAGGCATAATGACATTTTTGTTTTAGAACATAAAGTATCGTTTTGTATATTCAAAATGGGATTTCAAATAGGATACTAATGAAGATGATGGATTTTTAATTTGACTATTATAGGTACTACTAATATTGGAAAATCCTCAAAAAATGCAATTTCATCAAGCCATATAATGAGAATAAAAATATATATTACACTAAAGGCAAGAATTTGATCCATGGCTACAAGTCAAGCTTGATTCCTCACTTAATAGATGAAAAGCTTCACACATAACCTCCTTTTGCATTCATGCATCAAGCTGAGAGAAATTCAATAAATGAATATGGTGTAGCATGCATGATCCGTTGCTCTTTATTTGTAAGAAGATCTTGCTATTTACCATATCTAGATTTTTTTTTTCTTCTTAAAGAATAAAGCAAGCAAAAGCAGATGAAATAAAAAACGATAATAAATTACCTATGTTAAACTACCTATTATTAAAATAGATGCCTGTGGCAGTGAAAGTAGGCAAAGGATTGTAGTGAAAATGAGTGTCATTTATGTAGGGTCTTTTTTTTTGTTTGGTTGTTTGGTTGTTTTTTGTTTGTTTGTTTTTGAGAGAGTGCAGTTTTTTTGATGGGAAGCTGTGCAGTGCTTTTAGAACAGAACACTCTTGATGCTTCGTGGAGTATCAAATACTGTAGAACATCTGGAAAGATACAACATTAAGGACTGTGCATAAAACCCCAAGTTTTATGTCATCTGTAAATGCTCATCACTACTTTATTTAATTAGGAATGAATTTCTTATGAGAGCTGTTTTTTCTGGCAGGAGGCCCCTTTTACTGAAGTTTGTTCTGAAGTTCCACAGGACAGTGTTTGGTGAACTTGTAATTCCAGAAACAATTGAAATAGTTTTCATTTTATCAAAAATTCCCATGTCAACTTTTCCCAATGAAGTGATCTAATTTTTTTTCTTTCTTTTTTTTTTTTTTTTTCCCCCAAGAATCTAATTTTAAAAACTTTTTTTTTTTTTTTTTTTTTTTTTTTTAATCATGGAAATGCAACATTTTATTTGACCTGAAATATTGATTCTTTTTGGCCTTACCACCATTTGTGACTGTACTATTGACATATTTCACTTAACTGTGCCCATTTCTTCCTGTCTATAGTGACATCTTGTTCACCTCATCTGTCGCTAACGTATGCTCTTGTGGCATAATTTTTCTTATAATCTTTTCAGAGGTTGAAATGGTATCTCACCAGTGGAAGCTTACCCCAGTTCTTCTTATTGCACCCTGGAAGAGTCTATGGTGATCATGTGGTCTCACTTTCTCCGCGGTATCAGATTTCTCTGAACTATAAACCCAATAATTATGGATAAAGTAGAACATCTTTCAGAAAGGCATCCTATATTCATATAAGATTTTCTAGCAATGGGAGTTGTACTGCTGTCCTTGAAGTTCTTTCAGGGCTTACTCATTTTCGTTAATAAAAACAGGTGCTTTTTTTCTTAATCTGCAGTTGTCTCGCATAAACTCAGACCTTGAGCCTTAATGAATCTTTGCTAGACTGAAGGACTGATTGGTTTTCTTTTTCTTATGTAGGTATGTAGAGATGTTAATCAACTACCCTTTGTCCTTCAAGATAAACACTTATGGTCTCTTAACACAGGGAATGATTTCCGGTCTCCAATAAATCTTCTTACTCTTTCATGCATTTTCAAAATAACTCCCGAATTACAGTCATCAGAGTTAGGTCTTATTTTAATAGCAGTTGCCTATGATATAGAGATAGAATAAATGCCTTTCTTCTAGATGATATTTCTCTGCCTATGTACCCAATATCTGTGCTCAGTATTTTGGCCACACCAGGAGTGTATTTTAAACAGATTATTAATTGACAAGAAATATCCCAGAACCTTTAGACCTGCAGCACCCAGAATGAGAGGTCTCCAGTTCTGGGAAAGCAAAGTCTATGGGCTTCAATCCCGAACAGATGTCCAGTAGTAATGAAATGCCTATTAGACATGAATTCAGGCTACAAAACTATCTGAACGTCTTTCCATCCTGACTTGTCCTTCTCATTATTGACGATTCCCTCTGTCATTGTGTCACCTATAAACGTAATGAGTTTTAATGTTACATTTGCTTTTCTGTTATTAATAAAAAGTACTAAACAGCATGAAGCCAGAAAGCATGGCATCTGAACAGAAGGTCCTGATGAATAATGTTTTTAAGCGATGTTAAATATTACCAGGTAGTCTAAATTTAATCCTTTCATATATGCCACAATGATTTTCTTATCACTGTAGCTTCTTAATCAAAATGTCATATTACATCAAGTGACATGTCTTAAAAATGTCCATTATAACAGCACAAATGTATAAACTCATAAGATGATATTGAGTTAGTCTGACAAGAGCTAGTTTCTATGAATCAATGTTTATTGGTGTTAATTATATTATCCTTTATGTTTGTATTAATCCATGCCTGGATCAGATGTCACGTTACTTTTACTGAGATCAATGCCAGGATAAAAGGCCTGTAATTACTTTGGTTGGTCTATTTAGAGATTTTTGAGTATGTAAAATAAAACCTAAATCTGTATTATTTCTCCTTAGTCCACCAAAATTTCCATGAAGTCTTGTTACAAATTGGCAGTAGTCAAACCTTTAAACAATTATTATCAAGTTACTAAAGGCTTAATGAAGAAGTTGTGTTGAGGAAGTGGCTGGTAACATATATTCACAATTTCCCACAAATGGAAAAGAATAAGTGATTACTCTCATTCAAAAACCGTATACTACTTTTTCTTTTACATTTTAATTTTCTATCTCACATAGAATTTCTGCATGCTAGAAGCAATGCTTTTTGAGCTAAGAAGTTGTAAAAGGCAATGTCAAGAAATTCCCAGAGATAATAGTGTTTGCAGAAGGGGTTTTCTGGTGTAGTCTTTCAGATTAAAGCTGTCATGCACAGCTATTTTTCACTTTACATTGTAGGTAGATGTGTTATGTTTTTCTACAGAGCTATTTGGTAGTCTGAAGCACATGGAAGCTTGCATTCTGTTTGCTTTTTATCTGCTAGAAGAAAAATATTGATCCATATGCATTCCTAATTATTTATTTCTAAGATATTTGATAGTTGGAAAAAGTTAATGCATTTTCTAAATGTTATTTTAGCTCCTTCTTTTGCCTACTCAAGCCTTTCTTACTGGATTATTATCAGTCTTTTTTACATTCCCAACAGGGACTATTTCATCTCTTCCAATTTCATTGATAACAACTTTTTAAAATGTATGTTCATAAAAAAAGCAATCCCTCTTACCTTTATTGATTTCCCTAGATTATACCTCTGGTATTTATTTCATGTTTTCTCCCTTATATCCCCTAGTGCCTTTGTTGCAATGTGCTGTTAATAAATTATTTTTGTGCTAACTAAAAGCTCCCTCATTCCTGTTCCTAATAACCCTTTTTGTTTTAATGTACTGCCCTTCCGGATTATTTAGTCAGCCTGTTTGGTACTTCCTAGTTCCTTTGTGATGAATGAAAAAGCCAGCCTAAATCTCATCCAAATCCAAGTACTTCTCATATGTTCATCCCTATTTATGAGTAATATTTTTCATTTCTGTACTGCAAACTCACAAACTTTCACTGGTGTTCATCGAAAGTATTTCCTTCTTTTAGTTCAGCTGGCAATAAACTTGGCTTTAACTTGCCAATAATGTTAGCTTAAAATTGTGAAAGACATAAAATCAGAGATTTAGCCCATCTGTTGATATTGCTTGCTCTCTCTAAGGATTTGCTTTTGCTTATTGATGAATTCTCTTTATCTGATATTCTGCAGTGTGAAATATTTAAGTTATAGGAGAATAATATGCATTGAATTTTCAAGGGGCTCCTCTTAAATTACATACTGTCAGAAAAACTACTAGTGCCATCCCTGTTGCAAATTAAAGACTAGAGCTGTTTTCCCTGAATACCTTACAGTAACATGTTTTAATAAATCTCTTCACTCCTGGCCAAAGGCCTGAAGGTCTTTCTGCATCTTCCCATGCAGAAAGGAAGCGTGAGCATGAAGAACAGAAGAGAGAAGTTTTCATAAAATTCTGAAGAAAGGAGTGAGCAGCATAAGAGGTTCAGGGATTCTAGGGTAATGTTTCATTCACAGTTCTTGGTGGAACGTAAAGTGGAGCAGCTATAGTAAAGGAACATACCTACATCCACTGATGCCAGAAATTAACTAGTTTTTGGCAAGCAAAAAGAGTTCTGTGTAATGAAGCCAGACCAAACTATGGATTTATTTTTCAACCATGCTAACCTTTTGAAGAGCTATTTCATCTATGTCATCATTATTTCATCAAAAATAAATACCAGTGAAATTACCTAATAATGTATGAATTCTGGTGGAAGTAGAATGGCCTGCCATACTTCGACCCACGAATCAACATGAAAGACATGGTCCATTCAAACGGAGATTGAGAATTGTGTCAGATCTGTGCAATTTAAAGGACACATGAAATGAACAGTAATTGTAATGTTAAAAGTTCTCAAAAATTCAGCAACTTCAGCTAACTACTTATAAGAGGAGGACAATCTGAGAATGGCTAAACATGGGATAATCTACTTTTTAAAAAAAAAATATTTAATGACTGTGCTGCTGTGTTAGTTGGCACTCCAGTCTTCACATAGAAGCAAACAGAAGAGAGTGTAACTTATTTTTTCCTATATGTCTGTAAAACATTAAGATTTCATATATATTTGATTGAAAGGGCCAAGTCTGTTTCATTCATGAAAAAGGGCTCAGATATTTTAAGAGCTGCTCTTGTGAAACAGAGTAACTGGAAGCTGGCAGCTGGTAATTTTTTTGTACATCTGGTTGCACCACTTGTTTTCTGTATGAACAGTCTTCATCTCCGGTCCTTGAAGGCCTGGGAATTGTAACCATGCCTTGATTTCATTAAAAAATGTTGCGAACTCTCGCCTAGAGGATGTCTTCTGTTGAATGCAGCCTAAATATTGGTGGTAACACTTTCAAAAGCATTTCATTCTATTGAAAATCAATGAGGTACAAGTTTCTAAGTCACTTATGTCACCTATTTACAAGGAAAACTGGATGAGCATGAAAGAAGCTCTAAGTACAGTACGCTCTGTCACCAGCCCACATTACAGCTGTAAGAATGCCTTGGTAATACTGATGGATTGCCAATCTCAACAAGGTCACTTGGGACCACTGCTACCAGGCATCCACAGCATACAAGGCCCCTTATGAATATATTCATGCCACAGATTTACCAACAGGCACTTTTGAGAGTTTTGTCCCAGCACACTAAGTAACCTAGTACACTAGGTTTGTCCTAAGTACACTAATTTTACGTAAGCAAACACAATCTGTCAGCACTGGTGGTCTAATAAGAACATGGGAACAACATTCTTTATATTTCACTCATATTAAATCTGAAGAAGAACAAGTAGCAACGTTTACATTTCTGAAGGACTTAGGAACTCAAAAACTAGGTGTTTAATTTGGCACCAGATGGGCACCATCCCCCCCCCCCCTTTTTTTTCCTTTTTTTTTTTTTTTTTTCCTTTTTTTTTCCCCACAGCCAGCATTATCTTTGCCCTGTGCTTTGCTTCCACAGACAATCTGAATGCTGCAATATGTATACTGCATGCACAAAACAGTAACAGGTTAGAAATAACCAGCGGGGGTGATATGATTCATCCTTGTGAGGAGGAAACGGGAAATTCATACATAGGGTCCCATTTAAGTAGGATAAGCACCTTTGCAACCTGACCACATACAGAATAGCTATCACAGTTGGGACCTGTTTTGTCTAAGAGCTACCTGAGCAAGAGTTAATTTTGGGAAAGACACATAAGCAAGGTTTTCATATTTTTCTTCAGTAACTGTACTGATTTTAAATACCATCAAGACAGATTTGGGAAGTACATAATTTACACAGGTTGGTCACAAGTCTAAGATCATTAATGCTTAGTGTGCATCAACCTGTTTGGAAGAGCTGGCTTGAGGAATAAGACTGGTCTGAAGGTTTAGACCTTGAATCTTCCTTGAAGGATGCTCTAAACGAGTGCCATGGCTGGGTCCCCGCTGACAGCACCTGCTTACTGAACACTAGTTTTTGACCATTTGATGGTGTGCAATTTACATAATATTTCAGAATGGCATTAGATTAGCCCAGAGTAGAAGTCAGCAGTGTTTAAATAGGTATTCCAAGAGTTTCTGTCAACATGGAGTAAAGATTGCTGTGTCCAGTTGTTCCAATAAAAAGTGTTTCAGCAAAAAAACTAGGGAACGAAAAACATACTGTGTCTACACTTTTTATGATTTTTTTGTTGTTGTTATTGTTTGCTTGTTTGTTTTTGACTACAGAATTCAAGTCTTGACTACCAATAATTTGCCAAATATGCAGTAATTTTGTGATAGGAGTAATGGGAATAAACAGACTTGTGCTGTACTTAGGTAAAAGGCTATTGAGCTAAGCCATTACATGGTTTAGCCCCTGGAGTCAGGTTTCTATGGCACTGCCAATCAGTTATGGAAAACTTTGTGTCTTTGTACATAAATAAAATGTTAATGAGATTCTGAGTGCAACTCCCTAAAGTTGTCAGAAAACGAATAGGATGGACTATTAAAACCAAAGTCCTTGGAAGGACTTGAAAAATTACATGTAATGAAAGCAGGTTGCTTTTCCATTAATCTGTAAGAGTTTCTTTAGGATAAGGACAACAGTACTGATACATACCAAATTGAAAATGACAAATCACCTATAAGCAATGCCTTGAGTTGTGGTTTTTGTTTTGTTTTGGTTTTGTTTTGGTTTTATGTTTGGTCAGCATTTCTTTGCAATTTTAAGGATGCATGGGCCATCTGTAAAAATCTATTCAGAAATTAATTTTGGCAAACTGTGCTGCAGCCTTGAAGACTTTTACTTTCAGAACTTTCAGAAACATTACCCTAAATTAAGAAGGTTAAAAAGTTCTTATTCATAACCTGGTTTGATTTAAACTGATTTTGGTAGATATTGTAATTAATTACTGACATAAAATAACTGCCAAAGCCAAAGCAATTATTTTATGTGCTAAAAACAGCACATTTGCATAACCGTAGTACTAAAACTACAACAAAAAGACAACAACCAAACCAAAATAAATCTGCTTTTATTCTGAGGACATATTCAAATGAATTTATGAAATCTCTAACCTCCTTGCATTTCTCCCTGAATCAAGCTTCATTTACCTGGTTTATCTCAGCTGTAGCTACCTATCCTCAGGCAGTCTTCATTTCTGTTTCACTAATTCCTTCATATGATTCCCTTCTTACTTTAAGCAAAGAGATATATGCAATTTAGCTCATTTCAACATATCACAGTTTTTTCCCCTCTAGTTTACTCTCTTTTACTCTCTGAATTACTTTGAAGATTAGCATTCTAAGAGTTTCCTATACATTTAATTTTAATGTCAGAAAATGCAATTTGTTCTTTTAAATAATCATTAAACACATTTTTTGCTGAAGCCAATAGAATTGATAACTTCTAAATACTAGCCAGAGTGACCTATACTCTTGCAAGATAACTGCATCAGAAATGGCAATCATAATTAGTTCCCATGAGCACTCAAATATCTGTCAATCCTTGTGGTGTTTTTTATAATGCCACCCATAAATTATGAATTTTAAGTGGTTTTAATCAAGGCCTGGATAATTTAATGCAGCAGACAATATTATAAAAATGTTTCTGATATATTTGTATGGCTGTGAAAACACATAGACATACAAGATAGCTTTCAGGACTGCAACAACATATGAACATGGCAGTAAGATCAGGATTTGGTTAAACTTGGTATATATATACTGCTCTTGCTGTTGCACCCCGTCAACCTTGCAATAATGAACTTCAGCAATAGCTGATATTCTTACTAATATTCATAATTATGTATCTATTCCATCCTTGAATATCTACACAACCAGTCACGATTGTTCTTTTCCACAGATAGGCAGTCCTGGATCTGAAGTTTTAAATCTACCTACTGTATTTCTAATATCTACAATAAGACTTAGATGGATATAATCAAGAACAGCTCTAAATCTAAACCTAAATCTAAATCTGGTATGTTCTGTTTTCAGTTGTCAGCTGTATATCTTTTCCTTTGTAAGACTTTTTCTGGAGGAGAATTGCCATTCATTTTAGCCTGTCCTGCTAAATGAGGCTCTTCAGATTCTCTCTTGTATTGATTGTCTAGGGTAATTCTTTAAACAGGTTCATGTCAAAACCAGCAGAATACAATGTTAAGAGCTGAAAACTTCCTTTTTGTTCCCTGTGTTCTTCAAGGTGTCTTTCGGTACAGAGTGGTGCATTGTTAATGCAGATTGCCTTGATTTTCCCTGCAGGAGACTATCAAATCTCACAAAGCCTGAAGCCCTGCAAGCAGGGGATAATACACTTTTGGCAGTTCCCTCCAGATAGCAGTGAATGACAAAAGCTGAAATGGTCAAAGCTTTGAGGTTGTTGCATTTAGGCAGTTGTTTGTTTGTGATAAAACAAGAAGCCTCCTTTCTTGATCTTCATCCAAAGTTTTGCTAGATTCAATGGCTTGTATTGAATCTATCCACTTCCAAGTTCCCTTGGACCACTACTGGCTATGACCTCTTAAAACACTGTGCTAGAAAAGAATAAAACATTTCACCAGACATTTTGTTGATAGCAGAGAATTAGATATATCTGAGTGTCTTGGATTCCCAGGGTTTGAGCAGCAATGTAGTATTTTAACAATGGTTAATATATTCTGCCACTTTCCAAAGTCTTTTCTCACTCAGAGCTCTGACTTTCTAGTCAGTTTATGCAAACAGCTCCGATATCAGGTCATAGCTTCTTGTCCCACTCCCAGCCTCCTCATCCCTGCGCTAAGCCCCAGTCTTTCCAACATTGCACTGCTGCATTGCCCATAACATTACAGTTTTCTTGTCCAGCCTTCTCTGTTTTCCATTTTCCTCCTCTCCTCTTGCACACATCTTTTACACTTTGTTTCTCCCTGGGTGTTAGTGACCTTGTCCAACCAGTCCCAGCCCCTGATCTTTTAAGATAGTTTAATTAATTCATTAATGACCTGTAAAGAGCAATGCGGCAAAATCACCAAATGAGGCATGCTTTCAGGTTAATTAAGTTTGAGAAAACTGGAGGAGAAGATTCATTTCACCCTGGATATAGAGGACATTTTTATGTTTGTCCTTCAGTGTGATCTTCTGACTGAAGGGAGCCTGAATTGGGCCCACGAACTATTCAAAGAGAACAAGGTGAGGGATTTTCACTGGAAAGCTGACACTGGATTTATTAACACTAAAGTACAAGATCTTCCTGGCATGCCTTAATTCACAGGATGACTTTACAGAGGCAGAGTGGGGACATTTTAAACTTTACTAGCCTTCTTGCTTCTTTCTCAAATTGATGCACTTTCATATACATTTATTTTAACAATTTGGTATTATTACAAGTATTTATTTGTTTTTTCATTTACTTACTATTTTGGAAGCACAATTTCTTCAGTTGCTCTTGTGCTTTGAACAAGAAGCAACTAAGCATTCAACAGAACACTCCACCGACCAAAACTGCTGAAAAGTTAGCTACCTAATGGACACACAGAAGATTGGACCATGATCCTAGAAACATCAGGGCATGCCAACTTATGATTTACATTGTTGGATAACATATTTCAAGAAAAAATGAGTGGAGGGCTAAACATCTTGTAGACACTTTGTTTACCATTAAGTCAATATTTCATTAAAATATTTCCAGGTGCTTAAGTATTTGCAGTATTAGGATTGTATCAGGCTTTAATTATATTTGGTTGGTTGAACGTTTGATTCATAACACTGCCACTTTTCATTATTAATGCTAAGGTTGTCAACTTAGTAAAAACTCTGAATAGGAACATCAAAGCTAGAAATCATCATAGATCCTGTAATAGTAATGCTTGAGGCTGCATTTACATAGAGCTGCAGAGGTAGAAAACTGTTTTCTTTCATCAGTGAAAAAAGTACATGTTTAATTCCACAGACATAAAGAGGTTTTCCTGTTTGTTTTTTTTTGTTGTTGTTGTTGTTTGTTGTTGTTGTTGTTCAGTTGATTGTTTAGTTTGTTCTTTTAATTTTAATTTTTATTTTTTGCTTTTACTTAAGCATATATAAGTGGTACTAGATGCAAACCTCAAATTTTCTATATTGCAGTGAAACAAATAAATCTTCCCTCTTTTCCATTTTCTTGTCTCCAATACTGCAAATCATTGTACATTTTTTTTTTTTGTAATGAAAAAATGATATAAACGCATTTGTAGTTTTATAGTAGAAAACAAGTATACTTAAATTACATATAGTAAAACTTCTGAGGCCGAAACCCTATCTCTTCATTTTTTTGAAATCATGCAAACCTAGATAAAAATATTTTAAATATTGTATTCTGATTGGTTTCATTTCCTTTAAATAAGCAAAAGTTACTGCAGAAGGTTCAAGGGAAGAAAGAAGCACTTCCCTACCACATCTCTTTCTTCCCATTTTTCTGATTTTAAGTATAATAATAAAAAAAAAAAATCTACCTTTTAAGCAGTTTACCAAATTGATTTTGAAGTGTGAAAAGCTGCAGATGTCAAAAGACTGTTGTTGTTGTTGTTGTTGTTGTTTTTATTATTATTATTATTATTATTATTATTATTATTATTATTATTATTATTATTATTAAGAGAGAAAGTAGAGGAGGGAGGAAAATCTTTAAAAGTTCACTTACTCATGTTTAAAAATACATTACTTACTCAAAGTTAAAAATATGTTTCCTTTTCTCTTTTCGATAGAAAGTGATCTAAATATCCAGTAACAGGATGTCTGGTAATATGATGTGGTGGAGAACTGGGGGAAAATGACGAAGAAATGGGAAAGAGAAAAAAGAAGCAAGCAAAGAGTCCTGAAGGGTAGGTGTGGAAATCTGAGTTGGCTTTCACATGTCAGAGTGGAACTGGCATAAAATTGGTCGATTAAGATAAAACCCAGCATTTTTGACTACACCTGAACTGCCATAGTGATATTATTAGTGATCTGTACTATTTACAATGTGTCTGTGGCATTTTTCATCCAATACCAGGAGCCATAAATGACACCACATCCCATTATTAAAATCTTAAGATTATAATTAAGTGTGATAGGCTAAAGAAGATCTCATCCCCTCTTTGGTTAACATATAATTCTCAAATTCACCTTGACTATTGCTAAATGGATTTGTTGTTATTTGTTTAGTATTTGCTGAATAGCTTCAACTAGTAATTTAACTATACAGTTATTAAAAAACAAACAAACAAACAAACAAAAAACAAACAACAAAACAAAACACACACACACAAAGAACTTTATGATTTGTAGACCAAAATTTCATTATCTCTGCCTTAACTGTAAGACAGCTTTTCTAAATTGGAGAATAACAAATGACTTTAAGAACAAAGCAAATAGGAAGTAATAAAAAATGGCAAACCATTGTGTTAATGTGCAAAAAGATTTATGAATTACATTACATTACAAAACAATGAATGTAAAGAAAAAATCTTCAACATTATTCTTTTCTTGGTCAGTTCCACTCTGAAATGACTTAAGGCCTTCTTTACTTACAGAAATTCAAATGAAATAGTATAAGATGAAGGCCTTTCTGAATACATAATGCTAAAGTTACCTCATCATTGCTGTATTTCAGATTAGCTTTCTGAAGAAATGCTAAAAGTGATAATGGCATCTTACATCATCTACCCTATATCAGCTTGAAGTTTACAGTAAGCAGACAATGAATTTATTTTGTCTTTTTTTTTTTTTTTTTTGTGAGCCAGTGTCAATAATTAAAAATACCTCAAATACTAATGATACCTCAAATACTAATGATAGTATTTTACAAAAATCTTACTGTCAAAGTGGAATTACCTCAAGAAAATCGTGACTTCAAAATTCTCTCTCTCTCTTTTTTTTTTTTTTTTTCCCAGCAATGGGAACATTGACTTTTTATTGTCTTTGACTTTGACTAAGCAAAGTCTTCAATAAGTTTTTATTTCTGTAGGTTGCAGCACTTAAGATTTATTTATTTATTTATTTATTTTCCTTGCCAGATTGTTAAATTCTTTGGGAAGCAGTGGGGGAAATGTGCATATATTTTTGAATTCATGGGCTTGCAAAAGAAGTTTATCTCCAGGAGTTTTGATAGGCAGAAATTATCTTACAATGCAATGCTTAATAAGGTCTTAACATGTTTGAAACTGTATTGGGATGTTTTTGTTGGTTTAAGCTCAGATGAAACTATGGGAGTAATTTCCTCTTTCCTCAGGAGGACCAAGAAGCAGGTGCAGAATAATTGCCAGTGGTACTCATATTTTCAGAAATTGTTTCAAGTATAGGGCAAAAAGGGGGTCTACTGGCTGCCCAATATCTGAGAAAATCAGAAGATACAGAAAACAGGAGCAATTGAAAAAGTATTCTTTGCTATAATTTCTAAACTTCTCAGGAGTGCTCCTGTCATAAAACATTATTTATTGTATTTGTTTTTGGTGGTGGTGGTAAGATTTTAGGTTTTGCACAAAGGAATTAAACCTGTATAAAATGCAGTTTTATTTTAAGGTTGTGACAATGCGAAAAACATTTCATTATGCTTTAAGAAATCCTCCATTTCTGGAAGATTGGGTATTTATTATCATCCTGTAATCCTTATTTATTTGTTTATTTATTTATTTATTTCTGCAAATCTCACCATGGATCTGATTTTTAAATGTATGATGTTAAAGAACGGGATTAAGCATTATGTATAACTGGCCTGAGTTATGAGCCTACAGCTGAGCAAAAGGGACTTCTGTTATCTCAGATGACATGATTAAATCCAAAGTTTCTACAGCTGTAACTACAGAGTAGAGTGGCAAGACCAAAGCAGCTGTCAGCTACTTTAAATGGTGCTTGAGAAAGCTAAAAGTCAGCTCTGCACCCTTGCTAGGGTTCCCTGAGGCTGATGGAGGGGAATTTCATCAGCTCAGTATTGAGAGTACTCTTCAGGCATGCTCTTCGTTGCAGACAGGGTAGTCCCACTGCACTATGCAGCCTCCCTGCTTCAATGTTTCTGGTGACTTCAAGGGGAAAAGAGAGCCTAAGATGGTTCCTTGAAGGCTTCTGATGAAGCCTGTGCCATGGATTGACACAGTCTGGAGATAGCTTGAGAGAGATTAATTAATTCCAGATGTGTAAAGCCTGATGTGTGCCCTGAAGTCCAGAGTCTGCTGGGGAGATATTTACAGGCAATGTTCAGATCTACTCAAGGACTCAGTTTTCACAGAAGTGCTCTTCAATATGTGGCATCAAGAATTAATCTATCTATTCACATAAATAAGAAGAAACTACAACAAAGTATGCTTCACATTTAAATGTGCTTCTATTTTTCTATTGTGTTAACACAGGCAACATTTACTGAGGTTTCCTCTTTTTAAAGGAGTCATTTAGAAAAGCAAACAGGCATGCTTTATCTCAGAGGAAGAACTGAAAAATAAGGATACAATAAAAAACCTGTATTGGGAGTGTATAAATTCGAATTAACACAAAAAACATTTGTACCAGTATTTTGTATTAGTAGACATGTGTTTAACAGTATATATTTCCTGGGAGGTATTGTTATTAAAAAGAAAAATAAAGAGAAAAAGGAAAAAAAAAAAAAAAAAAAAAAAGGAAAAAGAAAAAGACTACATGGAGAGGAATTCTAACAAGAGTGGACCAAGACACAGATTAAAACTATGATCCAGAAGTTTGGCTTCAGCTTTGCCTAAAATTTTTCATCATTTTGACAAGTATGCAACTGCTGCATGAAGATGTATAGGAAATATTTTTAATATCCTTACCTGCTTTTAGCAGCCTCCATCTAGTGAACGATATATAAGATGTATATTCTTTTTTTTTTTTTCTCTTCAAGCTGCTTTATAATTCTTCTATGATTCTTGTGCATCATTATTCTAAGAAAATTTATGTTTTGAATCAATACTACTGAAGGAATAATTTTTCACGCTGTTTATAATATGCAAAAGACATGCCTGAAGCTGTGAACATGAAGAGCAGAAAACTCTTTAGGTGGTTTTTTCACTCTAACTGCTCCTACTTGTAGGAGGCCTGCAATTAAGTTTGATAGTGAATTGAATTAGAATGTAGGTGGTGGTTCTGTACTTCTCAGATGAAAATCTTTATTTTATACTTAATTAAAAATACATTCTTCTCTGTATGCACAAAACTATACATTGTTTTGTTCTTGGGGTGTGTGTGGGGGGGGTGGGGATTGTGTTCCCCAGGTTCAAGGCAGGCTTGAAAAAACTGAATAAACTGAAGGGAACTTCCTGTAACTAAGGGTACTTAAAACTAACACCACAAATGTAGCTGTGGACTGTTTCTGTTAAAGAAAGAAAAAGTAGATGAGTTTGTGAAGCCTTCACACTGGGGAGGAGCATAGCTGCAAGTTTTCCAAATGCCAGTCTTTAGAGGTCAAATCAGAAAGGCAATTTTGATTCTCCTCTCCAGTAGGGGTAAACACAAGATGATAATGTTCTGAAGAATGGGGAAAGGTTTGAAAAACAGACTGAATAGAAAATGTCCCACTATCATACAGAATTTTTCTATATAAGGATATTGTCCACTATACAAGGATATTGTCCAAGAATATCGTTCTACCAATGTTTAGTGTGACAAGATATAAAAAGACTAAATGGACTCAACTTGCAAGGTGGATTCAAAAAGGAAATGTACTCAGGAGGATTCATCTGCTCAGAAGCAGAGACACTGGGAGAACATAGTAGTGTATCAAAACACTCAGGTGTTTTGATATCCTTGGCTTGATGCAACTTACCTATCCACACTTGGGATTATGTATTTCCCTCTTGTGAAATAATGAAACAGGTCCACAGCTCCAGTTTGTCTCAAGAAGACTAAGACTGTTTCTCTGATATAATGGATGATAAACTATTTTGGTATCTTCTGCCAAGTTTATTTTGTAAATACCACAATGAATCCTGGCTGACACCAGCTCAGATTTTGTCACTGCCAAACTTGGCACAATTGGCAAGGGTTCTTGCCTCTGGTTTGCAGTGGGATGCTGTGGCAGCCTTGGTCATGATAGGCTTCCTCACATGCTGTTGCATGTTATCCCATATCAATATTGTTGTTGAATAGGAAGGTTTGGAAACTTACTAAACACTTGTACTGTACTAAAATAGTAATGTCCTCTACTATTTCCTGAGCTACCTGACATTGTAGCTTTTACTTGCCAGCCTCTACGGCAGGTAATGGAAAGATGTGCATTGGGATAAATCCATCATCTGGCAACTGTTAATAGAAGAGATTTTGGTTCTTGCCAATGTAACTATCTCACAGAAGGTATTGACTGAAATGGAGTTGCTACTAGGAACAAGGTACAAATGTTGTGAATATTAGCAGCAGAAAAGGGTCCTAGAGGTAAAGACCTACAAATTACCACATGGTAGGAATCTGGAAACATGACCTGATGTGAAAGAGTAAAAGTTAAACTTAGAGAGACCATGCTAGCATTTAACTAGTATGTGACACACTTTTTCTAAGGTATGCTAAATTAAAATCTAAAAAGCCACTTGCACCTTTCTGCTACATGTGAATAGTCATCCAATTTTGTATCTTAAAATTCTCATTAAGATCTCAGATTCAGCAGTGAGTAAAATATATAACATCATGTGCAATGCTAAATGCTAAATTAAGTCCAATTGCTGCTTTTTAAAGACTTTTAGATAACATTGTAGCAACCTTAGGCAAAGGCCAAACTTTCACAATTTGAATTAATGCAAAATTTTTGCTTGAGCCAATCCTAAATCACCAATACAGCAGTGTAATGACACAGAAGTAGAAATAAAAGCCAGAGGAGCAACAAATACAACATTACCAATGCAAGACTAATTAATTCAAGAGCATCCTAAAGTTATATAGACATGAAACTTCCAAATATGGAACTATGAAAAGACTGTGTTTTTGCTTATATATTTATTTATTTATTTTCCATGCAATATGAAAATCATTAAAAAAGACATTTTGAGATCCTTAACAAGTACAACAGGAGATTTTTAAGGAAAAAATAGTTTCCTGATGAAATTTTCCCTGGAGAAGAAAACACAGGTGAAGAGCTGCCTTTGAGACTTCTACTGTCTGCTTTTATCTTTTGCTTTTACCACGAAGTAAAGTTTCTTTACTTTTTAATCTCTCTCCCACATTTGCAGCAATAAAGGCCTATACAAGGGACACTACAAAGCTGTCTCCACAAGACAAAGAATAAGAATGAAATCAGTTATACCTGCAGTTCTGCCAATCATAACATATGGAGAGTAAAATCCACTTGACCAGTTCTAATAATCATTTGTGTTATTCATAAATAGAAGAAGGAAGGTGTTTATAGAGCAGGTTATCCATTCCCTGATTGATAAGTTGAGCTTTCTTTGTTGCAAGTGACTGAACAATTACTTAGAGAGAACTGTACATTAAATAGCTAATTTCAGGCTTCTGCATTTCAGGGCCTCATCCCAGGCCAGCAACAGTTAAAAGTTCCATTAACCTTAGTAGGCTATGGATCAAGCTGTCAATCACTCTCTTCAATAGCTATCTTACATGAGACATTTTTATTTAAGAAGGGCTACTGCTAGATTTGCAGGGTGATATAAAAGTTTTGATTCTCAAAAGTGTCAGTCAAACTCATAATCAACAAAGAAAAACACTACTGGAATAGAAGTATTGTTAGTACTCATTCATTTAATTGTTACATTCCCAACCTCAGTGGCTAATGACAAGCTTATCAGAATCTATCATACAAAGTGTACAAACGCATATGAAGTGTACAACTGTTGTAAAAAAAAAAATAGTTGAAATTTCACTTAGAAAACATATGGCTTTTTCAAAATATTCATGCTGATTGATTATCATTTGACATGAATATCTTTTAAAAGTCAATATAGCCACTGTTGATTCTCTCTGCTAAACTGGAATTTGATTTATTGCAAATATTGTATCAGAGATAAAAAAAAAAGCAAATGAAAGCATTATTGCTAAATCTTCTTATAATCAGTCTAGTTTTCTGTTTTCTTGTGGGTTGGTGTTTACCGTCAGAAAAGAAGTCTTAATATACCCTCATTCCAGAGGCAACTACAGTGGCAAGGACTGGGTTTAATGTATTTCATTAAGGACAAGGCTGTGGAGAAAGCTGCAGAAAATTCAGAAAAAATAAGTGAAAACTAAGTTGTGAATGCCAGGATGGTGTGCACCTCAGTGTGTGTGTGTGAAGGTAGCAAGCAGAGATATCTTTGGCACTGGAGATGGAGAGATGGAGTAGAAGGGCTTCAAAGGGCATGTTTCTGGTACTTACCAGTTGGCAATGCTGGGGCTGCTGTAGATGAGGGCCTATAAGCACAGAAGATGTGCAAGTCTGAGTCTGTATGTGTGTGCTTGTGTAGATAAGGTGAGAAAGGTGAAAAAGAGGGGAGTATGATACAGAGAAGTGGGCAGCAGAGTTTGGTGAAGTATCACCAAACTCTAAAGCACCTAAAGCATCAGTTCTCTCTTTATGGTTCTATTGCCTTGTAGTAGTTATACCCAGCTGGGCAGCTGAACTCCACCACAACTGTTCTCTCACTCTCCCTCAGAAGAAGAGGGGGAGCAGAAAGTATGCTGGAAAGAAGGAGAAAAAAAGAAAAAAGGAAAAAAAAAAAAAAAAAAAAAAGGCTTGCAGTTTGAGATAAGGATTATTTAATTAAAGGGAAAATGGAGGGGAAAAAATATCAAAGGCTGTGTGGAAGCACAGACATAGAGAAAAATTACTGTCTCTTTCCCATCAACAAGTGATGTTTGACCATGTCCTGGTGTCCTGGGAAATGGGCCCTCAATATACACAGTGGTTGTTTGGGAGGACAGATGTCCTTCCCTTTCCCTTTGTCCACCTTATATTGCTGAGTGTGACACCACAAGGTAAGGAATACCCCTTTGGCTGGTGTAGGTCAGCTGCCCTGGCGATGTCCCCTCCCCATCACTTGCCCACCCCCAGCCTACTGGCTCTGGGGGGCTTGCAGGGAGTCCTGATGCTGTGCCTGCACTGCTCAGCAATAGACACAACACCGGTGTAATACCAGTGCCATTCTAGCTACACGCGCACAGCACTGTGCTGTATGGGCTGCTGCAGGGAAAATTAACTCCATCCCAGCCAGACCCAGTACACAACTGTAAAAAAAAACAACTTATATTCATCTTCAAGACAACACAGGATTTTAGTTTGAATCCTGATTTCTTAAGAAGCTATGAGTCTAAATGACAGACACAGATTTTAGAAAGCCCAAACCTGATTTAATGAACTTTGGGAACAAATGCAAGCATAGCTTGTAGATTTGCAAAGTCTAAAATTCAGACTCCAAATTTCAAGAGCCCAAGGACAGCAATGAATATAATTACACATACAAGACATAAAGGAAGACCCCAGAACTGTGAGGATGAATACCTGAAGTCTCAAAAGGCCAGGGGAGGTGTGTCAGGACTGAAGAGCTGGAGAGAAGAGCATTTTGGTGGGATAATTCTCACACCAAAAAGCATTTGCTGTTTTACCTCTTTGTGGAGGTGTGACTGACTCTTTCCACACACAGATGCCTGACAGACAGAAGTTTTATCTAGCACCAGGGGAAAGCAGGTTCACAACTCCTGGAATCCAGCTGCAACTCCACTCATACATTCAGACTTAAAAACCAAAAAACCCAATTATCTTTCTCCACTTCTGCACTTACATTAGTCAAGCAGGATGGGACAGGGGGAGAAGGGAACACTGTTTGGAAGAGGAGAGGACACTATCTGGAATAATGAGAACCAAGAGTAGATGTCTGTTGAGGGCTGGAAACCAAACCCTAACCATTAGAGCATTTGAGATTATTTAATATCCTGGCAGAATGAGGCCAAGCTTCTACAAAGCCATGTATGTAAAAAAAAAAAAAAAAAAAGGTAATATTTTCATGTGGTATGGGACATTTATCTCTCCACTTCTCTTTTGAATGCCATCTGACTAACAACAGCCTATGCAGCATGGCTGGCTGAGGTGAATCCCAACAAATTTGGTATTTGAGAAAGAAAAAAAATAAACACAAAAAATACAAATACACATTTGTCTTGAGAAGAATATACCAATGACAAGCACTCTCTGGTGTGCCATCAGGGCTCAGTAGGACATTAAAAAAAGTCAATGATGTTTAAAAAACAAAAGAGCTTCATGAATATTCATTAAGTAAATATCCTCAGATTAGTTAGTCTGTACAGGAGAAGATGTAGCTGAATCAGTTCATTAAAAACAAGCATGCACAGACTCACTCATATTCATCAGTTATGGCATCTGGTGCATCTTTTCTCATTTACTGTTGTGAGTGAACAAATTGCCCCAATCAGCCTGTGATCACCTTTCTTTGCTATCTTGCTTGCAATCCCTTCCCCATGCTGCGGGGCTCAGGTGCTTACTGTTGCCTGGCCTTGCTTCATCAACCTGATGTCCAGGTTGGGTGGTGGTCCTTCCTCATCAGCTCACACCTAAGGGGTAATGGCTGAATCCCAGACTGCCATGAGGCTGCTTGGCTCTTCTCATGTAGACACTTGTGAAACTTCTGCACCTACAACTGATTGACTGGGGGGAAAGTGACAATGAAAAGCAGAAGTGTTGATTTTGAAATGGTTTCTGAAGCCAGCTGTTCTTTGATCATCTAACTCAAGAGCTAGACACCTGAACATCTCTTCCTGTGGATAAGTCGCTGGGAGTGTGTTACTCTTGTGAAAAAGTTGAGAAACACCAGCTAATGCCTGTATTCACCTGACCCACCCCTTGACCTGATGGGGGCTCCTGCAGTGAAACTTGACCTTCCTATAAAATCATGCTTATTACTCCCTTCTCCTGCTAAAAGCTATTTTTGTAGGTGTTTGCATATTCTTAAAATACAAGCAGTGCTTGCTTTCTTATTTTTGTTATAGAATAGCTTTTTACTTGCCATTGAATGTCTCCTTCAACAGAGGACTTACTTTAGAATGTGTTGTTACTAACATTATCCCACAGAGCTTTACCTGAATGTGTGAAAACAGATACTGACCTTGCTTTGCAGTCCTGTGATGTAGGACTGAGAGCATTGCATAAGCTGAGGTTCTTGCTGAAACAGCAATTTCAAAATATAAAACACAATTTAAAAGTTATTTGACAAGAAGTCTCCACTAATCATCACCCACCTGTTGTATGCAAAGGTGTACCTTTTTATGGCAGCAGTTATGGCTATTTATTGGGTATGGGTATTACTTGGGGTTATTCAGAATGTATGAAATAATACTTTGTCTGATTCCCTGTATTTCATTTGTAACGATCAGCTATTAAGGATTTAAAACAGGGCACTTTTATAGTGTTTTGTATTTCCGATGCATTAGCTTGAACTTATTTATGCAAAAGCTTCTTTGGACTGCAAGAATCTCTCAAGCTAAAGGCATCTTAGGAAAAAACAAAAACAAACAAAAACAAAAACAAAAACAAACAAACAACAACAACAACAAAAAAACATAAATAGAACTTATATGCTTCAAAGAAGTTTTCACATAAATTAAAATCCAATTCAGTAGCTACAAGGTCTTTGTGTTTATCTAGCAGTGTAAAAAACTAAGTGGTTTAAAAAGAATGAATACGCTTTCCCTGGGGTGGGTGTGTGTGGGAAGCATGAGCAGAAAGCACAAGCTACATCTCACTCCATGAGATTTACTTGTGGATTCCTAATGATTCAGAGTGGTGTAAGGTGAAGGACAGGGGTTTTGTTTTTTCTTTGTTCCCCACTTCCTCCCCGCTCCCTTCCTCCCACCTGGAAAGACTGGGACTGGAAAACCTGTTGTTTAACACCTGGCTACCCAGCTACTGTCATCAAGAAGGCTTTGACTTTTGCGATCGTGGAAGGTACTTTGATGAAACAGGTTACTGGGGAGAAACGAGGCCTGGCTATCTAGGATAGATAGGAAGGAGAATCTTCTCTGGCAGGCTGGCTGCCTTACTGAATTAGGCCCTAAACTAACAAACCTGGGTGATTGGGCCCTAAGCCAGGCTATTCATATGTTTGTGAGCAACAGGGTGGTAGAGTGCACCTATCAGAGGTGAGGAATGTCCTCCAGCTGTCCAAAAAAGGCTTGGTCAAAAAGGATGGATAGCTGGTCCGGATTAAGTGCCTCTATACAACCACTCACAGCAAAGGTAACAAACAGGAGGAGCTAGTAGCCACTGCACAGCTGGAAAACCGATTTGACTGATACTTGGTGGGACAAATCACACAAAGGGAGTGCTGCAATTGATGGCTATAAACTATTCAGGAGGAAAAGTGAGGCAGGAAAGGTGAAGGAGTAGTTGCCCTCTATGAAAAAAAAAAAAAAGGGGGGGGGGGGAGGAGGTATTGACTGCATGGAGATGTCTTTGAATCTTACAGGTGAAAATTAGAGACCAAGTGCAGGGTCCTGCACCTGGGATGGGTCAGTCACAAAAAAGGATACAGCCTGGGTGATGACTGAACACAGAACTGTCCTGTGGAGAAGGACCTTGGGGTACTGGTGGATGAACACCTCTATATGAGCCAACAATACGCATTTGTAGCCCAGAAAGTCAACTGTTCCCTGGGGTGCAACTAAAGAGGTGTGGCCAGAAGATCAAGGGAGGTGGTTCTCCCCCTCTGCTCTCATGAGACCCCACCTGGATTGCTGTGTTCAGGTCTGGGACCCCCAACACAAGAAGGACATGGCTGTATTGGAATAAGGCCACAAGAACGATCATAGAGCTGCAGCACCTCTTGTTTAAACACAGGCTGAGAGGGTTGGCGTTGTTCAGCTTGGAGAAGAGAAGCTCCAGGGAGATGTTATAGTGGCCTTCTAGTTCCTAAAGGGGACTACAGGAAAGCCTGGGAGGGATTCTGTCAAGGCATGTTGTGATAAGACAAGGGCTAATGGCTTTAAACTAACAGAGGGTAGATTTTGATTAGGTATTAGGAAGAAATTCTTTACTCAGAGGACAGTGAGAAACTGGCACAGGTTGTCCAGAGAAGCTGTGGATACCCCCTGCCTGGAATTGCTCAAGGCCAGGTTGGATAGAGCTTTGGGCAACCTGATCTAGTGGAAGGCATCTGGCCCATGGCAGGGGAGTTGGAGTTAAATGATCTTTAAGGCGCCTTCCAACCCAAACCATTCTGTGACTCTATAATTTACTGTGAACACACAGTGATGTCTCTAAATTATGACTCTCTCTCTCTCTCTCTCTCTTCTGTTTTCACGATCACCCTTCCATTGGATGATTTGCAAGTTTAAAATTTCAAGTTTTTCTCCTTATATGCAGTTCCTTTTTTTTTTTTTTTTTCTTCCCACAGCTCAGTGCCAGGTGGTTTAGTATTCCCTCTACTTTAATTATCTTTATAAACCTTATTTGACATTGTAGCATGAGAATTGTTCTTGCTATAGTATTTGAGTATCTTGCCAGATGGCAACAGGGGAATTCTCTCATACTTGTGAATTAGTTTGACATCACCTAACAGTGAGAGCTTGCTTAGGGTGTAAAGGTGCATGGCGACAGCACCAGCACAGTGAGCTCTGCTGTGCATTCCATGTGTTCATCAGATGCAGTAGGTATTAATTGGGTTATATGTGTATCTTAGCATGAAATTCAAAATCATCCTCAAGAAAAAAGATGAGTACCTCTTCCAGATGGCCATGAAAACTTTTCCTGGCTGACAGATTATTGTAAGAAAAGACAGTATTCTTGCAAGAGTAAAGCACATCACTGTGTTAATGCTTTAACTCACTGCTGGCACAAGGTAAGATATGTCAGCATTATGACAGTATTTCTCATCTTGCTTAGATTTCAGACATAGTCTTTGTTATAGCTGGCTTCCTACCTGTATAACTCCAAAACTGCCAGATTAACATAAGGGTTATTTAAATGTTTGGGGAAAAAAAAAAAAAAAAAAAAAAAAAAGGAAGCCTGAAATAATATCAACTAGCAGAACTCTGCTGAGTACAAAATCTAGTCATTTGGGGAAAATGAACTGGCTTATACAAATACTGGAAGAAAAGCAACATGTTGCCGTGTGGTCAGTGTGACCTGTCTTCATTATCACTGTAACACTGCTGATAAGGAGCTTAAAAGGTACATCTGAACTGGATCCAGGTAGGTAATGCTGTGGCAGCTCCCATATTGTAGATGAACACACACTTTATTGAGAAGTAATAGTGTCATAAAACAGCAGGAGGATGTAAGTTAGAAGTAAAAAAAGATGTTAGGCTTTTGAATCCATCTTCTGTTAGTGGAGGACTGTGGAGGACTGTTGCCTGCAGTACATTTTCTCATACTTTGTCTGATCTACTTTGTCCTGTATAATAGTAGTTTCCGTAATTTTCCTGAGGAGGAACAGATGACAGTTTAGTAGCTCTCATTGTCAGGAAGCTGCTGTTGGTACTCTGCCTGCTTTCCTTTTCCCAACTCCATCTCATAACTCTGAACAATTTCCTGAGTTGCACTCTAAACAATGCTGCTCCTTCTGTTTCCACGCTGTAAAAGGATGGTGACTGGTGGGACATCTACAGGCTCCCTGAGGCTAGTCCGTGGCAAGTGGCATCTCCAGGGAGCAGCCCAAAACCAAGGGAGCTCCTGTGTGTCCACATTACTGTAGGGGCAACCCTAACACAGCCTCCCTGTTATGCATATACTTCTGTGCTCACTGCAGGTAGTCAGAGAAATATCTTAAATTTTGCCTCTGAGACATATTCCACAGTCCCAGGCAGGCTTTATGCCCCACCCTCCTTTTGGGAATCCTTGCAATGTAGCATAAAGCATGCTCAAGGTTTCCCAATGCACTAGTTAATTTTCCATACTCCGGGCCCTGGGTTGATGAGTGCCTCAAAAAGAACATAGGAAATATATTTCCTGTGGCATTAACAGTCATGCCTGCCTTAGTGGCACTAAGAGACATGGTTTAGCAATGGGACTCAGTAGGTCAGGCAGGTTATTGGACTTGATGACCTCAAAGGTTTCTTCCAACCTCAATGATTATATGATTCTATAAATAGATACTTTAATGAGTTATTATTTCATGCTTTGTTATTACTCAACAGCTCCTGGTTCAATTTATTGATTACTCCTCTGATAAATTTGCATTCCTAAGAAACTCACAGACTTCAAGGGTTTGTATCCATAACATAAAAAACTTTTACATACTTGTAACATTCTGATCTCCTAAATTACCAAAACAAAATATTCGCTAAAACTTTAGTGATGTTTCATTAAAAAATAAAATAAAATAAAAGTTGCTATCCAGTCCTGAGAATACATTAGTAATGTCAGTTGGTAGGCAATCACCCAACAGCAGTAGTTTCAGAGATTAATCATTTTTATTAATTGTTCAGTGTTTTCCAAATTGTAACATAACACTGCTTATAATAATAATAATAATAGTAATAGGATTTTCAAAAATTTACCATCAGTTAAGCAGGTGGTTACTTCTAATAGGTCTCTGGCTGAGAGAAGACTTAACAAATGATAATCATAGAGCTTACTACAGAATCAGAGTAATCATGAAGCTTACTTCAGTCATGCATAAAGTTTTGATAGTGTTTGAATTTTGTAAGAACTTATCCAGCTCAGCTAACATGCTATTTAAACACCTTTTTACCCATGTTGCTGTTATTACAAGAAAGAGTAATACTTCTGAAGGAATAAAAGAGGCATTATTAGATTTTAATTACAGTCAGTCAGTAAGGTCATTAGCAAAGGCATATATCAGCTGAGAAACAGAGTGCCTTTGAAATATCAAGAAAAATACTAAGCCTGTGGCTAAATGATTAACTACTCAAGAAAGGTTCTAGCATCACTAACCCTACCATTGTGCTTAAAATCTTTAATTTATGGTGAAGATATATGTCTCAATGCAGGAATAGCTTAAATAAACTTAACCGAGAATAATATAAAAATTTAAGTATATAACAAACAGCCATGCCAAGGTATCATTTATTCTTTAGTTTGTTAAATTACATAAAGAGTAAAGAAAAAGAAAATGAAGTTAACCAAAAAAAGGAAGTTAACCAAAGCCAACAGTTTTAAAGTCTTCACTTTAGAGGTCTTATGTCAACATAGATACACATGACAATCAACTTACATTTGAATGAAAGCAAACTTGGAATAAATATTTTGAAATATGTAGTTTTCTAAAATAAGCACTGCCATTTGTGTCATTCTTACCTGCAGAGGTTTTCACAATTTCTGAAGTATTTCTGAGACCCATAAAGTCAAACTGATAGAGTCTCCAAGACTTCTGGTCAGCAGCCTCTACTGAGTTTTTTCTCCATCTGTAAATCATTTCTTCTTTAGGGTAGCCATCTAAAAATAAATAAATAAATATATACATTTTATTTCATAAAAAGGATGGTGCCGAAAAGTATCTGCCTCATATTTGAGAACAACTCAATTTCTGATCTGATGCTTTGTCAGTGATCTTGGTGGCAGAATTCAACAAAAGAGTAACAAGGCATACAAAAATAGAGTTGTAATTCGAGGAACGCTATGATTCTGCATGATTTTTTTTTTCCCAATGGAGAAAAATTCTGATTTGTTCTATCGAAAGTAGATTTCTTCAGAGATGCCATTGATTGGATGTGTCCAGACATCCAGACATAGTAAATATACTGATTTACATGCATTCTAAATAAGTTGTGAAAGCTAATAAAAGGAAAAAAAAAATGTTGGTGGGGAAGATGTAAACAATTGAAAAGGACAGATTGTTTTAAATGTGACAATAGTTCTAATGGTATGTGTGCTACTATACTTCCAAAATGAACTCAAAACAATGCAGAAACTTGTGAATTTTTTAATTAGCCTGGGATTCTTAATGTGATTATGCCATCATCTTACTTTAAAGGCCACAGTATTTAACAAGGCATCACCTGATCTACACAGCTGAAATAGCTTCTGAAAGTCTTTATCAATTTAGAACTTAGAAAACAGAATTCTCATGCCAATATTTAATTTCTTTTTTTTTTTTTGTAAGAGACTGCATTTTCCAATAGCAGTCCAACAGAAAATTTTCAACCAGCCCTAATCATAATAATAGACCATCTAGAAAACAACATGCCCACAACAGTTAAGACTAGATTGTTCTCTAATGCATAATCCAATACATTCCTATTCATCTAAAAATTAATACAGTAGGTGTAGATTACAAAGCAAATTAAAAACCTAACAACAATAGGCAGTTAATATACCTATCTCATCAGTATTTTTTTTCCCCATTAGTTACTAATAAGTTTTGATATTTACGTTGCAAAACATCTTCTGTGGTCATGGTGCTATTTCTTTGATGTGTTCCTATCTGCGATTTTGTCAGCTTGTTTAAAGTTTCATCCCACTGGGGCATTGTTATAAGGTGTACATGACCTCATTTATCCCTTTTCATAACACAGCATGAAAATTACCCACAAGTCCCTCAATTCTAATCTGTAGAAAATTACTATGTGTTAATTCAAAATGTAACATTCACATATTTTCCATCAATGTAAATAAAGGAACAACACATGAAGAACCCAAATGAATAATAAGCACAAGCCCTGCCACTCTCCACAAGATCTCTTGCTGCCAAGCAATTTTCACTGCCAATTCTGTTGTGCCAGTTTGTGAGATTGATTTAAAGATTAATTTTTTTTTTTTTTTTTGACTGGCAGATTACGGCAGAAGATGCAGAGGTACAGTGAAAGAATAGAGAGCTTTGCAGGGTCTGGTGGCCTTAGCCATGAATACTCTGAAATCTCCTTGAGCCTGGCTCCAATTTGACTGAGCACTCTGATCACATTTCTAACCAAACAATGTCTTTGTCTAACTGAAAGGCCTACATTTTACCTCAAAAGCCTTAACTTGGTTTAATTTGGATACTTTTTTCCCCACAGTTCAGGACAAAAGAGGCATCAGATGTCCTCCTCATCATGCTGTGGCTGCTGTGTTCTCACACCAGGTGGCAGTGGCAGAATTGTCCCCTCCCTTCAAAGCAGAATTGGGATTACAAGGGAGGCTGCTAATGTGTTCTGTACCTCCTAGTATGCATGTGCTACCCAATACAGAGGAAATGAAACCACTGTCCTCTTGCACTCCCTGCACCAGCTCACACTGCAGAACTTGTTGCCCAAAGCACTGATTTGCAGATTTTGTAGCAGGCAGGACCCCTTTTCTCAGGTGAATTCAAAAATATTCTCTCATAAAAATCACATTGAAGACACCAAAATATTAGGATCTTAAAAATGTGGGATTGTGTTTGCATTATGACAGGAGAAATTTGATCAGCAAGAGATAACTCCAGAGAGTATGGATCTTTCTTTGGTGACGCACTGAGTTCACTAATATTTTGGAAGGAAAGAACAGTTTCAGGAGAGTTGAAAGTGTCAACTTATTTCATTTGACATATTCAAAATTAAAGATTTCAGCTCTGTCATATTTCAGTCGAACATTTTAAAAATTAAATCTTTAAATTTTTAACTTCAAATATATATTTTTATTTTATTTTATTAAGGTTTAACCATAATTATTGCAAGTAAAAATATTTTAAATATCCTGGAAGTAACATTTTCTTAAACATATTATTTTAGATGGATCTAAAATGAACATTTTACTTTTCTTCCAAGCTTTACTGAAAAAGTTGCGTCAGTTAGTCTTTAATTCAACTTCTTTGCCCCTTTGTATGTGCCACTAGTGAGACCGCATCTTGAGTACCGTGTTCAGGTTTGTGCCTCTTACTACAAGAAGAATATAGTTACTTAAGCATGTGCAGAGAAGAGAAACAAAGCTGGTGAAGGGACTAGAAAGGGACAAGATATAAGGAGCAGCTAAGGGAAATGAGGAGGTTTAATCTGGTGCAGAGGAGGCCTCATCGCTCTCTATTGGTACCTGAAAGGAGGCTGCAGCAAAAAGGATGTTGGTTTCTTTTCTCAAGTGACAAGTGATAGAAAGTAAGGAAATGGTCTCAAGTTTTGCCAGAGGAAGTTTAGATTGGATATCAGGAAGAAATTCATCATGGAGAGGGCAGTCTAGCACTGGAACGGGCTGCCCAGAGAAGTGATGGAGTCCCCATCCCTGGATGTATTTAAGAGACATCTTTGTGGTGCTCAGGGACATGGTTTAGTGGTGGACTTGGTACAGTTAGGTTGGATCTGATGACCTTAAGGGTCTTCTTCAACCCAGATGATTCTATGACTCTGCCTGATTTTTGGTCTTTCTACTTCATCCCATGGGTAGCCCACCTAAAATTCATTACAGTGTCAGTAACATGTGAAACTTGCTGTTGTATGAAGTAAGACATAGCTATTTATCCTGGTACAAGTAGCACATAGTCAGGAGCAAGTTGATGATTCTCGTTGTTCAGTATTTTTCCTGTATTTTTGTCTAAGAGACAGTTTCAATTTGAGAATGACTACTTTCAGTATTACTCATTGCCATTAGATAGTAAGTAACTGACTTCAGGAGACCATCATGCCCTTTCAGTAACACTCCCTTTTATCCACAGATACTGACATCTGCTCTTACAATGGCTGGGTTACTTAAATCACGGGAGGCAGGTATGTGTGGTTCAATGGGAGTTTCAACCTTTTAAATAACTGCTGTTATGTTCAGCTCCAGTGCTGGGTGACTTTCTTTTTCAATTCATTTAAAAAATATAATATTTCTTATGGAAAAAATGACACATCTGATTGAACAGTATTTCACACCTAAGATTTATCTAACTTTCAGAGTGGACAATGACTGTTCACAATGGTACTTTCAGTGATAAGTAATATTTCTTGTATATAGCCTAATTACTTCTAGCACTATAAATGTATCATTTTAGAAAATATCAGACTTGGAGTTTTCAGTGTTTCCAGAAGAAAACACAAGCTCTACTATTCGGCCTACAACACAACTATGAATATATTATCTATAGAAATATCTGTTTTCTTTCACTTCATCAGCATACCAAATGGCAGTAAATTACCTTAAATTCTTGACCTTGTGGCATCAAGCCATCCATGCTAATCAAATTTCTATCAAATGTATTTAACCTGACAATTTGCTCTAGGGTATGTGAGAATATCCATTCTGCAGCAGAGCAAGACTCCAAGAGAACAAGGAGGGTTTTCAGTGGGTGCTAGTAAGTCAGCAAGGAAAACAGAATGGGAAAAAGACAACCCCAACAACCAAATGACACTTCTGTGTTACAGCTGTCCAAGCTCTGGTAATATGAAACTCAGGAGCTGTTCAGCCTAAGACCTCCATTCACCCTCCCCCTCCCATTAATTTATTTGTGTGCCTTTATGTTCTGCCTTTTTTTGGCCTGATAGTTGTTTTGTATGTTCTGTTGTAGCTATTCATATCTTCCAAAGGTTTAAGATTTATATTCTAATGTATCAAAGAGAGCACCTTGAACATTTTTTTTTCGTAAGACTGGCACTTACATGCATTTGTAAAAAGAAATCAAGAAAAAAATTGTTGAATTTATTTCTTTAAGAGCCGTGTAGGAAGTATCCATGTAATACCTCCTGTTTACTTTCACCAAACATATTTAATGGCTATTCCAGTTAATACAAATGATTGGTACCTTGATGTTTTACTCAAAGGCTTAAACATACGTATTTACAAAGTGTACCACTGATTTTAACTCCAGTAATGGAAACACGGATAAGTAATAAATGCATTTTTTGCTGTTTGGGAGGTAAACTTATTATAACAGAAAGCCAAATTGTCATGACAACCTGTGAGAGTCTGTGGATTTTGTTTTATTTCCCTTTTATTATTGGAATAGTTGAAGTCATGTTACCACATCTTCTCACATCACCACCATAGCATTTATAACTGACAGGTTAAAAATAGTTAAACTTAATTCTTCATGCTCATACTGCTTCACTTTCTCTGGAGACTAAGTGGTTTGCACAGAAGCCTCTACCAAACTGCTGGAGTAATGGTCAAGACCAGAAACATCACCAGGCTGGATAGATGTGTGCAGTCACAAGGTAGGAGAGAAAAATGGTGTCAAGTGGCACTTGAAGAACATCTGCTACAGGAATCAGTCCTGATGAAACATCAGCAACTTCCATAATATGAGCATTGATATATTCATGCCTACTAGTGCATACTGACTCTAATCTTGATTTCCCCTGTGCTGTTGCTGTTTTGGGCGTCTCTGATCAATGCTTGATTTCTTTGTGTTACCTTTTTTTCTGTGCGATAATGAATCTATTTTAGCAAGGGTATAGAAGGGAGGAAGACAGCAAAAAAGGGGTCATATCAAAAAGGACACAGACAACTGAAGGAACAAACTTCCATCCAAAAAATCTTTTATTGGAAACATCCTCCTGAAGTTAATAAAAATGAGAGACATGGAAAGAAAAAAAAAAAAAAAAAGAAAAAAAAAGGAAGAAAAAAAAGTCTTTTGACTTTTTAGACATCTTTTTTTTCTTTTTTACTGCTGGTTCTTCTCACTTAGTATTCAAATATAACACAGATAGACCCTGCTTGTAGTAGAAAGAATAATGAAACAAGGAAACTCATATCTCCTTCCTAGATTTAGAAAAATTTATATGCCCAGAGTGAGCAATGAGGAGTTAATCAGCAGCAAAGCTGAAAATGTAGGGGAAGCAGGCAAGAAATGAAGAATCAGTTCGGTTAAGTATCTGCCAGGAGGCTGATGCTTGTGACTGGAGTATATATTTGAAAAACATAGCTGGATTCTGGGAATGTTCTGCTTTTCCAGGGGTGGTAGAGATACTCTCGAAGTCAGGAGAAAGTGTGATCTGACAGACAAGCTGTCGCCATCAGCTAGTACTCAGTTTACACCACAGACATGGAGGGTGTGTGGTAGATTGAACTGCTACTGATTAACGTACTCCAGCGAGAGAAGGATACCCTGACGCAATTAGATGCAGGCCATTTGAGATAGCCCTTTACACCTTGCAGCCAGCTGCTTCCATACACACTTTGCTTCCTTGGATGCAAAATTCTTCTTCAGGCTAATTGGGAGACCTGTGTCAACACTGCCTTGGTCAGACAAAGAGGATAATGAAGTCCAGAAATGCAACTTTCTCTGGTACCATGCTATGGATGGCAAATCAGATGCTGTCTGAGCTTTTTTCTTGCTATCTGTCTTTCTAAATGCTTCCTCATTGGACAGCAAACTGCATTTAAAATCCTAAATTCTCTGTGTTTCAGAGGTAGAGGTTTCACAGTGTAATCCTGTATCTGTCTGATTTTTGTCCTCAAAAGGTGTATGTGCTTTTAACTAGAAGAATCCTTCAGGTTCCCCCATTAAAAATGACATTACCTTAGATTTCATGACTTCATGCACTTATTAAGCAAAATTGTATCACAGAAAGTGCAAAGTTCCATTTCAACTTGTTTAAGGTAGAATAAAATAAAAATAAGGGGTATAGAAGCTTCATTATGTCTTTTCAGAATGGTTATTAGGGTAGAGAGAAGTAGGGTAAGAGAACTGAGACATTTCTTTGTGTTTACTTAGGACCTATGGAAAAAAAAAACAACAATTTAATGCAGATTGAGTTCTCTGTTCACAAATGAAGTTGTTTTTTTTTTTTTTTTTTTTCTCACTGATTTAAAAATAAAAAAGAAAAATGATGAGGTATTTCAAAAGGCAGCTATAATAAAAAAAGACAGACAGGAATGCTGTAAAGATAGCTTTAAAACCTGAAGTGATTTATTTCAGCAGTTGCAGATAATTGCACTTCGGTGATAACTACAGTAACTATAAATGTTATTCTTTGCCCTATTTTCTTTCATTGGTAATTGACACCTTATTAACTGTACATTAGCTCATGAAAAAATCGACCAACATAATTATAACTGTAGAACAATGGATCTAAAACTGCCCTGATTACATCTTTCAATGAAGAGAGAAAGATTTTCTACTTAAAATGTATTTTAATATGATTGTGATATCACTTTGGCAAAAAAACTAGAGGATCCAGTCACTATCATCAACAGTAATGCTTAATTACCCTTTTACCCTGGACTAATTCTGTTTTTTTGAGAGAAGTATTAGAACACTAATACAATTTACTGGTATATTACATAGTAGCTTAACTTTTGGGAGGAAGTTGTGGCATCAGTGCATCTTTTGGGCCTTCAAAATAGAAAGGAGGAAAAGACAAGTGTGGCTGTCAGCAAAGGAAGTCCCAAAAGAAGGATTTTCTGTTAACTAGATCTTGCAGGAGGTAAACAAACATTTTCCTCATTTCTTGCAACTCATAGACAAATTCTAATCTCACCTCAGAGAAAACAGCAAAGCTAATAAAAGGTGAAAATGAGAAGGGAAAGAAGGAAAAAGAATGAACAAGACTAGACTGAGAAGAGAAACATGTTTTCTATTGAAGATGTTTTGAGATGTGGCTTTTCTGCTTGCTACTTTCTGAAACAATCACAGTTTTCTTTTAAAATCAAACAGATAGTTCTCATCTATGAGTGCTATGATTTGGTCACAAACAGCCCCAGTAGTGAGAAATCATATTCAATCATATCATAGGTGGAATAGTTTGAGATCATATTTAGAAATTATAGCAATTCTATTTCAACATCACATCTTTGCACGTCTTTATGCCTAACAAACATTTTTCCTTTTAATTCATTTGAAATTGGTACCAAGAGTGATTTGTTTTGGAAAACTTTTTTTTTTTTTTTTTTTTTTTGTCATATATTGTCCCTATAATCCCACTTTCTATTGTCTTGCAAATGACTTCACCACCACCCCCCCAAAACAAACAAACAAACAAACAAACAGTTTCGTCATCGTCATCCAGCCTATCTTAATGTTTTGTTATGCATTTTTATTTATATACTTGTTTTTACTGCTTGCTAACAGTTTTATTTGGAAGGCAATTTTCAGAAGCCTCACATACAGCAAATGCTATTGCCTATCTCTTTGCACTGCTCTGGCTAGCAGATTATCTCACAAATTATTCCACTGATAATTAGAACACCTGCTAAATGTTCAGATTTGTCTAATTTAGCTATATTGCAACTCTGTTCTTATCATTAATGGCAGATGGGATCATCTTGCTCCTGGCTTACTGGATATAAATTGCACCTTTTCTAAGGAGCATTCTTGCATAGATCTATATACTAAGGGCGTATATAGAAATCTTGCTTAGCCATACACACTTCATGCTTTTTATGGAATAGATGCTTCACCCCAACCTCATGTTCTATAGCGTACAGAACAATGTGAAGATTTTACCTTTAGTTTTCTGCCACTGTCTTGCAGAGAAAAAATCAAGCCCTGAAATTGTTTTTCCTAGTCTGGGTTCTCTCCTGATCTGAATTTTTCTGGAATATATATTTGTTCTATCCTCCATGTATTTAGGTGCTTTCTGATTATTACAAAGGTGCCAGAAAGAAATGGAATTTCATTTTCTCACCGTGTGCACTGATTTTTCCTTACTCACATAGCTATTTCATAGTCTTGCCTTTTCTCCTCTCCTTAATCTGTATTTAATGGGGCCTACAATATTGTCTGAGTGATGTTGAAATTTCAAGAGCTGTATGCTACTACTGAGAGATCAGCCTTATTATTGTACTGCTAAATGTATACATTGAGTTCCATAGTAGAAAACAAACAGTGCAAAATGAATATTCTAGCAGCTACATTTTTGAGTTTAGGTGATTACATGAACTCGAATGAGAAAACAAAAAAACAGTTCTCTATAGAGCTTGTAAGTGACTGTCAAATAATATTATGATGTATGCAGGATTTTCTCATGTTTCCAGAGGAGGTTCAGACTAGATATTAGGAAAAATCTCTTTGCCATGAGGATGGTCAAACACTGGAACAGGCTTCCTAGCAAGGCACATTACACATAGCCCATAAATGCTCATTATCAACTTCAACTACTTTGGGTATTATAAGCTAGAAGCTATTATAAGCTACTGTACTATTACTAAGCTACTTGTAGTTATGCATTTTAATGGCAATAGTTAACTTTATCTTCAGTGATACTAGTACTTAGTACTAGTATCTAGATACTAGATACTTAGTACTGCTAAGATTTAGCTAAGACTATCCTAATGAGAAAGACAGCATTGTTTACTTCATCCATTGCTTTGTTAGACAAATTGCTGGGAAAATGTGTTTTGTATCATCTGAAATCATATAATGAATAAGCTAAGATTCCGTCAGGGAATCAGAACTCCAGTAATGTAAACAAGATGGTCATAAAGAGCTAAGAAAATTAAAAAATAAAAACACACCTGTAAAGTTTTCTGTTTTTTACTGCAAATGGGGGAAAAGGAGATAATTTACTTACAGGTTTCTTCCTTTCATTTGCAAGTAAACTATATAAGCTTTTTATTTCAATATTTGATATGAGGATTTTTTTAACACTGAGCATTCATTTTATGTTTCTCACATGAAGAAGAAAGTGTTCAAAGATCATACTAAACACCCATAATCCTGATATTCCAACTGCTAATCAATTATAAGTAAGTTTATATTAAGTATGAATGCAACTAGACAAAGGGTATCCATTAACAATTTGATAACACAATATTATGATTAGAAATGTAGTTTATCAACATGTAAATATAAGTGAATAAGCTATTCCTTGTAAAAATTAGATAGAAATAACTGGCAAGGAATATCCTACATTTCTTAAGAGAGGGAAGAATATTTTGTATTCTCAAACAAAATAATAATAATAATTGGGTAAGTATAGTTAAAAACAAATGACATTCACTGTTTGAAAGTAGCTGCTAAGATGAAATAGTAATAGCATCCACAGAAGTAATAACATCCACCTATTTACCAGTTCTTGGGGTAGAAATATACGGCAAACTATGCACATTTTCGCCTGTACATAAATTTTCTATCCTATTTCAATTACAACAATAATTGTAGTTATATATTAAGTTTACATAGTCCACAGGGTTTGTGACTAGCCTGTCCAATACATTTTAACACCCATGGAACCAGATATCAATAATGTTTTTATTTATTTATTTATTATTTATTTATTTTCTGAATTGCCATGAAACCCATTTCAGACTTCACTGGAAAACCACTGGAATACCAGAAAAGCCTATGAGCTTCCAGAAGCCTTCAGAAATGTGTAGTGCTTCATCAATGGAAGCAGGTTATGATTGAAGATTTCCATGCAAGACTATCAAGTCTTCAAGTATTCTCAGAATGTGTCACAAATGGTTAATAAAAGGTAATTAATTTGGGCACCAGAATGCTCAAAACTGAAAATGCAGCATCTTTTTCCAGTGTCATTTCACAGAAAAAAATGACAGTTTACAGTATAAACTACATTAAAAAGAAAAAAAAAAAAAAAGGCATAAGATTAGGTGAGTTTATCTTTTCAAAGATTTTTGAAGTACTTTTGCAGCTGTTGAAAAAATCCACCACCACCACCAAAAACAAATAATAAAAAACATCCAAATAACCAACAATAACAAAAAGGGGAGAGAGAAAAAAAAAAAAAAAAAAGAGAGAGAGGAAAACCAACCATATTTATTTTTTTTTATTTTTTTTTCACTGAAAGACTCATTATTTCTCTTTCTGTTTTACATCACAATCTAATTTAACATGTGGAACAGTTATTTACATCTAGGTTCTTCCACTCAGATGTTTTCAGTCTAACAGCTCTTTACAAAGAAACAAAGAAAAAAACTTTATTCATGTGGTTGTTATCATTCTATAGGTAGATTTATCAGCATTTACACACTTTTTTTAGTCATTGGCACACATGTGAACTTTCATACAAAATGAAAAAAATATATATATAGCAGTCTAAAGTAAGGCAACAAAGATTCCTGTTATTTGTAATAGGAATATTATTTGTAGCTTGTTTCAATTTCAGCTCCCTGGAACTTGTCTGCACTTTACTGGCATAGCATGCAAGAGTAGGCAACTAATGATACATGTTAACACACTTTTGGAATCCCATAATGCTTACAGAAAGAGTAGTTTCTGTAAAGGCTATGTCTAAGATCTAGTAACAGCTCATTAGAAATTATCTGATGAAATGAAGTTTCACACAAACAGGACACTTTGTTGATTCTGATATATTTATATTCACACTCCATTAAATTAGGAAGAGTACTGCACACTGTTTTTCTTTAGACATCGGCAACAGTGTTATGATGAATTAGTATATACATTAATTTTGAATCCACTAAATACAGCCTGCGTCTTCTCTGGTAATAGTTATGGGCGCCTTGGTTTGGAAATTTACTTTCCAAGCGTCTCAGGTTTGTTGCTTCTCCATTTAATGCCTTTCTTTCCCAAAATCTAATATATATCTCATCTCACTCACTGATGGAAATTATACAATACTCCTGTGTAGTGCACCATCCCATGTCCTTTTCTCACATTTTGAGGTACACATTGATCACAGCAACATTACTGTGATGAGTCCGTGTATCACAGTGACTGTAAATTTCATTATATTATACTATACTATAGGATAAATTCTGAGTCTCTTGATAGCTTCTTTCCCAGTTTTTGGTCCCAGACACTAATCAATTGATCAGTATGTACTCACTCAGTCAGTGGCATTCCAATACGTAAAGAAGGGCTACAGGAAAGTCAGGGAGGGACTCTATCGCAGAGTATAGTGATAGGACAAGGAGCAATGGCTTTAAACTAAAAGAGGGTAGGTTTAGATTAGATATGAGTAGGAAATTCTTTACTATGAGGATGGTGAGGCAGTGGAACAGGTTGTCCAGAGAAGCTGTGGATGCCCCATCTCTGGAACTGTTTAAAGCCAGGTTGGATGGGGCTTTGGGCAACCTGATCTGGTGGGAGGTGTCCCTGCCCATGTCGGGGGGTTGGAACTGGGCAATCTTTAAGGCCCCTTCCAACCCAAACCATTTTGTGATTCTATGATTCTATGATTATTGCTCTAAAATTGAAGGACTGTGGTGGAGCTAAGGCTGAAGAAGCCAACTCACCAATACTTTTGCCTAATAAAATGAAGAGATCAGATGTCATCCATGTTTTGGCTGGGATAGAGTTAATTTTCTTCCTAGTAGTTGGTATGGCGCTGTGTTTTGGATTTAGGATGAGCAATTAAAACTCACTCAAGTTTTAATTGTTTCAGAGCAGTTCTTACACAGAACCAAGCATTTTTCAGCTTCTCGTGATGTCCTGCCAGTGAGATATCAGCCCAAATGGATATCCCATACCATATAGCATCATGTTAAGCAGTAAAACTGGGGTGAGTTGGCCGGAAGAGCTGCCATTGCTCAGGGACTGGCAAGGCATCTCTTGGCTGGTGGTGAGCAATTGTATTACACATCACTTGCTTTGTTTATTCTTTTTTATATTATATATATATTTTTCCTTTTATTTCCTCTTTTTTTTTTATTTTTCTTTAGTATTTAACTGTCTTTATCTCAACCCATGAGTTCTTGTACTCTTCTTTTTGATTCTTTCATCCCTCTGCAGGGGACAGGGAGCGAGCGAGTAGCTGTGCAGTGTCTAGCTGCCTGCCAGATTAAACCACAATAGCTGTACTTCCTTCATGCTTCCTTCATTTTTGCATGTGATGCAGTATTCCTCAGTTCTTAAGTTCATATAAAGTTCTTAAGTTCATATAAAGCATTGTTCATAGTTAACTCAGAAGTATTGAATTGTTCTTCAGTAACTTCTCTGAGAACAAAATAAGTCTATGTACCATCTACAGGTAGTTTTTTCTGCTTCATTTTCCCCTGAAGCTAAAGTGACAGTGTTGTATAGTAGCACACCACACAACTGACTTCAACAGCTCTGAATCCTCCAGAGGCTGTGGTCCCCCAAGTCCTTCCAGACCACCAGACATCCTTCTCAGCTCATAAAAAAACAAAATGTTGTGACTACAGAGGTGCTCCAAGCTATGCCAGAAAATCCCTTCCTCACCTTCTGTGGCACTGGGAGCCTGGCAGGCCTGCCCCAGGCAAAGGTGCTTTCTGGCCCTAGTTAATTCACATACCTGCCTTTCTTACAGCTGGTAAAAAGGCAAGGATACCACTTTCACAAAGCAGCTGCCAGGTGCTGTCAGAATCGTTTGTTTTTGCAAAACATGTGCCCATATTTCTGAAAGAAAATATTATCTGTATATCCAGCTCATGGGAAACCCTTTTTAAGAAATGTTTGTGTGTGTCTGTATTTAGACCAAAAAATAAATGAATCTCATTACAGAACAATGAGATTCTTTGTGCAAGATCCTATTTGTGAAAATCCTTTTTTTTTGTAGACATTTGGGATAGGTTGAATCTCTGTTTCTCCCCAGGCTCTCAATTGCTCTGTACTCTTGTTAATCCTCACATCCTGACTCTAACCTGAACACCTATCTTCTGAAAAGTGCACTTCATGGCTATTCCAGACCCAGTATAAATCATACTGACAAGTATTAGTAGGAAAAAAAAAAAAAAAAGTCAGAAAATCAAAAGCTCAGCAATTTTTGCTTCATGTGTCTCTGGGCCAAGTTACAGTAATTAAATCTTTTTTAGCATGGTTCACTTAGGAAATGAGGCTTATGTAATTATACTCCTTGTGTATGTTTGTGTCTGCCCTTGCTTCAATAACTTTGGCACCCATTGATGGGTTTTAGTGAAATTTGACGGAAGAAGGTAAACCTTACAGTTGATGTATTCTGTAAATAAAAGATCACAAACAGGGAAGACAGTTCTTAATAATGCCCCCAAAGGAGGAAAAGGCTGTAGACTTATTAAGGATCAGAGAAAGGCCACAAACACTCATCCTTAAGTTGCATGCCCTTAAGATACCAGTCTTTATTAGCTTCACTGTTCCTGCGGTCACAAATTTGGCTGATGCTGGGAATACCATGCTACTCTGACGGGTTTAGAGGACTCGTTCTGCAAAGAAGGGGAGGGGGAAAGAGCACCTGCTCTTAGAAATATAAATGTGGACTCATCCAGTCCCAATGCATGTTGCAGAGCTCAACGTCTCAATTTTCAGTCTCCACACATCTCCTGACCGTGTCTGTAGCATATCGGTTCCCTTGTGTTGCATTCATCATAAGTTTTTCCAGCAGTGCTACTTGTTTTACCATCCCTCCCAAGGGATCTTCTCCTACTACCACACAGTGATTTGGCAGATGGTGTGTCTAATTCAGATTTAACCTGCTCAAATGGCTTTGGCCAGGGACACGGATAAGTAAGAGACTGCATCCTTCAACCTATCGGCAGGAATGTGACTTCCTGGACACTGCTTTCTGCTTTTCAGGAAGCATAGGTTTTTCAACTGTAACTGATGACCTTGCCTTGAAGTTCTATTGTTTCATGCCACATGTATTCATGTGCATATTCAAAATGTGCCCCACCCAGATCACCACTGACACCAGATCTTTTCCATTTACATTATCTTCACCCTTTTTAACTTCTGTCTTTATCTCAAATTTTAGTCCTGGACTATCTTTCCAGCCTATTGCACTGCCTTTCCTTGAAAGTATTTTGGAATAGAAATATGTTTTAATTATCTCCTTTTCCCCCAGCTGTTTCCTACTCTTCCTGGTAATTTAAAATGCAGAGCAAGTGATCTTCATTCTGTCTGTCTGCTCATTGAGGACAGATTGCTGAAGATGCTAGAGGCAGCAATCATTCAAAATGTTGCCAGGATGGGAAGCCAAACTCCAAAAAACATGGCATGTCCTATGGCTGAGAGGATTCACTGAAACATGGAATAAAGCAATTCGGATGTAATGGGCTCAGATGGTGGGTCTAAGTCTTTAAATCTTGTACAAGCTTTCCAGGACTCTGGCACAGACAAAAGAGTCATCAGAAACAGGCACACTGCTGCCCCAGAAAGCAGACTGTTGCTGACTATGTCTGTCCTAGTGTTGCCTCTCTTCACTCGCCAGGAGGAGGCTTTTAAATCAAGGAAATAAAGATAGCAAGAATGAATGCACAAGTGAAGGAGGAGAGCAAGAAGAACCCTATAGCCCAAACTATGCTCCTTGACTTATACTTGCATGCTGGAACACGCAGAAGAATAGCAGGTGAGACAGGCACAGAAGACAACATTTGTTTCGTCATTCAAATTGAATCCCAGTGAGAAAGGAACCAGATAATGTTCAAAGTGAAATCTGAATATCTTGAAAACTTGAACTAATCTGTTACAAGATTCCCAGATAAAGAAAGGATACAATTTTGTGAACATGAGAGCTCTATATCTTGAATAATAGACCAGTTATTCAGGCTTGACTCTACTAACAATGAAAACCATGTTTCTCAGTTAAGGGAAGGAGAACCGCCCACTCATTACAGCAGCATATCTATCTGTACAAGTCTCCCTGTCCTAATTGTCAAAGGTTTCCTATTTCCTTTGAAAGGGGTCACCTAAGCCCAGGGCTGCTTGTACAGAGTCAAGCAGTCCCCACACCTTTCATAGAAATTAGACCATCTGTAATGAAACCATCTGTCTGTATGTGATAAATCCTGCTCTTTTCTGCAAAAAGTTTCCCATGTCTGCTAATTTGGCAACATAAATAAACACATAGATAGAATAATAACCATCCTGTCTTCTCAGCTGGTTTGGCAGAAGAAATTTTCAAACAAAACAACAGTAACAGTAAGGCTATCACACTGCAAAGCAGGCAGTGCAGCAGCACTCACAGAATCAAAGGAATCCTCATCATTATTGACAAATAACACTGACAGTGGTCCCATGGACTTCCACAAACCAAGCTGTGTGATAGGTAAGGAGTGAAAATGTAGCTGAAGTCCAAGAGTCCAAGTCCATCAACTTCAGCATGGTTAGACAATTTGAACAGCATGCAAAACTAGGTACTGAACCTCAGAATAGAGGGAGATAAAACCTACAGTAGGTTAGGATAAGAGAATCATCTCCAGAAAATACTATGTCCATCTTCAATTTATTTATTTATTTACTTATTTATTTATTTTTTTTTTTTTTAAAAAGGATATATAACTTACACTGGATCAATCTTCAGCTTACCACCCCCATATCTGGATGCAAAGACTCAGAGAAATGGCATAGCGAGGAGAAAAATGAGAGAGAGAAATCGCCTATGCTTTCCAGTGGCAGAGAGAAGATACGATTCTCTCTATGCTTCACTTACCTTGCTGAGGACATGAGGGTGGCACCCACTATTTAAAGTTTTTACTGGCAAGTAAGTTTTTACTTCAGTATCCTCTTCTCCTGCTGATCACTCTGTACACACTGCCATTTGCTCCACAGAGCTTCCTATTGTGATACTCAACTATTTCGAGCCTCTAAGCCATTGTATTATTAAAAGAAAAGTATATATTTCTCATGTTTCTTGAGGTGCTAATTAGTATGCTGGAGATGTTAATTAGCTGAAGTGCTCCTCACTTCAGAACAACAGGATGGCACATGTGAGAGGACACCATGCAAACATCCTCCCTTTAGGTGAAAAACCGGTCAGCTTTTTTTTTGTTCCTTGTAGCCCAGCCTTCTGATGCATGGAGACCCCTTGGTCTGCTTCTCTTTAAAAATGTCATCCAGTTTCTGAGCAATTACTTCAAGCTTATATTTCCCCTTACTTTTTGATGAGATTAAGATATGGGTGAGAGTTATTTTTAGGAGGTTATAATAGCTACAGATGCTTTGAAGAGATCATTTCATGCGGCACGTTTCCTCTACAACTGTACAGAAGTCAAGAGAATTTTAAGAGTGAAAAGTCACTTTTCCAGACTCAGCATCTCATAATGAGATGGCACCTGCTGCTCATCTATATTATAATGAAGCAAAGCAAAGCCCTTTAAAGCTGGCTACATTTTGAAACCATTCTGAGTTATGACATATGGAGAGGTAGATGTTGATGCTGCAGCAAAGGCTGACTAGCAGATTGCTTCAACAAGGTGCTATGGGTAACTGGAATATGAAGTAAATTTTAATGACCAAAGGGGCCTTAAAGTCTCACCTTTAAAGTAGACTGCCATAGCAGAGTTTATATAAACCATGAGGAGATAAGGGCTGAAGGGAGAAATTCATTTGTCAGTCACACTTCCAGGTGCGTTTTTGTATTAAAAAAGTACTGCTAGATAATTTTTATCAAGAAACAAACAACAACACAAATACAAAGCCAACCAAACAAAAATCCCAATCATTTTAAAAGCAGTGGCTGCCTTTTTTTAACTATCACAGGAAATGTGAACTATCCTGTGTATTTCTTGCATCCTTTCTAAATGTGACAGTGTAATTAGAAAAATTTCAGGGAAGCGCAGCTGCAAAGCTAAACTTGTCCTGTGGCTGAAGTGCACAGACAAAGTTAGAACTCTGGCAGTGATGATGGAGCTCATCCTCAGGAGATTTTTAAGACTTACTTGGGGTTTGACATGTGATACAGAGAAAGAAGCATGTTACTGTGCTGTTACAGAGCAAAGACCAAAAGTCACCATGATCCTGTTCCCAGATCTTTTTGCCTGAGGAGGCAGTCACATATGCTTCTGGTTGAGACTTTGCTGTTTCTCACACATTAGCTCTGTTGGTGGGTGAGAAGGCAAAGTAGAGCCCTCACCTGCTCCCTGCTCCCGGGGTAGAATGCAGAAACGTTGACACCCTGAATTTGTTCTCCCTCTCCCTTCTTTCCTAACTGTACAGGCAACTCGCCCAGGGACACAAGGAGCCTGACATCAATCTCAGTCTGGATTACCATGAAAGTCACATGTTCAGTCTCCATTCCCAGAAGCTGCAATAGGTCTCCTACATACATACAGTTGCCCGATGCACTGGAAGCCCACACACACATCCAAATTACACCATCCTGATCTTTACGGTTGCTGAAAAATGAAAAATGCAGTTGAAGTTAGACACTGCGGTAGCTGATATTTATGACATACACAGCTTGAGCTCAGACCTCAGAAGTCCCTTCCATGGGACTATAAAATGAACATTTGCAAGAAAAGGGAGTTAGTAGAACAGCAGTACTGAAGATATGTATGACACCAAATTAGTATGTCAACAAAGTGCACAGACTACATGTAACAGGCTGCTCTAATAATTTTTCTGTATCCTTCCATTGTGCATAATTCTTTAGTTTGTATCTCACTGCATATCAGTCTGGACTACTATGTTTTAAAAACTAATAAGAATAGCACTTCTGTAAATCTTCAAAAATTAGTGCTTTTCTCAAACAGATAGGAACTTAAAGACTCATAGATTAGTGTTCTGAGTCAAAAAGTTCTTTTCTGCAGTTTTTTTTTTTATTTTATCAATCTTTACTTTTGAGAAAAAAAAAATATGAGGGGGCAATGCAGAAGCATGGTAATAAATTCAGAAACTCTATCAAATTTGGAAGGATTATCACTGCTTGCATAACAGCTTGTTTCAATAGGATGTCAGATATTGTTTTAAATGAATAGCCTGGCATTGTGGCTAGGTGTGATTCAAGACATTCAAGTTTCTAGGTGATCTGAGAGAAATTTTTTCTAATCTTCTTGCAATGTACTGTCAAATTAACAATTTTTCAAGATAAAAACATATTTCTGTAATGGAGAAGCAGATATTTTATGTCTATGTGGCTGAAGGTCTGATGTTGCTCAAGTTTTCTCACATCTGGCAGGACACTGATGCGGTAAATCTGAGCCTAGGAGTCTTGCCACAGTATGCCTGTTAAGGCAGGGCTGGAGATGGTCATCCTTGGGACAGAACAGCTTTTCTCTGAGGAAGTGGCAATCCCATTCACTTCCAATGTGAACACTGTCATTCTGCCACAGGGAATAATGCAGGTACACAAGCTCTTTTCCTCTAGGAGATTCAGGTGTGCAGCAGAAATATAAGATGTTAAAATCCATGTTGCCAAGAATCTTAATTCATTTATCCATCTCATAGCTACCCTACTACTTAGGGATGATAATCTGAAACATTTCACCACGAGCTTATTAGGTATCTGCGATCCCCTGCAACAACTCTTAAGAACTGACCGGTGGATCACTTTCACTTCTTGGGTCTGTACCAGCATAACACACACCAGGTGGAAGACACTGAGTTACACAGTCAGCTTTCCAGAGTCTAAATTAAAGCTGTAACAGCTCTTGGAAAAGGTCTGGTAAGATCAGTGAAAACCTTGCTCTCCAAAGGGCTGCAGCAGTCAGAAAATAAATACAAATCAAGTGAAATGTAAGAACTAACAAGAATGGAAAAGACAGTCTGAAAATGTAACAATTCCATTGCAAAGTACACTGTCACCTGAAATACGGTACTCATCTCCAGCTGTCCTATTAAAAAAAAAAAAATAAGAAGAGGCAGCTAAGAGGTGAATGATCAGAATGGCTGAACTGAGAAACCTTTGTATGAAAAGAGATTGAAAAGTTTGGGACAGTTTACTTTAGGAAAAAATAATAATAAAGGACTAAGAGGTGTTGACAACAGCTTTCAAAATAACGGATGACATCTAGAAGGTAGCACGAGTGCTTCTAGATGTGTCCCCACAGACTATAAAAAGGAGGAAACATGCTATTAAAGTCAGAGTGCAGAAAATTAAAAAGAAATATATAACTATTTTTCAATGAAGTACACAATCGGCCAATAAAGTTTATTGTCCAGTGACAGTTATTATCAAAACTATCATTATAAAACTCCAAAGACACTAAACAAGCCTGCAGTTAATCAAGAGACCAGGATGTATGGAATAGGTATTTAAGAAAAATGAAATAGGCTCAGGAAAGTCATAAACCCTCTTCTTTTCAGCACACATCTTGACCTGTACCTGAGAGCATCAGGAAGCTCCCCTCTTGGAAGGAATGATGGGGTCCCCCCTGCGGAGAGGAAGGCAGAAGGGTTACCATAGGTGCTGCCAGGAAATCTACCCGTGTCAATGGAGGGTCTTTTCTTCCTTATCAGATTGCCTGTGTTGGCAGCTTCTCTCAACTCGAGGTGCATAAAATAGTACAGAAGTGCAGAAATCACCAGTCTTGTCCTCTTGTCACCTGGTTTACCTTGGACAAGTCTCTGGCTGCAGGGTAATTGTCTGGGAAGGCATGGATACCCACCATAGGCCTGACTCAGATCTGTGCAGAATCCACAAGCTTCACATTGGCAGATTCTCATATTAACAAATTATTTAATTCTCTCAGTTTCTCAAAAACGTCAGGTGTTACCTGTTGCTCGAACATGAGGCTGGACGAGACATAAGAGATGTAATGGTCTGTTTTGATCTAGTAGTTCTTGTGCTTCTGACAGAGTACTTATGTTAATAAAATGCTCTGCTTCTGCTGTCCTTGCACACCCAGGAGGTGTGAGCCAAGATAATTTTCTTCCTTGCAATATTGAGCAGAGCTAAAAGGGTGAGTCCTTTTCCAAAATAGCTTGGAGACACATTCATTATTTTAGTGTTCTTCACACTTTGCTGATAATGCATTTCTTGTTTATGTCTGGGAAGCAAATATACTCCCTTTTGTCATCAGTCTTAGATCCTGCTACACTTCTGCTGAGCTCTCTACCCTGGACACCATTCCACTGGTTATGTTGTAAATCATTTCTTTGCCTCAGGACCTTATATTTGCAAGGTCAATTGCCACTGAAATTATGATTACTATAAAGCTGCTATGCACAAAGAGGCTGACAATCACAGTGCCCTTGAGCAGTGACTGTAGGAGGTGGCTACCATCCCACTTTCTGCACCAGACAAAACTATAGTTAACCATTATAATGTTCACTCTGCAGTAGGGTCCCAGAGAGGGAAAACTGAAGAGCAGTCCTGTGATTTCATTGCTGGTATTAATATCAAACAAAAATACATTCAGAAAGGTCTTCGAAATTTGAGCTTTTACAGACATCATATTGATCCTGGCTCATAAACTTACTTCTTCTTAGATAATCTAAATAACAGTCCCCTTACTGCACATTTTCATATTTATAGCTGGAACCCAAGACTAAATTCCTGATCTGCTACAGAAGAACAGAGTCTAATTTTTACTTTATGAATATAAATCTAAACAAAGTAGAGGAATAAGACTTCCTTATAGGAAAAATTCATAAGGTAACTCTGTTTCTGAACTGACACTGGATCATATTTGGGTAATGTCTGCTGAACCCTAGGTCTCAGGAGAGCAGAGAGACAAAGCCAACAAGCACCAGTACCCAGTGGCACAGGAGACCTGCGTGGAACCTCCTCCCCATTTCGGACAGAGACCAGCAGGGGAGGCAATTCAGAGAAGTGACAGCTGCAGGTCATCCTGGAAGACCAACAGTCATGAGAAGTACTGAGGACTCTGGTGTCTCCAGCTACATCAGCTACACTGCACTGCTCATCCCAGTGGGTCACTGGTTTCCCAGTGTCCTGTTGCACATTTGAGATGATCCTTTGAAATGTTCCAAAGTCCTGTTGTTACAGTAAGCATGTTTTCAGGTCCATACACTTTCCTAGTCTCTTGACATTCAAGCTTATAACCTCGAATATGTCAATTTGTTTGACTATTATTGAACTTGCCAACAGTTCATCCTATTCTTAAGAAACCAGACATCCAAAACCAGATGTCATATTCCACTAGTACTTGAGGTGGGACTATCCAATAAAGGACAAGCATTTCACAACCTCCTCCTAGCTGGTGCTGGGAACACAAAGGGGCAACAGTACTTGTGCAGACACAGGCACCTCCAATTTCCACCTAGGTGCTCTTTCTGGGCAATGCCATTTTCCAGACACCTAGCTAAATGGCTCCATTTTCTCCAGAGTGGGTAAATATTTTAGGATAGAGCCCATTTCTAACCATATCAATTCAAAAGGACTGTAAGACATCACCAAAAAGTTAGTAAGATCCCTTAATATGTTCCTCAATCCTGTGTTACACCACAAACTGCACCAGCACTGGTGTTGTTCACCAATTGGGAGCTGGTGGTTTATAGCATGTTTGCACCTACAGTAATTCAAAGGAGGAGCTATTACTGCTGATGCTTTATTTACAGGGCAGACCTGCAAATCCTTCAACCTGCAAGTTCCCTGGGAAGGCTAAGTAAATTCTACATTTTGGCTCAGAAGGAATTAAAACCAGACAAGGGTTTTGCCAAGGGCCACTCTGCAAACTTCACAGGAGAATTTTGGATGCATGGGACTACATTAAGGAAAGCAAATGGCATCTGTCCTGCTTCTCTCTCTGTGTTAATTTCAGAGCAAAAGGATTCTGTAATAATGAAAAAATATTGATAGCCTTTCCTCAGTAATGAATTCAAAGTTTACAGAACACAGCAGGGACTCTGGCATAGCAACATCGCATTCCTTAAGAAACATGGTTATTACAAAAGTATTAAATTATTTTTCAATAAAATATTTCACTTGCATAAACACATAAAGCAGCTGGAAAGAAAAATCAAATTCTATTTCTGTTTTTAAGCCCCAGTGATAAATGGTTTCCTTCAGATTCCAGAAGAGATAAATTTAAAGACAGGCTTGCACGCAGCCATGCTTTCTGCTATCCTCTCATCGAGGGCTCAGGAATGCCGTATTGAAGATAAAATTTAATTTTCATGAGAGGACAGGATGACTCAGGCACCTGATAATGACACGTAGAGCCTTTCGCCTTTGTAAGCTACTGGTTCAAGTAAAGGTCAAACTGTGGCTGATCTTTGCTCCCCTTTGATGATAGCTGGGTACATGGTCTGTGACAGGAGTTGCTCCTCCCCAGTTACTTTTTATGCCTTCACAGCTGGCACAGTACAAATTGTTTTATCTGCCAAATACTGCAGAGATATGGGGATGGTAGTGGTGGTGAGGAGGCCAACAACTTCTTTGTCATTGCTGAATGTTTGGCCTTCTTCCTTCTGATCAAGTTGGAAAATTTATATTTGGCAGCAGAATGAAGATTCACTACTCATCCTGGATGATTTCTGTGACTGGCAGAGAATTTAATTCTCCAGTGTTTTCAGCCCAAGAGCTTTCAGGAGGATTTGAAATCAATTTTAAAACAAATTCTCCTTCCTCCTCCCCCAACACAATGAATATTACATATACAAAAAGAAAAAAAAAGAGACTAAAAATATCTCCACCTTCCTACACGTGAGCTTCCCTTTGAATGACTATTGATCAGTGAATTTATAAGTGAACTGTATATTATTTAGCACTGACCAGATATAAGAGGGGAAAAATAAATATGTTCTTTCAAAATCAAAAGGTTCTTGTCATTCTGGCACACAGTCTCTGTGACAAAGGGGAAGAAAAGGCACTGAAAAGGTGCATCTCCCAGAAATTGAATGAAACCCAGTGACAGTTCTTCCCTGGAAGCTATTGCTACCTTACCATCCTGGTATGGAACTGAAATATTATCTGGAGTTGTATTTATACATGCTCACAGGAAAGACAGCTAATGTCTTTCCAAAGGAGAGAAAAGCTTACTCCAACAGTGGAGTCTGCTAATATTTTTATATTATTTTCTGTCTGAAACCTTCAAAAGTAGGATATGATGTTAAGAACACTTTTCTCAACTGTGCTACCTTCAGTCACCTTCAGAACCCTGACCTTTGTGAACACAAGAGGTTTATATTTCTATGCAGTGGAACAACACCATATTAAAAGCACAAGAAGTGCGGAGTGACTGCATATGATCTGATTTTCATGAAGGGAAAATAAAAGGCAATTTAAGTCTTTGAATTTTTTCTGTGTTTCTTCTTATGGAGGCAAAATGAGACTCGACTAAAAGAAAAGGCAGAAGTAGAGGAAGGATGACGTGCATCCTCATCTCCCTTTGTGCCTCTGCCTCGAGCTGAATCTGCTATCCTGCAGAGCCTGCTGCTCACAGTTGCCAAATCACTGAGTATATGTGAAGCACCTTGGTGTGGGAGGTTTTTACTATTTCAATTATTTTTCACATCCTACCAACAAGATTACCAAACTGTAGCTCTCTGTGGTACTGTAAGTCTGTACAGAACAACATGAAGTCAAAATCACATTGCTGTGACCTAAACTTAGGGTTGCCAGAAACATTGGCTATATCAATAATCAGCTTTCTGCTTCTTTTGGATCACATCAGAATTTCATTCCGCTTCTGTTACCTTATCAGCAAGATACATCAACTACAACAACAAGATTCAAACTGTAGTTTTGGCAAATGGAATTACTTGAACTACAGCAACATTAGAACTTTCTATATGTTTTACTATCTACAAATATAAAACACTCACTCTGTTTAGAAGAAAAAAATTTAAAGGGCATTTAGTATCTCTCTGGATAAGCTTAATTTTACATGGAAAACTATACCAAAACATTTAACAAGAACATCTATCATTAATGTCATAGACATTAGAGAGATCGAGCAACCTATTTAGTTCCAGGAGGAAAGGGCTATGTTCAATGAAGAATACTTGGATATTTAATACAGTACATAGGAAATTACTCATTTATTATTTTTCATGAAATATGAATTAAAAATGACTTCCACAGCAGCTACATGTAGTCTTAGGGCATTTGTTTATTTTAATGTTAAGGAAATATTAAAACAAACAAACAAACAAAACTAAAAGATTTGGGGAAAATATTTTTTAATTGATTGAAAACTTTCTAGATAAAATTAATTTAAACTTGATTGCTTTTCAATTAAATAATTTTTGAACAGACTAATATAAATTTAATTTAAAATAAAGATTAAAAAAAGTTCGCGTGCTAAAGTATATACATGTGTATAGTTCCCAGGAAAGACAAACTTCAGCATATACCTAATTTTTAGCAGATCAGATCCCTGGAATACCTCAAGGTTAATAAGAAGTCAAAAGGGCTTTAGAACACATATTTATGGGTCACAAATCAAAATCGAAATGGAAGAGATCTTTAGATATTCACCTGTGGAATACTTAAAACTGGAACTCTCCCTTGGACAGAGAAAGACCAGATTCATCAGGATTTTGTCTTTTCCCCACTACACAAAGCCCAATGGAATCACTGATCAGAGGTATCACTGAACTGATACCACTCGCACTTCTTTCTCCTTATCACCACTTGCAAATTCATTTACGCATGAATTAATAATGATTATGCAAATCTATAGAAATACTCAAAAACACTTTAACACATTTAAATGTGTTGTGATTAATAAATTATTCTTGATTATCAGCAAATGTTCAGCCTAATGACATGAACCAGTACATTTAACTGGCATTTAAAAGTAATGCACAAAACAGGTTTGGAGATTTACGTCAAAAGATTTGCTGCTGTGCTTGTTCTAACAAAATCTGTTTTCTTTCCATAAATACTAACACAAGTTACTTCCCTATATATTCAAATACTGTTTATTGAAAATAAAAGCTTAATGTGGATGCACATGCAAACTGGAAGGGTTGCAGCTAAGATATTAGATTTCTTAGTTATTATTTGATTTTCAGGAATCCATTCAGAAGGAAAAAGTAATGTTGTGATGGCTACATACAAAACAGGTGAGTACAGTTAATTATTCCAGAGTGAAAGTTTTGCTTTTGTGTATGTTAGCACAAAGGATTCATTATCTGTCACAAGAAACATAATGGTAAAATGAAAATGTATTTATTAATTATTTATAAAAGCAAAAGTCATGTTGAAATGCAGAGGATCTATGTTACATTAATCACCATGTGTCCAGTTCTTCAGTGATGCAGTCAAAAATAAAAATTATTATTTTTAATAATAATAATAATAAATGATTTCTTCATGACTTCAAGAGGCCAATGTGAAACTTTAGTTCAATGATTTAGTTTTTTTGTTTACCCTATGTTCTTGGTTCCATATTTCCCAACAAATGCTTTAAGCTAATTTTGTTGAGGAATATCCTTTTTCCTGGTCTGCTGCCCAAACAGCAAAAAGCACTTACTGTTATTTTCTTACTATGCTATCCAAAAATAGAATGAATGTAAATAAATATTCTATTCCTGACACAATCACTGGGGCAAATTTGCTGTGTAAATTCAGAGTAGCTTAAATAACAGCAGCAAAATCAGATATGAGCTGATATCAGTTCTGTACCATGTTTTTTAAGACTAAATTAGTCAGATTAATATATTTGGGTTAACACTGAATTTTAGTGGGTAAATATATGCCTTCCTTCATTGGGGTGGCTAAATTTGGCCCACTCCACATAGGTTTGGATCAAGACAAATATGGACTCTACTTCTCCTGGAGCACTGCCCATTAAAAATGTATGTCCAGTTTCCATCACCTAAAGCTGATCCTAGTGATTAATGCTTAACTCTGAAAGCTCCCTTAGTTAGTACCAAGGATGGATCAAGAAGATGTAGCCTGTAGTGCCTTGACAGTCTGAATCATGGTGTTCATTTTGTTCATTTTTCTTTTTCTTTCTTTCCTCCTTTTTTTTTTTTTTTTTTTTTTTTTTCAACTGCCCTCCCTCCTGTCTTCAATGGATTCTTTGTGTGTTTCAGCAGCAGGCATTATGTAGTGAATGCAGCACTCTCCAAGAGGTCTGTTATAGCCCAAAAAGGACCAGCAACTCCATCCACTATAAGCAGCAGATGAAAAATGTTCATTATGTTTCTAGTGCAGCCTATGGCTAATTATATAGATTTATCAGTCCATGAGTTGCTCGAGGATGTCTTGAACCTTTTAAAGTAAACAAAAGATAATTAATTATTCATTGAATAAATTAATGGAATAAATAATTGAATGAATTGAATAAATTGAGTGAATAATCTGGTATTTAACATGTATATCCATCTTCAAAAGCATCTGGGCTCATGCAAGTGTTCCTTATTGCAGAAGACTTTAAAATAATTACATTTTGGTTGAAGACAAAATGTGTCTATTCTTTCATACTGGTGGAGATTATAATACCAAGATGGTTGTTTTTTGAAGAAAAACAAAACACATAACACTAGGAATTGATTTTAAAATAACAATGATAGAATATATTTATCTTCTGCAGGAACATATTTTCTAAAAAAAAAAAATATATATATATATATATGTATAAATAAATCTTTTACCACTTCTTTCTGGGTTTTTGATTTGTTTATTTGCTTGCTTCCTTGCTTGCTTGTTTGCTTCTGTTTTTTTTTTCATGGTTGAACCTCAGAATAACCCATTAGTCCTGTTTCACCATTAGGGAACAGGTAATGGTATATATTCAAAATCAGATAGAATATTTCTTCTAGTAAATGAGAGCCTCAAAGAATACTTTGCATTTGGAGTTTCCCTAAAGAAGCCAGGATACAGTTAAATTTTCACCTCCTATGAATTTCTTGGTGTTCTTTAGGAATGTGTTAACCATACTATTTATTACTGAAATCTGTAAATAAGCATCACTCAGTCCAACAAGACATTAATTATAAATAAATCTTCTGCCCGATCTAAGTATTGGATGTTTATGGAATTTATTTGTGCATGTAGGGCAAAGACTGTAAAGCATAAAACCAGTCATTAACTTGAAGAGTATGTGCTTTTCTCATGTATTTCCTAACATTTTTCAATTACTTAAAGTTCCATTTTGTGAGGTGAATGATCTCTGTGGAAGCTGATTCCTTCAGCATTCATTTCTCTTCCCTGTCTCCTCAGGGATAATATACTTCTTTTGCAAATTAAAATCCCATTTTTCTTCCAAATATTTATTTGCTTGTATAAATGCATGCATATAGCTACTCCATCAAATTTAAATGATATAATAGTCTGAATGAATATTATGACTTGAATATTAGGTTTTCTACAGCTGAGCCACTGAAAGTTTGTTGCAGTACAGATAAAGCAAAACTGTGACTAAGACGGAGAGTCAGACCAGTTAGCCAAAGCAAGATTTTCCAAAACTATTGCTCAGAAGTTAAAATAAGGTTGAACCCTTTGGGAGCAAGAAAGTATCATTATCTGTATCGCCTTATTTTACAGTTTTATGCTTTTTCCCACCTCTTCTGGTCTCCAGCCAGGATCATAAATGCAAAAAAAAAAAAAAAAGAAAAAAAGAAAGGCAATGAAATAGGCTATTCTAATGCCACCTGCTCAGAAGCAGAATCCAACAATGTTCACAGCTGCTGCTGTAGGAGTTACAGCACAAGTTCATGAGTTGACGAGCATGATGTTTGGGGGACTGCAGATTTATAACAACTTGAAAAATTCAGTAAAGCTCTCTAGTTGTTCTGTCAAATTATATAATCTGTACGTGGACCCAGCCACATTCTGTCAAAGAATATGCATCATGTACCTAAGCACTTAAATCAGGAATAATGTGAGCCTGATTAAACCTGGACTCATTAGGCAAGCTAGACATAAATCCAAGGAACAGCTAAACGGAAGCGAGGTAACAAATATGTCCAAGTATTAACATTCTTATGTATATTCTATATGTATCTCCAGATAGGTAGAGTGACTACTTTTACAATTCCTGTGAAACCTGGGCCTGTCTGCACAAACTATCATAGAGAGTGAAGCTGTAAAATGATGGGAAAGGGAAAGGGAAAGGGAAAAGGAAAGGGAAAGGGAAAGGGAAAGGGAAAGGGAAAGGGAAAGGGAAAGGGAAAGGGAAAGGGAAAGGGAAAGGGAAAGGGAAAGGGAAAGGGAAAGGGAAAGGGAAAGGGAAAGGGAAAGGGAAAGGGAAAGGGAAAGGGAAGGGGAAAGGGAAAGGGAAAGGGAAATGAGTGCCCTGAGGGTTAGATTTTTATTTATTTATTTATTTGTTCATTCATTTTAGCAATGGGGGAGTTGGTATTGGAAGTACTGTAATGGCCCTAGAGCCTTTTCATCTGTTCATGGACTGCAGAGAGACGGACTATTCCCAGAAGATGGTCCAGAGGTGGTAAGAAAACAGCCAGTACCAGAATCTACTTAGACCAAAGAAAAGTGTAAAAAGCATCTAAGTTCAACATTATTTGACCAAAATGTATGTGTCTAGAGAGTGTCCAAGTGGCTATGCTCCTGCAGAACTCTGTGGTAAAGGATCAAATTGGGTTGAATATTTTTCAGAAGTGAAATGTTTCTGATGACAATGTCACCTACACCAGACTTATCTTCTTTATCCACCCCCCCACCCTAAACATGCACTGGTTCACAGGTGTCCATTCCGGCTCCCAATTGCTCCCATACTCAGACGCATGGTGCTGGAAGTCCTTGAGTACCACCCCCCAAACTAGTGATGTTGCAGGACGTTTCACAGGCAGTGCTGCGAGGAAGTTCAGGGAGCTGTAGTGTTCCAATACAGGTATGTCCTTGCAAAGCTCTGTTTGAAAGACTACAACTCCCAGAATATTCCACTGTTTCATAATTGCTGCAGAGACTTTTGTAAGATGACACCTGCTACAGGAGAAAAAAAAATGCAGGGAATCAATTGTTAGTGTGGAAAAAGTAATCAGGAAATTGTAATTTCAAATTAACACTCCAGACATATTACATATTGAGTTGTTTTTAGATGGCTTGAGAGACTCAGGTACAGAAGAGGACTTTATACAAAGAGAAAAACAGCAATACAAAAATGATTATTTGTACTTCATGGATTTTCTTTTTCACATTCCAAGGTAGCACTGAAAAAGGGATCCTCTAGATCCCAGGTGCTGAACTCCAAAACAAAACTAGAAGACAACATTTGGGGCAGACATAACTATAGTCTGAATGGGAGAGCTTAGCAGCTGTACATACTTGGGTACACACTCCTCATTCTGGCAGGCATTCAGTGGCAGGACTATAACCCTGTGTCATAAACAGACATATATCACCTCTTTCTATTCAAATACACATACAACTTTGTCTCACCAAATCACAGAAATCACCTAAGCAGTGCAGTGAAGAGTGCACTTGAAAGGGACTTCTCAGGACTTCTTTAAACTTCCAGTCCAGGGTTCCACAAATCTTCCCAGTCCTGATCCCCAAATATTCCTACAAGATTATTTTTGCTACCATGAACTTTTTAAAAAAAACAACAACACAAAAACCACCTACAGAAGATCAGATTCTAGCATATGCTAGAAGTTTCTATATCATTCTATTTCTTACCTAAAATTATGTGCTCCCAGACAGAGACATATCTAGAATATTTTTTACTGTGCAACTGCTTCAAATCATTTCCTGGGCTAAACATCCTGAAGACCAATAATAAACTGCACAACAACAAAATGAAATACCCGAGGACTAACACTCTGAAACTTTTCTGATGAGCAACAACATCCCTGAGAGAGGCCTGAAAACAGCAAGTAAAAAAATGGAAACTGACACAGAAAGAGATTCCTCCAAATTCTGAACACCTCTAGCTTCATATTTTATTCAGTATTTAATCAAGAACAGAAATACTTTGTCAATATGTATGCCACACCAAATTTTGAAGTTTTTTAGATTGGCCCCAGTTTCTGTGCGCATCTTGGACATTAACACTCTTCTGAGGATGAGGTTCCCTTCCTCCCTTTCCCCCCCATTATTACAGAGCAACAGCTTCTCCTTTCCAGAATGCTGTAATCTGCAAAGACTAACATCAGCAGTACAGTGATAATGACAGTAGCCAACCCATGAATTGTTTGTTGTACTTGACTTCAATTGACCATGAAAGATACACACAACAGAAGATGAAAAGACTATCATAACTGTAAACATTCAGAGGATAATGTGTTATGTACTCTATTTGCATTTGCAATTTGGAAGAACAGCTGGAAAGTTAGACAGGAAATACTCTATGAATTTACATGCTCCATAAATAAGTCTATTGTACTGCAGGCAATATATCAAGGTCTTTAGCGCATGAATCAATTGTACTGTAGATTCCTGGCCTATCATAAGGGAGTCCTCTAACTGCAGAGAGGGTTTTCCAAGCATGTGAATAAATAAACTTCCTATGCACATCAGTGAAAGCCAACCTCTTTCAACAGACTTCATCTTCAGAGGTCTGCTCTCCTCCCCTCAATCAGGTTTGGTACCTGTACTTTGAGGCAGCGAGTCTCACCTTATATTGAGGAGTGAGAGCTACTGCTTTACCTTGCCCTGGCATTGTCTGCTCTAACGTAGCAGGCTCTTGTACCTGCAGAAGGTACAAGATATAGCCTTCAGGATCTACCAAAGATTTTCATTTTCATTTTGTCATCTACTTTTTTCTTTTTTTTTTTTTTCATTTTTCTTTTTCATTTTCTTTTTCTTTTTCTTTTTCTTTTTTTTTTTTTTTTTTTCTTTTCTGGAACTTATCTGGGATTGGTCTGGGTGAAAACTGAAGAGAAAATTCATCTTTTAGTCTTTAAAATATTTTAACCTTTTAAAGCTAAGAATCAGTCAAAAAACTGAGGAGCATTAAATTTCATATTTAAGGATTTAAGGATTTCACCTTTTGATCTCACTGGAGATCAAGAGAAATATGTGTGTACATGTATGTTTTCATAGTGTACTAGAGAATGGCATGGATGGTTCATGGTGTGTGGATGCATTTCTTCCTGGGAAACCCCAGTATGTTAGAACCTCTAAAAGCAAGTAACATAGACTTTAATGTGGATCCTGGGCTCACTTATATGATGGAAAATTACCTTTTAATAATACTATGACTGTTCATGTAACCTGGAATCTTCCTATGCTAAAAATCACCATTGGTGCAGAGTTTACCAAAGTGTTAACAGCTAAAGTGTCAACAGCATCTTCTCTGAGCCCAAAGTGGGGTGTAGTATGAGGTACAGGAGTTCATGCTTCCAGCTTTGATTCTTCTATTCAGCCAGTAACATGTCAGACAATATGGGAAGTATGGCAGTCTTTTCTTACAACCAGAACTTTTTTCCATTTCATTAAAATACAGCTTTCCAGCAGATTTCAGTTTTACAAGAATATTTTCCACCCAGAATTCCAGTTTTGCATTACTTCACTACATTGTAGGGAAAAAAAAAAAAAGACTTTTCTACTTTTTTGTTTGTTTGTTTGTTTACACAATTTTACCAAAACTGAGAACATCTTAACCTTGCTGCTGGTAACCATTTGTTGCAAGCTCATCTTCTCAGAAAAAAATGGAAATGTAGAACATGTAACTCATGTTTAGTACCCATATACATTGCAGAAAGGACAGAAAATAACTTTGAATTTACTAGATGTGTCTGCTTTCAGAATAGGATCTTCAGAAAGGATTTAGCACTAGCTTATACTGAATAAGCTGCTTCTGCCTTAAAGAAAAGAGAGGTAAGAAAATAAATGAAAGTGTAAATTCTAGGATAACCCAATATAATATTCAGATTAATCTCCCCCAGTTTAGGTATCTAAAACTTAGAGCTAGTCATCTGAGACTATCCAGACAATCTTTGTGTGTATGTCCTTAGAAGGTGATTCAGCATATCCTAAGAGTTTTCTTACACTTATCAATTGAATCACATTCTGGAGGTACATATTTTCCTTCATTTATGAAAGACCATGGGAACACTCTTCACTAGGTGAGATGGACCCCATCCTCAAAGGCCAAAAATTCAAAGATGGTTAAAAAATAGTTTAAAATATATTAGTTGATATATTTTCATGCTAGATTTACCTGTGCTGATAACTCATAGGACTCATATAACGATCTTGTTTTGGTTTCAAGGAGTGGAGCCTGGTCTACAGGTGTGGACTTCCTCATGTTCAATACAACTGGTAGGGAGAAGAGACCCTAGAGCAAATAATCACTTTGTTGTTGTTCTTGTTGGGCTTCTCCCAGCTCTATAGAAACTTTGTGTACTAAGCCCACAGACAAGTCTGATGTCCATAAATATAGGGTGGTGGGGAAATTAGAGCCATGGAGCAAAAAAAAGGAGCAAAAGAAGCTAACAGTATATACACACCTATTAGTTCAGTATTGCATCGTCCCACATCTCTATAGTGATGGGATGAAGGAACTAAAAACCCATTAGATGCTACCTATCATGTGTACTTCTTTGCACAAGATATACATGCCTTGTCTGGTTTCAGAATTCCACACAGAAGAGGCTTGGTATGTTTCCTGCTTCTGTTTTTAATTAGCAAGAAAACAGAAGGGACAGAAGGTGCATGTTCTGTGTCACCTTTACAGTGGGTTTTCTGTTACATTTTTATTCCTTCTGTCCTTCTTCCCTGGTTATTTATTTTGTTAACAATCTGCCTGCAGCTAATTTTTTTTTTTTTTTTTAATTAGCACTATGTCTGATTTTAGTAGAAAAGCCAAAGAAGAACAATCAATGTGTAGAATAAATCCCTTCTATACAATCCCTTCAATATAATCCCTTCAATACATCATTTAATGCTTTGTTTCAGTAATCCTGCTTACAATCACTTGTCTTCATGTATCACAGCCATTATAGAGAGAGTAGTAGTATTACTGTGCAATAGTTCGGATGAAAAGACATTTGCAATGTGGATGGTGTTACTTCATTTGGGTGACTCGTACATCTATTCTTTCCACCATTCATGTAGCCATCCACCTATATACTACTACATAGATATAGATACCGGTTTCCGTACTGAATTATCATTCTTTCTTTAAGTCAATTAGTCTACCTTTTCTTTAGAGATATCTGTAATTTCTCCCACAGCTAATTAGCTGATGTTTGTACAATATCTAATCTGTTATGTTTAAATTCTCTGCTACAGTGTGCAGAACTGGAATGCTATGCTAGAGAGACATTCAACACCTTTACTGCTAGAAAGTAGCAGTAAATGGGTGATCTTTAGTCTGCAGAGGAGAAAAAAGAGGAAGAAGTGTTAGGAAAAGAACGTTGTCAGAGGTTTACACTGGTGAAAGACAATTTGATTTTAAATTAGATTTAAACTATGTACAGTGGAATGAATCATTGTTTGGTGGAAGAGGATGACTTTTTGTTCACCAAGTTAAAATCTTAATATTTTCTGCTCTGTGTCAGATCAAGAAATCAACCTGACTTCCATTCATGCTACAGATACATTGCATTCAGAGAAGGTAACTCTGGAGAACCACTGATAAACCTGCCTGTGGTGAATGCTGTAGGATGTATAAACTCATCTATATGCCAGATATAGGTTTTGACACTTCCTGTTATTGAGTACTATTGAGTTGTCAACTAAGCTGGAGCTTAGAAGTGTCAGATATAAAAAATGCAGATCTATGATATGTTTCTGATGAACATTACTTCACAGGTCACATTTTATTGGGACAGAGTAATGAGCTGACATGTAAGAAAGTTAAACTGATCAGAATAATTGTTCTTTGATCAGTATATATATTCACCCAGATTTAGCACAGGAATCAACTGAGCTTATGCTAAACTAGTGATCAGTCACAATCTTACATGTCACTATTTTGATATACAAGCTGTTAAAGAAAGATTAAAAGTAATAATTTCCTCCTTGCATTGCCTAACTTGGTGAACACAACCAAGGTTGATGAAATACCAAGCAAAGTGCTTCTTGATCATGTTTTCTCTCTCTCTCTTCTTTTTTTTTTTTTTTTTTTATATATATATATATATATATAATCCAAAAGGATAGATAAACGAAAAAGCACATTTAAAACATAAAGATTCACTAAGTTGAATGTGTTAACACTAAATCATCAAGTTGAGTCAAACTCAAGCTAAATCTGAGACGAGTTTTGTGAAATTAGACTTTGTAAAATATTACAGATTTCATACTTGTATTTGCTGAAGATGTTACAGTTACATGACTAAATATGACTGCATCTTCACTGTTTTAGACTGTTATACTGAGGGAGATAAAAATCTCACAGGTTCATACAAGATCTTTCATACAAGACTTTTTCTCTGACTCCTCTGCTTCCATGAAATTTTTGGATCAATGCACCCAGCAAACTTTCAGTATTTTTCTGTTATTGTCTGCCATCTCTTGCTAACTGTTTCAGGTGACAAGCCACCTCCATTAATGATTTAAATACCAGCTAAGAGTGTACTTTAAGAACACTCAGAAACTCACTGAAATGTGCATGCTTGGTGGGAGAAGGGAAGATCATTGTGTAGAAATGTTGTCATGGCAGTGTTTTTGTGGCAGTCAGATTGAAAACACTCTTTCAGCTGTACTCCGAAAAGAGAATATCTGAGTTGAAAGAAAAGCTTGCTCTTTCACATGAACTGAGCTCCTTCAGTGAAAAAGTGAGTTCAAAGTAGAAAAGGAAGCTTGAACAGCCACTCCAAAGACTGCAGAGGTTTGGATGTGGGTCAGTACACTGATTTTTAGAAGTGATACTCTTTGAAGCATCTGGACTCATTGTATAATAAGCTCCAGAGTGCCTTGTTCATAAATGAACTTCATCTAAGTGTAGATCTGAGTCTCTACTTGCACGAAGTATGCAATTACCTGTTGCAGACAGCACTCTCATATGTTAAAAAAGAATGAGTAGTGCTTTTCACTAGTTTCAGTGTGTGATGCTACTGTGTAAAAAGACCAGACAAGGAAAGCCCTTTATTGCTTAACAAGTACAGTCCTCATGAGAATTCAAACTCAATTCCATTGGCTTTACTGACAAATAACTTTTTAATAATGCATGTTCTATGTGAGCACAGTAAAGCTCACACAGAAAGGAAAGATAGAGCTGGGTTTTCTACCATGAGCTGCAAAATAATTTAGCAGTTTCCAGCTCAATTTCTCAATCATACTGCAAAACAGTATTTTTGGAGAAAGCATTTCTGGAGAGAATAAGAAGGGCATAAAATAAATATTTTTCATTTGATGCCAAGATTATATTGCAAATTTCAAAATGGAAAGAAAATATATCTTAATTTGAAAGTTGTGTGCTATTGTCATTGTAATACACATGACAGCCTCTTGCGCTATATTTTCCTGGACATTTCCCACACCAAAATTTTGCTTTAAACCTTTTATGTTAATGACATGAGGAATTCAGTACTTTGACAAGCTAGCAGCTCTGTCAAAGACTGCTCAACAGTTTTAGAGGCATTCATACCTGTAGAGTTAATAACACTTTTAACGTGCCTTGGGAACAAGAAGACAAGAATTTTTCTTTGAGCTTTCTACATTTAAGGAGTTATGTCACACTTCCAACATCTCTTTGACAACACAGAAGTCATTTTTACAATGGATTACTGTGTTGTTTCACATAATGGTATGCAGTAGTGAAGGGGCACTGCTTATGAATACTTTTTTCTCTTACCCATGTATTAAAAAGATGCTTAAAAATGGCTGCCAAAAGAAAGAAAACACACAAAACTTCTTGAGATGGTAGAGCTTTATCTGATTGTGAGCCTGGGCTGAAATCTCAGAGCAAATGAGTATTCTATTTGTGTTTTGGTTCATGAGCTGTACATGAAACTACTTTCTCCTTTGTCATCTCATATCATACTGAAAGACAACCAAGCAAACAAACAAAAATAACGTAAACCCTTCACTAAAAAAAGAAAAAGATTACAATTTTTATATGGAAAAGTCTTCCATGTTGTGGCTAATATTCCTTACTGAGGGTATCATGAGATTTTCCCTCAGCTCACATTAACTGTAGCAGGATTCTTGAGTGCTAAGAATAGAGACTATTCCCCTTTCATTTAATTTGTTTAAATATTTATAGAGCAACCTCACTGCAGGCCACACAATGACAAGAGGAAATTGTGACTTCAAAGAAGTTACATTCATAGAAACAGAGCAAAATTAATATTAGAAGGGATCTCAGGAAGTCTTTTTGTTCAAGCCCCTTTTTTGTTCAAAGCTGGGCCAATTTCAAAGCTAGATCAGGCTATGTCCAGCTGAATTTTGAAAATCTCTAGGGAAGGTGACTCCACAGCCCCTTTTGGGCATTTTTTCCTATACTTAGCTACTCTGACAATTATTTAAAAAAAAAAAAAAACTTATACCTTTCCAGGATTTCCTTTCCTGCAACGTCAGTCATCATTGCTTTGCATTCTTCTGCTATGTGTTTTTGAGAGTTTGGCCCCAGAAACAACATTTCCCCTTAGCCTTCCCTTTTCCAGGCTGAGTGAACACAGGTCCCTCAGCCTCTTCCCAGCCACCATAGTGGCATTCAGCTGGACTCTGTCCAGTTTGTTGATATCTTCCTTGTATTGAGGTACACAGAACTGGCCTTACCAGAGAGGAAGAGGAAGGAATAATCACTTTTCAAAAATCTGTTGTCTTTGCTTTTCTCGGTATTTCCCAGTGTCCAGTTATCACAAGAGTGCACTGATAAATCACATTCAACTTTCTATCCACCAGGATAGCCAGGCCCTGCAAAGCTGCAATTTAAATCAGTCTATGCCCAGTCTAAACGTTCCTGGTCCCTTGATCTTCCACCATACCATCAGTTTCAGAATAGTTTTAAACAATATGCTCTCCATATTCAAAAGCATTCTGGTTAGGACCATATATCTCTTAAGCTATGAGGAAGACCAATCAAGTCATTGACTGGGGAAACTGCTATCTGTCTTGTCAGTGCAAGGCATTGAACTGGAATTAAATTGCAAACAAACCCTGTAGGAATTGCTGTTGGGACTTACGGTTTAACCCACCAGGAAGCTAAGCACCGCGCAGCTATTTGCTCACTCCCCCCTCATGGGATAGGGAAGAGAATCAGAAAACCAGTAGAATTCATGGGCTGAGATAAATATAGTTTAATAGAACTGAAAAGGAAGAAATAATAATAATTAATAATAATAATAAAATACACAAAACAAGTGATGCACAATGCAATTCCTCACCACCAGCCAAACAATGCTCAGCCAACTCCCAAGCAATGTCAGACTCACTGGCCAACTCCCTCCATTTGAATTGTTCATCATGATGCTGTATGTTATGGGATACCCCTTTGGCCAGTTTGGGTCACCTGTCCTGGTTCTGTCTGCTTTCAGTTTCTTGTGTACCTCTATCCTCCTCACTGGCAGGGCAGTGTGAAGAATCAAAAAGTCCTTGACTTAGTGTCAGCACTGCTCTGCAACAACTGAAACATCCGTGTGTTATCAACATATATATATATATATTTTTTTTTTTTTTTTCTGCTAAATCCAAACATGGTGCCATAACAGCTGCTATGAAGAAAACTAACTCTATCACAGCCACAACCAGAACAGTCCTGAAGCCCGCAGAGCCAGGGATAACCAAGGCCACAGGAACGGGGACACAGGGTGAGTAACAGGATCCCTGATAAAATCTACTAAGGCTTTTTTTCAATGCAAAATTTCTTGCCAACTCGTAAGTCCAATCTTTAAAGATACTCAGAGATATCTAATGGAGAATTACAGTGAAGGAGTTGAAGATTTTTCTCCCCACATCTGCCTCTCTTCTAGATATAACCATACCAGAAACAGGAAAGTATAAGGAAGTTAGATTTATTAGCCATGTAGCTTAAATATGTAATGTACTCACTTAAACTGAAATTAGTGGGGCAGCCATTAAGATAAAATAAATAAATAAATAAATAAAAAATCTCAGCAGTATTCACAAGAAGATATTTGTCTAAGCCTTTGTAATTCTAGGCTGTCTGAATCCTGTTATCTTCTGTAGTTACTTGCCTGTGCTGCCTTAGCCATCTCTTAGCTCTGCTTCAAGAAGAACCAGAGCTATGCTGTTTTTGCATCATGACTCATTTTTCGCCCTAAGTGGTTTGTAAAGGTTCCTTTATGTATGTTGACAGAATCAAGATGCCCTTTTTCAACAGCATCTTCAAGCACTCAGCTATCAGTGAGATTCAGCAAGGTTTCAAAATATTTTCCAAGAGCACCTGGAGTGACTGTTTGCTGATAGTTTATCTGATTGCCATCCCACCTATAGATCTTACACACATACATGTATACAGGGAGGTTTTAAATTAAACTAGCAGTTGACAGTTCTGAAACAAACTGAAGGTGATATTTGTTCCCCAAAACATGGTACAATGATGGAAGTCATCAGCACAAGATGTTGTAGATACCAAAAGATAGTATAAAGTTTAAAAGGCAACAAGAAATATTATGGATGGAAAATGAAAACACAGATGAAAACACAAAGATATCATCTTTAGCTCAAGACTTGTGAGAAGTCATATAGAGGACAGGGGAATGCACAAAAGAGGAAAGACTATAAACTTTCCTGATTTTGTACTCTTTTCTAGGCATCTGCACCTGGCCACTGCTAGGAATTGATACAGAGCTGGAACTCTAGGCTGACTGTGTACAGCTGATCTTATGTTCACAAGTGAGTTGCTAACTATAGTACAGCAGTGATAAGAGGAAAAATAAAGCTGTAATTCTAGAGCTGAAACTATTCAGAAAGATATTCGAAGACCTGTGTATATCATATCTTATGGCCAATCCTGTCTACATAATCTATATATCATAAATAGCATATCTGTGAGATTTAAGATTCTGCACAGAATGCTCTGAATTTTCTTCCACCTCTAGGGAGTCAATCACCTACATCAAACACCCATTTGTTTTGTTGGATAACAGAGTTACCATACAAGAGTCCTGTAGTAACTCTTCCTGTTGAACGGTTCAATCACCACATGTTTATTTTAGTATACAATTATTTCTGTCATGAAGCTGTATGAAGAAAAGATTTTTAAGGAATATTTCTGACAAAAATGCAGAATGCACATTATAGAGTTATAAAAGAAAGCAATACTCAATATAGAAATATGAACTGATTTATTTGGCTATAGGGACTCTGGGCTGGAAGTAGCAAAGCTTTTCTTAAGCAAGCGAGCAACCAAAAAAACAAAACAAAACAAAACAAAAACAACAATAACAACAACAAACACACACACACACACACACACACACACACACAAAAAAAAAAAAAAAAAAAAAAAACTTAAATTTATTTATGTTTGCAAAAGTTTACAGGATGACATGGCAGTTTTTCCTGGTATAATGTAAGTACTAAGGAATCACAAATTTATTGAGACTTGGTCAGTCTTTCACTTAAAATCAGTCTTATTTTACAAGAATAACAGAACTTCTGCTGTGCTCCTGGGGAACCAGGTAACCTTGTTTCAGGTCAATTTTTTTTTGCCTTTCTCTCTACTTTCAAAACTTTGCTTTTAAAAAGCCTCCTAATGACTTTTGAAATCTCTATGCAATATATAACTGCTGGTAGACTAACTGGTAATGCATTATTTATTATGTAAATTGTTACACGCTAGCCTTGACATCCAATCTTTGTGGGCATGTGTAGGTACTTCGTAAAGCACTGGCATTTCTTCTGTATTTTTTTTTTTTTATTTATGACATATAAAAGTCTGCTTGCTAAAAAGAAAAATCCCATGGTTCTGTGATGTGAGTACCCAAGTTATGCAGCATCAAGAATCTCAATTGAGTGGCTTCAACAGTAGACTACCGAAGTACTTCTGAGCTTTTCACTCATATTGGGTTTTATCTGTTCTTTGCTTGCATTCTGCAAGAAGAGGATGATAACTAAATGCAATTTAGGAACTTGTGTAAGCTCATCCTTCTTTTATCAGGCAATTCAGAAAAATAACAGCAGCTTTCAGAAGAACTGCAAACATTTTGGAGGACTGGATCAGAGTAAAATGATCTGGATAAATTGGAAGTAGGGTCAATAGGGTCAAAAATCAACAAGATGCAGCTTGTTATAAACATATTAACTGTGTAGCTTAACGATGGCTGTTCAACAGCTTCGCAGATAAATACACAAACATCATTCAAGGTTCATGTCTACTTACACAGTGTGCCAGGCTTTATGAAAAATGCAGAAAAGCTGCAGAGAATTCTTCAGACAAGATGAGTGAAAACAGATACAGGGTGTATGAAGACAGGTTGGAAAAAATCAGATCAAAACTAAATGCTTAGTTTTGGGGAAAACAAATAAACAATCAAACAAACACTAAAAGACTAAAGCTTAAGTAAAGGAAAATTTGTTTACACTGTAGAATTCCCTCCTGAGGGTTTTTATTTGTTTATTTATTTATTTATTTAGAGCTGATAAAATCAGCTTTTATTAGGGTTGATATTGGTGTCCTTGACCCTCTCTCAGTGCAAAAGGTATTAGACAACCTCTTGAATTTTTTTAATTTTTTATTTTATTTTTTTAAAAGCATCACTGCCTTTAAAAAAAGAATGCACTGTGAAAGTCTCCAGGGCATCAGAAGCACTTCTCTCCAGCTACAAGAATGTGGCATTCCTGGTACATAGACATCTGGAACAGGTACAGTACCTGTAGGAGCAGCCACTTTAAAAATGTCACATTTTTGCTTTGCCTCTGAGGTAAGCTCATTCATAGCAATGGTGAGAGTTGAAAATCTGTAAAAACAGATGAAAATCTGTATTTTCAGGTGTCCATTTGAGCATAATCAGGCTGATACTGGTTTACCATAGAGAACAAAAAGTTCCTAAATACCAACGCCATTCTAAATCAAAGAAGAATATTTGTTTGGAGGGTTACTGTCAGTGCTCTTCTGCCAGCAGATCTTGGGGATTTGAATCAGCTTCATTACTGGAGTTAAGTAAATAACTCTCTCTCTTTCATAAGTAGCCAGACCACTGCTATTTTATTGTTACTATCTTTTTTATTCTTGGCTAGACATTCACTATTTGAGTATTAAAACGACAAGAATTTGCAATGGGAAAAAAAAAATTAAGAAAGTTCTGATTTTTTCCTCTCCGTCTCTGCAGTGAAACCTTTCTATCGCAAAGAAAACATCCCGGGGACAATTCCAATTTCATAAGAGATGTGGTGTAATTGCACTGAATGCAAGAACTGTTGGTTTGTACCACTCTGGTCACTAATCCCTGAACGGATATTCAGGCTGTGCCTATTCAATGGAGTGCCCCCGTGTGCCAGCCCCCGTGTAGCCAGCTGACCAGATTTTGTGTTCACCAGAGTAACAATACCTTATACCGCACTCACAGTTGGGCAGTGTTGCCGTGGTAACTGAAAAACCTGGTAGCAAAACATCTCCTGCATAAACAAAAGCTCTAATAATAACTAGCGAACTATTTACCTTTTTATCCTCAGTATCCAGCGGTACTGTGAGCTCATTTGTTAAGTATTTCCTGCCTCACAAACACGTTGACATTACTCAGTCTGCAAGGTCTCTAGCTGAGCTTTAGTGTCATTGTTAAGCAGACTTAGCAAATTGTCCTGGTTTCAGTTAGGACAGAGTTAATTTTCTTCCTAGTAGCTGGTAGAATGCTATGTTTTGTCTTAGGATGAGAAGAGTGCTGATAACATGCTGATGTTTTAATTGTTGCAGAGCAGCGCTTACACCAAGCCAAGGATGTTTCAGCTTCTCACTCTGTCCTGCCAACAGACAGGCTGGGGGTGCAGCAAGAGCTGGGAGGGGACACACCCAGAGCAGGTTACCCAAACTAGCCAAAGGGGTATTCCATACCCTCTGACATCATGCTAAACAATATACATAGGGGTGGCTAGCCAGGGGGAGGAGGGCCGGACTGCTCGGGGTTAGGCTGGGCATCAGTCAGCAAGTGGTGAGCAATTGCATTGTACATCACTTGTTTTGTACACATTATTAGTAGTAGTACCATTATCATTATTATTGTTATTATTATTTTCCTGTCTTAATAAACTGTCTTTATCTCAACTCACAGGCTTCACTTTCCCATTTCTCTCCCCCATCCCAGAGAGGGAAGGGGGAGGGTGAGCTATGTGGTGTTTAGCTGCAGGCCAGGTTAAACCAGAACACAAGTATACTTCAGAAAATGTATGTACCAGTATAGAAATTTTACTCCTGGAAACCAGTTTGGAGCATCATTCATACATTTATTCTGATATTTTGACTAAAAACAATATAACTTTTTTTGGTGTGCTAATTTTAATCACCTTACAGCAGCACAAAAGTAGAATAACATAGATCAGACAGGCCTCATGTATGATCCATTTTTGATGGTTCTTGCAAAAAGTCTTAATTTACTTGTTGTCAATTTAACTTTGCAGTCGGGTAATAGAAATTACAAAATGAACTTTTATACTCTGTTACTGTTTTGTTAAGCATCAGATTAATTTGTGTTCTTCTGTGTTTGAATTTTTGAAGCACATTTATTTCAGAACATACTTAGTAGATAAACATCTGGGAAGTAAACCATGGGAATGCACCCACTCTGACATATACCCCTTGAAGAGAAGCTTCAATTCTGCAAAACATCCATACTTATGAGGGACAGGTTTTCATCTTTCCCAAGATCGTAAGTTAAAGTCTAGTGAAAATCACTGCAGTTGACTGATAACATCCTTTAAAAACAACTACATTACACAATTACTCTAAATATACCCTTTGAAAGTTCTTCACATACTGTATGTTCTGGTTTTATCTCTAAGAGCTCTGTAACCCTTTATTAAATACAGACCTCTGACACACTCTCTAAACAAGAACAGAGAATATTACTTCAGTAAATCAGGTTTGAAAACATTTTGCAAAGCAGTTAGGCATTAATGAAATTGTTCCAAAGGTCACTAGGTTTAGTTCAATTTCCTGTTAAGTGGAGATGAGAACTCAGTGTATAATTAATAGCAAATGAGTGAATCAATTTCACCTTCCCATTGTAGTTACAAGTTCTTTCAGCAAGTTACCATACTCTAAAGGATGTTCTGAAAGCATCGCTGCATTTCACAATTTCTACTCTTGTAGTGTTTGAGCTGGTTTGTCTCTTGGCATGACATTGTCAGACCCTACAGCACGTGGGCCTGCTGCATTCCCTCATCTCTCCAAGTTGCGCTCCCTCAGCTCCCCTTGCACTGGACATATAATACAGCAGCAGTACATGTACCTTGTCAATGGCAGAATATCACAGTTGATCAAACATACTGGAAAGAAATTAACTGTAAAAAAAAGGCTAACAATTGCCAGGAAGCTTTTGGAAGTTTTGAAGTCTAGGATCCACACTAAATGTGGAGTGGAGCCCCAGGATATGATACAATGCACATTGCATTTTTTTTTTATTTTTTTTTTTCAGGAAAAGGTTAAAGAAAAATCCAGGTATCTGAAGGGAAGATGCCTTCAGCTTTAAAGTCTAAAAAAGAATGCTCTGTCACTACATAGCAGTAACACTGGTAATCACTGTAATCAATTTTTTTAAAGCTAAGAGAGCAATTCAGCTGAATGATAAAACTGCTTACCACAGTGATTAAACACAGAGCATGCAGCATCGTAAGAGCACCAGCCCATCAAAATCAACAACTCCAGGCTCAAAAGAGGTTGCAAATGTCATATGATAAACTGGGTAACTATATACACAGTAAAAAAGCTTCTTGAGAAGGAAATCAGGAGCAGCCTGTCTCTAAAAACCTTCCGCAAGTCATCAGAAACTTCTAACACATGGAGTCCGAGGGATGTCATTGTAATATAAAGAGAGCATAGATCTTTTTGGTTACGCAGTTCATTTACAACTGCAGTTTTGTGTATGATTTAACTGGACTTCTTCCCATAACATGAAACTCAGTGACCGATTTTAGTGTTTCATCACATTTTTTTTCATTGCAGATTATAAAAAATGAACTGAATTCAGTGGTTGCCAACAATAAAATGAATACTTCTGATAGGCTTATCATCAAAATGAAGAACATTGTTGTCTTCCATATGTCACTGCATGTTCAGCTCTCTACCTAGCATTTTCAGCTTCTTGTGTATTTGTATTTGAAGCATGTCCAAGAGCAAATATAGACATACAATGGAAATGCTTAGGTTTCTCCACTGAACACTACTAACCCTCTTAATCCATATCTGTATCTAAAAATATAGCATAGGGACCTGTCACAGAATGACAGAAAAATCAAGTAATACCGATTGGAGAACCACTGAGGTCAGACAACATGAGATCCTGAAGAGAAGACAGATTTTCAGTCCTTCCCTTCTGAAAACAACAACAACCAACAAACCAACCAAACAACAACAACAACAAAACCCACCTCCTTCTTCACTTTGTTTCCTCTGAAGGACTGAGAGTACCCATACATTTTTCCTTAGAATCTAAGATAAAAAATTATTTTATCAAAAGCTTTCTCAAAGGAAGCTTCTGCTCAGTAGTTGCTGTGGGGATATTATTCCACAAAGATGTAGGAAATGTGGGTTCTTCTACCTT